>NC_136513.1:82247204-82704704 GCF_053919585.1 Euprymna scolopes
GTGTGTACATTTCTCTAAGCAATAACTCTGTGAATTTTTAGTCTACAGACTCGAAATTTGATATACCGGGTACTGAGATTTGGGAAAATCTATATGATCGGTTTTTCGGCAAGAAATTTTGCCGTTAAGGGGACAAAGTTCAACGATTTGACCTTTGAGAACTCTACCATACTCCTCCAACAATTTTGGATCTAAACACTTAAAATTTCAGATATAGGTTCCTTGGACATGGATCTAACTTTATAACTCGATTTTAAGGGGTCATAATAGGTGTCAAAGTTTTTTTGTGTTTCTTTTTTAGTCAGCATACACCTCCAAACACCCGGGCAACGCCGGTAACCCATGCTAGTATATATATATATATATATATATATATATATATACATATATATATTATACTTTGTTTACAGGATGTTTAGATGAGATAAATTTCAGTTCCGTCTGTTTCACACTTGATAATTAGGGACCGTTTGACGTACACATATCAAAGAGATCAGTATTAACTGAATACGTCCTGATATGGGTATCTAGAACGATTCCTTCTAATTAAATTTGCAAACCGACAGTTCTGATGACTTACCTAAATTTCTGTAAACGAAATATAAAAAATATGCCCGTATTTTCGGATTTTTTCTCATAATAGAGCACTCTGCTGGAATTCGTTTTTCAAAAGCATATAACTATATATATATATATATATATATATATATATATATATATATATATATATATTCCATGTAAAGATGCCCCAGTAAGAGGTTCTTAATAGTGCTCAATGAAAAGAACATAATATTAATTTATAAAATTCTGGTAAATACAACTAACATACGTCACTACAAAACAACTATTGTTTCAATCTCCTGTCAACCTCTATCTCACAGAAGAGATGTTGCGAGTTTGTCTCTGATGTATCGTTATTTTCATGGAAAGTGTTCGACTGATCTTCAATATATGGTCCCCCCTCGCAAAACTTTCACAAGAAATACTCGTCTAGCTGTAAACACTATCAATAATTCCCCCCACTCTTTATCTGTGCCTTAACCTAAACGTAGATTCCATGAACAAAGCTTCTTTCTTAGAACTGCACGCCTGTGGAATTGTCTTCCGTTTTCCTGCTTTCCGGCTGACTACAATATGGTTGTCTTCAAGTCTAACGTAAATACGTTCTTGATGAGCCGTTCCATATAAGTTATCACATTTACCAAATTTTCATTACTAATGATTACTATATTGTCCAATTTCTACTGTGCACTCTTTAACCCTTATCCTTGAGTGGCCTCTTGGCCTTGATAATGTGGTGATGCCTATGTAAAAAAAAAAGAACCAGGTAGTTGGCATAAGTTTATGCATAACTACATAACTGCATGACATAATCGGTAATCGGCTCATCAAGAACTTATTTACGTTAGGTGGAATCGAAACCGAAACCTTAACTGTATCCTTCAAAGCTGGTGACGTTACCAATGTACCAACGTGACACACATATGAAGCCATTAAAATAAATAAACATAAATGCACAAAATGTACAAAGTTTTTTTTCAATTTGACCACTTAAAAACTATTTTAACCGATTAAAGACACAAACAAGAACAGTCCATAAACAATCCAATCATGTGAGGTTCTTACCGTTACTCTACGACTTTTAGTTTCGGAGAGATAAAGCTTGAAAATAAGGAGTCAGAAGACAGCAGACACACAGCATTTTATATATTAACTAAAACTTTCATTTATACTTTATTATTTAATTTAAAGAAATAATTTTAATAAATTACTTAACAATTTTATTAGCAAAATATCTTAAAAATTAAATTAAACTTTTAAGTACTATAAATATAGCTTTTAGATTAAGCAATCAAGTAAAAAATAGAAATTTTACTTGATTAAGCAATTCGAAAAATGATTTTAGTTTTAATGTAATTATTTTTTTACTGTGCATAATTCATATCCTTTTGTAATAAGTTAAACTTAAATAAAAAAATAAACAAAAACATTTTTTTGTAAAAAAAAAGCCACTGATGCCGATTCACTGCTATGTAATCAGAACACAACTGTTAAGTGTTATTATAAATAATTAAGATTATGTTTATTTTATTTATTTGTGTTCAGAGGATTAGAAAAGATGACAGAAATCTTTTTTTAAATGTAGATCCACCTATGTTTTATAGAAATTTCTACAATTTGTATTAGATATCAATGACATTATTGAGGCTGCGAAGATCATATGGTACTAAGCGCCATTTTGAAAAACGTAAGAAAATGGATTCAAAGTCCCGTTACATTGTAACCCGTGTATCCTAGGAAAGAATGCATATATTCATTTGGAGTACGCTTTACAATAAAGTGCAATATCTAAGCTCCGATGTGACTTTATTAATTTCAAGCCTTTTTTCGTAAAGGCGTTTTTAATTGCCGTATACTCTATAAAATTCCGTATCTTATGGCTCTACATCTTCTGAGATGACTGGCTAATTTTTATGATTTCATGTTCAAATGAACAGTTACAGCAGGAATTGGATAACACTCTGATAAAGCCTGAATGTTACAGCTGGTGAATTTCTAAAATGCAACACGAACGTGATGACACTTTAGAAAAATGATATGCAATAAAATATATTTTCAACTTGACAAAAATGCCATAGAAAAGTATGTAATGCTTCAGATTATCTTTACACCATCTTGCATGAATCTAGCTTTTGAATGGCATTAGAGATACAACGAAGGCAGGAAGTCTGCGAGGGATGAGGACAAGTGTAGGTGGAGTAAGGAAGTGAGAACAGCAGATTTGATTGGCCAAATAAAGAATTTCATGAATAAGGACTATTGTGTGTTTATAGAGATAATAAGTGAACAGCTTGATGTCAGTGTGGGAACTGTACATAAAATAATTTGCGAAGAACTGACTATTCCAAAGATTTACACGGAGTTTGTCCCAAAAATGGTCAAAGAAGATCAGAAAAAAAGACGTTGTCATGACGGCAGGGAGATGGTCGAGCTGATCAATTCAGATCCCACACTTCTTTATTCTTTGGCGACATCCCATAGGATATGGATCTACGACTATAAGCATGAGACAAATAGACAGAGTTTTGAGTGGAATCATGCTGACTCTCAGAGGCAAGAAAGCAAAACACAGTAAATCTACGCAAAAGTTATGATAACCTTCTTTTTTTTTTTTTGACAGCAAGGACATGATCTACATGCACCGGGTTTCCATTGGACCGACAGTAAACACGGCAAATTATGATGACACTTTAAGGAAGTTAAAGGGAGAGATTCTGTCGGAAGAGGCCAGCACTCTTCAAAACGGATCAGTAGCTTTTTTCACCAGGACGATGCACCAGCCCATAACTCTTTCTCACAGACTATTTGACCAAGATGGTAATCAAGACAGTTCTCCACTCTGCTTACAGTCCAAACCTTGCAGCTTGTGGCTTCTGGTTATTCCGTAAGCCCAAGGAAAATCTTAGAGGCTGTCGTTATGAGACAATTAAAGAGATGAAAGAGGCTGTTATGAGGTCAGTGACACGCTCACACACGAGGACTTCAACGGGGTCTAATAAAAAGTGTGCAACTAGTGCATTGCACCCGGAGATTACTTCGAAGGGGACTAAGGGGGTCGTGTGTATACTGTGAATAAACGTGCTCTTACAAGAAATGTCTGGAAACTTATTTAAGGAACTTGTGCTACATCATATCAAGTTCGACGATAGTTGTTACGTAATGCTGATTATTGTGAGAAGGGTGGCAGTCAAATGTGTTAATAAGTTCTGTAAACATTTTATTAAGATTTAATAATATTAAAGATACGAGATAATTTTTACTATACTTACACATTTCTTCTTAGTCATTGTGTGCTGGTGTTGGTGTCAGCATAATCAAAGACTGCGGTGCGATCATCATCATCATCATCATCATCATCATCATCATCATCATCATCATCATCATCATCATAATCATCATCATCATCATCATCATCATCATCATCATCATCATAATAATCATCATCATCATCATCATCATCATCATCATCATCATCATTTTGCTTCACTGACAACCGCAGTTGGCTGTGAGGTCGGATTTGTGTTTCCATGGCTAAACGAAGAACTTTTAATAACCTAGAACCTCACGGAGATTAGACGCATTTACAGGGGGGATTGGGTACAAAGGTAAGCACAGCCTTCGCGCCAGTAAGGTTGACCTGTCTCAACTGAGGTGATTTTGTCGCTTCCTTAAACAGTGGATTTTGACCGCGTTGTCAGATGCATTCTAAATCTCTGACCCAAGCTCAGTGAAAAAGCGAGTTTGGGGAACACAATCACATTCATAACAGTTTTTCTCATGCATGTTGCTCGTTATGTGGACCTCAATGCGGTAGGATATTTTGCCTTATTTCAGGTAATTTGAGGTAATGTACTGCTATTTTATGGGGATTCGTATCAGCAAAATACACAATTTAAAAATTGTAATGTTTCATATTCGTCTAAAAATCACAGGTTTTCAAATCCCGGCCTAAAATGTAAGTCTTAGATTTTAGAAAAATTTCGTGAATCAGATTATTATTATAGAATTTTGTCACAAAATGAAATAGGATGCGAAACAGTAGGTAGAGTATGAATATATATATCTTGATTTTGATCTCATTATCGGACCATAATGTTTTTTTTTAAGTTTTATTCTAATTGGAAAAAAAATAAGAAGACCTTTATTAATAACTAAAAATCAAAATATTATAATGCCAGTGTCGCGAAATTTTTACACGTCTTTATAAAATCATATACATATAAGCCTATTCCTCTTTCTCTCTCTCTCTCTCTCTCTCTCTCTCTCTTTACATATATATATATATATATATATATATATATATATATATATATAAAGCTGAACGTCTGTGTGTGTTTGCGTGCGTGTCTGGTCACGAATAGGCTCCTATATGGTTGACTATTTTTAAGAAAACTGATTACATATAATGATAGAAGATGTATCGAGACAGAGGAATGGGTATGTTTGATCTGGCATAACGAGGATTCATTAAAATTGTGGGGCCAGCGTTCGCGCCTGGTCCACAACGTATGGAAATAAAAAAAATTAAAAATTAAAAAACAACGTTTACAAGGGTTTTTGATATAGATGTACATAATAATACTTTGATAAGTATGTTTTAACTAAAATGGTATAATAAAATTGTGTGGTCTTCGTTCGCGCCTGGCCTCCATAGAATGGAAATAGGCACAAACTTAAATAAAGATTTTCATATCTATCTGCTTAAGTATACTTTGATAATTATGTTTCAGTTCGAAGAAAAATGGTGTAATAAAATTATGGGATGTTCGTTCCGCCTGACCTCCATAGAATGGAAATATGTCACAAAGTTTTACAAGGGTTTTTAATATAGATCCACAGAATATTGTGATAAGTGTTTCAGTGTGAACAGGTATGGTATAATAAATTATGGGGTTTATCTATTTTATTTTTACTTTCATCATATTTTGCTTTCTTTTAATACCCCCAAATTCGAAGCTATTTCTTTACAATCCTTGCTTTTCATAACCTATCAGACTTTCATGAATCAGAGTCCATTTTCTGTAGGCTGTTTTTGAACCCAGTAAACGACGAGTACTTTTTCTAGTTTATATATATATATTCATGTTCATATATTAGTATTATTATATTATATATATATATATATATAGAGAGAGAGAGAGAAAGAGAGAAAGAGAGAGAGAAATAGTCTTATTTTTATATAGAGTCATAAAGACATGTACAAGCTTCGTCACTCTGCCATGATAATATTTCGATTTGTAGTTATAATTCATCTTCTCAGTCTTTTCATATATATATATATATATATATATATATATATATATATATATATATATATATATACAGAGTGACCCAAAAAACGGGTCCAAACTCTAATTAGGCCCCATTTCTTAGTGGTGTGTTCGAATGAAATGAAACCTTGGTCATAACTTGTTTATTATATTCAAAACATCACATCAAAACACTAGGGACTTTGGCCTTTTTTTCTCAGTTCTACAGCATATGTTCTAGATGACCTCAATTTAACTTCTGTTTTTTGGGGGGTCACTCTCTCTCTCTCTCTCTCTCTCTCTCTCTCTCTATATATATATATATATATATATATATATATATATATATATATATGTGTGTGTGTGTGTGTGTGTGTGTGTGTGTGTGTGTGTTTAAGAAGCAACGAGGAAATAAAATTAAAACATGATTGTTAAAAGATACTCCACAAGAAATATTTTTTATTTTTTTAACTTTAAATTTATTCATCACACATTTATAATTTTCAGCTGATATCAAAGCCCATATCATAAAAGTTTGGACAGTACATTTTTTTACTTCCAATGATGGTGTTTGGCGCAGTCTCTGATTGTCAATGGTAGAGGTTGTATCGTCCACTTCATTGTGTAAGCGAAACATCTTCTCCGTCTGCGACAACTACACAGCGCCATATACCATCATGGCAAGTAAAAAAAAAAAAGGGAAAAAAATTGTGAGGGCTTTGGTATGAGTGTAAAATTAAACATTTTTAATAAATAAATATTCCTTTATAAAATGTAAAATTTTGCACGTGTCTGATTTTTTAAAATCGTCATGTTTTGAATGTACACTATGTGAAACGAGAGAATGTCATCTATATATTTAAAAGCGAAAATGTTTGTATGGATGTATGTTTGCATGCTTGTATGTGTGTTTGTGTGTCCGCCAAAAACTTTCGACAGACACGATAAAAATTCACAAACTCGGTATCATTTTGAAGCCCCATCCTTCGCCCGAAAAATAGGCCAAAAACGTTAATTTTTACACCATTAAATCGAATATTTTCGACAAGGGGGAGGGGCAACAAAAAACCGTCCCCTCGTGACGATGAACGGTTCTACGCATGCGTCAGCTGACGTCATGACCTGATTTACTTTAAATAGTTGAAGAACTGACCCAATTACATGTACGTCGTGTTAGCTAAGTTGGTGAGCGCGTTGGTTCATTATCTAAACGTTTTGGGTTCGAATCGTGGTGTGAGATGTCTTCTTTTTTTTATATTAAAATACTGAACCAGTGTTATTTAAGCCATTTTTCACGTAACGTTCGTTTTTCTGTTTTTTTTTCTTTACTTCGTACCCACCGATTTTTTTTAATTTTAAAATTGAAACAGGCTTATTTAAGCCATTTTTCACGTGTTTTTTTTTTGTTTTAACGTTTGTTTTTCTGTTTTCTTTTTTGTTTTTTTGATTTTTACATTTAACATCATTCGTTTGCCTTACATTATTTTTTTTTGTGTTTTTTTTTGCGATGTTGTGATTACCCCCCCCCCCCGCATAATTTTTAACGTTCGTTTTTATGTTTTCTTTTTTTACTTCGCTTATTACAAATAAACCTGGTCATTGACCTAATTTGCTGAATAGCTATTGCTTACGTCGTCGTCGTCGTCGTCGTCGTCGTCGTCGTAACGCTCTACGACTTCCGTGCATGATTTTTATAGCGGTGAATCTCAGATCTTGCTCGTTGAACATTGTGTCAGTTTCTTGAGATCGGTACACAACGTGCAAACTAGTAGATGGTCTGCAACAAAGAAAGATAATCGTTTTTGATTATAGGGAAATGGAATCATATCGCTTATCTAAGGTGACATCTTTATTGTTCTGGCCTATGAATGAATATATATATATATATATACATATATATATATATATATATATATATATATATATATATCCCCGGGATACAGCATTAAAAATTAGTAAGAAAATATATATGTATATAATCAATTATGAACTACACTGTAAGGCGGGGTAAATATCGTAACTAGAGGCCAAAAAATATCGTAATCAACTTTGTAACCTAAAAAAAACGTGTCATAAGGCCTCCGTATCCCGGCTTTATAATGCATACTATGCCCCCACTCTTTTTTCTCTCTCTCTCCCTCCCCTCTCTCTCTATATATATATAAATATATATATATAAATATACATATATATATATATATATATATATATATATATATATAAGTAAATACATACATTTATTTATTTTTAATATATATATATATTCTGATTTAAAAAGGCAATATATATGCATATATATAATATTCAGATTTTCAAAACTGAAAAAAGTTATACCTGTGACGATATTGGCTAAACTGCCGAAAGGTGTATTTTACTCTTCAACCTGCTGCACCGCCGAACATTCCCCATATACGTGGTCAGACTACAGACGATCAAACAGCTCACAGCAGCGCTGAATACATCATGGCCTCTGATCTTTGGAAAATTACCACTCACTTGCGTAAAGCACTGAGCGTTAACGCGCGTTTCTAGCGTAATACGTCAACTAGACATTTGCATATATTTTACGATAAGTTTTTGTTTACCCTAAAGCCAAATGATGATGACTACAATTCTCAGCAAACTAGGTACTATAGTCGCTAGTTTCTGCTTTGAAGAAAGACAGTATCTCTTGTCTGTTATTCTGCCTTGGGGGACAGATTAAATGAGATAGTAACATTTTCTGTCATATCTATGATTGAAGACGTATTGCACCAAATATGAAGGCATTATATAGATACACACACGTTCTGTCATATTATATGGCTTATTGAAATTTGTCATTTTTTTCAATATATTTGATTTATCTAAGATCTGATTTAATTAAAACTTGGATTTGATTTTAAATTTTATTTTTATCTTAATTTTAATTTATTTTTTAATTTACTTTATTTTTATATTATTTGATTTTTATGTTTATTTGATTAAAAATTTGATTTTAAATTCCGTTTACGATTTGATTTGATTTAATATTTGATTTTATAAAAAATCGGACTTGATTTAAAATTTGATTTGATTCAAAATTTGATTTGCTTTTTTATTTGATTTCAAAATTTATTTGAGTTAGAATTTGATTGTTTTAATTTTATTTAAAATTTGATTTGATTTAAAAATTGTATTTGGTTAAAATTTGATTTGACTTAAGAATTGTATTTCATTTTTCTTTGATTTGATTTCTAAATTTGATTTGATTTAAAATTTAGTTTCGTTTAAAATGTGACTTAATTGAAAATCAGACTTGATTTAGAATTTGATTTAATATTTAATTTAATATGATTTTTCGTTTGATTTGATTAAAAATGTTATTTAATTTTAAAGTAGATTTTATTAAAAGCTTCATTTTAAATTTAATTTTATTAAAACTTTATTTGATTTAAAATCTGATTCGTTTTAAAATCGGATTTGATTTAAAATTTTAAAATTAAAAAAAAAACTTAAAAGTTTCAGTTTAAAGCTCTCCGCCTCTAAAAAATACTCTGTACTTGTTCAGCCGTCTTTTTGGATAATCAATCTCTTTAAAATGTTATTCGGTCAATTTCACAGTTGTTTTCAAACGATCGCATGGGAATCACATTATCTAATCGGCAATCTGTTTAATTCTTGTCCTTGATTAGAAGCAATACTCGATAAGAGGAAACTAATTAGCAAATTACCTGCTAAAATTTATCTCAGCATTAGGATTGAGTTAATGATTTAAAATCGATTAAAATTGTTTTACACAGCAATCAAATGGTTTCCCGTATGAGTTTAAAACAAACAATGTATATTTTTTAGTAAGCTCATTATCAACTATCAAAGGTTATAAATTAACCTAGAATCCAGAGCATATAAAAATATGCACATACTTTACGTTATAAGGATGAAGATTGGAAATACATTATAATTAAACTAATGTTGTGCGCTTAGCGAATGAGGTCATGCATGTAAATACCACTTCTAAATACCTGGAATCCTGCGTTTGTTTCTCTGATAATCAGTCCCTCTTTTTCTTTCTTCTCCTTTTACCAGAGTTAGCTCCCCTTTGTCTCTGTTTGATTAACTCCCGTTGTTGCTGTAGGAACATTTCATACTTTTTTTAAGACATATCACAATGAGGATTAAAATAAATGATAGTAGTTTAAAGTTTAAAGATTTTTTTTCAATCCAGTAAGAATAAATATTATATTGGAACAAAGATTATGTCTGTATTAAGTTTTATTTCCCTATTACTCATACTAAGCAAGCTTATTACCGCTTGGATGTATAGGGCTTTTATTGACACTTAGCACGAAAATGAGCGATGTGTCCTGGTATTTTTTTACGATTTGCAAGAAAAAGGGTCTACATGTGAGAAATATTTCCATTCTCTCCATGTAGCCATTTTTTGGGGGCGGCTTGCAGTGCATGAAAAAATATAAGCAAACAACAAAATTACCTTAAAATTGAACAGACGTCTTTATTAATGTAATCCTCGAGGTTGCAAAAAAGAATGCTACACTTTTTTCAGCTGCACATAACTGGTTCAGGTATAATAGGATCTTATGATCCAAAAGTTCCCTTGGGAGTATCAGAGTTCGATTTACAGAGTAAACAGTTTATCCAGAGTTAAAGTCCATCTCCTTCTCGTTTCAACGTAAGTCGTCACTGTCGACAAGTTGAGAAATGTTTAACAGACTTTTTGTCTAAAAATGATTCGTTAACATCGGCACGCTGAAACACGTTTAACTTAGATTTTTCATCATAACGGTTCACTCATGCCTTGTTGGACAAACAAGTCCGAAAATTAATTAAACCCATTTTTTAGGGTTTTTAAAATCCCCTCGTGGGGAATATCTTGAGGCAAAGGCTGCCATATGGTGCGGCGGGAAGGGTGACGTCTCCTCCGTTCGCTGTCTTGTCGAAAACTTTTGGAACCTCCTCATGTTAAGAACGGCTTTCGAGGTTGGGGTGCTTGATTCCGAAAGCCATTCTTAACATGGGGAGGTTGGGGTGTTTTTTACATAGGCATAACCACTTATCAAGGCCCAGACACCACTCGAGGATAAAGGTTAAGAGTGTACAGTAGTCAATTAGACAATATAGTAATTGTTACTAATGAAAATTCGGTGAATTTGTTAACTTAAGTGGAACGGCTCATCTGAAACTTGTTTACGTTGGACTTGAAGACAACCATATTGTAGTCAGCTGGAAAGCAGAAACACGGAAGACAATTCCACAGGCGTGCAGTTCTAAGAAATAAGCTTTTATCGTGGAATCTACGTTTAGGTTTAGGCACAGATAAAGAGTGGGGGAAATTATTGATAGTGTTTTCAGCTAGATGAGTGTTTCTTGTGAAAGTTTGGCGAGGGGGGTCATAGATTGAAGCTCAGTCGAGCACCTGTCATGAAAATAACGATAAAGCAGAGACAAACTTGCAACATCTCTTCTGTGGGATAGAGGTTGTAAGGAAGAGAAAAGGTCATCTCCTACGAGGCTACGAAGTCTATTTTGAACTCTATCAAGGCAGGACAAGTCCTTGTTAGCAGCTCCTGCCCAGACGTGGCAACAGTACTCCATCCTTAGACGTACCTAGCTCTTACACTTGGACAGGTCGTGAAGATTTACCGATGGGTGTTCACAGTACATTTAAACTTTTGTAGGTTAATACAGTTACGGAAGCAGAGATTCTAAAGAGAGAAACTATTGGAGTAGAAAACTTATGCATCTATTAAACTATTCAGTGAAGGGGTGAGATTTTGCTGCTGAACGTTTTGTCGAAGTTATGTACGTTGAGAGAGACACAAATGCAATGAATTTACCAGAGCAGATTCCATTAAAGTGCTTGTAATAAAAATAAGTCCCTCACTCTCGTACTAAGTCTCTTTCTATTACTCCCCTCTCTATATCTAATTTTACCCTTGGTGTATTTTTATGCTGTATGTATCACTGTTATCTATCGCTCCTTCGGCCGTTTAGTTTAATGTAATAAAAAAGGAAAGCTTACGAACATCAGAATATCAGAATATCAGAATATCAGAAAATCAGAATTTCAGAATATCAGAATATGTATACTTAAATGAAAAGTTTTCTACTTATTAATAACTACAAATCAAAAAATGCCATGCCAATGTGGCGAAGCTTCTACGTGTCTTTACAAATAAAGATGCCTAAAAATCTCTGACCCTGTCTGTCTGTCTGTCTGTCTGTCTCTCTCTCTCTCTCTCTATCTACCTATCTATCTATCTATCTATATATATATATATATATATAATTTTTGTTTTATATAAAGAATGCATATGTAAGCATATTTTGATCAGTAAGTTAGAAGTAACAAGAGACCTTTTCAAACGATATTGTTTATATTAGGTTATATATATATATATATATATATATATATATATATATATATATATATGTGTGTGTGTGTGTGTGTGCGTGTGTGTGTGTGTGTTTAAGAAGCACGGGGGAAATAAAATTAATGTATATATATATATATATATATATATATATATATATATATATATATATATATAGTAAGTTATAAAATATACAGGCGTAAGCCTGATGAATCCTACCGTGGATGAAACGCAGAATATTCTGTGTAGCTTAAGTATCATATATATTTTATAACTTACTACCAAGTTCTTTCTACGTATTGAGCACTGTTGAAGTAAATACTAAAAGCTTACGCATAAATTCATACTTTCGTATATTAATTTATGTGATTAAATTTGTAATCATATATCTATCTATATATATATATAATATAATGCTGAATGTCTGTGTATGTGTGTGTGTATGTCTGGTCACGAATAGGCTCCTACATGGTTGACTATTTTAAAAAACTGATTACATATAATAATAGAAGATGTATCGAGACACAGGAATGGGTATGTTTGATCTGGTATAATGATGATTCATTAAAACTGTTGGATCTGCGTTCGTGCCTGATCCACAAAGTATGGAAATAAAAAAAATGTAAATCGAAAAAAAAAAACGTTTACAACTGTTTTTGATATAGATGTACATAATAATACTGTGATAAGTATGTTTTAACTAAAATAGGGATGATATAATAAAAGTGTGGGGTCTGCGTGCGCGTCTGGTCTCCATAGAATGGGAATAGGCACACACTTTAATAAAGACTTCTCATATCTATCTGCGTAAGTATACTTTGATAATCATGTTTCAGTTTGAAGAAATATGGTATAATAAAATTATGGTATGTTCGTTCGCACCTGACCTCCATAGAATGGAAATATATCACAAAGTTTAACAAGTTTTTTTAAATATAGATCCATAGAATATTGTGATGATTGTTTCAGTGTGAACAGGTATGGTATAATAAATTATGGGGTTTATCTATTTTATTTTTACTTTCATCATATTTTGCTTTGGTTTTGATAACCCCCAAATTCAACCCAAATTTTCAAGCCTTCCTTTCATAAATCAGAATCTATTTTCTGTAGGCTGTTTTTGAACCCAGTCAACGACGGGTACATTTGCTAGTATATATATATATATATATATATATATATATATATATATATAATTTAAAGGAGATTAGAATAATAGTCTAAAGAGCTAAGTGTATTTTAATGTAATAGTGAAATTACTAGTTTAATTAAAATACAGGAAATGCTCGTTGTAATCTAGATATATAATAAGCTCGATAGTTAAATGTCCTAGAGCTAATTCAATATTAAGTAATGTGATTTATAATTTTAAAATTTAAAAAAAAAAAATTTAATTTAAAAATCAAATTTTATAAAGATATATTTATATAAGAATAAAATAAAAAGCTATAGCAAACATCTAAATGACTATTTAAACACAGTTCCTGATTTCACAAAAAGAAAAACTAAAAGATTCATCTGCCTTACTTTTAATGCTAGGTTTATTTTTGGTGTCTCTTAAATTCAATAGAAATCCTCCTAAATTTGCTGATGAGGAGACCGTGCTTACCAAAAAAAAACTATGTATAATTGTTCTACGTGACTTCATGTATACCACAAATAAAAAGCACAGATTTCCGAAACGATCGTACAGATAATTGACTTTGTTGTTGTTCCTTCTTATGAAACTGATTTTTAATTTAATTAAAATTTGATTTTTAAATTAAAAAATTTTTTTTTTAATTTTTAAATTATAAATCACATTACTTAATATATATATATATATATATATATATATATATATATATATATATATGATAAAAACGACATTATTTTTGCACCAACCCAAAACAAATGTACAGTAACTACAAACTCTACTTGGAGTAAAAAAAAAAAAGGAATATCACGAGAGGTAGTAGTATTTTTTAACCCGTATTTATGAGAGCAATAGAGACAAAAGGTGAAGAAAGACAGAATGACAGAGAGATAAAGAGAGAGAGAGAGAGAGAGAGAGAGAGGGGAGAGGGAGATGGGGGAAGTGGGAGAGATAGATGATATAGCCAGCAGAAATATTTTTGGATTATTTGTTTTCTTTTCTTGGTTTCTGAATCTTAAATGTCTATGAAAACTAGCATTTCTTGATTCAAACAATCTAATCCGAGCTCAATGAGTAACAAAACCCGTAAGATATTTTCTCGTCCTTTTTTTTTATATAAAAGTAACAAAACTCCACTTGCGTACAATGCCGGTTATTCGATGCTCAAAAAATTAATGGCGGATTAATGCTTAGCGAAACACATTCTTGCTTATCCTCATACAAGTACACAAGCTTTTATACCGCTTATTGATTATGTGTTTTGCATCTCGAAAACTTCCGATTCTATGAGGTCTTGTATTTCAGACGATAGCAGATGCCAGACCTTACAATGTTATTGATACAAATACGTTCTCCTTTTTTTGCATAGTCTTATTAGTGGGAACAGTGTTTTTTCCCGTGACCTCGCATTCATTGGTAAAACTAATTCTATTCACACAGAAGGAAATCTTTTTGACCTAAATGATTGATCAAGTCTAATTATTTGTGTTCCGTTTTTATATGCAACCAAATATTAATGGCGTTTCAAAATTCGATGGGTCCATCGCGAGGTAGTTCTTACGCATAATTTTATTTACTATTTCTACTGATATATACCTTATATATATATATATATATATATATATATATATATATATATATATATATATATATATATAATGGAAATCTGGCAAGGGCAAAAAACGATGCGAAATAAGTTGCTTAATAATAAAATAGGATCGATATGAAGTCCTAAAAGATTTTGTTTTTGCTTGCAAAGAGAACGTTCAAAGGACTTAAAATATATGGTTTCTAAAATTCTTAGACGAGATAGTGAGTATTAGTTGCTGAGAAATGGAGACCAAGTCAAAACGAAACCTGGAAACACATATATGGCCGAACCATACGTGGAATATATTGTTAATGAATGCGTCCAATCTCTGCGATATCAACCGAACGTATTGCAAGTAACAAATACGTTTAAATAAATAAATAAATAAATAAATAGAGTTATTATAGTGGGAGGAAAGACGTCTTTTCTGAAACATAATAGCATAGCCCGTGTAGAAAAACAATACGAAGATTCGATGCAAAATAACACTGTCGAAAAGCTACTGTTATTTTTTTAAATTGTCAAACCTGTCACTAATATTACCAAGCCAAGGTAGCCGGAGGTAAAATTGACATTTCTCTACTCTAGTTTCCGTGTCTTTATAAAAATTGGAGACTTTATATTCTTATCTGGATTTCACAATATCTAAAAGATATACATTCTTACAAAATGGCCTTGTAATAAATTTTAATATTCAGGAAGGTGTACAGCATCGAATAAAATAAGATAGAAATACTAAAAAGAAAAGAGTATTATCTGGCTTTCAAACATTTTTATTATGTTATTTAAATATGTACATATCAAGACTACTTATAATGAAGAAAAATGATGGTTTCTGAATTTTCAAAATGACGATTGGTAATTCCTATTACTTGAATAATTCCCATTAGTGGACTCACCTTGAGTGCTATTTTCTGCAACAAAACCGGAGCGTAATGTATAAAGTATTTTGTACTTCAGTTGTAAGTTACATACTGGGATTAAATAAATAAAATTCCCTGCAGGTTTATGACTGCAATAGAAAGGTGTTTGAGTTCGACTGAAATATTTCTGAGTTCGACGAAATACATCTGGAGAAGGTCAGAGGTTGCATCGGCCGAAACTTTGTTAAAATAATACTCAAGATAAAACAGTAGCCCCAAAAATTCAGATAAGACAAAGAACATTCTCAGATTTCAATTTTATTCAGAGTAACCAAGGGCAACCGTTCTGACACCGTCCATCAAAATGCCAGTGTGTTGTATAGCGGGAGGGGGCCAGAATAGATGATATCAACAAAGGGGGCCAGAAGACATATGACAGTGAAGCTGATAGATGCTTTATCGAAGAGGAGGAATCCAGTCAATCTTTGGAATGGGGTTTGCCTACAAAGTTTATCATACAATACGATAGGACAACGCGATGATACATATAAACTTGCAAGATAAAACACTTCACTTTGATTGAAATGATGAATGAACACAAAATGTTTACATAACAAATGGAACACATTTATTTTCCAACTGGTGATGGTTATCCGATACCTGACTAAATTGCTATACTGTGTTGTCTTTGTTTCCCCTTCGCTTCCTAAGGAGCTTATGCTACCCGAACAAACTCGGTATCTCCCTGACTGATTCTCGACTTATACTGAATTCGTTTCTAGTGTATATATTGATTCTATGTGACGTCAACACGCGGCGCAAACAATGCACATGATTCAAATACGTGTCCTGGCAACTCAAGTCCCATATTTCTCTATGGACATTATTTATTTCATTGTTCTATTATTTTGCTCTGACCTAAACCATGTAGTATAGTCATTTCTAACTACACTGGCTAAGTCATTGCATTCCTGGAGTCGTATCTCTAACTGACAATACGTATTCATTTTAACTTTTAATAACGGTGTTTGATTCCAGAATTCCACTTCAGTCATAATATTCAATTCCTATTACCTTGTTTCTAAAAAAAAAACACCGGTGTTGTCCTCTTCAGGATACTCCATTTTTATTAAAACTTTTCTGAAACATATTTACACACACACACACACAGACATACACACACGCGCGTGCGCATCTCTAACTAACAATGTGTATGCATTTTAACTTTTGATAACTGCGTTCGATTCCAGCATTCTACTTTCATAATAATTATATTCCATCTTAATTACTTCGTTGATGACTAAAAACCTTCAATATACAACAGATTTAACGAATCGATATCAACGAAAAGATTATGACACAATATCATTGTAGTGCTAATGCGGTCCTTAATTATCCGAAATATTCGCAAATGAAATCCAATATAGTGGCATTAACAATAGGCGTTAATTATTTTTTACCTGACATGATTTTACCATTGAAGTCACATCTTTAAATATATCCATAATTCTACCGGAGGTATTCGCCTTAGAATAAAAAGGGCAATAGTAGTTCAGTAATAGCAGCAATAGAGCAAAAAACAAGTCCGTTTGAGTAAATCTAAGATGAAAATAATAAAAAGCTATTGTAAGGCATAAACCACTTGATGTAAGACACGAAAGGGTAAAAAACAACCCAATAATTAGTATTAGCTAGATATATCCTGATCCAGAACACAACGATTCTTTCCCCTTTGTCAGAGACTTCGCCTATTAAATGAGAGAAGTAAAGGACAAAATAAAGAAAGCGAAAGTAACGGAATGGATGAAAGCAAATCCAAGATCCACTATAAAATATAAATAATGAAAATAGCTTCAGACACGGCAAGACGCCACTTAATATAAAGACTTAAAGAGATATAACTTCACAGTGAACTAGTTGTTAACAATAAGGGTTATATATTCTCTTATTTAATAGGCGATGTTTCTGACAAAGGGGAAAATGGTTGTGTTCTGGATCAGGATATATCTTGCTAATACTAATTATTTGTTGTTTTTTTACCCTTTAGGGCCTTACATCAAGTGGTTTCATGACTTGCATGGGGCGATTTCGATTAAAAACTGGAAAGAGTTTAACCTATACACACCAATTCGTTCTTCAGTGTTTTCAATAATTCAATTTCCAAAATGTCCAAGTCTATGTTGTGATTTATCGATAATTCTATGCTGTTTAAGTTTCGTATACATTTTTTTTTACTTTAATCTGTTACATTCAATTTCAAATATTATTTTATCGCTAAACGTCTAGATTTTATGCGTCCATTTTCATTTTTATTGGACGTAAGTATCTTTCTAAGTTTGTTTGAGCTGTCACAGTTAAGTTTGTGATAGCATTCTTTTACATATTGGATAAACGCATCTTTCCACAGACTGCCCTTTCCTTTTCTTTGTACGTGTATTCAGATTTATGTATATTCTGTAAAAAAAAAAAAAAACTCATGAATCTTCGATCGAGTTGCCAAAAGAATTCGTCAATACGTCCCGACATTTTCCGTGTGAAAAAAACTCCTTTCAACGATGATCGTATTTAATACACATCTACCGCATTTTTCTTTGCATCTGTCCAATCGTAATCTCTCACTTTTATTCAGAAAGACATATTGTATTACTTTTAGAACTTTTCGTGCCATGGAAAAACTTCCACTGAATTCTTATAAAGTCTGAACTCTGGATCCATAAATGATTACCTGTATAGCAATATAGGATTCACAATTAGTATCTCAATTAATATCCATCTCGTTTTGCGACGGGCTTCCTTATTTACAACCCAAGTTCGATCAAAATCACACGTACATTACACTATATAATTTCACATTTAACGTTTGAAAAGACCAGACGTGTGTAACATTCATTTTAATAAACATATATTTTTTTAAAATTACATTTTCATCCCAAACAAGGCACGTTGCCACTTTGATGTAGAGGGCTACTATCAGGGACCTAAGTTGTAGGGAGTTTAGCAGCAAGATATCTGTTCACATTACTTCTGCATGTCAGTACAGTTGGGGAAGCAGGAAACCGGAAGAGAATTCCAAAGTCCTGTAGTTCTGGGGAAGAAGCTATTAGAGTAAATGGCTTTCTTACATGTCCGGGTCTCAACTTTGTAGGAGTGGGACTTGGTTGCTTGTCGGGTTTGTCGGGGGTATTTTCGTCGAGGGGGTACAAGGGTGTGTAGTTCGTCAGAGCATCCACCGTAAAAATACGTGTAAAACAGGCAGAGGGATGCAACATTTTGTCGGTGGGACAGGGGCTGAAGTTTAGATGATAGTTCGGGACCTATTAGGTTGGTGACTCTCTTTTGGACGGTGTCATGGAGTAACAAACTAATAATACATTTTTTTTTAATTTTCGAATAGCAAAATATTCTTCTTTAGGAAATAAAGACAGGTTTTTGTTCCCTTGTGCCATATTGGAGGAGATAAGTTCTGGTATTTGGTTATAAATTTAGGCTGAATGAGATTTAAATGCCCGCTTACAGTGCGGAACGTTGGTTGTAAGTATGGATTAAAATAATAACACGAAATCCTATGTTTAAGAAGTACTTGATATTCAACTAAATATTAAATGTTATTAACTTTACTTCTAGTTAGAATGTTTAATCAACTGAAATGACTCCTAATGTCACCTTGTATTAGTGTTTTAATCATATAATAATATATTATTTAAATTTATTAAATGATTATTAAAATCAATATTGCATGATTTAAATCTTATATTGCGTTTATTATTTTAGGGTTGTTAATGTTGTAATTACAACATAGTAGTTTGTATTTGCTTACCCTTCCATTTACCATTTTTTTATTTTGAAATTTAAATATAAACTCATATTCAACATCTCCAAATGGTAAACTAACAGTTAGATTATTGTTTAGCTACACACCCTCAATTCAGTACGTTTATTTGATAGTTTAATAAATTCTAAGACAAAATTATTAATGTTTAATTAATGAAAATAAAACGGAACAAATTTATACTACCTTATCACATGATCAAATTATAACTAATGTTTTTTATATCTATGTTTCTATTATAATATTTGGTATATTTATTTGTGCCAAGGCACCAATCATATAATAATTTCTTATTTCAACAAATTTAATCAAAATAAAATAAAAGATAAAATATAGAGCAATGGAAGTCAAATAGAAGTGAGGAACTATTAAAAAAAAGTAACAGTAAAAAATGGATGCACCCGTAGATATGGGAATTAAGTATAAAATAAAATATAGATTATAAATAATAAAAATACAATTGTATTTCAATAAGTATAAAATTAAAAATTATAATATTTGAATTGATAAAAATGATAGCAAATTAAGTGATAATATAAAAAATTAGATTAAAATATTCGTAACAATAAGCAGATAAAAAAAACAAAATAGGGATTGGTGGTTGCAAATCATTAATTATTAAGAAAAATAAGGTTGGGGGAATAATTAGGAAACTTAAGACCTCAGAAAATAAACCTCACAAAATAATAATATAAAAATAAGTGTAAAAGATAGAAGTTATATAGGTGGTTAGAGTTCTAGATGAAGAGTGGGTAGAGGTGTGTGTCTTAGTATTTATCTGCAGATAGTTATATAATCATAAATGAGAATAGATGAGGGTATATGTAGAAGGTTACAAATGTATGAGCTAGTTATGCAACAAAAAGTCAACCATGCATATTTAATGTAAAAAACACAAACTTTGGTTCTCTATATAAATCAAAGTAATGTAAGATAAAATTAAAAATAGTCCAACCAAATTTAATGAAAAAGGTATAAAAATGGCTAAGAAAGTGGGATTTGTAATGTCCGCAGTACATCGAGGTTTCATTTTTATGTACAAGCTTAATTCCATCTTTGAACATGGAAATAAACAGTTTGTCGTTTAAACACAGGAAGCAAAGTGATTTGAGAGATTTTCAGGTGCTAGTATTGCTTAAAATGTCTCATATCACATATTGTGAAATTGGATTGCTTTTTTAAATTTTCATAGTATGTGGTGATTGATGTTCTGTTTTTATATTTGGGATTCTTGGAAGAACGTTTATATTTTATCGTTTATTTTGCTATTTTAATTATTAATTATTTTATATTCTAGTCGATTTGTATGTGGCATATTTTGCTGCCAAGCTACGATATTTTTCCATATTTTTTCTGCGACTATTTTATCATATATATATATATATATATATATATATACATATATTTATATATATATATATATATATATATATCGCGAGCATGAAAAGTAATATGGATATCTGTAACTTGTAGATGAAAATAAATAAACTTAATATATATATATACATATATACATATATATGTATATATATATTACAATAATGAGAGCATGAAAAGTATTATGGTTAAGCTCAAACATGGACATTAAAGGACTAGTTATTAAAACTGGAAAACAAAAGGAAAGCTATTCTAGTAAAAAAAAATATAATAAATTTATAACTTAAAATATTGCATCATTATGAATTGAGTATGTAATGTTAAATTGAATTTTTAAAAAATATTAATGCTGCAATATTTTTTTACTAAAATATCTTGTCCTTTTCTTTTTCATGTTACAGATATCCATATTACTTTTCATGCTCGCAATTTTTCTATTGTAATCCATGATTTTTCCAGGCTTCAAGTAAATTTACTTTTCTTTGTTTAATTTCAGTTTTATTGTTTTGGCCAAAAAACAATATACAACATTCGTCTGCTCTCATTTTCTCTGTTTAACTTGTTACTTCCCTGTTCTCGAAAGCGGTGAATTAGTAGCAACACTAGTGGCTGAGCGACGCAGTTGCTATGGGGACCAGTCATAAAATACGTCACCTACGTCCTTACGAATATTTACGGTTTTGAACACCAGTAAATTCATCATAACTTTGCTTTACTGAACAATAATTAAACATTTTTTTATAATATACTTATGAATATTATGGCAATAGCTTAGGTTAACAAACAATTTATTAAATAAATAGTTAATTAAATAAAAAATTATGTTCAGAAGTATATATTTTTTCGATGAGATCAATGACAAGGTAAAATAAAAAAAAATAATTGATCAGTGTTTTAAATCTAGCTAAATTGTAAAAATTGTTTGAAATTTAGTAGTAAAATGAGTGAGCCGTTAATGTTTAGAGTAGTTCTAAATGACTAAAACTGCCACTTAATCATAATTTCAAATGCTGTTGTGTATTTTTTTATATATATATATATATATATATATATATAGCTCTCTCTCTCTCTCTATATATATATATATATATATATATAGAGAGAGAGAGAGAGAGAGAAAGAGTGACAGACAGACAGATATATAAAAGAGAAGATTGATAAGTTGATATAAACAATATATATATATAATTTTTTTTTACATAGGCATCACCACATTATCAAGGCCAAGAGGCCACTAAAGGATAAGTGTTAAAGAGTGTACATTAGAAATTGGACAATATAGTAATCATTAGTAATGAAAATTTGGTAAATTTGATAACTTATATGGAACGGCTCATCAAGAACTTATTTACGTTAGACTTGAAGACAACCATATTGTAGTCAGCCGGAAAGCAGGAAAACGGAAGACAATTCCACAGGCGTGCAGTTCTAAGAAAGAAGCTTTGTTCATGGAATCTACGTTTAGGTTTAGGCACAGATAAAGAGTGGGGGGAATTTTTGATAGTGTTTACAGCTAGACGAGTGTTTCTTGTGAAAGTTTGGCGAGGGGAGACCATAGATTGAAGCTCAGTCGAACACTTTCCATGAAAATAACGATACATCAGAGACAAACTCGCAACATCTCTTCTGTGAGATAGAGGTTGCAAGGAAGTGAAAAGGACATCTCCTACGAGGCTACGAAGTCTATTTTGAACTCTATCAAGGCAGGCCAAGTTCTTTCTAGCAGCTCCTGCCCAGATGTGGCAACGGTATTCCATCCTTGGACGTACCTGGCTGTTATATAGATAGAGAACAGCATCAGCAGAGAGATATCTACAGGATCGATAGAAAGATCCCACTATTTTTCCAGCGGCCTTGGCAACATATTTGATGTACGTGTTCCATTTAAGATCAGGAGTAATGGTCAAGCCAAGAAGCTTGTCAAAACTTGAGGCCTCCTGAAGACGAGAGCCATTCATTTCAATTGATGCCAGATGTGGGTCAGAATGTTGATGATGTAAAGAGAGAAGCTTGGTTTTAGAGGCATTAAAAGTAACCAGCCACTCCTTACCCCATTGTACTACGTGCTCAAGATCAGAGGAGAGAGAATTGGAGAGAACTTGGTCGTTTATTGTCTTAGATGTGCTACCATAAATGGTAGTGTCGTCAGCATAAATGTCTACAAATGATGTAAAGATGTGATTTGGAAGATCATTAATATAGATCAGGAAAAGAGTTGGGCCCAGGATGGATCCCTGAGGGACACCGGCATTAATACTGTGAGCTTCTGATTTTTGCCCCTCAACTACTACTCTTATGAACCTATCAGAAAGAAATGATTTAATAATTGAGAAGACATTTCCAGCAATACCATAGCTAGAGATCTTATGAAGTAAACCTTTATGCCATACCCTATCAAAGGCCTTCGATATGTCAAGAGCAATTGCCCTAGAAATGTTGCCTCCGTCAAGAGATTTGCTAATCCTATGAGATATAACTGTAAGCACATCTGCTGTAGATCTAGCAGAACGGAAACCATATTGAGTGTCACTAAGAAGGTTATTTTTGTTGAGATGGTTGATTACTTCTGTATTTAACACAGATTCCAGCAACTTACTCATGACGCACAGGAGACTTATTGGCCTGTACTGAGAGGGGGATGAGCGATCACCTGAATTCTTAAATACAGGGTATACTGATGAGATTTTCCAGGGAGATGGGAAACTATTCTCCTTAAGACAACGTTTAAACAGTTTTGTAAGTATGGGCGCTAGTTCAGGTTGAAGTTTTTTAGTACTATAATTGGAATACCGTCAGGGCCAGTTGCTTTACTGGAATCAAGGTTTTTGATTAGCTTGGCAACATTACGTACAGATATACGTATATCACATAGCGTGTTTTCTGATACAGGAGGAAATATTGGGGGTTGGCAGCCTTGATCGCCAAGGGTAGAATTAGCTGCAAAGTTCTTGACAAAGAGTTTGGCTTTGTCTGATGCTGACGAGATTACCTCAGGTCCATTGATAATATATATATATATATATATATATATATATACATGTTTAAGGTAAATAACCCTTATGATATCGTCAAAACAAATAAAAACTCGATTAATGTGTTTCGAATTTTTATATATGATGCTCGAATCATGCAAGAAATAACTGGTACACAATTCATGCAAGATGATCTAAAAGCAGTATGAAGCATTCCATACATTTCTGTGGCATTGTTTTCAAAATTTAAAAAATAATTTTATTGCATATCTTTCTTCTAAATGTCATCACGTCCGGATTGCATTTTCGAAATCCACCAGCCGTGAGAATCAGGCTTTAGTAGCGTACACTCCAATTCCTGTTGTTCATTCGAATCTGATATAATAAAAACTGGTCAATCATCTCATAAGATGTATAGCAATAACATGTTACGACAAGAAAGTCTGGAAACTTATCAAAGACAACAAATATAAATAATCAGTTTACATTCATGAACGTTATTTATTTTTTTTCATTTCGACGAATGTTTATATATATTTTTTTGTTTTACTGTCTTGCTATTGTTCAGTAGACAATGATGGAACATCTTGTCTATATTCTACCGGGTCGCGCACCAGAGACGAACACATATGAATAAAAAAAAACAAAATAGGTTTCAGAACAAAATAAAATAAAAACGGCATTTAAAGAAGATAAACAAAAGTTTAACTCGAAATATGAAACACTCACTTAAAAAAATACAATCATAGGATAAACGTAATCAACAATCGGATACTACGTTGGAAGAGTCTCAAGTTTTTATATATACATTTATATACATAATATATATATATATATATATATATATATATATATAATATAAAGCTGAATGTGTGTGTGTGTGTGTGTGTGTGTGTGTGTGTGTGTGTGTGTGTGGTCACGAATAGGCTCCTATATGGTTGACTTTTTTAAAAAACCTATTATATATGATGATAGAATATGTATCGAGGCACAGGAATGGGTATGTTTGATCTGGCAGAACGGTGGTTCATTAAAATCGTGGGGTCTGCGTTCGCGCCTGATCCACAAAGTATTGAAATAAAAAATGTTTAAATTAAAAAAAAAACATTCACTAGTGTTTTTGATATAGATGTACATATAGATATTTTGATAAGCATGTTTTAACTAAAATAGGGATGGTATAATAAAATTGTGGGGTCTGAGATCTCGCCTGGGCTCCATAGAATGGAAATAGGCACAAACTTTAATAAAGACTTTTCATATCTATCTGCGTAAGTATACTTTGATAATTATGTTTCAGTTTGAAGAAATATAGTATAATAAAATTATGGTGTGTTCGTTCGCACCTGACCTCCATAGAATGGAAATATGTCCCAAAGTTTAACGAGGCTTTTTTAATGTAGATCCACAGAATATTGTGATAGGTGTTTCAGTGTGAACAGGTATGGTATAATAAATTATGGGGTTTATTTATTTTATTTTTACTTTCATCATATTTTGCTTTGGTTTTGATACCCCCAAATTCGAAGCTATATCTTTACAACCCTTCCTTTTCATAACCTATCATACTTTCATAAATGAGAGTCCATTTTTGTAGGCTGTTTTTGAACCAGTCAACGACGGGTATTTTGCTAGTATATATATATATATATATATATATATATATATATATAACATGGAGCTGAACGTCCGTGTGTGTGTGTGTGTGTATGTGTTTGGTCACGAATAGGCTCCTATATGCTGTACTATTTAAAAAAAAACTGATTACATATAATGATAGAAGATGTATCGAGGAAGGATCAGCAATGGGTATGTTTGATCTGGCAGAACGGTGGTTCATAAAAATTGTGGGGTCTGTGATTTCGCCTGGCCCCCAAAGTATGGAAATAAAAAATGAAAAAAATTACGTTCACAAGTGTTTTGATATAGATGTACATAAGAATAGTTTGATCATTATGTTTCAACTTAAATAGGGATGGTATAATAAAACTATGGGGTCTGCGTTCGCGCCTGTACTCTATGGAAATATGGCACAAACTTTAACAAAGACTTTTCATATCTATTTGCGTATAGTATACTTTGATAATTATGTTTCAGTTTGAAGAAATATGGTATAATAAAATTATGGTGTATTCGTTTGCGCCTTCATAGAATGGAAATATGTCACAAAGTTTAACACGGTTTTTTAAAAGGGGTGAGGGTCCACAATAGCACCTAAACTTTAATCTTAAGTCACGTTAAGTTTTATTCATTTTTTGAAGTTGAATCATATTGTGTTGAATACATTCACCTCATAAATTCACGTTCTTATTAAAGTGAAAGCCCCCCCCCCCGAAAAAACGGCGGAACTTTAGACAATTAGCCTACAGAAAATGGACTCCCATTCATGAAAATATGATCGGTTCTGAAAGAAAGGGTTGTAAAGAGATAGCTTTGAATTTGAGAGAATACAAAACCAAAGCAAAATATGATGAAAGTAAAAATAAAATAGATAAATCCCATAATTTATTATACCATACCTGTTCACACTGAAACACTTATCACAATATTTTGTGGATCTATATTAAAAAAAAAAAAACTTGTAAAACTTTGTGAAATATTTACATTCTATGGAGGTCATGCAGGAACGAACACTCCATAATTTTATTATACCATATTTCTTCAAAATTAAACATAATTATCAAAGTATACTTACGCAGATAGAGTTTGTGCCTATTTCCATTCTATGGCAGCCAGGCGCGAACGCAGACCCCACAATTTTATTATACCATCCCTATTTAAGTTAAAACATACTAATCAAAGTATTCTTATGTATATCCATATAAAAAAACACTTGTAAACATTTTTTTTTAATATTTAATTTTTTTATTTCCATACTTCATGGCCCACGCGCGTACACAGACCCCACAATTTTAATGAATCATAATTATGCCAGATCAAACATACCATTCCTGTGTCTCGATAAGCTTTATATTATAATAGAAAGGGATACCCGGCGTTGCCCGGGTGTTTGTAGGGGTGTGTGGTTTTAAATAAAAAAGAGACCGGGGGGTAGGATCGAAGCCGAACCCCTCAGGCGAAGTTTGAAAATAAAATCGGCCAGCCAGAAGTGAAAGATGTTTGAAAGTCGTCGAGCGTTACGACGACGACGATGACGATGTAAGCATTGTTATAAGCGAAGTAAGAATAGAAAGCAACGTTTTAATTAAGCGGGGGGGGGGGGGTTAAAACGCAAATTAAAACAGAAAAACGAACGAACGTTACGTGAAAAATAGCTTAAATAATACAGGGTTCAATATTTAAATGTAAAAAATCGAAAAAAAAAAGACATCTCACACCACAATTCGAACCCAAAACGTTTAGATAATGAACCAACCCTTAACTACCTACGCTAAAGCGGCGTATATAAAGTTTGTTCGGTTTATCAACTATTTAAAGTAAATCAGGTCACGGCGTTATGACGTCATATGACGCATGCGTTGTTGACGCTCCCCCCTGTCGAATCTGTCTAGATCTCTCTCTCTCTCTCTCTCTCACACACACACACACACACACACACACACACACACACTTCGTCTGCCTTACTCTAAAGACTGGCAAATGGCGTCTGGCTGTTTTTATTTTTAAAAACTTCGTTCGTTAATATTTTTTGTAAGCGTATTTTTTTTTTTTTTACTTCACATGTTTGGCTTATTATTTTTCGTTTAACTATCGAGTCTAACGATTTTGAATGTGATAATAACTTTGGTAACGTTGCCATAGCGTAGAAGTTCATAGTTTAGCTTTAATTATTTTTTTACCGATAACAACATTTTTAAATTGTAAATTAAGACCGCCATCAGAGGTTGCTGACGTCAAGATCACGTGACATGACTCAGCGGGTTTTAAATATAAGTTGACCCAAAATAAACGGCCGCGTGTATACTTAATGTAGAAGAGTTGGCGGCCATATTTTTGGGGGCAATTATAAATCGATTTAAAAATATGTAAGGTTTAACATTAAAATGTCACTTTTTGGCCCCCCTGCAAAAAATCGATCAGTAGACGAACTTTTGATGGTCACTTTGGGCCAAATTTTCGATATTTGTCGTCCAGAAGGTGGGGGCTTTCATATGAGACCAAGTTTGTGAATTATTGTTGTGTCTGTCAAAAGTTTTAGCAGACACACAAACATACATACACACAAACAAACATACACACATTTTCGCTTTTACATATATAGAAGATAAATCTATAATATAAGGCTGAATGTCTGTGCGTGTATGTCTGGTCACGAATAGGCTCCTATATGGGTGACTATTTTAAAAAACTGATTACATATAATGATAGAAGATGTATCGAGACACAGGAATGGATATGTTTGATCTGGCAGAACGGTGGTTCATAAAATTGCGGGGTCTGCGTTCGCGCCTGGTCTACAAAGTATGAATATAAAAAATTAAAACATTAAAAAAAAAACGTTTACAAGTGTTTTTTATATAGATGTACATAATAATACTTTGATAAGCATGTTTTAACTTAAATAGGGACGGTATAATAAAATTGTGGGGTCTGCGTTCGCGCCTGGCCTCCATAGAATTGAAATAGGCACAAACTTTAATAAAGACTTTTCCTATCTATCTGCGTAAGTATACTTTGATAATTATGTTTCAGTTTGGAGAAATATGGTATAATAAAATTATGGGGTGTTCGTTCGCACCTGACCTCCATAGAATGGAAATATGTCACAAAGTTTAACAAGTTTTTTTTTAATATAGATCCATAGAATATTGTGATAGGTGTTTCAGTGTGAACAGGTATGGTATAATAAATTATGGGGTTTATTTATTTTATTTTTACTTTCATCATATTTTGCTTTGGTTTTGATGTCCCCAAATTCGAAGCTATCTCTTTACAACCCTTCCTTTTCATGACTTATCATACTTTTATAAATGAGAGTCCATTTTCTGTAGGCTGTTTTTGAACCCAGTCAACGACGGGTACTTTTGCTAATATATATATATATATATATATATATATATATATATATATATATATATATATATATATATAAATTGCATTCATAGATCACGCGCGTATCAACAGGTTGGGGAGATCGTACGTACCTTTCAACCCACATCTGTTTTGTTGATCGATGCTGGGAAAAGAGTGGCACACATTGCCATCATAGTTCAGCCCCTCACTTTATACATCAGTTTTTTTTAATCATTCCTATGTTGTCCAGTCTGTCCATATTGTATGCCAAGAAAAGGACACATCTACATTGTCCACGGAAATATATCTTTAGGAAATAATATATTTATATCAAATACGCATCTGTCATTTTCCCTGTATTCAGCTAATCGTATTCTTTATATTGTAGTCGAGGAATATACGCAGATTCCATTCAGAATATATTAAAGAATTATCACCAGTGAACACCGCTTTTAAAACGGGCTGCTTACAACGCTTGAGGACTTAAATCATATTCTATTTTCGTATGGAGTCATATGACTACAGTTGAACCCCGAGATACTGCATTAAAAATTAAATAACAAAATACAGTATGTATATTATCAAATAACACCGTAAGGCGGGGAAATACCGTGACCAGGAACCGGAAAAACATCGTATTCCACATCGTAACCTGAAAAAAAGGATACTGGGGTTCAACTTATATATTTTCTAGATTAAAGAATGTCTAAAGCAGCTTATAGAACATAAAATTTATAGAAAAAGAGTTATTTGACTGCCTGAAACATGAGGTCAGAGTAAGACAAAAAATCGTTTTTAATGATGAAATATAGCTTCACAGAGTGGAAACTTAATATTCCTCTCCACAGTGACTTATTGCAGTCTACATAGCATTGTAGAGAGCCTATTGCTAATTGCATTAATTATTTTATATAATAGCTTCTGATTCAAGTTCTAAATAGAAAAGTCAATTATTAGGGTTCAATTGTGCTCTAATCCAAAAAAAATCATTTCGAACGCACGCTTGTCATTGCAAGGAACATACTGTTGACTTTATACGTGCGGTATTTTTGTTTGTGCGGTGATAAACCTTCGCAAATGCACTTTTGATGTTAGTAGGTTTAAGGATGTTAACTTTGGTCAAAATCAGACTGTTCCTTCTTTAATCGGATGCTATCGATGATCGATTTTCAATATTTATCGATACAAAACCTATCTAAAAGCACTCCTAAACAAATGAATTACATCTGTGTGAAATTTGGGAGTCCATAGAGAACTTCCTCTCTTTCTCTCACACAGAGAGACAAAATGCATTTTATATATAAGTAGAAATATTCCGAATATTTTGGAGAGAACGTAGAGATGAGAAAGCTTGGAAATGGTTAAAGACTTCAATCACATTCATGAGAAAGATAGGCATTAATTTTCATTCTAGGGAAATGTATGTAGTAATTGGGAACTCACAAGTTGAATCTAGAATACAAGTAATTCTCAATACGTCATTCTTTCTATCCATCTGTCTGTCATCCCCCCCCCTCTCTCTCTCTCTCTCTCTCTCTCTCTCTCTCACTCTCTGCGTCTGTCGGTATAATGTAATTGAGGTAAACAAATAAAAACAGCGTATTTTAATTCTTTTTTTTTCTTTTTACAAAGAAGATACCACTTATCAAGGTTCGGAAGCCACTCGAGTATGAACGTTAATGAGTGTACAGTGGTCAATTAGCAAATATCGTAGTAATCGTTAGCAGTGGAAATGTGAGTGATTGGATTAGTTAAGAGGATGACTCATCAAGAACTTGTTCACGTTGGTTTTGGAGACAGACATATTGTAGTCAGTAAGCTCAGTTTCAGCTAAACGAGTGTTTTTTCATGAAAGTCAGACCTGGTGAACATAGATTGGCACCTAGACGATCACTTGTCACAAAAATAGCGACAAAGCAGAGATGGGCTCGCAACGGCTCTTCTGTACAAGCGTTTTCGCGTTCATTTCATGTTAATAACTAATGTACCATCACATCATTTATATTTTGTTCTGTGGCTATTTTCTATGTATTGATTAAGTATAGATCAATGATACACATAGCTAAGCGTTAATTATTGATATTTGATAATGATTCAGCCAGGAAAATTGCAGAAGAATTTTCACCAATTTTTACCGCAGAACTAAGAGTCAGCTTTCTCCTCTAGGATCCTCCAACCACTCCTTCATATCAGTTAAGATAAAAATGAAATCTAATAAGTCCCCAGACGTACGCCTCCACCGTACTGAATACCGATACTCCATGGCTGACTGGGATAGCTTCGGTACATTCATATCTGATCTACCTCTGCATTCCATATTTAAAAAGGATGTGCCCTCTATAGTATCAAACCTGACCGAATGGTTAATTGTAGGCATAGACCGATTAATACCATTGAAAACATTTCAACAAAAACCTAACAGCCAGCCATGGTTCTCCCCAGAATATGATGCTGCCATCGCGCACAGAAATCACTTTTTCCATAGCTACCAACGTATAAGATGCACTGAGATTAAAGCTGCTTTCAGGAACACCAGCAACCACTGTAAAAGAGTAACAATTATCGATGGACCAGACGTCATCTCCTCAGCATCAGACAAGGCCAAACTATTTGCCAAGAACTTTGCAGCTAATTCTACCCTATGCGACGAAGGCCATCAACTCCCCATATTTCCTCCTATAACACAGAACACGTTAGATAACATGTAAATATCTGTGCATGAGGTCGCCAAGCTAATCAAGAACCTTGATTCCAGTAAAGCAACTGGCCCTGACGGAATCCCAATTATAGCGTTAAAAAGCTTTAACCAGAACTTGCTCCCATACTTACGAAACTGTTTAAGCTTTGCCTTAAGGAGAAGTGCTTTCCAACACCCTGAAAAACCTTATCAGTATGCCCTGTATTTAAGAATTCAGGTGATAAGTCACCTTCCTCTCCGTACAGATCAATAAGTCTCCTGTGTGTCATGAGTAAGTTGCTGGAATCCATATTAAATAGAGAAATAGTCAACCACCTCAACAGAAATAACCTTATTTGTGACACACAATATGGTTTCCGCTCTGCAAGATCTACCGCAGATGTGCAAACGGTTATATCTCATAGGATTAGCGAATCTCTTGACAAAGTCTTCCTTTCTAGGGCAATTGCTCTTGTCATATCAAAGGCCTTCGACAAGGTATGGTATAAAGTCCTACTTCACAAGACTTCCAGCTACGGTCTAACTGGAAATGTTTTCTCAATCATTAAATCATTTCTGTCTGGTAGGCTCATAAGAGTAGTGGTCGATGGATAAAAATCAGAGGCATGCAGTAATAATGTTGGAGTCCCTCAGAGATCCATCCTGAACCCAACTGTCTTCCTGATCTACATCAATGACCTCCCTAAACACATACTTAAATAAATCATTCGTTGACATCTATGCTGATGACACGACCATCTACGGCAACACATCAAAGGCTGTAAATGACAAAATTCTCTCTGATTCTCTCTCCTCTGATCTTGAGCACGTGGTACAGTGGGGGAAAAGTGACCGGGCTCTATGTAATATCAAAGCTACGTTGCCTGAACCGATTCTTGAAAAACATCCTGCTCTATTAGGATAAATTGGGTGTGCTGAAATGTTAAAGCGTTTTAATTAGGATTGTGTAGCGTCTTGTTTTTGCCAATGCATTTTTCGACAATTATATCGCGATAATCCTCTGATGAAAGCAAATTGAATGAAGATATGTTTACGTTACAATGTATTTAAGAGGAACCACGTCTCTTACTCATCATCAAACGTCTTTCTTTGAATCATCTAATATATAAAATAGTATATGTCTGTCTGCTTGACTGTCTCCATATTTTCAAACTCTATCTCCTCAGAAATAAAAAGTCTCAGAGCGATGCTAATTGCCTCAAATAATTAGATTTTTCGGACTGTATTTTTATAGATCTTTAGCTGGTTAAAATAGTTTTTTAGGGTCAAAAATGGGTAAAATTGAAAAAAATCGTTATACATTTTTTACATTTATCTTAGTTTATTTTTAATTGTAATTTTGAATTATTTCATATAAGTGTCACCTTAGTACAGTGGTTACGTCACCAACTTTAAATGTTAAAGTTTCGATTCTAGCTGATGGCACCTGAATACTTTTTTAATTTTTGAAATCACTACTATATAATGATATATACGAAATCTGGACAAATTTAAATATCAAATTTAAACGTATTTTACGCCTGGGCAAAACCGGGCGCCCCTTCCCGCTAGTTGTCTATATGTTTGTAATGTTGGAATTGGCTCCACGATTTCCATTTCTTGACTTTATCTTTAAGCTTCGTTATTCATCATAAAATTGAAAACCATAGGATATCACGACCCCTTCTCGAGGGTTTACCGACTGTAACAAAGCGCGAACATACCTATGGCGCCTATATGCAAATACCGAGCCGTGTGCGAAATGATGTCGCAAGAAAAAAAAATTAATATGAACGAGAAAAGAGCATGTAAGAGAAAAGGATGACGTTAGAGACTTGGAAGACGTTCGAGAGTGCAGGTGTCAGAGAAAAGGAGCATAATCACGTTTATTCAGGAAATTACTCGAAACAAATGTCGTTGTAAAAAAATGGAGTCAAGTTTTACTGGTCATATGCACATTGCGACGTACGCTGCTACAACGCGTTGGGTCTATGTGTGTAACCTTAGACTACAATTTTGCATATTCTATACTGGTATGTACGTAACGGGTGTACATGTAAACTTGTCTGTGATCGTCTCTAGTGTTTGTGATCATCTATATAATATGTTTGCACATCTATCTACATATCTATAAAAGTGAGAATGTGTTTGTGTTAAGACATTTCTTAACCTATGTACTCAACGATTTTTTTCATCTACAGACTTGAAATTTAGTATATACATAGCTTGGAAACATGTGACAATTTAAAATCGGATTTCATCGTGAAAAAAGTGATGCTAAAGAGTCAAGCTTGAAAAATTTAACCGTGGATGTTATCGGAGTTTTATCTGTTTGTCAACTGCCTAAATCGTTCGCATAAGAGATTGATTATGTTGATTATGTTAAGAATAAGCTCTGAAAACATTTCTAAAGATTGTGTCAAGCTGGCCTAATGGTTATCGTGCTTGACTCACTGTTGTGTTGCGAGGATTCATATTGAAGAGAGACGGGGACATATATAACTATGAAGAGGAGGAGAGAAGAGAGACAGTTATACATATTACAGTTCTGGGATGTTTCTTGGTAACATATATTAGCGAGGATAGCGGGTGATAGATGCTCTGTTCTTATATTTTTTATAACACATATAGAGAGAAGAAAAAGAGATACATTTTATTGGAAGGGTTATGCAATGTTCATAATAAGATGTTTAACACATTACCTTTCGGGTGTTGAAAGAAGACACAAGACAACAGTTTTACAAACACACAAAGATGATTCTTTATTCATTGGACCGGTCGAATGATGATGACGTCAAGAATACAACTTCGGGATCTACATTTTTTAATCTTAGACCCTTCGCTTCCAAAGAGTACCCTCCTCTGACCATGTCAACTCTTGGCCGATCAACTCTGCTGACTGTTCTGCCGTGGCTACCGAGAAAGAAGACCGATGCATATGACAGCGTAACGTCACTTCCTAACTAAGTTGTAGGTATAGACAGCTTCCGGTATTCAACCACGTGGTCATGCTAGCAGGAATAAAAAAATATGCCTACCAATATGTGTTACATATTGTCCATGTATGTTCCAAAGGAAAAGAACAATTCTCCATTCGGAAAATAATTATTATAATTGCACATTTGGGATAATTTTAATCAAAATATCGTAAGTGAATTCGTGTTTGAACTTTTATTTTTATTGGAGAAAGTCGAATATTTCATTTCATTTCATTTATTTATTTTTTACTGCAAAACAAACTATTTCTTATATAATATTTTTCAGTCCGTTCTTTTAATAATAAATAAAACTTTTTACTGAGTATTTTCAAATATTTTAAAGTAAGCATTTTTCACGGCACTGTTTTTTTTTTTTTTTTTTTTTTTTTTTTTTTTTTTTTTTAACGATCGGTAAATTATCAATATTTTAGCACCGGGCGTAATTCATTTCTTCGAAATATATTTAAAACTTCATTTTTTTGTTTTTTATAACATTTTTACTGTAAATAATTTACATAACAAGTTTGTTTTACACGTAGATTCGAAAAAGTTGTCAAAAAACAAATATATAACAAATAAATGTTATCAAAGGCACGATCAGTTACTTTTCTACCAAACATGCCGATATTTTCCTTTTTAAAATATATCGATAAACATTGCATGATTTTCGAAGCGATTACACGTTTTAACGTGAGTAAAACCACTAAAAACCTTTCCAGATAAGTAACTTATCTTGCGTTTGATAACATTTATTTGTAATATATTTGTTTTTTGACAACTTTTTCGAATCTATGTGTACGGTAATACAAACCCAAAATATGATTTAACTCGAAAATAATATTTAAAATACACGTGCATACACTGCACAAGCACCGTTATTATTATCATAATAATAATAGTAATAATAATAAAAAATACTGGTGTAGATGACATCGACTGACGCCACACTACACCAACTAGTTGTGAAGGATCAAGGAGGATGGAAAGACCGAGGTGAGAGAGTACTGACCTAATCTCTACTGGAAGTGTGCAGTTCAAATCTGATACCTTGGGGAGGCATTTTGTCAAACCGCAGGAAACACCAATGGCCGATGCCAACGAGAAATCAGTGACAACGGCTGTTGCGATAACATGCAATCATCTGCACAAGTGGTCAAAAGGTGGAGAACATTGGAAATCTGGGAAGACTTGTTGTCACTTGGTCCGCAAGGAACACCACAGGTTACTGCCAGTGAGCAATCACTGATGATGGCTTGTGAGACAATTAATACGCTACACATTTTGATGAAAAACATGGGGAAAAAATGAACATAGAAGAACAGAAAACCAAAACTTTATATATAATTTCTGTATTTAAAGTAATAGTTATTTAAATATTCCAACATATAATCTTGTGGAGAAAATTCACCTACCCAATAAGGGTCACTCTGGATAGAAACAAAAATACTCTTTCATGAAAGATTTCTTCTCCACCGACTGAGGACAGAAAAGGTAAAGTGTAGCATACAAAACAGATACTACACTGACCTTGTTCTGAAGGCCAAAAAATATTTGTTTAATGTTTCTTTAATTGTTTGTCCCCTAAATTCATCATTCAGTGTTATCAGTATTAAATTGTATATTGCTTTAAAATTAATTTTACATAGATAATGTTTATATTTTATATTGAATAAAGTTCAGTTCAAGTAGTAATCGAACTTTGTTCCTTTTTCTTTTTAAAAATTTTTTATTGCTCTTTTTCAAATGGCCCTCATATAGTACTGACAGTCTGACAAATCTTACCTACATTGCCTGCAGACATTTTTCAGTTAACAGGCCTTCTTCTTACTCTCCGTGGCCGTGGTTCTGCGCTGATCTGACTAACTATAGCTCCTCTATTGAGAATCCCCCTTTTGCTATGACGTCAGAAGTGTGTTTTGCAAACGTGCCCGATTCACGTAGCTATGCACACGTTTTTTCCAAACATGCTTCCGCAAACAAAGAATCCTCCACTAACCTATTTTTTAACCTAAACTATTTTTTAACAATATATTTTTAATTTGTATTGTTCATTCTGTTTAGCTGGCAGTTTTAATATTCAGTTTTGTAAAAGGATGAACATTCAATTCTTTTTACGATATAAACAATATCTTACTATTTATAATAGAATTTAACAATAGACCTTTTTAACATTCCTATTTCTAATATTCTATTTCTTATCTTGCTTACAAGGTTCGAGTGTCGGCCTATCCTAATCTCATTTTCACTTATCTAATGTTCTTATTATTTACATGGAAAAGGACAGCCCTTTTTCCTGTAACAAAACTCGCCTAATTGTTATCGTGCTTGACTCACTTTCTTAAGGTTTTGGTTTCGATCTTAGCTCGAGTATTTGTTTAATTACAAGAAGGAAACTATGCAGAAAAAATAATACTCACACGTACATGTTTCTGTTTTTTCTCCTTTTTTATTTCATTTTTTTTAACATTTAATTTTACGTTTAATACCCACTGTATTTCTTATAGAATTCTAAATTAATTAAAATATAATATTTATTCGTATTTTACGACCAAGTAAAACTGGGTGGCCTGCTAGTATATTCATAATTTTATATATGCGATCGTCTCCTTTTTATCATATCCCTCGAGTAGATGCGTGTGTGGGTGTTTTACATATAACTACTGTTTACAAATAAACGTACGCGAAACTGTATTTTACAAACCACTTCTATTATATATTACAATAGAAAAATGCGAGCATGAAAAGTAATATGGTTAAACTTAAACATGAAAAAGTAAAGGACTAATTGTACAAACTCAAAAAGAAAAGGTCAAATATTCCAGTAAAAAAATATTAAATTAATGACTTTAAATATTGCAGCATAAAGAATTTTTTAAAATTCAATTTATCATTATATAATCAACTCTTAATGGTGCAATATTTTAAGTTACAAATTTATTACATTTTTTACTAGAATATCTTGGCCTTTTCTTTTCCAGTTTTAACAAGTAGTTCTTTACTTTTCCATGTTTAAGCTTAACCATATTACTTTTCATACTCGTATTTTTCTATTTTAATCCAAGATTTTACCAGGCTTCCAAAAAAAATCACTTGTTGTTTGTATAATATCAGTCTTATTTTTCCCCCATAAACATAACCCACACATATGTAATAACAATGTACAACACTCGTCTGCGTTCAATAAAATCCCCTCATTATCTCCCTTTCATGCTTTCATTTTCTCTGTTTTGCTTTTTGCTTCTCTTTTCGGGAGAGCGGTGAATTGGTAGCAACAGTATTAGTTGAAGCGACGTGGTTGCTATGGAAACCAGTCATAAAATGTGTCGCTCACCTCCATACGTTTTTTTACGATTTTGAACACCAGTAAATTCATCATAACTTTTGTTTTACAAAAGGAAAATTGTAAAAACTATTTTCCACAATTTAGCTGGTAAGGTGATCTATAAATTGTAATAATTGTTTGAAATTTGGTCGAAAAATGAGTGAGCGGTGAAGCTTTAAAGCAGTTCTAAATGATTAAAACTGCCACTTAAACATATATCCAAACACAACCATGTTTGAGTGATTTTATGTTTTCTAGCATTGAGTAATGCACATTCTCAACATCGATGTCTTATGACAAAAATAATAACCCCGCTTTGATGAATCGACGATGTCCGGGAGTCTAATCGTACCACATGCATTCTTCCGCCATTCGCTGGATCCAGTAAAATTAAACGTGCATAAATCTTGAAAGTACTATGAATGATAAAAAAATCAGCTGGAAGACCGGACAATGCCCGGGATCGAATGATGCTCAACGAACTTTTCAGACTCCCATTTTTTTATAGTCTTCGAAATCGGAGAAATCACCCATTTTTTAAATCAAATCGATTGATTACCTGCTCTAGTTGGAGATCGATCAAAGCGCACCAGAAGGAAGCTTAAAATACTTTCCCACACTTACTTAGTCCACAATACACTGTAGTCTACATTGCTTTTTAATTAATATATATATATATATATATATATATATATATATATATATATATATATATATATATGTGTGTGTGTGTGTGTGTGTGTGTATATGATGTCTTGAATCAAAGTTTAAACTTCCAAAGTCAATATAATGTTCAATTGTGCTCCAGACAGAAGGTCATATCAAAAAATTCACGATTTATTTGATAATAGCATTGGTGCCCAGGTTTTTGAAGGTGTGTGTTTAGCAAAAAAAATAAAAAATAAAAAATAAAAAAAATAGGTAGTAGGCAGACAGGCTTGAACTTGTCTCGCGCAGGAGGAAAAGAACGTGAAAAAAACGTTACGTGTTTGCTTTTTGGTCACACGCAACACAAGAAGTGTGCGAAGGTTTAAAATAAGGCTAGACAATCGAAAAGTGGCGATGACTTGAAAATATCGGCGAAAAAAAGCGACCCCTCCCTGTAGAAAAGTGCCCAGTTAAGAGTGAAGGAATAAATGTTTTGGGACAGTTTTTCGGTATTTGTCGTCCGAACGGTGGAGCTTTAAAGTGATACCGATTTTGTGAACATCCGTCGCATCCGTCGAAAGTTTTAGGCAGATATACATACATACATACATACATACATACATGCATACATACATACATACATACATACATGCATACATACATACATACATACATACATACATGCATACATACATACATGCATACATACATACATACATGCATACATACATACATGCATACATACATACATGCATACATACATACATACATGCATACATACATACATACATACATACATGCATACATACATACATACATACATACATACATGCATACATACATGCATACATACATACATACATACATGCATGCATACATACATGCATGCATGCATACATACATACATGCATACATACATACATACATACATACATACATGATGGCAGCAACTCTTTCTCTAGTATTTTCCATTACTTAATATGTCTCTGGCTCAAAGACTAGCACGTTCCAGACGGTCACCTATATGAACCTTATATAGTCCAGCACATCCACTGATTACCGGGTCCAAGCTGTGGTGCCATGAACACCTGCCAGGCCAGACCCTGGAAGTTCCAGAGCCTTTATTGCCATTCACGCCCATATCTACATCAGTCCTCATTGAATGTCCGTTTGCCGTTTCAGGCTACAGCGAGCCTTTTTGTTATCGAGATACACACTGATTGCAAAATGTGTATTCCATTGCATATCAAGTAATTCCTGTGCTTGAAGCTTTTTATAGTAAGAAAAGAATTTGCACTGAGACAATCCTACTCTCTAAACAACTGCCACATTGAACCAAAAAGAAGAGCAAGTCAACATCATTATACGCAGCAGTCGCCGAAGAGGGGTTTCATTCTCCTAGAGAGGTTGCCTTCACCACGGCTTACGGGAGATCTCTCCACCCACCATGCCGTTTGATGCATGACTAGGACTTAGGCTGCTAGGCACCAGAACATACTCCACACACCGATGGGTCATGTATGCCGTAGCTGACAAGGCCTAAGCACCTCTGGAGGTTACCTCACACTTAGCCTTTCGTTATAAGAACCTTGTTCCACAAAGGTCAAGTTATACATACATACATACATACATTATAACAAACGGGTAATATTTATATCATAGATCCATGGCCTTACTGGCTTTTGCAATGATAATGAATTGTATTCAAGTTTAAAATGCAACAGTCAAGTATCATGGTGCAATTGTGTTTAAAACATTCATTTCGAACGAGCTCAAGATAGAGAAACGTACTGTTGATTTTATACACCGGGTCCCCCTGCTTGTGAATTAATAACGTTTCTCAATTACACTTTTGTAAAAATCGGACTGTTCTTTCTTTAATCAGAATTTTTTTATTATTGATTTTCGATACTTATATAGTCATACTACTGCAAAACCTATCTAAAAACACTCCCAGACACAGGAAGAATATTTGTGTGAAATTTAAAAAAAATGGCCACAGAAAACGAACTCACACAGACACATACATAGACAAATTGTCGTTCATGTGTGAAGAGATATCTCACGTTTTAATTCAATTAACCATGAGCTATTTACGTTCAAATATATGTTTTCTGTAATTAAATCAAATAAGCTTTCATTGATTCAGCTAGTCAGTTATAAGGTCACATGAATAATTACGTACATATTTGACTTGTAGTGTAAATGTACACGGTTATTTCGTAAATGATGCGGGTATGGATAATGGCGACCATATTTATTTTATAATTGACGCGCTCTCACTTGAACGCTAACAAATTACTTCAAACTTTGTTGATTCAATTAAGCTATATTAGTTAATAACGCGCGAATAATTTAATAATATTGTTGGCAATGCACCAAGTATACGCTACACACTCATGAAACGTTAGATGCACATATATATGCATATATATATATATATATATATATATATATATATGTGAATATATATACATATATATGCGTACATATATACTATATGAATATACATATACATATATAAACCGAGATATATATATATATATATATATATACATATTTAGCTGGAAATAATATATATATATATGCATAGATACATATATATCCACGTATATAGATATGCATAGAAACATATATGTAGATGCAAACATATATATATATATATGGTTAACTTATATATATATATATATATATATATATATATACACCCGCACACACACACACATACACATACATACACGCACATATATATATATATATATATATATATATATATATAGGGTGACCCCCCCCAAACGGGCCCTAATTCTAATTAGTCCCCGTTTCTTAGTGTTTTGTCCGAATGAAATGAAACTTTGGTCATAACTAGTTTATTATATTCAAAACATCACATCAAAACACTAGGATCTTTGGCCTTTTTTTTCTCCGTTCTACACCATATGTTTTAGATGGTCTTCATTTAGCTTTTGTTTTTTTTTTGGGGGGCCACCCTATATATATATATATATATACAGTGCCAGCAAAAACAAAGTCCCCACTTGCAAATTTTTCAAAAACTGCAAATTTAAGCTAAATGTTAGGTAGAATAACACGCAGACATTTTTTTACATTACACTTGAACTTCTGCATTTCAGTACAATTTGGGAAGTAGAAACTCGGAAGGGAATTGCAAACTCTAGCAGTTCTGTAGAAGAAACTATTAGATTAGAAGACTTTCTTACATCTAGGGATGTCTACTGTGTAGGGGTGGGAGTTTGCTGCTTTCGATTATGTCGGGAGTATAAATATTGACAGGGTACAAGCGCTTGTAGTTCGGTGGAGCATCCATCATTTAAATACTTATATAATATGTTAGGAAAATATAGCGCATTTTAGCTACATGAAATCTTTCGTATTTAATCCTCGTCAGGAACCACCAAGATGTAATGTTACTCTCGGTCTGCCTCTCTCTCTCTCACACACACACTCTCTCTTTCTCTCTCTCTCTCTCTCTCTCTCTCTCTCTCTCTCTATATATATATATATATATATATATATATATATGTATGTATGTATATGTGTGGGCGTGTTTATATAGTTTTAAAGATTAAAAAACTGTCAAGACTATATGCATATATGTGTGTGTACATGTGTATACATGCATATTTCCCTATAGATATATAGATATGCATTAGCATATGTTATATATATATATATATATATATAATTATACCTATATATACACATATGGATACATATACTTGCATATATATCTATATAAATATATACACATATATGTATATACATATGCATGCATATATATAATTACTTATATGTATATAACCTTTTATAAATACCTATCATTATACACAGACATACCTTTATATATATGCACACACATACCTATATATATATATATATATATATATATATATATATGCATCAATGCATATTTGTCTACATATATACTTACAAATATACATATTATAGATATATAACTTTATACATACATATACACATATATATATATACATATATATATATATACATACCTATTAATAAAATATACACACATATATGCATATTTTTAACATACATATATATATATACATATTTATTGACACGTTTGTACGTGCATACTTATATGATGCTTATTGCAACGTCTTCTCAGACAAGTGCCACTCCCACATATACTTAATTTTATGAGCCCAAAAATAACTTCCATCGCCACAGGACCATTTTAATAGACAAAGAATGCCCGAGGGAGTATCTATACACAGATGATGCTACAGAGTATTAGCTTGGCACGACAGATAATCCCTCTCTCGGTTCAAAATGTTGAGATTCAGCAACAAGCAAGAGCAAGATAGCCAGCAACAAGTTAAGCTGCAGGCCATCTTAATGCGGGTACTGGTCTCCCGTTTTATGTTTTTTTTTAAATCAGATATTTGCTCCTCCTGGAAAGGTTGCCTTCACCACGGCTTATGGGAGCCCTCTCCACCCTAACACACATATACATACACACAAATATACATGGTGCTAGTTGGCCGTTGACCCCGAAAAAGGGTTCATTCGCCCTTTGGAAGGTCTTGTTTTTAATCCTTCAGAGAGACTAGCCACCCTCCTCACCAAACAATTTAGTCTCCGGTGACCCGACTATGAGGCAGGTAGTACTGGGTTACATGGTATCAGTAGCATATGACATGACCTGACATATATATATATATACATATATATATATATATATATATATATATATATATCGGAAGTTAGCTGCATTTAAAACACATTACACACGCGCGCCCGTACACGAACACACACACACGAACACACACACACACACACGAACACACACACACACACACACGAACACACACACATATATATATATATATATAGAGAGAGAGAGAGAGAGAGAAAGAGAGAGAGATGCGTATACATGAATAAACACATATGCATGTGTGTAAGTGCGTATCATGAATAGTAGGATAATGATTTTATTCAATAAAAAATTAAAAAGTTATTTAGGTGCAAAGTGCTAGGCCACCCAACTTCTAAACATCGGTACTTAACTTCGTTTAATGAATCATTAACTTCGTTTAATGAGCGAACATATTATTAGATAATTTAATTAAACCATTGCACACATACTAAATATCATTGAGATATGACTTAGAAGTAATGTGCTTGAAAACAGTGAAACCCCCTGGGTCAGACATTGAGCACGAATCTGAGAAACTGTATCAAGTAAATTTTGTTACAATACTTGTTAAAAATTAGAAAAAAAAATCGGAAGTTAGCTGCATTTAAAACACATTACACACACGCGCGCACGTACACAAACACACACACACGAACACACACATACACACACACATATATATATATATATATATATATATATACATACACACACACACATATATATATTGAATTCATTTAAAACATATCGCTAAAACAAAAACAAAACGACATCTAAGTAAATCGCGATATATCCAGACAGTTGGCGAGATGGTCCAGGGGTAAGGTTTTAGGCTCATTACCATTCGGTCCCGATTTCGAATCTCGCTAGATACAGCCACTCTGATGAGTCGTAGACGACGAAACACATGTCAGTGGATAATTACATTTTAAAAATAATATATATATATAATATTTTAAAATAAATATGGACAATTATTTTATAATTACAAGCAATAGAGTTTTATGCTATTATTAGTGTAGGAAGTGAAAATTACTGCTGGTCGGGAGATTCGAACCTAGTCACAATGTCACTTTCGGTCCCCCAGTAATTAACACAAGAATTGGATTGGATTTAGTTTTTATAATTACTGGGTGAGACGATAAACTGTTTCACTAGAAAAGACGACATGATACTATTTCAGCTTGATGAAAACCGATTTTATTTTTGTCACTCATCTACTAAGTTGGCCAGTTGTGTACAAGTCTCAAGAGCGATAGGAGCTTTCTATCATGTGTGAAAGAGTCATATTTTTTTTAAAGCGTGATCAGAGATGCGCCGCTGTACAACACATTGCTCTCTACCGAATAGATTTATGACACTAGGATCATTGCCAACACCCTCAAAATGCAAATCCGGACAATTCAACGCTTGAAGTTAATGAAAACAAAGTGTCCAGCCATGGTTATGGCCTTTGGTGTGGTTTCAAGTGAGAACTGCATCATGCCACCTCACATCTTAGAAATCGGCTAAATAATTTAGTGATCCCCTGGTATTATCAGGTGGGCGCTGGCAGACCTGGGTGTGGCCGCAGGACTCTGTACCGGCCCCAAGTACAAAGAAACTCAGGCTAGGCTTCATAATGTGTGCTACCAGTCTCTACTCATCACTCACTGGCCTATTCCTCCTAATTCTACCTGAACCCGATGGATTACTTTGTTTAGCCATGCGTCGAGAACATCACCAACATGACCTCCCACAACGCCAAAGCCAGCCTAATCGCTGCCACCTGCGGAGTATTCATCGAGTTTCCGCCGGCGATTTTGGAAAGAGATGCTCCCAGTGCCAGACCAGTATCTAAGCGGTGATTGAGGCTAAAGGCGACTACATTGAACAGATGTCAGATCTACTACATAATCAAGTTACCTGACTTGACTTTTTCAGTAAAAGTATAAAATAAATCTGCAGTGCGACACGTTTTGGCGGGAGTTCATATTAAACACGCAGGAAAGTCGGAGTGTCGCACGCGTTCTGAATTTGACCATTGTTTAAAATTCTTTAAAGACAACAGAATCCTTATAGTTTAATAGTGTTTTGTAACTATAATATTTCCAAAATAAATATTAATAATATTTGTACCTTCACCAAATCTAAAAATTGAAAAAGAATCACTCACTCATATTTCTATTCGACGTTGGTTGGTTGTTTTTGTTTTACGGCATATCAACCCTTTTCGGGTCATTTAATGCCGAATCCAAAGATTTTGAAGAAATTTTTTTTTAATAGAATATATTTGTTGTTTTCACGTCGGTTTCTATTTAACCCATAGTTGGGACCCTAACAGGTACTACAACTCCGGGTCAGAGTGAACCTGGGAGCAATGGTAATTAAAGGGTGGCTCCACACTCCACAAAGCCCACAAGCTGGGACCTCACCACTGGATATAGTTTAAGGTCATATCCAGGACCCCCATTGGGGGACTTTTACCCTCTGCCGGGGGGGGGGGCAGTCGGCATATTCTAATGTCCCACAGACAGGGCCGTTTCTATTTGAAACAAAGTATATTTTGATTAATAGAGAGGAGATACCTCCACCTTTTATTTTCAATCCCAACATTGACAAACAACTCAATAATACATGTGGATATACGGCTAAGTTAGGTGAAAGTAGATGCTCATTATCTGTTAAGCTTTTATAGAAAAATTAACCCGGCATAATCTTCTATAATATAAATGGCAAAAATCTGTTTAAATGTATGTATGTATGTTTGTATTTCTGCCTAAAACTTTCGACAAAAGAGACGGATTTTCACGAGATCCCTATCATTTTTAAACCTCCCCTTCGGACGACAATATCGAAAAATTGGCCAAAATATTAATTCCTTCGCCCTCAATTGGGCACTTTTCTACAAGGAGGGTCGGTCTTTTTTGCTGACATTCTTTGCAAGTTATTCAACCCTAGCTTCCTCGACGTCGAATAGAGGCCCTGTCGGTGGGGCATTAGAATATGCCGACTGCCTCCCTGCAGGGGGTAAAAGTCCCTCAATGGGGGTCCTGGATATGACCTTAAACTATATCCAGTGGTGAGGCCCCAGCTTGTGGGCTTTGGGGAGTGTGGAGCCACCCTTTAATTGTCATTGCTCCCAGGTCCACTCTGACCCGAAGTGGTAGTACCTGTAAGGGTCCCAACTATGGGTTAAATAGAAACCGACGTGAAAACAACAAATATATTCTATTAAAAAAATTTTTCTTCAAAATCTTTGGATTTGGCATTAAATAACCCGAAAAGGGTTGATATGCCGTAAAACAAAAACAACCAACGTCGAATAAAATGCATTATTTCAACCGGCAGTGACGCCATAACCACGATTAACGCATCAGTAAAACAGTTAATTTATTGTTTTTTTTTAATCTCGTTTTCCTCTGGCGTGATACGGGTTCGAGCCTGTTTACTACTCCTATGTTTTTTTTTTTTACCCTCGCAATTACCCCCCCCCCTTTTTTTTCTTTTGCTCAACCAACATCCTTACTTGCATGCAGCTCCACTTTTGTTCCGCCTTCGCGTCACGGGTTCGAGCCTGCCTACATATAACAACATTTTTTTTTTTTTTTTTTTTTGCTCAACACACACCTCCAAACACGCGGGCAAATCTGATAAATATCAGGTTGACAAGTAAGTTTTTGCTTTTTTTTTTTACTTTAAAATGCTTATAAACATGCTAGTTGCTTAGTAGTCTGTTACCGGTCTCATCAATTACAGATTTTGAATGCAGGAGAAACCATTACGGCGGAGAAGTACTGTCAACAAATGGATGAAATGACTCAGAAACTTCGACAACAACACCCAGCATCTGTTTACAGAAAAATGCTTGTTCTTCCCTACCAAAATGCCTGAACGCACGCTGCTAAACCGACCTTTCAGAAGTTGAACAAATTGGGCGACGAAATTCTGCCTCATCAACCATACTCTCAAGACTCTCACCTACCGACTTCCACTTTTTCATGCGCTTTGACAAGTTTCTGTGGAAGCAATGCTTCAAAAACCTAAGCTCTATCAAAAATACCATTCAGCAACTCTATCACCATCAGATCGCAATATTTTACGTTACTGGCACAAATACACTTGTTTTGCGTTGGCAAAAGTGTGTTGTTAACGATAGTGCGCATTTCGATCAATGAATTTTTGTTTGAGCCGAAATATGTTCATCTGAATTTAATGTTTAAAAATTGCAAGAACTTTCTTGTCGAGCTGATATAATAACCACGCGCAATAGTTATTTGAGTTACTTGTCAATTTGAGCCTGAGAATTCCTTATTTTCATCTCAGTTTACCACCTATCACCGTCACAGACAATCAAGATACATTCTTATATTTTTATATATCAGGGTTATTGTCATTCTAAAAATTATGAGAAAAATAGATGAAAAGTGGGTAGAATGTTTAGCATGATTTATTGAAACAGTTTTTATTATTGAAGGATCATTTTTTATGAAAGCGAAGGAGTCACCACGTCAGAATAATGTTTATAATAATTGTTAATCGGTCTATAGTCCCCGGTCACGTGAGGAAGCGGTTGATTGAATGAGGAGAGAATTACTTAAGACCAATTATTTTCTACGAGATCGGTCTGGAAAATACTTGCTTATATTAGATTTGAAGACAACGATGTTATAGAATTTTTTCTTTTATTTATTTTTACTTGGGAGTCACCAATTATGGAGGCCCGAATGCCACTCAAGGATAAGGGTTATAAATAGGGCTATGACAACAAAATATTTTTATCATTGTTTTGGCTCTCTAGTATATATCCGACACATTTAGGCACAGTTAATCAACCGAGAACAGCATCACCCTATACAAAAGCATATAAGATATCTACGGATACACACTCGAGAGTCAAAACAATGAAAAGAATATCCTGTTGTCCTAGCCCTAGTTATGAATGTAAGGTGTCAGTGTAACTATTTGTGCATTTAGTATGCGTTAAAAAATCAACTATCTTCGAGGAAGTGCCGTTTGGTTTGGCAAAAAAGGGATGAAGAAAAATTATTTGCTGTGATTGTAGCCTATCGAATTTTTCTGTGTATTTTATATGAGTGATCAGATATCAAAACTCGGTCAAGATTGGATACGTCTCTATATATGGAGGAACGAATAAATTGCTATCGGTTGTCATTTGTGTTTAGTATTTTTTATTGGCAGCTTTTTAGCAACTTGTTGAAAGTTTTAAGTAGACGAAGCTGTGAAGCATGTTAACAAAATTTTAAAACTCCATATTTACAGGCCAGGCATCGTGATACTTTCACTGCATGGTGGATGGTGAATTATTCCGCCTCATCGAATACCACACGCCTAGGCATAATAATTTTCAATATTTAGTGTAGCATAAGCATTTCATAACATTTAGTTGAGAGAGAGAGAGAGAGAGAGAGAGAGAGAGAAAGAGAAGGAAGAACAGAGAGATGTACAAGCGCGACATTGACATGACGATGGTTTCTCCTCGTACAAAAAACAGTTCTTTTTTCTTGTTCGTATTGAAGAGCATATATATAAACAAATATATATATATATATATATATATATATATATATACATGTGTGTGTGTGTGTGTGCATATATATATATGCATATATATTTAGCAATTTAATGAAATTATTAAAAGCTGGAAAGAGTGCTCAATAACTTTGTAGAACAAAGATATATATATATATATTAAAACGGTTTTACTATATATATATATATATATATATATATATATAAATCTCTCTCTCTCTCTCTCTATATATATATATATATATATATATATATATATATATATATATATATATATATATAATTAATTAATTATTATAGCAAAATAAATAATTATATATATATATATATATATATATGTGGGTGTATACTCGGGAGCAAAAAGAAAAATGGGCCAAACAAGTTTTATACATTTTATTGCACTAAAAGCTATATTGAACAAAGAACAATTGAACAAGGAAACTTAAACGAGACTAATTACACAGAACAAGACATTTGCTTTCATGAATGCTTAGGATGGAATCGCATTTCCTTTTGATTTCTTTAAAAGATCAATCCTTTTAGACATGCTTATGCTCTCAAGCAAAGTGGAGCACTGTGAAGAGGAGATGCTATTCCATTCGCTTTGCACAGCTTCCCACAGTTTGTCATTGTTAAAAAAAGTTCTTCCGGCCAATGCACGAGAAATTATGAACCAAATATTCTCGATTAGGATTAAATCGTGGCTTTGACCTGGCCAGAATATCAAATCAATTGAATCATCAGAAAACTATTTTCTGTGATTTTAGCAGTGTGTGCAGGGGCATTATCATGTTGAAAAATAATGTTCTGGGATATTCCCAGCTTCTGAATACTTGGTAACAGTCCTGTTTCTAACATTCGAATGTATTCCTTTGCTTTGATTGACTTCCCACATCTAATAAGTCCCACAACTCCTGCTCCAGTAAATTTTCCCCATACCATTATCCCTCTATTGCCGTGTTTAACTGTCGTTTTTATGCAACTTGGCGAAAATCTTTCTCCAGTTCTTCGATTGCACCGTTCGGTAGCATCGAGAGCATCACTAACAAGTACAAATCTTGATCCATCTAACCAGAAAACATTCCTGAACCAGTCTGTATCTTTCTTGCCATGACATGAAAAAAATCTCTTTCTATCGTTGATGTTCTTCTCAGATAAAAATGGCTTATTTGCACGCCTTTTTGAAGAAAATCCCATTTCTGTCATTCGTCTAGATATTGTATAGCTAGAAAGAGAATTTCCAGCACCTGTTTTGAATTCTTTGCTGTGGTCAGCGTAAGTTTTCTTTCGATCCTTCAAAACAGTTAATTTAAGCATGTGGTCGTCCTTCAAAGTGGATGCTCTAGGGCGACCAGAGGCAGATTTCCCTTTTACTAAGCGTTCGACTTCGAACCTTTGACCAATTTTCTTTCCTGCAGAAAAAGATGTTTTCACTTTTTCCTTTCTTAAAATATCAAAAATCTGCTTGTAAGTCATTTTGGACTGCCTTAATTCTGTAATTCGGTCTATTATATCCTCGCCAAGGTGCGGTCCTACAATTTTTAGGATTCATTTTTTTAAAACTTATTATTATATGCTATAATAATAATAATCTGCAAAATAGAAATTTTCAGTTAAAATTAACAAAAATTCATGGAAAAATATTGAAAAATCGATTTTTCCTTCTTTCACTCTTGGCCCATTTTTTTGCTCATGAGTGTATATATATATATATATATATATATATATATATATATATATATATATATATATATATATATCATCAGTGGTGAAAGAATCGGCCTAGAGTGCTCAATGTGTAGCCAGAGCAATATATAGGAAATTTATTGCTGTGAGTCCAGAATGAATTTACATATTGTTTCCGCTAGGGGGATATCCTCAGAAGATGAGGAAATATCCAACCAGCTTCGTCAGAATTCATAGATCGACTGATGCATGTGCTCTTCTCCTATTGTTGTGTGTGCGTATGTGTACATGTGTATGTGTGTGTATATTTGTGTGTGTTATTTACTTATCATAAACATTTCGTTAAATATTTTTATTAATTTATTATTTGATTAACTTACTGATATTCTTACCTATTTTTATATTATCAAAATAAACCTGTAACGTATAATTCCTTAATTTATCCTCCTATTTTCCCTTCTCTCTTTCTTTCTTTCAACCACAGCGTCCGACAATTCAAAGAATAATAAATAAAAAATAAAAAACAAAAAAATATTATTAAATTCCCCTCCCCGCCTACCACTCTCACTATCACTTTAAACCCCGTATGCAACCTGTTTTTCCTCCTCCCACCACACCACGCCGGCCAAAACTGATTTTGCAACTAGTTGCCATGGTGATATGTTAAATTAACTGCTAACTGCTACTTAAACTTAAGCCGTTATAAACTACAACAGCGTCTATAAACATAAACACATAATTAATATTTAATAATAAACCCCCCTCTCATTATGTACACTTCTACTACTTTAAATTCCAACACCCTCTCCCTTCCACTCCCCCTTCTTGTGTAACTCCCCTTCATCTGCTAAGATTTTTTCCATTCTTATTTGGTCTTAAAACTCAGCCCATCTATGAATTCTAACGACGCTGGTTGGATATTTCCTCGTGTTAAGTAAAAACAAACTCTATAGACCATACTATTATCCAAAAAAGAAGTAATTATTTTTAATTTTGTAAAATTAACAAAGCAAATCTTGAAACTTTGCGAAAATCCGCTAGGTACCTCTCGAAGACTACACTTTATTTACAAGATATCGAAAAAAAAAATGTTTAGAATTTAAGAAATATTTTGCAAAAAAAAAAAATGATATCAAACCTTATTGATAGTTAAATTAAAATAGTTGTTGGTTGGTTGTTTTTGTTTTACGGCATATCAACCCTTTTCAGGTTATTTAATGCCAAATACAAAGATATAAGGACATTTTTTTAATAGAATATATTTGTTGTTTTCAAGTCGGTTTTTATTTAACCCATATTTGGGACCCTAACAGGTACTACAACTCCGGGTCAGAGTGGACCTGGGAGCAATGACAATTAAAGGGTGGCTCAACACTCCCCAAAGCCCGCAAGCTGGGGCCTCACCACTGGATATAGTTTGAGGTCATATCCAGGACCAAATTAAAATAGAATATAAAAAGTGTTTTTATCTTTAATTTATGTATTTTTATGGGTTTATACTTTTGTCTAGTTGGGGGTTCGTCCGGTAGGGTTTTGTCTGCTTCCTCTCTCAACATTGGCAAATATGACAAGTAATGGACCAAAGGTGTGAAAATCTTAGGTTCGAACTGAATTTGTAAATTTTCATACTACTGTGAATACTTTTAGTATCAAATTTTCTCATACTTAGGTCTAATGATTACTACACGCCGAGGCCGTCTTCCATACCGTTTGGCGTTGACAATTTATTTTTCACATTTCCCACAACATACGAAAGACTACGAAAATTTGCTAGCATAAAAATATAAGTGTATTTAAAAAGAAAAACTATTTTAAATATATTCAAAATGTGTTCATTGATTTGAAAATTGATTACTAACATGTTTCGGGTTTGTATTACTATGCACATAGATTCGAAAAAGTTTGGGAAAAGGAGTTAAAAATAAAAAAACTATACAAAATTCTCTTGAAAACCCACCGAATATATATCAGCTTATGTCAGAGTAAGACATATTAACCGAATTTCCAACAGTATTTTGTATAGTTTTTTTATTTTATTTTTAATTCCCTTTTCCAAACTTACCGTGTTAAACAGAGAGTCTGGTGCCATTTGTAATTTTCAAATACATCGGTAAACACTGTATGTTTTTCCAGCTGAATTTTTTACATTAAATAAAAACACTAAAATATTATCCAGTTAGCTAGAAAAGTGACTTATCTTGCCTATTATAACATTTATTTATTATATATTTATTTTTTGACAACTTTTTCGAATCTACGTGTAACCCCATATTTTTTCTTTATTTTTGTTTAATATTTATTTTAATGTAATGCGAAAATTCGAATTGTTTTCTTTTTAAAAGTCAAATATATACTTTTACTAGGTAGAAGAGTAACTTATATTGCCTTTGCTAACATTTGTTGTGTGGGTTTCTGCTAATATATTGTTTTATTTTTATTTTTGAGCCATTATGAAGACTTCAAAGTCACGTGTTGGACAATTGTTCTTGATCTCACATAACACCGAAAAATATGGTGACGTTTCTTGGATGCGTTTCTATCAGTACTTTGTTTAATTTCCGATTTCTGAGCGATTATCGAGACTCGATTATGGCTTAAATAAAACCAATATTGTGTTTTTCGGTTTAACTCAATACTCTTTAAACTACCATCATTTTAAGTAAAAAACACTTTAAAATAAGTTAAAATGAAAAAAAAGGTAGCTAAGCTTGCCTTTGGTAACATTTATGTATTTATTTGCTTTATGCTAGTTTTGTTTCTTAGTTATTCTGAAAACAGTTCACCAGGCGAGAATAAAAGGAAAACAACAAAAAATAAATTTAAGAATATAGAGTGTCTGTTTTACATGTGAATTTAACGTAAACTGAAACTTCGTATTCGAGTAATTCAAGCGATTTAGGACTATTAACCAAAACTTGCTATAGTTGGTAAGTTCTGTGCGTTTTTTTTATGTATGAGGGGGTATTTTTCAGTGATAATGTGCGGGTTTATGAACTTGTCAGTCGAACTTAGGGTTCGTTGCAAAATAGAACAAGCGTAATATTTTATAATGGCCGGAAAATGAAGACACTTTTACTTTAATTATATATACTAAAATGATCCCATACTCTAAATTATTGTTTTTCAATATGTCCACATAATCCTCTTAAAATGTAGGATTTCATTTTGTCAGGGGTACGTGAGTTAGTTTACATGTTATTCTATTTATTGTCACCCCTCCCTCGGGTGCAGAGTTAGACACAAGGTCGCTTTTTAATATGGGTAATCAAGCTCTCCCAAAATTGGAACGACAATGAGACTTGTCTCAGTCTAGAAGGATTTTTTGTCATTGACAAAGGACAAAGAATAAAGTGTAGTATTAGAACAGATACTACACTTTGAATTATTTATTGAGTAAAAATATATAGCATATTTTTTCCAAATTAGACGCAATGCAATCAAAAGCATGGGTCGCGAGTTATTCTTTCTCTCGCAATATCTAGAATCATTCCAGTTATCACGACACCACATTTATTCTAGGGGTCATTACAATAAATCTAATTTTGATTTTTAAAATAGATTTTAAGACAGTTCTGAAGTTTTAAATGGGAATTAAATACTTTCTACAAAGATATTTTAAAAAGTAAATATTTTACTCTGTAATTTTGACAGATTTTTTTTTTAAATTTACAGAAGTTTGGTGTGTAAGTCTTCTGGGAGTGATATTATGTATGTCTCAAAATACCCCCGATAATTACCGATAATCGATAATTGAAACAGTAATTTTAATTTATCTATCATCGATAAACCACATTTCCATGTCATCACTTAGCAACAATGATAGAACAACGGGCTGTGAAAATTCTACTGTGGGTAAAATTATAACGTGTTGAAAACTTTTTTTCTTTCTTACTTTTTGCATGATGTGCTGTAGGTTTAAACACCGCACGTACATTTCTTAATTTTTTTTCATTAACTGAAATTAACGCGATTTTGTCGTTGTTGGTTTTTGCATGGCGTATTCTGGAAGTTTAAACCCCGCACGTAAATAGTTAATCTATTTTTTTCTTTGATTGAGAAAAAAGTTTATAGAACGATTTCACGGATTTCGATGTCATTAAAAAATATAGGAGTGTGAAATATTCGTTGATCATCATTTAATCCCGGGCAATGTCGGCTGTCCCTTCTAGTACTATATTAAACTTTGTTCGACGTTTGATTATATTACTTAATAGTTCCTAACATCACACATTTTTCAATCAAATCGATTTAGGAACACATCATGTTACACCAGAAAGAAGCTTCATATGCCTCCCCACAGTCATTTAGTCCGCAATACATTATAGTCTACATTGCACTGTAGAGAACCTACTATTGATTTTATAAAATTATTTTATATATAATTGTTGAATTAATGTTTACAATGCAAAAGTCAAGTATCATGGTTCAAGTGTGCTCTAAACAGAAACATTTATTTCGAATGCACCTCCTGTCATATCAAAGAATCTACTGTTGATTTTGTATGCCTGCCCTTTCTGCTTGTGCAATGATAATTGCTTGAATTTAAGTTTTAAATAAAAGCCAAGTATTCTGGTTTAATTGTGCTTGAAATAGAAACATTCATTTCAGACACACCTCTTTAATATCAAAAAAGCTGCTGTTGATTTTATATGCTGGGTCTTTCTGCTTGTGTTGTAATGAAACTTCTCAAACGCACTTGCGATCTTAGGCTGTGTTAGGGTTTAAGTTTGGTCAAAACCGTCTTTTACTTCTTTGCAGTCAAATGGATAACAAAAAAGAAAAACAAAATAAAATAAATACAATAAGCAAAAGTCCAGCTTCCTCTCTCAACTCCCAGCACGTCTTCTACCGACCACCTCTGCCAACAGGCGTTTTATTAGAAAACTGACCCCATTCCATATGCATACGTGTGCAGTGGAAGATGAGATCTCGTGAGATTCCACGAGACTACACCTTATAAAACCTTGGCTTACATCTTTAATTTCTCTCTCTCTCGCTCTCTCTATTTCTCTCTCTCTCTCGCTTTCTCTCTCTCGCTCTCTCTCTCTCTCTCTCTCTCTCTCTCTCTCTTAGATCCCATCCGAAGGTAAGGTGTATAACCGCACAATACATACATACACGTGAGCGCTTTCTTCTTTGATTATTACATTCAACTCTACATTCTTTCATCGGATTTTTTTTATTATCAAAACTTATTGAAGACATTCCGATACAAAACATATCACAGAATAAAATCCTTATGTACATGAGAATAAACATGGGAACAAATAAATAAAAATGGAAACAAACAAACAAGTGTTTTATCAAAATATTCTGAGAAATTCTCTGTACGTGGCTGCATTATAAACACATAACTGTCGGAGAGTACATTTGGAAAACATTAAAACGTTTGGCGAATTTAGATTAAAATCGCCCGCAGCTTTTGTAGTGCAACGTAAAGAGATAAAGTGTTTTCTGCATACGTCGCCGATTTATGTTGTTTAAAATACCGTTTGTTTTCGTTGTTCCGTGTTGGTTGTTTGCCCACATATTTTTTACTTGCAAGTGAACTGTTTAGAAAAAAAATAATATTCGCATGCACAGTTTCTTTCTGTTTTTTTCTTTCAACTTTTTAAAAGGAATTTAACGTTACGCTTAATACATTGTATGGTATTTCTGCCTGTATATATATACTGGCAGAACTACCATACAATGTATGGTATTTCTGCCAGTATATATATATATATATATATATATATATATATATATATATATATGTATGTATATATATGTATATATATATAGTAATTTATAAAATATATATGGCGATTAAGCTACACTGAATATTCTGCGTTTCATCCACTATAGGATTCGTCAGGCTTATGCGCCTGACGAATCCTATAGTGGATGAAACGCAGAATATTCAGTGTAGCTTAATCGCTATATATATTTTATAAATTACTAACTAGCTCTACCTACGTATTGAGCACTTTTGAAGTAAATACTTAAAGTTTACACATAAATCTATACTTTCGTATATTAAATTTATGTGAGTAAATGATGTAGTTATATATATATATATATATATATATATATATATATATATATATATATATATATATATATATACTGGCAGAAATACCATACAATGTATTAAGCCTAACGTTAAATTCCTTTTAAAAAGTTGAAAGAAAAAAAAACAGAAAATTAAATTTACCAAAATTATCCAAGGTGGTAACAAAACTACTGTATATTATAAATATTAAAGAATTAATATTTATAAAGTAATCTCAACCAGAGGCAAAAGCTCGATAAAACCAAATAGGAGATAGAGCTAATATTGAGAGCAAATAGTTAATAAAAAATGTAAAAAAACACTTGGGAAAAGAGTTAAAAACATATTTAATCTGAAAAGGAAACACTTAATAAGTGGATAGTCCTCATAATTATATATATATATATATATATATATATAAGTTGCTTTGTGTGTGTGTATGTAAGTTTCTTCCTCATAGGTTCTTAACCAGCTGAGCTTATCTTTTGCAAATTTCACACGAATAGAATTTATATGCCTAGCTGGCAGTGTTCTTAGATAGGTTTTGTGCAGAAATTCATCCGGTGAATATCGAAAATCGAAATAATCTGATCTGAAAACAGTTTTTTATAGGTAAAAAAGAAAAAAAATGACAAGGAGAAATGATTATGCGCTACACAAGCAAATCTTAGCAAATTATTTCTTCTAAATAAAAAAGAATTGCTGTCATCTGGATACATAGATCGTATAGACCAGGTGTACCTCACCATTTTATGTATTTGTTTCTTATTAATCAGTAAAACTTTCGATAATAGACGAGGTACTATTCAAAATCGCCGCAAATCATTTCTTCCTTTGCATATAAACAAAAACTAAGCCTTAATCATAAGTGATATTTCGAAGGCATATATCGTCAACCCGAAATATCAGCTGACATGCTAATGTAAACAAACACAGACGAAAGCTGGTCATCGACATCATCATTATTTTTAATTTTCTTTTATTTTTTTATGATTTAGTTTAACGTGCAACCTATTTCTCGTAACACAATATATTCAAGCTAGTATATATATATATATATATATATATATATATATATATATATATATATATATATATATATATACATTATAAACAGATAAAATGGCGTAGAACACGCCTGCAGCTTGTGTAATGCAATGTCCGGAATAAAGGTACCTTCTGCATAAGTCGCTAATTTCTTTTGTCTACAATACTGTTTGATTTCGTTTGCTTTGATAAACATTTGGGCTTGAACTTTACTGTCGATCTGAAATGGAACACATATAAAATCCATTGCCAAGATCGCTGGAGAAATAGCAGTGTCCTTCTACCGCTCCAGTAAATATCTCACTCCAGATGCACTTTTCTGCCTATATAAAAGCTAGGAAGACCAATGATTAATTACTGTTGCCACATCTGGGCAAGACCTGCTAGAAACAGCTTATCCTTCCTTGACAGAGTTCAAAATAGACTTCGTTGCTTAGTAGGGTATGCCCATTTTTCTTCTCTACAGCCACTTTCCTACAGAAGAGACTTGCGAACCTGTCTTTACTTTATCGTTATTTTCATGGAAAATGCTCGTCTGAGCTTCAATCTATGGTCCCCTTTCGTAAAACTTTCAAAAAACACTCGTCTAGCCAAAACCACTATCAAAGATTCCCCCCACTCTTTAGCTATGCCTAAACCTCAATATTCCATGAATAAAGCTTCTTTCTTAGAACTGCACGCCTGTAGAACTATCTTCCAATTGCCTGCTTTTCAGCTGACTACAATCTGACTGTCTTCGAGTCCAACGTAAACAAGTTCTTGATGAACCGTCCCCCTAAGTAATAAAATCTACAAAATTCCCACTACTAATGTTTACTACGCTATAACCACATTGACTAATGCATACCCGTTGACCCTTATTTTCAAGTGGCCTCCTGTCAGAGAGAAGTTGCAGTGAAGGGAAAAGGGCATTTCCCCACTAAGCCACGAAGCCTATTTTGTACTCTGTCAAGGCAGGATAGGCTGTTTTTAGCAGCTCCTGCCCAGATGTGGCAACAGTACACCATCCTTGGACGTACTTGGCTTTTATATAGATAGAGAATTGTATCAGCAGTGAGATATCTTCTGGAGCGGTAGAAGGATCCCACCATTTTTCCAGCGACCTTAGCAACTGACTTGATGTACATGTTCCATTTCAGGTCAGGAGTAAAAGTCAATCCCAGAAGCTTATCAAAACATGGTGCTTCCCCTAGACGAGAGCCATCCATTTCAATTGATGCCAGATGGGGATCATACCGTTGATGATGTAAAGATTAAAAGTAACCAGCCACCCCTTCCCCCACTATACCATGCGCTCAAGATCAGAGGAGAGAGAATCAGAGAAGGCATTGTCATTTACGGCCTTTGATGTGTTGCCATAGATTGTCGTGTCATCAGCATAGATGTCAACGAATGATGTAAGTATGTGTTTAGGAGGATCATTGATGTAGATCAGAAAGAGAGTTGAGCCCAGGATGGACCCCTGGGGGACTCCAGCATTAATACTGTGGGCCTCTGATTGTTGCCCATCAACCACTACTCTTATAAGCCTATCAGAGAGAAATGATTTAATGATTGAGATAACATTTCCAGTTATACCGTCGCTGGAAATCTTGTGAAGTAGACCCTTATGCCATACCTTATTGAAGGCCTTTGGTATGTTAAGAGCACTTGCCATAGAAAGAAGCCTTTGTAAATAGATTCACTAATCCTATGAGATATGACGGTTAGCACATCTGCTGTAGATCTGGTAGGACGGAAACCATTTATATATATATATATATATATATATATATATATATAAAGCTGAACGTCTGTGTGTGTCTGGTCACGTATAGACTCCTATATGGTTGACTATTTTACAAAACTGATTAGATATAATGATAGAAGATTATCGAGGATCAGGAATGGGTATGTTTGATCTGGCATAATGATGATTCATTAAAATTGTGGGGTCTGCATTCGCGCTTGGCCCTCAAAGTATGGAAATTAAAAAAAATGAAAAAAAAATTACAAGGGTTTTTGATATAGATGCACATAAGAATACTTTGATAAGTATGTTTCAACTTAAATAGGGATAGTATAATAAAATTGTGGGGTCTGTGTTCGCGCCAAATATGGCACAAACTTTAACACAGACTTTTCATATCTAGTTGCGTAAGTATACTTTGATAATCATGTTTCAATTTGAAGAAATATGATATAATAAAATTATTGGGTGTTCGTTCGTGCCTGACCTCCATAGAATGTAAATATGTCGCAAAGTTTACCAAGGTTTTTTAAAAGGCGTTAGTGTCCACAATAACACTTCAATTTTATCTTAATTTACGTTAGCTTTTATTTATTTTTTGAGTTGAATCATATTTTGTCGAATAAATTCACCACATAAATTCACGTCTTATTAAAGTGAAAGCCCCCCCTCAAAAAAAAATTCGGAACTTTAGACAATTCCCGACACAAATTTTGCATCACTGTGTTTTTCTTTTCTCTACTCGCACGTGGCCCTCTTCCGAAAATAGATAAATAATAAATAAAAAAAACAAATAAGAACGTTACTTGTTATCATGTCAAAAGAAGGAAAAAAATCCTGCTCACGTGATTACGTGTCTTTTTAAAAATATTTACGTAACATTTTTATTTTTATTTATATATCTGTTTAAGCTTTTTTGTTAGTGTAGTAGTAGGAATTAAGTTGATTACAACCCTTTCTGCGTGTTCTTTACATTACAATAGTACAACCGACGCCGCAATACTACCCCGTTCAATACTGTAAAACTGAAACGAAGCTATTCTGCTTGAAAAGGGCGCCATTTTCCTCTTATATTTATATCGATTCTTTGCTTTAAAAGAGGAAAGTAATTACGTGTTTACTGTTTTAATATCACATTTTACTGTTTCGGATTATTTTACTAAAGTAAGTAAAGCTTCATTATTTTTCAAAACTGGTTTTATTTCTTTGTTTTTCGATATTTCCTCGATATTATTTAGTAAGAATGTTTATCAGAAAAGCCAACAAACGACTACCCGAAAAAATAAATATACAAGAAATTAATGTTACCATAGTCAATAAAAGTTCAGTTCATGTTTTTTTTGTTTTGAAATAGTTTTCAATGCTCTTTACTTGAAATAATTTCAACGAACGTAAATTAAAACGAAATTTGAGGCGATTAATAATTAAATGAATTTTTATAGAAACTACACATGCCATAATCGAATATTCTTCAAGCACAAAATAAAGGAAACATTAAAATATGTTTATAAATATTCCTTACGTTGACGGAACTCTCTTAAAATGTTAACACAGAATGCTCAAGTGCCCCTCCTTCAAATTGAAAACGGGGCTCTCCATTTCAAAGTCGCTGCCATTTTGATTTTTTTAAAACCGATTCGTTAATTAATTTTTTTTTTACAAACTACTTAAAAATACAAACCAATGAACTATTCTACCATAAAAGCAACTTTAATTGACCATGGTAACATTTATTTCTCGTATATTTATGTTATTATTATATACATAACATTTTCTCTTTGTAAGGAAACATCATTTTGTTGGTCACTCTTGGCTACGAATGGAAACAAAGTTGATATAAAAAATATATTTTCACGAAAATTATCTTTACTTTCATCATAGTTTGCTTAGGGTAACATTTTTGAGTATCAAAATCTATCTCTTTACAATCCCCTACTTTTCATAACCTGTCGTACTTTCATCAATCACAGTCCATTTTCTGTTTTTGAACCCAGGCAACGACGGGCCCTTCTGCTAGTATATATATATATATATATATATATATATATATATATATATATATATATATTCACATATACGTATATATATATACTCTCTTCTCTATACTATACTCTCTTACGTTTGTCTGCTTTCCATTACTACAATCTTATTATCTTCAAGTCCAATGTAAACAAGTTCTTGATGAGCCGTTCCCCTAAGTAATGCAATTTACAAAATTTCCACTACTTATATTTGCTACGTTATAATCGTATTGACTAATGCATACTCATTTACCCTTATTTTCGAGTGGCCTGCGGGCCTTGATAACTGGTGAAAAAAAACGTGTTGTTGTTTATATGTTTAAAAGAGAATAGCAAGCCACATTTTTTTGTTTTTTAAGATTTAATTCTTTTTACTATTTTTAAATATTTTCATAACGCAATTCAAACTTTTATTTAGACTTTTTCATATATTTTTTAGTTAAATATTTTTTTTTTTTTAGTTTAAAGTATTTTAGTAAAAAGTTTGTATCTTGTTGAAATTTCTTTTGGAGATCATTTTAGTTTGGTCAGCACAGCACGAGTGTGCTTTTGAAAGATGTGTGAAGATGGTATTGGGTGTCTCCAATAAGATTGGATAGATGTTCTTTTGATAGGGTTAGTGATGAGGTCCATTTGGAGAGGTCAGTATCTTAGGTGAACAGGAGATGTTTATGTTTATTTCTTTGGTGTTTTCTTTTGATGTGCGTGTGTTAGTGGGTGCGTATGTGTGTGTAAGGGTGAGTGGTTGTGCGTTGCCTGTGTGTATGGGTTTAACTCTATGATTTCTTCTTTTAGCATGTGCGTTTATGTGGGCATGTCTCTGTGCGTATCTATGCATGTAAGGGGAAAGAGAGACATAGCGAGAAACCAAAGCCAAAAAACTAAAGAACTGCCTTGAAAACACACACATAACAAAAAGCAAACGCTAGCCAGAGAACCTAAAACACATTCTATCACTAAATACCAAGAATGATTTACCAAGAATTGAAACCTGCTTACAATGTGTATTTATTCAACAAACTCAGACGCTGACCAAATTATACCGCTCAAAGATTACCACGACATCCGGAAACCATAAATTCATATCCTTTTGTTCTTTCTTATTTTATTTCTTCTATTTTCTTTATCTATGTCCCTTAAAAAGATGTCAATAAGTTTTAATATATTTACTTTGCAAGTGCTAAATGACAATATTATTTTGAATTAGATCTAATATTTGCTTGACTTTTCCTCTGAGGAGATGAGACTACATCGAACATTCATGGGTTAAGGAAAAGAAGTCTCAATTTTATTTTTATTGAAACAATAAACTTCTGTTTTGAAATATTATATTTTTCTGAATGAATTAAAAAATCTCTCTCTTGCTCTCTCTCTCTCTCTCTCTCTCTATATATATATATATATATATATATATATATATATATATATATACGCGAACGCAGACAGAAACACAGACACATATACACTTACATAATACATGCTTATATATATATATATATATATATATATATATTCGACATTACCACCAAGAGTGTCTTTCTTTTAATGACGAGCGTAGAATATTAACTAGCGTGGGGGGGGCGGCATTGCCCGGGTGTTTTGTGGTGTGTATGTAGGAGGGGGATCCTGTTTTAATATTATAAAAAACACGATGTTATAAAAAATTGGAAAAACCAAAACAAAGCAAAACCGCGAACAAATGTAAAAAAAAGGAGGAAAATGGTTTAGATAGAAAGACAGGCTCTAACCCGAAGCATCGAAGCGAAGGCGTAAAAAAATCCCTGACACGATACCTCTACGCCAAAGAGTCACACAATTAAGAACAGATAAAATTAACCCTTGAAAAACACTTGCAGTTGGCCGAAACTAACGTCAACTTTTTCTAGGTCAAACATGACATCATTGTCGTAGTAGCAGGAGGAGGCCGAGTTTAGGGTGAAGGAACACACACACATGTAACCCACAGAATAATTGGAATGTAAAGTAGCGTTTCACCCGACGGAAAAATGCCAATCCATATTTTTTAAGCAACTAAGAACTGGTGGTCCTCGTATATTCCCCTGTGGACATATCCGCAGCGATGTTAGATGGTAGCGGGCGGAGTATGGATCGTTAGAGAGAAATATTTTACAACTTCCATTGATTCTAACCGATTGCGGCAGTGAACTCTCACCGGAAAAAATACAGAAATGTACGAATATCATGGAACTGTAAGGGTAGTAGGCCTATAGCACACCTCAGATCCTGTGCTGAAGTGTGGGGACATTACATTTGAATGTAATGTCGTGATTTTTTTAACCTATTAAGGACAAACTCACCCGGGAAAAATGGGTTCATTTGATTTATATAGAGATTTATTGTAGGTATTTAAACTAATATCTCTACAGCAAAAAAAAAGAAGGCTTTGTCATTGTAATCTTTGCCACAAGACTAGTTCTCTAATAAATCTTCCCCATGGCAGCGGATGATTGAAATGTAAAAGGACAGTTCAACTCGAAGCCAATTGGTTTGCAGTACGCCTACCATATTCGACTTCATAGTATAATGAATATTCTGAATAATCAAACATGAACAAATTTTTGGGTCCCTTATATTTACGAAAACAGGGAAAGACTTAAAAATGATTCTTAGTTTCTTGCAAATAAAATACATGTCCGAAGTCAAACTTGTATATATATAAAAGGCAAAAGCGGCGCGCGCATTTTTGTATGTGCAGGATTTTTTTCGCAGAGGTTCTCCGGGGGGGGTACTATGTCTTAGAACTTTTTATATATCCCTTGGATCACAATATCTACGATTTACGAAGGGAGGTCCTCTCTAAGTTTATTTGGATCGGCTTTTATAAAATTCTCCCTACTCCGTTCTGTCGCGTGTTTGTTGGTGTTTTTCGTATGAATAAAATGAAACTAAAAAGCGTTCCTTGACTTTCCTGCCAAGGACGTCCAGAAATCAATCGGTTTTGATCGATGCAGTAAAAATCCGTCATATCAGATAATTGCTATTCATTTGGACACTCCTTTTTTATGATTTCTCCCAATCATCTTGGGGAATCAAAACCAAAAAACTGCTTCGCAGCCAAAGTTAAGTGCGGGATTTCAATCCCCTATGGCGTGATGTTTGACCCCATTAAATTTACGTACCTGTTTGAACTCATTCATTTAAGTTTTTAATCGTTTAATTTCAACCATTTTCACTCTCTGCATTCTAAGCGTCATGGTAAGACGTCACGCTTTTTTTTTTTGCCTTCGTCTCAACGGTCCGGATTCGATTCTACATGCCTACCAATTTTTTTTTCTTTTACACCTCAAAAAACCTGGGCAACGCCGGCCACCTCCGCTAGTGTTTTTATAAGAGCGTATTATTATCTTATTATCTTATAACTATGTTTAAAGTGATAAACAGATCTCTAGAAGTCAAAATCTAGGTTCTCTAATCTAGGAGAAGGAAAACTCTGAAACTAAACCAAAGGGGAGAGAGGCCTCTTCAGTCTTGGATGACAACCTTCCTAGAGCTGGTGACTCAAACAAATTCACCGGTTTGCAAACCTAAATTGCTTAAGGAGTAGATAGGCTCTGTCTATCGCCCGGCTTCCATACTCCTTCTTTGCCTATTAGTCAAGCGCAGAGACACTATCTCAGTGATTCGACAGAAACACCCAGCGGTAGATCTTGTTTCCTGGCTAGGGCAATGAACGCCGTTCTTCCCCATTCCCAGCATGCCCCACCCCTAAAACTGAACATTTGGGAGTGCTTGAGTATAAGATATGCCTGAGCGATTAGATTGGGTTGACCTTCTTCTAAAGGGTTGAGGGTACCGGATTGACAGTTCCTGGCTGCTGTTCCCGACTGGTAGTACAGGAGCCCTAACTCTTTGGTAGCGCTTAGAGCGGCTGCTCCATCAACAGTTGAATAATATCGGGTTGTTTGCAGTGTCAGGACGCGCATGGAAAGGGACCCTGCACTCATCCCCGGTGGGCTTTCCTGAGGCCACAATCCTAATTGGAGAAAGATCAGCTGATGGTCTACTTGTGATGCATGTCTGAAGCTCCGCATAACCTCTTGTTTAGCTCCCCCTTACCGAAACTCTTAAAAAAAAATATGACGACAGTACAATCTAAAAATAAGCTTAAACCAGGATTAGGGACAAACAAATTCAACTTGCCTCCTCCCTTGAGGCTCTCATTCACAAATATCCGTGGGCTTAGAACTAACTTAGCTGATGTTGAAGCATTTCTCTTAACAAATACCCCGGATATCTTAGCACTAAGTGAGACTAACCTACACTCCTCCATTCCCTCTAACCACTTTAACATGCCTGGATATCTCCCACTCTGCCGTAAGGACTCTGACAGACATATGCACGGACTTGGAGTTTACATTCGTAATACCCTTCCCTTGACTAGAGAAACAAACCTAGAAACAGATGATCAAGCCCTTATGTGCTTTAGACTAAACGTGCAACACAGTATTAGCTACTATTATTTTCTCTACCGCTCTCCCTCGACTCAGGACTGCTCCATAATAAACAAAGTATATGACAGCATAGACACGGCACTGTCCCTCGACACTAGCGCACAAATACATGTGTTTGGTGACTTTAATGTCCACCACAAAAACTGGCTTGGATTCTCTACTCACACAGATGCAGCGGGCAGCACAACCCATAGCTTCGCTATATCTCACTCCCTATCACAAATTGTTACGTTTCCAACCCGTTTCCCTGACCAGGAAGAACAACACGCATCACTTCTAGATCTGTTTTTGACCACAGTTCCCGATGACTGCATAACGAAGGCCCACAGCCCACTCGGGAACGCTGATCATGCAGTGATAATGGTTGAAATCGCCCTAAACTCTAGACCCAAAACTGAAGAGCCAGTGCTCAAAACAACGAGATATTATAATAAGGCTGACTGGGAAGCCATCAGGGAACTAATTAGAGATGCTCCATGGAAAAATATTTTCTCTCTCCCTGCTGAACAATGTGCAAACGAGACCACTGACTGGTTCAAAACTGCAATCGAAGCGCATGTTCCCATGCGGAAATTTTATAGTAAGCCCCACTCTCCCCAATGGTTTACGTCGACTTGTGCAACTGCCATTACTCAAAAGCAGCATGCATACCGTAGGTTTAACCGACATAAGTCCAGTTCAAACAGACTGAAGTATATAGAAGCTAGAAATAACGTTAAGAAAGAAATAGCGACAGCTAAGAGAGAATTTACGGAAACCACTAAAAAGCGCATCGAAGCACAAAAACTAGGAACTCGAGACTTCTGGAAAATCTACAACAGTGTAGTAAATAATGGGCAATCAACAATTCCCCCACTAACTAACAATCACGAGGTTCTTTGCTCAGCGACCGAGAAGGCTAACATGCTTGCCAGTCGGTTTGCCTCAAACTCCACACTGGACCCTTCCAACCACCCCCTACCTGACTTTCCTATGCGGACAGACGCCACACTAGACGATCTGAAAACCACCCCTGCTCAGGTGCATGCTATCATAAAAAACCTTGACACCTCAAAAGCATGTGGACCCGATCTTATCCCAGCTGTGCTATTAAAAAAGTGCTCAGCCGAAGTAGCTCCAGTTCTCTCCAAACTCTACAACAAATGTCTTAATGAAGCTTGCTTTCCGGGCTGTTGGAAAACTGCTTCTGTTGTACCAGTATTCAAGAATTCTGGTGAAAGGACAGACCCATCAAATTATCGCCCCATTAGCCTCCTCCCACTTTTTGCCAAAATATTTGAGACCATAATTAACCATGCTCTAGTCCATCATCTTACAGATGCTAAACTACTGACTGACAAACAATATGGATTTAGACAAGCCCGTTCCACAGCAGACATCCTCACTGTGATCTCTGAACGTATATACCCTTCACTGGACAAAGCGGGGGAAGGCAGAGCGGTAGCTCTAGATATATCTAAGGCTTTTGACAGGGTATGGCATGAGGGTCTCCTCAGTAAAATCAGATCATACGGTATCACTGGTAGAATACTTAACATAATTAAATCCTTCTTAGATAAGAGAAAATCCAGGTTGTCCTCGACGGTCGCACATCTAAACAATATGATATAAATGCGGGAGTGCCCCAGGGTTCTATCCTTTGACCTCTATTGTTCCTGATATTCATAAATGACCTCCCCGACAACATTGCCTCTGAGATGGGTATATATGCTGATGACACTACACTCGGTGGCAGACACGACAGGAAGACGAATGAACACATTTCTAAAGAAATGGCAGAAACACTAGAGGAAGACCTCCAATCTGTAGTGGAATGGGGACAAAAGTGGTTGGTCGCGTTCAATGCTGCCAAGACTAAACTAGTTTCATTCAATAATTACAAGAAACCCTCTCTACCACCCATAGCAATGGCCAACGACTCTTTATCTGAGAGTCCATCTTTCAAACTCCTTGGCCTAACGTTCACAGGAAACATGAGTTGGAACAATTACATTGAAGGCATTGCCAGGGCCGCTGCAAGAAAGGTAGGCTCTCTCTACCGTGCTAGAAAACTACTAACACCCGAAAGTATCCTGTACCTCTATAAGGCCACCATTCGCCCATGTATGGAGTATTGCTGCCACATCTGGGCTGGTGCATCTGCTACTAGTCTCTCGCTCCTTGACAAGGTTCAAAAGAGAGTCGCAAACCTGATAGGCCCTGAATTAGCATCTAAGCTTCAGCCTCTGTCCCATCGACGAAATGTTGCATCCCTCTGCCTTTTCTACAAGTATTTTAGTGGTGAATGCTCTGACGAACTGCAATCACTTGTGCCCCCACGACGCGAGCACCCTCGACAAACCCGACAGGCTACTAGATCCCACCCCCACACTGTAGAGGTCCCTAGATGTAAAAGATCTTTTTACTCCAATAGTTTCTTCCCCAGAACCGCAAGACTCTGGAGTTCCATTCCAGGTCCCTGCTTCCCCAACAGTACTGACGTGCAGAAGTTCAAGTGTAACGTGAACCGACACCTTGCTGCCCAAATCCCTACATAGTACCCCAGTAGTTGTTGCCCCTGATAGTAGCCCCCTACACCAAAGTGGCAATGTGCCTTGTTTGGGGTGAAAATGTAATAAAAAAAAAAAATCTCATTAAAAAAGGTATAAATACGGCATAATCACGTTGACACACCGGTTTCCGTCAGATCACCGAAGTTAAGCAACTTTGAGCCCGGTCATTACTAAAATGGGTGACCAATTTGGGAAGTCCATGTGCTGTATGTAGGAGGACGTCGACACCTCCCTCCCTAAACGTCATCATCTTCCCTAACAGGGATATACATACGACTGGGGACCGCTTGTGAATTTCATACCCCCATGAAACTTCCTCCTCAGGTTAAACCCTGAATAGGGTTAGTGCTGACTGCACAAACACCCACACACACACATACACATACACACACACACACACACACACAATCTTATAACTGTGTTTCACGTGATGAACCAGATATCCAGAATTTACGTTTATATAACTGCATTGAACCTAATAGAACAGATATACAAAGTTTTCGATATCATTTGTTCCTTTATCGTGATAAAACAAATATGCTGAGATTACAATATCATAACTGTATTCAATTCGATAAAACAGATTTTACGATCTTTTAACTGCGTTGCGGATTTCGTTTACGTAATATTTTCCAGACATGCAGATCTGATATTTTGGTGCTCTGAAAATAAATATATTTTAATTTTGTTTTAGATACGTTTTCCACTCGATAAAAATGTTCCGCTGAGATATTTTAGTGGGATAAATAAAACCATCTTTTGTCATTTATGGCGCCATAAACAAATGACCGTTTGATCTGTAATCGATTTCACACTGTAGACATAGATAAATCAGAATTAACAATGATTTATATCAAGGAAAAGGGCATAATCGATATAGCCAGTTTGATTTATCAACTAATACGATATTCGGCGGAAGGGGAAAAATTATATATATATATATATATATATATATATATATATATATATATATATATATATATATATATATATGTTTAACATAAGTACACGGCATATTCAAATACACGACCAATAGTCTATATTCGCATGACCGTTTATAAATTTGAAAGTGTTAAAATGTTCAATTCCTGACAGCACCAGTTTTGTGGCGTAGAAACATGTATATAATTATAATGCCAACTTTGAATATGTTCCACCCGGACTCATGAGAAGAACAAGAACTCATCAACTTAAAAAGAAAATCAAGACAATATGAACATGATTAGGGTTGTATATATATATATATATATATATATATATATATATATATATATATATATATATATATATATGAGCATGGGTGCCCGGCCTTGCTCGAGTCTTTGGGGGGTGTTCAGCAAAAAAAAAGTGGTAGTAGGAAGGCAGGCTCGAACCCGTACCGCGAAGAGTGAAAAAGAACGGTAAAAAAAACGTGCCGTCTTTGCTGTTACGACCACCGGCAAACTTAAGTCATGAAAATCGAAAAGCGGGAATGACTTTCGAAAATATCGGCGAAAAAAAGCGACCATCCCCTGTAGAAAATTGCCCAGATGAGGGTAAAGAAATTTATGGCGTTAGTCAATGTTCCTCAGCAAATATACCCATCTCGGACACAATAATATCAGGACCGTCATTGATTAATATCAGGATTAATGGCGGGCCAAGATCCGACTCCTGTGGCACTCCATCATTAATGTTATGCTGCTTCGATGAACGTCCACATAAATTTTTGCCTATTTGTGTTTGACTTATGACGTAGAAACCGTCTTTGTGCAATTGTAGATCTGCACTATTTAGTGAACCATAGCAGAGCGTGGGGCTTTCTATATTGCTTCTGTGCTTCAATTCCTGTTTTTTACCATTCAGTTGTTCCCTTATGACACTGTCCAGCAGATAAGAAAAGATATTGGTCCATATGTTATCTCTAATAAGCTCTACCCAATCAGCTTTTTTGTAGTACTTGTCGCTCCTCGCCTTGAGGTTGGGATTAAAGTGTAATGTCTAATAATACCACTTGGTGGTCTGCATTTCCAAGTGGAATGTGGGCCTTAGTTACACAATCCTCAAGTGCTGTGGTAAAGAATAGGTCTAGAAGTGAAGCCTTCTGGTGATCATCGAATCTACGTTTAGGTTTAGGCACAGATAAAGAGTGGGGGGAATTATTGATAGTGTTTTCTGCTAGACGAGTGTTTCTTGTGACAGTTTGGCGAGGGGGGACGATAGATTGGAGCTCAGTCGAGCACTTGCCATGAAAATAACGATAAAGCAGAGACAATCTTGCAACATCTCTTCTGGTAGATAGAGGTTGCAGGGAAGGGAATAGGACATCCCCTACAAAATCTATTTTAACTCTATCAAGGCAGGATAAGTCCTTTCTACCAGCTTCTGCCCAGATGTGCCAACAGTACTCAATCCTTGATAGAGAATTGCATCAGTAGTGAGATATCTACTGGATTGATAGAAGGATCCCATCATTTTTCCAGCAGCCTTGGAAATGGATTTAATGCATGTGTTCCATTTCAGATCAGGAGTAAATGTCAAGCCCAGAAGCTTGTCAAAACATGAGGCCTCCCCAAGACGAGAGCCATTAATTTCAATTGGTACCAGATGGGGATCATTGCGTTGATTATGTAAAGATAAAAGCTTGGTTTTAGATGCATAAAAAGTAACAAGCCTCCTCTTTCCCCATCCTTCAGAATTATGGTCTACTCGTATATATTTCTTTGTTTACATTTTCTGATTAAAATATTGACAGATGTTTTCATTTTAATTTCGCTTACTTGTTGTTTATGTACACTAATAGTTTGTTACTTTGCCTACCATTACCTCAAGGCGAATGGCTGGAAGCTTTCAGTATTTCGATTTGTATTTCTCCCTATTTATTTACCTCCCCACGAGGGCAGTGTTTGGCACCAGATCGGCTTTTAATTTGAAGAAAACCTAATTCTTCCGGAAGCGGTAATTACTATTCGAAGAAACAAACAAAAAAAAAATTTTTTTTCAGTCTCAATATAAGTTTGTCATCACTGAATGGAGACAAAAACCAGGAAATGTCTCACCAGAACTTAATATTCAGCTTGAATCTATTAGGTTTAGTGCAAAAATAATACCGTTTTTTGACGTTCAACTTCAAAAGGTCATAACTCCTTTTCATAATAAACTTTATTAATCGAAATAAGAACCATTTAAATCCAGACATTTTTGCCAAAGAGAGACACGTTTATTTATCCCATTAGCATAGAAATTCCAAGTTCTGGGAGCGATGAAGTCATTGAAGGCTGATTCGCATCATCTCGGCTTTTTAAGCATTTTTCGCACAGGTGGTTGTCAAGATGCTTGAAAAAGTGATAATCGGTGGTCGAGAGGACGCAGAGTCACGTAGCCCATCTGGTCATCTTCTGCGGGGTCAGTTGAGCAACATGCAGGCGAACGTTGTCATGGAGGAGAATTGACAAATGTCAGACACATACGTTGAAGCTTCTGGTGCATTTCGTTAATTTGTCGGCAGTAATTCGCCGTAATCGTTTTGCCCGGATTCAAGAAGTTGTGATGGATTAGATCGGCCGCAGACCACCAAACAGTCATTGTAATCTTTTTTTGGTGCAATTTCTGCTCCGGAGGTATTATGAAGTTTCTCCAGCAACCAACCAATGTGCCAAACATCGCCGGTTGTAGAGGATGACTTTCAGCACACGTCACAACGTGCTCGAAAAAGTTGTCGTTTTTGTTGGGCAGAATAGGCGTAGAATATACCGCAAAATGACGATTTTTTTTTATTGTGGTTCAATTCATCCGGCACGTATTCATCCAACATTTTTACTTCCTTATTTGCTTTAAATGGCGAACAACTGTTGAGTGGTCGAACTCGAGTTTAACAGATACTTTTGTGGTTTGCTAAGATATGTTTCAATAAGGTTCGTTATAAACCGCAATCAGCCGACCGTAACCGTCACCATTGCAACATTTATTGAACCGCCGTTGTGCAACACGTTCATTAGTAGTTTCTGGGCCAAACACATCATTGATATCACGAGCTGTTTGAGCAGCTTTTCAGCCTAGTTTAGAACCGGAACAAGAAAATCGTGCGGATTTTAATTTTATCCATGCTGTTTAAAAGCCTGCACAAAAATGAATGAAGTGATTTACAACCGTAACAAATAACACGATTCGGTAGAGCGAAAAACGCGCATAAAAATTCCAGGAATAGAATGGCCTTACATAAGAGCAACATCAAAATTGAGGATAACAGACACTTCTATGTTTCAAAAAACGTACACACATGCAATGGAAATAGTTTCAAAATAATGCCAATCTTCCAAACATAAAACAGCAGTGATCACAGCTCAATAAAAAAAAAATTATAAAAATTGAACATTCGAATGAGAAGTAGATTCATTTACACGTTTCCACCTCTTGGAAACATTTCAAATGTTCTTTTTACATCTTTAACACATCTTGAATATATTCTAAGCATTTTAAATAATTTCTGAAGAGGACGTTTCACAGAACGTCTGAAACGCGTTAAAAACAATTTCAATGATTTAAAAATATTATTACAATGATCTAAACGTAATTTTCAATGAAAAACCAAGACATGGAATAATAAAATAATGTTAAAAAATGCACATTATTGGTGACCACCCCCTTATTTAAATATACATTTTTCTCTCATTGGAATTTCTTAACCCATTATATATATATATATACATATATATATATATATATATATATATATATATATATATATATATATATATATCAATGTATTACTTCAGAAATCATACATAAAAGTAGCATATGGGTGAAAACGATATTGTTTTGCACTAACCTAATAATAAAACAGACATTTTCCCGCGTATGTCTGTCAGATGTCAACATTATATATCATCAAAACATCTTACGTAACTACATGTATACAGTATGAAAACTACGGAACTATCTGTATACATTATGCAAACAGTTTACGTAATTGCCTACATACGTCATCAAATCATGTTGCCTAAGTATCTATATACATTTTCACGATATGTTTCGTAACTAGGTATATACATTACCAAACATGTATATTTAAAACCTGTTTTCAGCATCAAAAATTGTTGGGTAACTATTTATATACATTGTTAAAACATGTTACGGAACTATCTATATATAAAAAAATCCATGTTTTGCAACTACATTATAAAAAATGTAGCGTAGCAATCTGTATATAAACAAACAGTGTTGCGTAACTACCTGTATAAATTACCGAAACATTTTGGGTATCTACCTATATGCAGTATCAAACTATGTTACGTAACTAATATATACTATACTAGCAGAACATATTGTATAACTTCCTAAATATTAAGGAACCATATTTCGTAACTAGCTATACAATTATTATAACATTTTTACGTAACATTCTACACATATTATCAAAACATATTTCGTAACTACTATGTATATTATCAAACTTGTTGCGTAACCAGATATATATATGGCATCAAAGAATTTATTTGGAATCCATATTAGTATGTTAGAGATTTTGAAAATGTTTAACGTTATGTATTAAAAGAAGTTAGTTAAGAAGTAGCCGGCTATTGCCGGCTTTCACACCCAGATTTTGTCTATTAGACAGAGGTACAATATCAGTGACCCATGGGACCCACCCTGTGCTTGGCCTTGTTTCTTAACTAGGACATTGAACGCCGTTCCCCTATCTCACACTTCTTTTATTCTCTCAAAAAGTGAGGAAATTGGGTTTACTTGTGTGCAACTTTTGCTCACACGGTTTTGTCAGGGAAGTTGATGGTACCTGATTGACAGTTTGGCTGGCTTTCTTAGAACTGCACGCCTATGGAATTGTCTTCCGTTTTCCTGCTTTCCAGCTGACTACAATATGGTTGTCTTCAAGTCTAACGTAAACAAGTTTTTGATTAGCCATTCCATACAAGTTAACAAATTTACCGAATTTCCATTACTAACGATTACTTTATTGTCCAATTGTCTACTGTACACTCTTTACTCTTTATCCTCGAGTGCCCTCTTGGCCTTGATAAGTGGTGATGCCTATGTAAAAAAATAAACTGTTCTACAAAAGCAAAGACGACGACGCATCTTCCTCCAACCTACGCATTACCGTTCATTGCTTACTTAAATAACAATAAGGCATTAATAATTTCGGAAATAGTTATCTTTTACTCATCGTTTTCCTAACTCATTAAGGTCCTCTTGTGAGTGTAGCCATTGGGCAAGATAAAGAAAGTGGTAAATTGCTACGCAACATTCTTACCAATAGAATAATAGAAATTGCAATTCGTGCGCTTTTGCGTTATCTTTTATTCTTGAGCGTTAGTTTCGCCGGAAATGTTTTCATATAAAGAAAATTACTTCAGATAAAAAAAATGGTCGCTTATTTAGTGTCGTCAGCGGGAAACTGCAAATAGGAAAGCAAATTAAAACGTGATATATATATATATATATATATATATATATATATATATATATATATATATATATATATAAGACAATCCATTAATGTGAAATCACCTTTTTCTTCCCCCTATTCCCTCACTTTTTTTACCAAGTAAGACCTATGACTTCATTGTAGTTTCATTAAATACTTTTGCAAGCAAAATCCGATCGCACACTTTGCTAATCCCTACCCTCTGATGAGAAAGAAAGTATTTCTTCGAGATCCGCGGACTAAGGACTATCCACTTATTTTGTGCTTCCTTTTTAAAATTAAACATGTTTTAACTCTTTTTCAAAGTGTTTTTAAACATGTTTTATTAACTGCTTGTTTATATATATATATATATATATATATATATATATATATATATACAGAAGAGGGGTAGGGCCACGAAACATGCATGTACGTAAATTACTGTTTCAAAATAAATAAACAAATAAAAATATTTGTTTTCGTCCAAAATAAAAATGGCTAATTTCACAACAAAACATCCGATTTTAAGGCGAAGACGCTAATCTCAATATCGTTTTAAAAAATCAACAACAAAAAACTACGTAAATATATGCATACATATATATATATATATATATATATATATATATATATATATATATATATATATATAGTAATTTATAAAATATATATGGCGATTAAGCTACACTGAATATTCTGCGTTTCATCCACTGTAGGATTCGTCAGGCTTATGCGCGACGCCATATATATTTTATAAATTACTAACTAACTCTACCTACGTATTGAGCACTTTTTAAGTAAATACTTAAAGTTTACACATAAATCTATACTTTCGTATATTAATTTTGTGTGAGTAAATGAAGTAGTTATATATATATATATATATATATATATATATATATATATATATATATATATATATATGGTGATGATGGGGTAAACTTTGCAGGGCACAGATGTTCTGTTTGCTCTGTGGTCTGTAAATCGAGTGGAGGCCTAAAGCGTCATATGAGCGTCCACAGTAGAGCAGCACCAGTTGGCATCCCTCAATCTCAGTTTAAGTGTGACCTTTGCAACAGACTGTGTAAAAGCAGGGCTGGTCTGAAGAGCCACCTTCGTTCGCACAGAAAATAGGAATTGGTGCATTCTTGATCACATCTCCACATGTATATATGTGTGTGTGCATAAGTGTATATATGTGTACATAATTATTATAAAAAATATATATATATGTATGTATATATATATATATATATATATATATATTCAAAAATACATGAAAATAATTGAGTAATCAACAATAAAGCAAGGGAAAGATGGTCTTCTTCTGCCAAGAAGTGACAATCACCATATATATATATATATATATATATATATATATATATATATATATATAATAGTTTTATATACTATGCGTTTCCAGGTCGAAACAATGCATGTCCGATATGATGTAATCTTTTATAATGTCATATATGATGTATATTGTGAACAAATAAAGAAACAAGCGAATTGACAGACAAAGATTTGACTATGTTATAATTAGGGCTATGACAACAGCATATTCTGGTTCTTGTTTTGATTCTTGTGTATGTATCCATTGATAGTTTATATGTTTTTTTTTTATGTACAGTTATGTGATCCTCAGTTGATTGTGTCTAATTGTGTCGGATATATACTCCAGAGTAAAAACAATGAAAAGAATATATTACACAGGTAGGCACACAAGCACACATATGTGCGGAGAAAACGAGAGAAAAAAATAGCGTAATATTTGAATGGTTCCAATGCAAAACGCTATAAAACTGATTTGTTGAAATGGAGACATCAAACAATAAAGCCACCAATATGCTGAATCTAATCTTTGACTAAAGACTTATGTTAATTGAAATCAAATTAATATCATGTTGCTATAATAATATGTAAAACATGATTGTAAATGAGGTTTAGTGTTGTAATGCAGCAGTTTTTGAAAAATGTCGTTTCTCTTCTTTTGCATTCAAAATAAGAAACCCACACAAACAGAATTTATAATTGGTGTCTTTTACAAGACTCTCTTCAACCTCTGTGTAGGTCTGCTTTCCCGCGAAAAGAAGCATTTTATTATGAACATTAAATTCTATAGTATTTCAGTTATATATATATATATATATATATATATATATACATATATATATATATAGATAGATAGATAGATAGATATAACTATACATATATATATATATGCATATATATATGTATATATACATATACATAAAAGATGCTGATAAAAAATCGAACTGAAATAAAAAAAGAAAATTGATCAGCTTAAATTATTAAATTAACATTGCAAAATATACCAAACTATATTCAGACATATATCTAAATACATTTTGTGCGGAAATTTTACACGCAAGGGCTCAAAGTTTAACGATTTTACCTTTTTAGAACTCTGCCACACTCCTCCACCAATTTTGACTCTAATTACTTGACATTTTATGTGTAGGTCACTTGGACCTGAATCGAACTTTTTAATTTCCGTTGAGCCGTGAGGTGTCAAATCTATGGTCAAAGTTTAACATATTTGACCTTTGCTATCTTTACCAAACTACAGGGTCTAATCACTTGAAATTTGACAATTTTAGGTCTAAATACTTGAAGTTTTAGATATAAATTACTTGGATCGGGGTCACACTTTTTCATTTGTTTTGACCCCAAAAAGATAACAGCTAAAGGGTCAAAATTGCGGTCACATTTCAAAAGAATTGATACCTTTGCTATCTCTACTCTACTTCTCTGCGAATATTGTGCCCAAACACTTGAAATCTTAAATGAAGATTACTTGAACCTGGATGCAACTTTATATTTTAGTTTGTGTTCGAAAAAATATATTTTAAGGGGTCAACATTAGAGTCAAAGTTCAAAAATATTTTACCTTTGTGGTCTCTACCAAACTACTTGGTCTAAACATTTGAACTTTGACATAAAGCATAGTCATAATGAGTTTAATCTTTTTTATTCGTTTTGGACCGAAAATTTCGCTGCCATGGAGTCAAAGTTAACATATTTGACCTTTATGGTCTCTACTAAACTACTCTGCTAATGTTGGGCCTAAAATATTGAAATCTAACTTGCAGTGTATTCAGACATTGGTCTCGCAATCTAAATAGATTTTGGGTGGAAATTTCGCAGCCGAGCGGTCCAAGTTCAAATATTTGACCTTTTTGAATTATACCACACTCCTTTACCAATTTTGGGTCTAAACACTTGAGATTTTACATGTAGGTTACTTGGACCTGGGTCAAACTTTTTCATTTGCTTCGAGCGCAAAAACATAACTGCTAAGAGACAAAAATTGCGTTCAAATTTATACATATTACATTTATACGTTTTCTACCAAATTACTATCAATTTGGAGTCTAAACACTCAAAATTTAAGATACAGGGTAATCGGATGTGATGAAAATTTTTTTATTGGCTTTGACCCAGAAAATTTTTATTTAAAAACATTTTTTGGTTTGTCCCAGAGGGGCCTCTGGACATCCTTCCCCCGAACGGGGGAGCAAGCATTTTTTCTCCCCCCTTCGGGCACTTTCTCCCCCCCCCACTGAAACATTCAACAGTGACACGACTAGACACACAGTATACCATTAACTTTTTAAAAAATAACATGTTTTATTTATTTTTTTATTATTAAAGGTAAGAGAGTAATTCGGGTATGCATACTAAACTGTTAATCGTTAGTTTGCGTGTTCGATCCTGATCGGTTCTACTTTTTTTTAATTGTATTTGTTTATTAAATCCTATCCGAAGCGGGGAGGGGCTATACCCTTTCCTTCCACCTCCCCCCCAAGGGTGGGTTCCTAACGGAAGGGCGTCCGATCCTCCACCCACCTACGGGCAAGCAAGGGGAGCTTGCCACCATCCCCCCACCAAAAGGGGAAGCCTGGCATTTTTTCACCCGCAAGGAGGGAGCCGGTGTCCCCCCCCCCAAGGGTGGGGAGGGCGAAGAGGCCATGAGGAGGTGGCTTTTTTCGTTGGTGGGGGGAGAAGCCTCCAGGCACCCTCCTCCCTGAAGGTGAGGTTGGGGATTATCTCTCCCTGAAGGGGGGAAGCCGGCACCAAGCATGTAAATCCAGAGGGGTGACTTTTTTTGTTACCCCTCGGAGTGGGAAGGGGGCCAATCACCCAGGCAACGCCGGGTAACCCCTGCTAGTATATATATATATATATATATATATATATATATATATTAGCATTTCGGCCCAGCGTTGCCCGTTATTGCGTAGGGAAATGTACAGAGACACACAGATAGACACATACAAAGACACGTTCACTTTTATAGATATACTAGCATTTCAGCCCGGTGTTGCCTGGGTAGTTGGAGGTGTATGTTGAGCAACAGAAAAAAAGGTAATTTTTTAAAAATTTGACCCCTATTATGATCCCTTAACATTTATTGTTTTGGGCTCAAATCTAGTTATTAAGTTAGATCCATGTCCAAGGAACCAATATCTAAAATGTCAAGTGTTTAGACCCAAAATTGACGGAGGAGTTTGGTAGAGTTTTCAAAGGTAAAATCGTTGAACTTTGACACCTTAACAGCAAATTTTCTGGCCGAAACCGGATCACAACGATTTTTAAAAATCTCAGTACCCTGTATATCAAATTTCGAGTCGGTAGATTGAAAATTGACAGATTTATTGCGTGGGGAAATGTACACGGACAGACACCAGACACACAGACAAGCAGACACTTTTACTTTTATATATATATATATATATATATATAAAACTACTTCATTTACTCACATAAACCTAATATACGAATGCCTCCATGAAAAATTTGCTATCCTGTACTTTAAAGAACCTCAAAATCTATTTAACTGTAGACGAGAAATAGCAAACAACCGTGTTAACAAAATAAAACTTACTCTAGGATAGCGATACAAAATAGCTTTAAAAATAACAATAACAATAGAAAACAAACAAATAAATAAATTAAATAAACATGAATATAAATAAACGATCACACATATATGTATATATATATATGTATATATATGTGCATGTGTGTGTGTACACATAGGTATATTTATATATATATATATAAAACAAAAAAAGGAAGGAAAACGTCTACCTTAAACCACTAACCTAGTTCTAAAACAGATCCTTTGTTCGATAAAATGCATGCCCATTGGCTGATAGGAAGGGGCGCGGTGGATACTAGAAAGCTGATTGGCTAACTAGAAATCCTCAACATATATAAAAACAAGAAGCAACCACAGAATTCGCGCATAAGCCTGACGAATCCTATAGTGGATGAAACGCAGAATATTCAGTGTAGCTTAATCGCCATATATATTTTATAACTTGCTGATATATATATATATATATATATGTACATATATATATATATATATATATATATATATATATATATCGAAATATTCTATAGTGTACTAACCTGTGTGTTTGGAGGTGAATGTTGAGTAAAACAAAAGTTGCAGTAAGCAAGCAGGCTTGAACCCGTGACACGAAGCGGAAAAGAAAGTGGAGGTGCGTGTAAAGATGTTGGTTCAGCAAAAACATAAAGAAAAATTACGAGCGCAAAAATGTGCTAGTAGGCAGACAGGCTCGAACTCTTACCGCGAAGAAGGAAAAGAAAGTGAAAAAAAGACGTGATGTCTTTGCTGTTACGACCACCGCCAAACTGGAAGTGACCTAAGTTTAAATTAAGGCTAGACAATCGAAAAGAGGCGAAGACATTCGAAAATATCGGACACAAAAGCGACTAATCCCTGTAGAAAAGTGTCTAGTTTAGGTAACGGAATTGACGTTTTTGGCCAATTATTTGATATTTGTCGTTCGAAAGGTCGAGCTTCAAAATAATATCGATCTCCTGAAAATCTGTCGAAAATTTTTGCGAGACATATATACATACAAGCATTTATACATCCGTACATACATTTAAACAGACAAGTAAGATTTATATCATAGATTTTTAATTTAGTAAGGTCAATTTCTTGTTATATTAACTGGACATCTGTCGTAACCCGGTTGCAAAACAAAAAGGCTAAAATGTGATATGTTATGTATATGATATGTTATTGTATGTACGATTTTAGATCCGAATCCGTAATGATTATTATATTTTACTCAATACATACGAATAATTTCAAAAGTTTAAAAAACGAGTTAGATTCTGTCATCTACAATCAGAACGAGCACATTTAACTCCCCGGCGTATTCAATACGATCTGAAATAAGTCAACGTACCTTTCAGAATGTTTACAAATTAACCGACTTAAACGTATAAATGCCCATTTGCGCGTGCGTAGATGATCAATTTAAGTCGAGTACTGCCTATCATTTTTTATATAGATTGTTTTCCAGCTATTCTTTCCGGCTAAAAAACAAATCAGATTTGATTCATAGATCTAAAACCCATATATATCAGGTTTTTATTGGTAGGTCTAAAATTAAGAGTTTTTTTATAAAAACCGTTTCGCACATGTAATTATTATTCATTGAACTTTTGAATAGTCAAGTCGCTGCCTGATGATATCTGTTGTTTGATTGAAACAAGTGGCTATTTGTAGCAGCGGGATGTGAGCATGTTTATATAACAATTAACAAGTATTTTTAGCTGTTTTTATTGAGCACTATATAACAACCTCGTTGAATTCATTAGTCCATTACTTTTGAATATAAAAAAACCCGAGTATATATATATATATATATATATATATATATATATATATATATATATATATATATATATATATATATATATATAAAACGATTGTATTGTCCGGTTTTCTTGATGTCAATTTAAATAAATTGTGAAGATAAATTGTTGTATAATTTTTTTATTTCCACATATACAATTATCTACATATGTGCGTGCTTTTGTTTACTGCGATTTAGGATTACTTTTGAAATCTTAGTCATCATACCAGCGGTCATCCGAATTGCTGCAACAAATTCAGACAGAATTAGATTTAGAATTAGAGATTGTTGCCATGGTTTCTATTTGCTTAGCCGCTGTTATTCGCTCATAAATCTTATTGTGAAGATTTTCCTGTCACGCTAGACGTTGACGGTGACTATAAGACAATTATGTGAATCATTGTTTTAGTGTAATTAAGCTAAGAAATGAGAAAATCTTCCCAAATCAATAAAAGAAATCCCTTTGTCATTTACGAAAAACAATGATTATAAAACAAAATGTTCTCATTTTGTTTTATATTGTACGTGATTGAGTAGCAAAATTGTGTTGTATATAATACGGTAAATATTTTTATTGTGTACAATAGAGTGGCAAAATTTGTTTTGTATATAATAGGTCAGGAATATTTCATATTGCATATCATACGGTAGCAAAATTGTGTTGTATATAATACGGTAAATATTTTTATTGTGTACAATAGAGTGGCAAAATTTGTTTTGTATATAATAGGTTAGGAATATTTCATATTGCATATCATACGGTAGCAAAATTGTGTTGTATATAATACGGTAAATATTTTTATTGTGTACAATAGAGTGGCAAAATTTGTTTTGTATATAATAGGTTAGGAATATTTCATATTGCATATCATACGGTAGCAAAATTGTGTTGTATATAATACGGTAAATATTTTTATTGTGTACAATAGAGTGGCAAAATTTGTTTTGTATATAATAGGTTAGGAATATTTCATATTGCATATCATACGGTAGCAAAATTGTGTTGTATATAATACGGTAAATATTTTTATTGTGTACAATAGAGTGGCAAAATTTGTTTTGTATATAATAGGTTAGGAATATTTCATATTGCATATCATACGGTAGCAAAATTGTGTTGTATATAATACGGTAAATATTTTTATTGTGTACAATAGAGTGGCAAAATTTGTTTTGTATATAATAGGTTAGGAATATTTCATATTGCATATCATACGGTAGCAAAATTGTGTTGTATATAATACGGTAAATATTTTTATTGTGTACAATAGAGTGGCAAAATTTGTTTTGTATATAATAGGTTAGGAATATTTTATATTGCATATCATACGGTAGCAAAATTGTGTTGTATATAATACGGTAAATATTTTTATTGTGTACAATAGAGTGGCAAAATTTGTTTTGTATATAATAGGTTAGGAATATTTCATATTGCATATCATACGGTAGCAAAATTGTGTTGTATATAATACGGTAAATATTTTTATTGTGTACAATAGAGTGGCAAAATTTGTTTTGTATATAATAGGTTAGCAATATTTTATATTGCATATCATACGGTAGCAAAATTGTGTTGTATATAATACGGTAAATATTTTTATTGTGTACAATAGAGTGGCAAAATTTGTTTTGTATATAATAGGTTAGGAATATTTCATATTGCATATCATACGGTAGCAAAATTGTGTTGTATATAATACGGTAAATATTTTTATTGTGTACAATAGAGTGGCAAAATTTGTTTTGTATATAATAGGTTAGGAATATTTCATATTGCATATCATACGGTAGCAAAAAATTGTGTTGTATATAATACGGTAAATATTTTTATTGTGTACAATAGAGTGGCAAAATTTGTTTTGTATATAATAGGTTAGGAATATTTCATATTGCATATCATACGGTAGCAAAATTGTGTTGTATATAATACGGTAAATATTTTTATTGTGTACAATAGAGTGGCAAAATTTGTTTTGTATATAATAGGTTAGGAATATTTCATATTGCATATCATACGGTAGCAAAATTGTGTTGTATATAATACGGTAAATATTTTTATTGTGTACAATAGAGTGGCAAAATTTGTTTTGTATATAATAGGTTAGGAATATTTCATATTGCATATCATACGGTAGCAAAATTGTGTTGTATATAATACGGTAAATATTTTTATTGTGTACAATAGAGTGGCAAAATTTGTTTTGTATATAATAGGTTAGGAATATTTCATATTGCATATCATACGGTAGCAAAATTGTGTTGTATATAATACGGTAAATATTTTTATTGTGTACAATAGAGTGGCAAAATTTGTTTTGTATATAATAGGTTAGGAATATTGTATATTGCATATCATACGGTAGCAAAATTGTGTTGTATATAATACGGTAAATATTTTTATTGTGTACAATAGAGTGGCAAAATTTGTTTTGTATATAATAGGTTAGCAATATTTTATATTGCATATCATACGGTAGCAAAATTGTGTTGTATATAATACGGTAAATATTTTTATTGTGTACAATAGAGTGGCAAAATTTGTTTTGTATATAATAGGTTAGGAATATTTCATATTGCATATCATACGGTAGCAAAATTGTGTTGTATATAATACGGTAAATATTTTTATTGTGTACAATAGAGTGGCAAAATTTGTTTTGTATATAATAGGTTAGGAATATTTCATATTGCATATCATACGGTAGCAAAAAATTGTGTTGTATATAATACGGTAAATATTTTTATTGTGTACAATAGAGTGGCAAAATTTGTTTTGTATATAATAGGTTAGGAATATTTCATATTGCATATCATACGGTAGCAAAATTGTGTTGTATATAATACGGTAAATATTTTTATTGTGTACAATAGAGTGGCAAAATTTGTTTTGTATATAATAGGTTAGGAATATTTCATATTGCATATCATACGGTAGCAAAATTGTGTTGTATATAATACGGTAAATATTTTTATTGTGTACAATAGAGTGGCAAAATTTGTTTTGTATATAATAGGTTAGGAATATTTCATATTGCATATCATACGGTAGCAAAATTGTGTTGTATATAATACGGTAAATATTTTTATTGTGTACAATAGAGTGGCAAAATTTGTTTTGTATATAATAGGTTAGGAATATTTCATATTGCATATCATACGGTAGCAAAATTGTGTTGTATATAATACGGTAAATATTTTTATTGTGTACAATAGAGTGGCAAAATTTGTTTTGTATATAATAGGTTAGGAATATTGTATATTGCATATCATACGGTAGCAAAATTGTGTTGTATATAATACGGTAAATATTTTTATTGTGTACAATAGAGTGGCAAAATTTGTTTTGTATATAATAGGTTAGCAATATTTTATATTGCATATCATACGGTAGCAAAATTGTGTTGTATATAATACGGTAAATATTTTTATTGTGTACAATAGAGTGGCAAAATTTGTTTTGTATATAATAGGTTAGGAATATTTCATATTGCATATCATACGGTAGCAAAATTGTGTTGTATATAATACGGTAAATATTTTTATTGTGTACAATAGAGTGGCAAAATTTGTTTTGTATATAATAGGTTAGGAATATTTCATATTGCATATCATACGGTAGCAAAAAATTGTGTTGTATATAATACGGTAAATATTTTTATTGTGTACAATAGAGTGGCAAAATTTGTTTTGTATATAATAGGTTAGGAATATTTCATATTGCATATCATACGGTAGCAAAATTGTGTTGTATATAATACGGTAAATATTTTTATTGTGTACAATAGAGTGGCAAAATTTGTTTTGTATATAATAGGTTAGGAATATTTCATATTGCATATCATACGGTAGCAAAATTGTGTTGTATATAATACGGTAAATATTTTTATTGTGTACAATAGAGTGGCAAAATTTGTTTTGTATATAATAGGTTAGGAATATTTCATATTGCATATCATACGGTAGCAAAATTGTGTTGTATATAATACGGTAAATATTTTTATTGTGTACAATAGAGTGGCAAAATTTGTTTTGTATATAATAGGTTAGGAATATTGTATATTGCATATCATACGGTAGCAAAATTGTGTTGTATATAATACGGTAAATATTTTTATTGTGTACAATAGAGTGGCAAAATTTGTTTTGTATATAATAGGTTAGGAATATTTCATATTGCATATCATACGGTAGCAAAATTGTGTTGTATATAATACGGTAAATATTTTTATTGTGTACAATAGAGTGGCAAAATTTGTTTTGTATATAATAGGTTAGGAATATTTTATATTGTATATCATACGGTAGCAAAATTGTATTGTATATAAAAGCGTAACAAAATTGTATTTTGTATAATAGGGAAACAAATTGTGTTGTATATAATAGGGAAGAAAAACCGTATTGTTTATAATTGTGTAGCAAATTGTACTGCGTAAAATAAGATAAAAACATTGTATGGTGTATCATAGGATTGCGAAATAATACTATATATCAGGCGGTAGCAAAATTGTATTGTATATAATAGGGAGGAAAAATTGTATTGTTTATAATAGAGAAGAAAAAGTCTATTGTTTATAATAGGGAGGAAAAATTGTATTGTATATAATAGGGAAGGAAAATTTATTGTTTATAATAGGGAAGAACATTGTATTGTATATAATAGGGACGAAAAATTGTATTGTTTATAATAGGGAAGATAATTTGTGTTGTTTATAATAGGGAAACAAATTGTGCTGTATATAATAGGGAAGAAAAACCGTATTGTTTATAATTGTGTAGCAAATTGTACTGCGTAAAATAAGATAAAAACATTGTATGTTATATCATAGGATTGCGAAATAATACTATATATCAGGCTGTAGCAAAATTGTATTGTATATAATAGGGAGGAAAAATTGTATTGTTTATAATAGAGAAGAAAAAGTGTATTGTTTATAATAGGGAGGAAAAATTGTATTGTATATAATAGGGAAGAAAAATGTATTGTTTATAATAGGGAAGAAACATTGTATTGAATATAATAGGGACGAAAAATTGTATTGTTTATAATAGGGAAGAAACATTGTATTGTTTATAATAGGGAAACAAATTGTGCTGTATATAATAGGGAAGAAAAACTGTATTGTTTATAATTGTGTAGCAAATTGTACTGCGTAAAATAAGATAAAAACATTGTATGTTATATCATAGGATTGCGAAATAATACTATATATCAGGCGGTAGCAAAATTGTATTGTATATAATAGGGAGGAAAAATTGTATTGTTTATAATAGAGAAGAAAAATTGTATTGTTTATAATAGGGAAGAAAAATTGTATTGTATATAATAGGTAAGAAACATTGTATTGTTTATAATAGGGAAGAAACATTGTATTGTATATAATAGGGAAGAAAAATTTATTGTTTATAATAGGGAAGAAACATTGTATTGTATATAATAGGGACGAAAAATTGTATTGTTTATAATAGGGAAGATAATTTGTATTGTTTATAATAGGGAAACAAATTGTGCTGTATATAATAGGGAAGAAAAACCGTATTGTTTATAATTGTGTAGTAAATTGTACTGCGTAAAATAAGATAAAAACATTGTATGTTATATCATAGGATTGCGAAATAATACTATATATCAGGCGGTAGCAAAATTGTATTGTATATAATAGGGAGGAAAAATTGTATTGTTTATAATAGAGAAGAAAAATTGTATTGTATATAATAGGGAAGAAAAATTGTATTGTATATAACAGGGAAGAAAAATTTATTGTTTATAATAGGGAAGAAACATTGTATTGTATATAATAGGGAAGAAAAATGCATTGTTTATAACAGGGAAGAAAATTGTATTGTTTATAATAGGGAAGAAACATTGTATTGTTTATAATAGGGAAGAAAATTTATATTGTATATAATAGGGAAGAAAATTGCATTGTTTATAATAGGGAAGAAAAATTATAGTGTATATAATAGGGAAGAAAAATTGTATTGTTTATAATAGGGAAGAAAATTGTATTGTTTATAATAGGGAAGAAAAATTGTATTGTTTATAATAGAGCTGAAAAACTATATTGTATATAATAAGGAAGAAAAATTGTATTGTTTATAATAGGGAAGAAAAATTGTTTATAATAGGGAAGAAAAATTGTATTGTATATAATAGGGAAGAAAAATTGTATTGTTAATAATTGGGTAGAAATAGTGTATAAGGTGGAAAAATTTTATTATTAATAATTGGGAAGCAATATTTTGTGGCATATAATAGGGTAGCAAAACTTACTCGTATATAATTGGGTAGAAACATTGTATTGTATATAAAATTGTAGCAAAATGGTATTGTCTACCATAGGGTAGTTCAATTCAATTGACAATCATAGGGTAACAAAATTGTATTGTAAATAATATGGTAGCAAAGTTGTGTTGCATAAAATAGCAAAATTTTATGGTTTATGGTGGGTTGCAAAATGGGATTGTATATTAGTAACAACATTGAACTGTATATAAAACAGTAACAAAACTGTATTAAATATCATAAATAACTAAATTGTATTGTATATTATAGGGTCGAAAAATTGTTATGTATATCATGGGGTAGCAAACTTTAATTATAGAAAATAATTTGAAAAATCGTATCGTTTATAATAGAGTAGCAAAATCCTGTTCATATCATAGTCTAGCAACATTTTATTGTATATAATAGAGTAGCGAATTCTATTGTATATAATAGGGTAGCCAAATTCATAGTATATAATCACGACCACCGAGAATAGGAAGAAGGCATGTTAACTAAAACATGCCAGCAGGCAATGTAGGTAAGATTTATCAGACTGTCAGTAATATATGAAGGCCATCCGAAAAAGCGCAATAAAACATTTAAAAAAAAGGAACGCAGTTCGATTAATAGTGGAGCTGAACTTTATTCAGTATAAAATATAAACATTATCTATATGAGATTAAGTAATTTTAAAGCATTGTACAATTTTATACTCATAAAAGTGAATTATGAATTTAAGAAACAAAGAATCAATAAACATATTAAACACAAACGATGAATAATTTTAAAAGTGAAAACAAACGATAAATAATTTTAAGAATGCAAACAAACGATAAAATAAAAAAAAATGAAATCAAACAATAATTTAAATACAAACAAACACTAAAAGTTACTAGTGCAGAAATATTTCTTAATTTAATTTAGAGAAAAATCACATGGGTTGAATGCTATTTTTGGAACTGTAGAGATTATTCGGACTAATGTTCTCATCTTGCGTGTTTATTTCACAACATTTTATCATCGAATCTTGACTTCTCCTTTATTACATCCTCAGGCCGAAAATGATGTTCACATACCTAAAAACATAATTAAAGTAAACATCCATACCATAATGTAAACTATTGTTAAAATATAAGAAAAGACAGTAAACAAATATTTACAATAATAATAATAATAATAATAATAATAATAATAATAATAATAATAATAATAATCACAGTGTAGTATCTGTTCTGATGCTACACTTCATTTGTTCTGTCCTCGGTCAGTGGAGGAGAAATCCTTTATGACTGACACAATTTTTATTTTATTTTTGTTCCTATCCAGAGTGCCAATTTTTGTGGGGCTAGATTTTTCCACATTAAAAACCGACCTTGTGTCTAACTGTGCCCTCGTGGGGAGGCAAGTAAATAAATTTAAAAAACAATATTTTTTACAATTATTCTCATGTAAAAGTTATTTGTTTATTATTTTAAAAAGTAATAATCAATTTTAATATATATAACGCTCAGTCCCTGGTAATTTCATTAATAGTCTCGTGGTAAATAATTTTCAAACCGACTTTAGAAAAAAATATAGAACATAAAAATAATTTGGAAATACTAAACGAAAGGTTTTATTTATCATTAAAAGGCATTTTGACAATTATTCTCACGTAAACGTTATTTCTTTATCATTTTAAAAAGATACAATCAATTTTAATATATAAAGCTCAGTCACTGGTAATTTCATTAATAGCCGCGTGGTGAATAATTTTCAAACAGACTTTAGAAAAAAATATAGAACTTAAAAATAATTTGAAAATACTAAATGAAAGGTTTTATTTATTATTAAAAAGATATTTTGACAATTATTCTCATGTAAAAGTTATTTGTTTATTATTTTAAAAAAGAAACAATCAATTTTAATATATAACGCTCAGTCACGGCTAATTTCATTAATAGCCGCGTGGTAACCGACTTTAGAAAAAATACAGAACTTTAAAATAATTTGGAAATACTCCATGAAAGGTTTTATGTATTACGAAAAATACTTTTCTACAATTATTCTCATGTAAAGATTATTTGTTTATAATTTTCAAAACTAAAACAAAATTAAATTAAATTTTCAACCTTCCTGATAGACTTTTTATCCTTATAAGAAAATAAACAGTTAAAAATATCAACATAATATTTGCTGTATTAGCAATAAATAGTATTGTTTCTTTAATTTATATTAACAATGTTATCAAACGTTATGAAAGTACTTTAATTTATATTAACAATCTTATCAAACGTTATGAAAGTACTTGAATACAGTTCTAATTAAATACACGTTTAATTATCAACAAATAACATTACTTACTTTACTATATTTGGTTGGAATAAAAAATTTAACTTCTAATCGTACGTATCCAAATTTAGAAAATTTAGGAAAAGAAAATGTACGTACTTTGTGGCCTTTTGGATAATTTCCCCGCTAATTTGGAACAACGCAAGAATACACCATGTTAGCAAACTGACAACTAGAGGAAACTGCTGCTGATAGCCTAGACCATATACCTACAACTGAATCTGATAATGACGTCACGCTGTCATGTGCATCGGCCTTCTTTACTCTCAGTAGCCACGATATAATTGAGTAGCAAAAGTGTAGTGTTTGAAAACGAGTAGCAAAATTGTATTGTATTGTTATATAATAGGGAAGCAAATTGTGTTGTGTATAATAGAGTAGAAAACTTGTATTGCATATAACAGGAAAGCAAAATTGTAGTTTTTTATAAAAGGGTAGCAAAATTGTATTGCATATAATCGGTAGTAAAATTCTATTACATATAATCGGTAGTAAAATTGTATTGCATATAATCGGTAGTAAAATTGTATTGCATATAATCGGTAGTAAAATTGTATTGCATATAATCGGTAGTAAAATTGTATTGCATATAATCGGTAGTAAAATTGTATTGCATATAATGGGTAGTAAAATTGTATTGCATATAATCTGTAGTAAAATTCTATTACATATAATCGGTAGTAAAATTCTATTACATATAATCGGTAGTAAAATTGTATTGCATATAATCGGTAGTAAAATTGTATTGCATATAATCGGTAGTAAAATTGTATTGCATATAATCGGTAGTAAAATCCTATTACATATAATCGGTAGTAAAATTGTATTGCATATAATCGGTAGTAAAATTGTATTGCATATAATCGGTAGTAAAATTCTATTACATATAATCGGTAGTAAAATTGTATTGCATATAATCGGTAGTAAAATTCTATTACATATAATCGGTAGTAAAATTGTATTGCATATAATCGGTAGTAAAATTGTATTGCATATAATCGGTAGTAAAATTGTATTGCATATAATCGGTAGTAAAATTGTATTGCATATAATGGGTAGTAAAATTGTATTGCATATAATCGGTAGTAAAATTGTATTGCATATAATCGGTAGTAAAATTGTATTACATATAATCGGTAGTAAAATTGTATTACATATAATCGGTAGTAAAATTGTATTGCATATAATCGGTAGTAAAATTGTATTACATATAATCGGTAGTAAAATTCTATTACATATAATCGGTAGTAAAATTGTATTGCATATAATCGGTAGTAAAATTCTATTACATATAATCGGTAGTAAAATTGTATTGCATATAATCGGTAGTAAAATTGTATTGCATATAATCGGTAGTAAAATTGTATTGCATATAATCGGTAGTAAAATTGTATTGCATATAATCGGTAGTAAAATTGTATTGCATATAATCGGTAGTAAAATTCTATTACATATAATCGGTAGTAAAATTGTATTGCATATAATCGGTAGTAAAATTCTATTACATATAATCGGTAGTAAAATTGTATTGCATATAATCGGTAGTAAAATTGTATTGCATATAATCGGTAGTAAAATTGTATTGCATATAATCGGTAGTAAAATTGTATTGCATATAATCGGTAGTAAAATCGTATTGCATATAATGGGTAGTAAAATTGTATTGCATATAATCTGTAGTAAAATTCTATTACATATAATCGGTAGTAAAATTCTATTACATATAATCGGTAGTAAAATTGTATTGCATATAATCGGTAGTAAAATTGTATTGCATATAATCGGTAGTAAAATTCTATTACATATAATCGGTAGTAAAATTGTATTGCATATAATCGGTAGTAAAATTCTATTACATATAATCGGTAGTAAAATTGTATTGCATATAATCGGTAGTAAAATTGTATTGCATATAATCGGTAGTAAAATTGTATTGCATATAATCGGTAGTAAAATTGTATTGCATATAATCGGTAGTAAAATTCTATTACATATAATCGGTAGTAAAATTGTATTGCATATAATCGGTAGTAAAATTGTATTACATATAATCGGTAGTAAAATTCTATTACATATAATCAGTAGTAAAATTGTATTGCATATAATCGGTAGTAAAATTCTATTACATATAATCGGTAGTAAAATTGTATTGCATATAATCGGTAGTAAAATTCTATTACATATAATCGGTAGTAAAATTGTATTACATATAATCGGTAGTAAAATTGTATTGCATATAATCGGTAGTAAAATTGTATTACATATAATCGGTAGTAAAATTCTATTACATATAATCGGTAGTAAAATTGTATTGCATATAATCGGTAGTAAAATTCTATTACATATAATCGGTAGTAAAATTGTATTGCATATAATCGGTAGTAAAATTCTATTACATATAATCGGTAGTAAAATTCTATTACATATAATCGGTAGTAAAATTCTATTACATATAATCGGTAGTAAAATTGTATTGCATATAATCGGTAGTAAAATTGTATTACATATAATCGGTAGTAAAATTCTATTACATATAATCGGTAGTAAAATTGTATTGCATATAATCGGTAGTAAAATTCTATTACATATAATCGGTAGTAAAATTGTATTGCATATAATCGGTAGTAAAATTGTATTGCATATAATCGGTAGTAAAATTCTATTACATATATACTGGTAGTAAAATTCTATTACATATAATCGGTAGTAAAATTGTATTACATATAATCGGTAGTAAAAATGTATTGCATATAATCGGTAGTAAAATTGTATTGCATATAATCGGTAGTAAAATTCTATTACATATAATCGGTAGTAAAATTGTATTGCATATAATCGGTAGTAAAATTCTATTACATATAATCGGTAGTAAAATTCTATTACATATAATCGGTAGTAAAATTCTATTTCATATAATCGGTAGTAAAATTCTATTACATATAATCGGTAGTAAAATTGTATTGCATATAGTCGGTAGTAAAATTCTATTACATATAATCGGTAGTAAAATTGTATTGCATATAATCGGTAGTAAAATTGTATTGCATATAATCGGTAGTAAAATTGTATTGCATATAATCGGTAGTAAAATTGTATTGCATATAATCGGTAGTAAAATTCTATTACATATAATCGGTAGTAAAATTGTATTGCATATAATCGGTAGTAAAATTCTATTACATATAATCGGTAGTAAAATTGTATTGCATATAATCGGTAGTAAAATTGTATTGCATATAATCGGTAGTAAAATTCTATTACATATAATCGGTAGTAAAATTGTATTGCATATAATCGGTAGTAAAATTGTATTGCATATAATCGGTAGTAAAATTGTATTGCATATAATCGGTAGTAAAATTCTATTACATATAATCGGTAGTAAAATTGTATTGCATATAATCGGTAGTAAAATTGTATTGCATATAATCGGTAGTAAAATTGTATTGCATATAATCGGTAGTAAAATTGTATTGCATATAATCGGTAGTAAAATTCTATTACATATAATCGGTAGTAAAATTGTATCGCATATAATCGGTAGTAAAATTGTATTGCATATAATCGGTAGTAAAATTCTATTACATATAATCGGTAGTAAAATTGTATTGCATATAATCGGTAGTAAAATTGTATTGCATATAATCGGTAGTAAAATTGTATTGCATATAATCGGTAGTAAAATTGTATTGCATATAATCGGTAGTAAAATTGTATTGCATATAATCGGTAGTAAAATTGTATTGCATATAATCGGTAGTAAAATTGTATTGCATATAATCGGTAGTAAAATTGTATTGCATATAATCGGTAGTAAAATTGTATTGCATATAATCGGTAGTAAAATTGTATTACATATAATCGGTAGTAAAATTGTATTGAATATAATCGGTAGTAAAATTGTATTGCATATAATCGGTAGTAAAATTGTATTGCATATAATCGGTAGTAAAATTGTATTGCATATAATCGGTAGTAAAATTCTATTACATATAATCGGTAGTAAAATTGTATTGCATATAATCGGTAGTAAAATTGTATTGCATATAATCGGTAGTAAAATTCTATTACATATAATCGGTAGTAAAATTGTATTGCATATAATCGGTAGTAAAATTGTATTACATATAATCGGTAGTAAAATTGTATTGCATATAATCGGTAGTAAAATTGTATTGCATATAATCGGTAGTAAAATTCTATTACATATAATCGGTAGTAAAATTGTATTGCATATAATCGGTAGTAAAATTGTATTGCATATAATCGGTAGTAAAATTCTATTACATATAATCGGTAGTAAAATTGTATTGCATATAATCGGTAGTAAAATTGTATTGCATATAATCGGTAGTAAAATTCTATTACATATAATCGGTAGTAAAATTGTATTGCATATAATCGGTAGTAAAATTGTATTGCATATAATCGGTAGTAAAATTGTATTGCATATAATCGGTAGTAAAATTGTATTGCATATAATCGGTAGTAAAATTGTATTGCATATAATCGGTAGTAAAATTGTATTGCATATAATCGGTAGTAAAATTGTATTGCATATAATCGGTAGTAAAATTGTATTATATATATTCGGTAGTAAAATTTTATTGCATATAATCGGTAGTAAAATTGTATTGCATATAATCGGTAGTAAAATTCTATTACATATAATCGGTAGTAAAATTGTATTGCATATAATCGGTAGTAAAATTGTATTGCATATAATCGGTAGTAAAATTGTATTGCATATAATCGGTAGTAAAATTCTATTGCATATAATCGGTAGTAAAATTGTATTGCATATAATCGGTAGTAAAATTGTATTGCATATAATCGGTAGTAAAATTCTATTGCATATAATCGGTAGTAAAATTGTATTGCATATAATCGGTAGTAAAATTGTATTGCATATAATCGGTAGTAAAATTGTATTGCATATAATCGGTAGTAAAATTCTATTACATATAATCGGTAGTAAAATTGTATTGCATATAATCGGTAGTTAAATTGTATTGCATATAATCGGTAGTAAAATTCTATTACATATAATCGGTAGTAAAATTGTATTGCATATAATCGGTAGTAAAATTGTATTGCATATAATCGGTAGTAAAATTCTATTACATATAATCGGTAGTAAAATTGTATTGCATATAATCGGTAGTAAAATTGTATTGCATATAATCGGTAGTAAAATTGTATTGCATATAATCGGTAGTAAAATTGTATTGCATATAATCGGTAGTAAAATTGTATTGCATATAATCGGTAGTAAAATTGTATTGCATATAATCGGTAGTAAAATTGTATTGCATATAATCGGTAGTAAAATTCTATTACATATAATCGGTAGTAAAATTGTATTGCATATAATCGGTAGTAAAATTGTATTGCATATAATCGGTAGTAAAATTGTATTGCATATAATCGGTAGTAAAATTGTATTGCATATAATCGGTAGTAAAATTGTATTGCATATAATCGGTAGTAAAATTCTATTACATATAATCGGTAGTAAAATTGTATTGCATATAATCGGTAGTAAAATTGTATTGCATATAATCGGTAGTAAAATTGTATTGCATATAATCGGTAGTAAAATTGTATTGCATATAATCGGTAGTAAAATTGTATTGCATATAATCGGTAGTAAAATTCTATTACATATAATCGGTAGTAAAATTGTATTGCATATAATCGGTAGTAAAATTGTATTGCATATAATCGGTAGTAAAATTGTATTGCATATAATCGGTAGTAAAATTGTATTGCATATAATCGGTAGTAAAATTGTATTGCATATAATCGGTAGTAAAATTGTATTGCATATAATCGGTAGTAAAATTGTATTGCATATAATCGGTAGTAAAATTGTATTGCATATAATCGGTAGTAAAATTGTATTGCATATAATCGGTAGTAAAATTGTATTGCATATAATCGGTAGTAAAATTCTATTACATATAATCGGTAGTAAAATTGTATTGCATATAATCGGTAGTAAAATTGTATTGCATATAATCGGTAGTAAAATTCTATTACATATAATCGGTAGTAAAATTGTATTGCATATAATCGGTAGTAAAATTGTATTGCATATAATCGGTAGTAAAATTCTATTACATATAATCGGTAGTAAAATTGTATTGCATATAATCGGTAGTAAAATTGTATTGCATATAATCGGTAGTAAAATTGTATTGCATATAATCGGTAGTAAAATTGTATTGCATATAATCGGTAGTAAAATTGTATTGCATATAATCGGTAGTAAAATTGTATTGCATATAATCGGTAGTAAAATTCTATTACATATAATCGGTAGTAAAATTGTATTGCATATAATCGGTAGTAAAATTGTATTGCATATAATCGGTAGTAAAATTGTATTGCATATAATCGGTAGTAAAATTGTATTGCATATAATCGGTAGTAAAATTGTATTGCATATAATCGGTAGTAAAATTGTATTGCATATAATCGGTAGTAAAATTGTATTGCATATAATCGGTAGTAAAATTCTATTACATATAATCGGTAGTAAAATTGTATTGCATATAATCGGTAGTAAAATTGTATTGCATATAATCGGTAGTAAAATTGTATTGCATATAATCGGTAGTAAAATTGTATTGCATATAATCGGTAGTAAAATTGTATTGCATATAATCGGTAGTAAAATTGTATTGCATATAATCGGTAGTAAAATTGTATTGCATATAATCGGTAGTTAAATTCTATTACATATAATCGGTAGTAAAATTGTATTGCATATAATCGGTAGTAAAATTGTATTGCATATAATCGGTAGTAAAATTCTATTACATATAATCGGTAGTAAAATTGTATTGCATATAATCGGTAGTAAAATTGTATTGCATATAATCGGTAGTAAAATTCTATTACATATAATCGGTAGTAAAATTGTATTGCATATAATCGGTAGTAAAATTGTATTGCATATAATCGGTAGTAAAATTGTATTGCATATAATCGGTAGTAAAATTGTATTGCATATAATCGGTAGTAAAATTGTATTGCATATAATCGGTAGTAAAATTGTATTGCATATAATCGGTAGTAAAATTCTATTACATATAATCGGTAGTAAAATTGTATTGCATATAATCGGTAGTAAAATTGTATTGCATATAATCGGTAGTAAAATTGTATTGCATATAATCGGTAGTAAAATTGTATTGCATATAATCGGTAGTAAAATTGTATTGCATATAATCGGTAGTAAAATTGTATTGCATATAATCGGTAGTAAAATTGTATTGCATATAATCGGTAGTAAAATTCTATTACATATAATCGGTAGTAAAATTGTATTGCATATAATCGGTAGTAAAATTGTATTGCATATAATCGGTAGTAAAATTGTATTGCATATAATCGGTAGTAAAATTGTATTGCATATAATCGGTAGTAAAATTGTATTGCATATAATCGGTAGTAAAATTGTATTGCATATAATCGGTAGTAAAATTCTATTACATATAATCGGTAGTAAAATTGTATTGCATATAATCGGTAGTAAAATTGTATTGCATATAATCGGTAGTAAAATTGTATTGCATATAATCGGTAGTAAAATTGTATTGCATATAATCGGTAGTAAAATTGTATTGCATATAATCGGTAGTAAAATTGTATTGCATATTATCGGTAGTAAAATTGTATTGCATATAATCGGTAGTAAAATTGTATTGCATATAATCGGTAGTAAAATTCTATTACATATAATCGGTAGTAAAATTGTATTGCATATAATCGGTAGTAAAATTGTATTGCATATAATCGGTAGTAAAATTGTATTGCATATAATCGGTAGTAAAATTGTATTGCATATAATCGGTAGTAAAATTGCATTGCATATACTCGGTACCAAAATTGTATTGTATACAATTGCAAAATTGTATTGTTTATAAAGGGTTGTAAAATCGTATTCTATATAAATGTGTAGTAAAATTGTATAATAGGATAGCAAAATTGTATTGCATATAATAGGGTTGTAAAATTGTATTTTTATAATGGGGTAGCAAAATTGTATTGTATATAATTGTAAAATGGTATTGTATATAATTGTAAAATTGTATTATCTATAAAGGGTTGTAAAATGATATTCTATATAAATGTGTAGTAAAATTGTATAATAAAGTAGCAAAATTGTATTGTATATAATCGGTAGTAAAATTGTATTGTATATAATAGAATAGCAAAATTGTAGTGTATACAATTGCAAAAGTGCATTGTTTATAAAGGTTGTAAAATTGTATTGTATATAATAGGGTTGTAAAATTGTATTTTTATAATGGGGTAGCAAAATTGTATTCTATATAATAGGAAGAAAAATGGTGTTGTATATAATAGAATAGCAACATTTTATTGTATATCATAGGATAATAACATTGTATTGTATATAATAGGGTAGATACATTGTAGTTTTTATAAATGGGTAGCAAAATTGTATTGTATATAATAGGGAAGCAAAGATAAGTTGTATATAATTGAACAGCAAAATTTTATTTTATATAATAAGGTAGTAAAATTATATTGTTTATATTAGGGTAGCAAAGTTGTAGTTTTTATAAAAGGGTAACAAAATTGTATTGTATCTAATAAGATAGCAAAATTGTGTTGTGTATACAACGGTTACCAAGTTTTATTGTATATAATAGAGTACCAAAATTTTGTTGTATATAAAAGGGTAGCAAATTGCAATATTATCAGGCATCACTGATCCGGTCTTCGAGTGAATTCCAACCGGGCCGACCAGATTAGTTTATCTTAAACTGGCGTTTAACGACTCATTAGAATTTATCTTGACTTCATACGAATTCCTTTCATGTGGGAAACCATTTTGAACTTTCTGTTTTGGAGTTATTACTTTCATTACTTCTCTTTTCATTGAATTTTACTTTTAAGCAATAATCGTATAAATGTGCATTATCGACCCGAAAATTTGTACCATTTTGCATATAAAATCACTGTATTTGTTGATATATTTTTTGAATTTCTTTTGTCATTTTTGTTATTGCTTTAACCTTGTTTTAGTCAAGTGTACTATATATAAATAATTTGAATGCGAAACACAAAAAAAAACAATTTTTGTCAATTGAAAACTTAACAACACAAAAGAATAATCTATAAAATGTATACTCGGGCTAAAATCTTACTTTACACTTTAAGCAAAAGAAATATTCCTAAAATCACTTTATATGAAAAACGGTTTGTAATATTCCTTGAACACATTTTCAGGGCATATTGGACGTAAAGGGGTGTCTAATGTAGCGGGGCTGAGGGGAGTTAAGCAGCAAGATATTTGTTCTAATTAATGTCAGTAAAGCCAGGAACGAATGAAAAAGGAAGCGAATTCCATACTCTTGTACTCATTTTAAAGAAATGGCAGAAACACTTGAGAAAGACTTTCAATCTGTAGTGGATTGGGGAAATAAATGAATGGTTACATTCAGTGCTGTCAGACTAAGGTTGTTTCCTTCAATAATCACAAGAAAATTTCTCTACCACCAATAACAATGGTCAAAGACACGTTATCTGAAAGTGCTGCTTTCAAACTCCTCGGCCTAACGTTCACAGACAAAATGAGTTGGAGCAGATACATTGAGAGTATTGCCAGGACCGCTGCGAAGAAGGTTGACTCTCTCTACCTAGAAAGTGCTAGAAAGTTATTTACGCCTGGAAGTATCCGGTATCTCTTTTAGATCACAATTCGTCCATGTATTGAGTACTGTTATCACATTTGGGCTGGTGCATCTGCTACTAGTCTCTCACTCCTAGGCAAAGTTCAAAAGAGAGTCGCCAACCTGATAGGTCTTGAACTGTTATCTAAGCCTCAGCCTTTGTCCCATCGACTTAATGTTGCATACCTCTGCCTGTTCTACCATTATTTTTATGGTGAATGCTTTGAAAAAACTACAAGCACTTGTACCCCGTCGACGTAAATACCGCCGACAAACCCGACAAGTAGCTAAACCACCCCCTACACAGTAGAGATCCCTAGATGTAAGAAAGACTTTTACTCCAATAGTTTCTTCCTCAGAACTGCTAGACTTTGGAACTCCCTTCCAGGATTCTGCTTTCCTAATTGTACTGACATGCAGAAGTCCAAGTGTAATGTTAACAGACATCTTGCTGCTCATCTCCCTAAATAATATCCCAGCAACTTATGTCCCCCAAATTAGCCCCCTACATAAAAAGGGGCATTGTTCCTTTGTTTGGGGTGAAAATGGAATTTTAAAAAATTAATTTTAACGGGAATTGGATTGAAAGGAGTTGATCAGTGAGATATTTGTTCTCATTACATTTATTCTTCTGCATGTCAATGCAGTTAGAATAGCAGGAAATAGAAATAGGAATGCCAAAGTCCAAAAGTTCGATGTAAAATAATAATATAGATTTTTTTCGACATCTAAGGACCTTAACGTCAAAGGGGTAGAATTTTACTACTTGTCACACCAATCGGGATTTTGTACATCGATGGGGCAAAAGTTCCGTGAGTTTCTCAGTGATCATTCCATTAAAATATTTAAAAAGAAACTAACAGGCACGTGGATGCAACATTGCGGCGATATGACAGGGGTAGGAGTTAAGACGACAGTGCGGTTCCTAATAAATTTAAGTTTTTTGTAGCCTGTCTAAGAGGGAGAGACTAGTATTAAATGTTAAAGTGTAGATGTGATTACAATATTCTATGTGTGCGCGAATTTTTACTTTTTAAAGATTTAGGATGGTCTCTGGTGTTGATAATTTTCTCGCACAGTAGATAGGGGCTAGAATTTTGCAGAAGATTTGGCAACGTCCACAATGTATTTGTTCCAATTCAAGTTGCCTGTAGATGTTTAGCTGAGAAATTGGAAAGATGTGCTCTAAGGTATAGTGTTCCTATCTACGTTGCCTCCCTATAAGGGCAGAGTTAAACACCAGGGTCGTATTTTAATCTGGAGAAAAGGAATAAAAATAATCTCGGTAATAATCACCACGAACCGAGAACAAAAACATTTAAGTTCGGCATCAGTATAGATACAACACTTTTATATTTATTTGCTTCCCCGCGGGAGTAAATGTGACACAAGGTCGTTTTTAATGTTTGTGTGGGGGGCACCAGCTGCCATAAAATAAGAGCAAAAAGAGGGCACTCTGGCAGTATATAAAAAATACTAATTGTCTCAGTATAAAAGGGATACTCTACATTTACTAGGGATCAATAAACTTAATTTGAATGGAGCATCGAAACAGATACTACACTTCGTTCTTCGCTCGAAAGAAACTTAGTATTAGTAGAATTAAATGTTACAATCAATTTACGGCCCCGTTACGTTATTGACTAAAGGTCATTTGCCAACGTTTCTGTTATTGCATTTTGTCTTTTCGCTCATGTCTATTACAGAGCGTGTTACAGAGCGTGTTACAGAATGTGTTACAGAGCGTGTTACAGAATGTGTTACAGAGCGTGTTGCCGTAAATGTTTGCTGTCCTATTCATTATTTATTTATTACTATTAATATTAAACGTTTCTGGAATTGCATTTTGTCTTTTCGCTCATGTCTATTACAGAGCGTGTTACAGATCGTGTTACAGAGCGTGTTACAGAATGTGTTACAGAGCGTGTTGCCGTAAATGTTTGCTGTCCTATTCATTATTTATTTATTACTATAATTATTAAACGTTTCTGTAATTGCATTTTCTCTTTTAGCTCATGTCTATTACAGAGCGTGTTAAAGATCGTGTTACAGAGCGGGTTACAGAGTGTGTTACAGAGCGCGTTTCCGTAAATGTTTGCTGCCCCATTCATTATTTATTTATTACTATTAATATTAAACGTTTCTGTTTCTAATCGTTCCCTTTTACGTTTTTCGTTACATTCTTTTTACGATTGCTTTTACTTTTACGGGTCTGTGTTTTCTTATCAATATTCTTACTAATATACGTATGTGGGTGTATGCTTTTACATATGTGGGTGTATGCTTTTACGTATGTATGTGTGTATGCTCTTACGTATGTATGTGTGTATGCGCTTACGTATGTATGTGTGTATGCTCTTACGTATGTATGTGTATATGCTCTTACGTATGTATGTGTGTATGCTCTTACGTATGTATGTGTGTATGCTCTTACGTATGTATGTGTATGCTCTTACATATGTATGTGTGTATGCTCTTACTTATGTATGTGTGTATGCTTTTACGAATGTATGTGTGTATGCTCTTTCGTATGTATGTGTGTATGCTCTTACGTATGTATGTATGTATGCTCTTACGTATGTATGTGTGTATGCTCTTTCGTATGTATGTGTGTATACTCTTACGTATGTATGTTTGTATGCTCTTATGTAGGTATGTGTGTATACTCTTACGTATGTATGTGTGTATGCTCTTATGTATGTATGTGTGTATGATTTTACGTATGTATGTGTGTATTATCTTACGTATGTATGTGTGTATGCTCTTACGTATGTATGTTTGTATGGTCTTACATATGTATGTGTGTATGCTCTTACGTATGTATGTGTGCGTATGTATGTGTGTGTATGCTCATACGTATGTATGTGTGTATGCTCTTACGTATGTATGTGTGTATGCTCTTATGTATGTATGTATGTATGCTCATACGTATGTATGTGTGTATGCTTTTACGTATGTTTGTGTGTATGCTCTTACGTATGTATGTTTGTGTATGCTCTTACGTATGTATGTGTGTAATCTCTTACGAATCTTTGTGTGTATATGCTGTCATGTATGTATGTGTGTATGCTCTTACATATGTATGTGTGTATGCTCTTACGTATGTATGTGTGTATGCTCTTACGTATGTATGTGTGTATGCTCTTACGTATGTATGTAAGTATAATCTTACGTATGTATGTGGGTATGCTCTTACATATGTACGTGTTCGTATGCTTTTACGTATATATGTGTGTATGCTCTTATGTATGCACGTGTGTATGCTCTTACGTATGTATGTGTGTATGCTCTTACATACATATGTTTGTATGCTCTCACATATGTATGTATGTGTATGCTCTTATGTATGTATGTGTGTATGCTATTACGTATATTTGTGTGTATACTCTTACGTATGTATGTGTGTATGCTTTACTTATGTCTGTTTTGCTCTAACGTATGTATGCGTGTGTATGCTCTTACGTATGCATGTGGGTATATGCTCTTATGTATGTATGTGTATGTATGTTTTTACGTATGTATGTGTGTATTCACTTACGTATGCACGTATGTATATGCTTTTACGTATGCATTTGGGTATATGCTCTTACGTATGTATGTGTCTGTGCTCTTACGTATGTATGTGTCTATGCTTTTACGTATGCATGTGTTGATGCTCTTACGTATGTATGTGTGTATGCTCTTACATATGTATGTGTGTATGCTTTTACGTATGTATGTTTGTATTCTCTTATGTTTATGTGTGTGTATGCTCTTACGTATGTACGTGTGTATACTCTTATGTATGTATGTGTGTATGCTCTTAGTTATGTATGTGTGTATGCTCATACATATGTATGTGTGTATGCTCTTACGTATGTACGTGTGTGTTCTCTTACCTATGTATGTATGTATGTATGTATGCTCTTACGTATGTTTGTGTGTATGCTCTTACGTATGTATGTGTGTATGCTCTTACGTATGTAAGTTTGTTGATGCTCTTACGTATGTATGTATGTATGCTCTTACGTATGTATGTGTGTATGCTCTTACGTATGTTTGTTTGTATGCCCTTACGTATGTATGTGTGTATGCTCTTACGTATATAAGTTTGTGTATGCTCTTACGTATGTATGTGTGTATGCTCTTACGTATGTATGTGTGTGTATGCTCTTTAGTATGTATGTGTATATGCTCTTACGTATGTATGTGTGTATGCTCTTACGTACGTGTGTATATGCTCTTACTTATGCATATGTGTATGCTCTTACGTATGTACGTGTGTACGCTCTTAAGTATGTATGTGTGTATGTTTTTACGTATGTATGTGTGTATGCTGTTATGTATGCATGTGTGTGTATGCTCTTATGTATGTCTGTGCGTATACTCTTACATATGTATGTGTGTAATCTCATACGTAGGTATGTGTGTATGCTCTTACGTATGTATGTGTGTATGCTCTTACGTATGTGTGTATGCTCTTACGTATGTATGTGTGAGTATGCTTTTACGCATGTATGTGTGTATGCTCTTATGTATGCATGTGTGTATGCTCTTACATATATATGTGTATGTATGCTCTTACGTATGTATGTGTATGCTCTTACATATGTATGCATTTATGCTCTTACATATGTATGTGTGTATGCTCTTACGTATGCATGTGTGTATATTCTCTTACATATCCATGTGTGTGTATGCTTTTACGTATGTATGTGTGTATGCTCTTACATATGTAGGTGGGTATGCTCTTACATATGTATGTGTGTATGCTCTTACGTATGTATGTGTGTATGCTCTTACGTATGTATGTTACTATGCTCTTATGTATGCATGTGTGCGTATGCTCTTAAGTATGTATATGTGTATGCTCTTACATATGTATGTGTGTATGCTCTTACGTATGTATGTGTGTGTATGCTCTTTAGGATGTATGTGTGTGTATGCTCATACTTATGTATGTGTGTATGCTATTACGTATGTCTGTGTGTATGCTTTTACGTATGTATGTGTGTATGGTCTTACATATGTATGTTGGCATGCTTTTACGTATGTATGTGTGTATGCTATTACGTATGTATGTGTATATGCCCTTACGTATGTATGTGTGTATGCTCTTACGTATGCACGTGTGTATATGCTCTTACGTGTATATATATGTGCATTCTCTTATGTATGTATCTATGTATGCTCTTACGTATGTATGTGTGTATGCTCTTACGTATGTATGTGTTTATGCTCTTACGTATGTAGTTGTGTGCATGATCTTTCGTATGTATGTTTGGTTATGCTCTTACGTATGTATGTGTGTATGCTCTTACGTATGTTTGTGTGTGTATGCTTTCACGTATGTATGTGTGTATGCTCTTACATATGTATGTGTCTATGCTCTTATGTATGTATGTGTGTATGCTCCTACGTATGTATGTGTGTATGCTCTTACGTATGTATGTGTGTATGCTATTACATATGTATGTATGTGTGCTCTTATGAATGTATGTGTATATGCTCTTACTTATGTCTGTTTATGCTCTTACGTATGTATGCGTGTGTATGCTCTTACGTATGTATGTGTGTATGCTCTTACGTATGTATGTGTGTATGCTCTTACGTATATATATATATGTTTATGCTCTTATACACGTATGTGTGTATGATCTTACATATGTATGTGTGTATGCTCTAACGTATGTAAGGGTGTATGCTCTTACGTATGTATGTGTGTATATGCTTCTACATATGTATGTGTATATGCTCTTACGTATGCATATGTGTGTTCTCTTATGTATGTATGTGTGTATGTGCTCATACATACGTATGTGTATGTGCTCTTACATATGTAGGTGTGTATATGCTCTGACATATGTATGTGTATATGCTATTACATATGTATGTGTATATGCTCTTACATATGTAGGTGTGTATATGCTCTTACATATGTATGTGTATATGCTATTACATACGTATGTGTATGTGCTCTTACATATGTAGGTGTGTATATGCTCTTACATATGTATGTGTGTATGCTATTACATATGTATGTGTATATGCTCTTAATTATGCATGTGTGTATGATCTTACGTATGTATGAGTATATGCTCTTACTTATGTATTAGTTTATATGCTCTTACCTATGTATGTGTATATATGATCTTACATATGTATGTGTGTGTATGTGTGTATGCTCTTACGTATGTATGTGTGTATGGTTTTACGTATGTATGTGTGTATGTTCGTACGTATGTATGTGTATGTATGCTGTTATGTATGCATGTGTGTATGCTCTTACGTATGTATGTGTGTATGCTCTTACGTATGTATGTGTGTATGCTCTTACGTATGTATGTGTGTATGCTCTTACGTGTGTATGTGTGTATACTCTTACGTATGTATGTGTGTATGCTTTACTTATGTCTGTTTATGTTCTTACGTATGTATGCGTGTGTATGCTCTAACGTATGTATGTTTGTGTATTCTCTTACGTATATATGTGTATGTATGCTCTTACGTATGTATGTGTGTATTCACTTACGTATGCATGTGTGTATATGCTCTTACGTATGCATGTGGGTATATGCTCTTACGTAATTATGTGTCTGTGCTCTTACGTATGTATTTGTCTATGCTGTTACGTAGGCATGTGTTGATGCTCTTTCGTATGTATGTGTGTATGCTCTTACATATGTATGTGCGCGTATGGTCTTACGTATGTATGTGTGTATGCTTTTACGTATGTATGTGTGTATTCTCTTATGTATGTATGTGTGTGTATGCTCTTACGTATGTACGTGTGTATACTCTTATGCATGTATGTGTGTATGCTTTTAGTAATGTATGTGTGTATGCTCTTACATATGTATATGTGTATGCTCATACGTATGTTTGTGTGTATGCTCTTACGTATGTATGTATGTATGCTCTTACGTATGAAAGTTTGTCTATGCTATTACGTATGTATGTATGTATGCTCTTACGTATGTATGTGTGTGTATGCTCTTACGTATGTATGTGTGTATGCTCTTACATATGTATGTGTGTATGCTCTTACATATGTATGAGTATATGCTCTTACGTATGTATGTGTGTATGCTCTTATGTATGTATGTGTATATGCTCTTACGTATGTATGTGTGTATGCTCTTACGTACGTGTGTATATGCTCTTACTTATGCATGTGTGTATGCTCTTACGTATGTACGTGTGTATGCTCTTACGTATGTATGTGTGTATTTATTTACGTATGTATGTGTGTATGCTGTTATGTATGCATGTTTGTGTATGCTCTTACGTATGTCTGTGCGTATACTCTTACATATGGATGTGTGTATTCTCTTACGTAGGTATGTGTGTATGCTCTTACGTATGTATGTGTGTATGCTCTTACGTATGTATGTGTGTATGCTCTTACGCATGTGTGTGTATGCTCTTACATATATATGTGTGTATGCTCTTAGATATATATGTGTATGTATGCTCTTACATATGTGTGTATATATGCTCTTACGTATGTATGTGTATGCTCTTACGTATGCATGTATTTATGCTCTTACATATGTATGTGTGTATGCTCTTACGTATGCATGTGTGTATATTCTTTTACGTATCCATGTGGGTATATGCTCTTACGTATGTATGTGTGTATGCTCTTACATATGTAGGTGTGTATGCTCTTACATATGTGTGTATGCTCTTACGTATGTATGTGTGTATGCTCTTACGTATGTATGTGTGTATGCCCTTACGTATGTAAGTGTGTGTATGCTCTTACGTATGTATGTGTCTATGTGTGTATGCATGTGTGTATGCTCTTACGTATGTATCTGTGTATGCTCTTACATATGTATATGTGTGTATGCTCTTACATATGTATGTGTGTTTGCTCTTACGCATGTAGTTGTGTGTATGCCTTTACGTATGTATGTGTTTGTATGCTCTTACGGATGTATGTGTGGGTATGCTCTTACTTGTGTATGTGTGTATGCTTTTACGTATGTCTGTGTGTATGCTTTTACGTATGTATGTGTGTATAGTCTTACATATGTATGTTGGTATGCTCTTACGTATGTATGTGTGTATGCTATTACGTATGTATGTGTATTTTTTTACGTATCCATGTGGGTATATGCTCTTACGTATGTATGTGTGTATGCTCTTACATATGTAGTTGTGTATGCTCTTACATATGTGTGTATGCTCTTACGTATGTATGTGTGTATGCTCTTACGTATGTATGTGTGTATGCCCTTACGTATGTAAGTGTGTGTATGCTCTTACGTATGTATGTGTCTATGTTCTTATGTATGCATGTGTGTATGCTCTTACGTATGTATCTGTGTATGCTCTTACATATGTATGCGTGTGTATGCTCTTACATATGTATGTGTGTATGCTCTTACGCATGTAGTTGTGTGTATGCCTTTACGTATGTACGTGTTTGTATGCTCTTACGGATGTATGTGTGGGTATGCTCTTACTTGTGTATGTGTGTATGCTTTTACGTATGTCTGTGTGTATGCTTTTACGTATGTATGTATGTATAGACTTACATATGTATGTTGGTATGCTCTTACGTATGTATGTTTGTATGCTATTACGTATGTATGTGTGTATGCTCTTACGTATGTATGTGTGTGTATGCTCATACGTATGCATGTGCGTATATGCTCTTACGTGTATATATTTGTGCATGCTCTTATCTATGTATGTGTGTATGCTCTTACGTATGTACGTGCGTATGCTCTTACGTATGTATGTGTGTATGCTCTTACATATGTATGTATGTATGCTCTTACGTATTTATAAGTGTGTATGCTCTTCCGTATTTATATGTGTGTATGCTCGTACGTATGTATGTGTGTATGCTCTTGCGTATGTATGTGTATGTATGCTTTTACGTATGTATGTGCGTATGCCCTTTCGTATGTATTTGTGTGTATGCTCTTGCGTATGTGTGTATACTCTTACGTATGTATGTGTGTGTGAATGTGTTCTTATTCTTACACCGTTACTTGCTTTTGGAATCTTCGAGACGTGTACACACCTGGTTGTCTTGGTCAGCGGATGATATCTTCTGGTCGCTGATCTTCCATCTCGTTGGGCAGACAGATTCATTAATGACAACAAGATAGACTGAAGCTTCAATCTTTTATTTCAAGGCAAGCCTATCATTTCCGACCCTTGGTGTCGGAGACCCGAATCTCCGATCTGCATTCTCTGCTGCCCAAACCAACTCTCTGCCCATGTGGTCGTCAACCGGAAGCCTACGACCATAATTCCCGTGTCACCCCTTATTTCCGGTGCATTCTCTCTAGGTTGATACCTGTCAAACGTTACCTTTTGTGACCCTTCAAACTCGCTGATGGGAAATGAAAATTTACTTACATAACTTTCTATTTCTAAAACTACGTATATAGCATTTAAGCTGGCATTCCTAATGCTACAAGCGTAGTCTCATCAGAAACTATACACATGTGCGATACAATTTTATTACAGTCATTTCCGAATATAAGGAATAATATAGGACAAAAGATCACCACCTGGATCACACGTGCATTAATATCATGCTGTTCAGACGTAATACTGTCGCGTTCAATTTGGATTTTTCTCTTTTCTACGAAGATTTTTTATACGTCCAGAAGTACCACATAAACTATATTCAGTGGTGAGCCCCCAGCTTGTGGGCTTTGGGGTGTGTGGAGACACCCTTTAATTGCCATTGCTCCCAGGTCAACTCTGACCCGGAGTGGCAGTACCTGTTAAGGTCCCAACTATGAGTTAAATAGAAACCGACTTGAAAACAACAAATATATTCTATTAAAAAAAAATCATCAAAATCTTTGAATTTGGCATTAAATAACCTGAAAAGGGTTGATATGCCGTAAAACAAAAACAACCAACATACCAACCATCCTCCGAAACTAAAAGTCGCAGACCGGCACTAAGGGCCTAAAATGGTTAGATTTTTTATGGATCGTACTTTTATGGGTCTTTAGCCGGTTACAATTATATTTAAGTGGTCAAATGGGTCAAAATCGAAAAAATCGTTATACATTTTTTAGGTTCATTTTAGTTTATTTAAAATGCTTAATTTTTAACCAGATCATATGCGTGTCACGTTGATACAGTGGTAACGTCACCAGCTTCACATGGTACAGTTTTGCTTTCAGTTTCGATTCTAGCTGATAGCACTAAAATACTTCTTTTTTTTTTTAGTTTTCACGACTTTATAATAATATTTTCGAAATCTGAACAAATTTAAATATCATATTAAAGCGTAATTTACAACCGGGCAAAGCCGGGTGCCCCCTCATGCTAGTGTAGATTTAAGAGTATTATAACGAAAACAGACAGATACAAGTATACAAATCTTAGTAAAAGATTGAAGATTCGTAGAAGTCCATGAAAAATAAAACGAATGAACTAGACTTGAACGATTTGAATTCCAATTGCGCATGTTTCAGTAATGTTAAAAAAAAATAGACAAATACACGTAAAGATGAAAATGATAGATTTTATATCTTCGTTATTCATTAATGCTTTGGGGAATTACGAAAAGAGGCAGGAGAAGAAATAAAGAGAAAATTAATAAATATGGTTTATTAGATCAGCAAAAACGTTTAGAATTTCTTGGGGCAGAATTTTCAGTAATTTATCTTTAAAAGGAGCTGAACTTTCTTATATTTTGAATTCCCAAAATTGAGAAAAATCTACATTTATGAATTAGCTTTTGTTCTTTTTTCGAAAGGTTTAGCTTATGCTAACAGAATGCGACGATGAAAGTAAATTAAATTATACCCCATATAATAGATAAGTAAAGGCATACAAAAAACAAAAAAAAATAATATACGTAAATACATACATATATATATATATATATATATATATATATATATATACATACATACATACATACATACACGCACAAACATATACATATATATATATATATATATTAAAATATATATATAAATATATATATAAATATATATATATACATGCATACATATAAAGGGTAGAACGATAAAAGTATCGCCTTAAAAAAACAACACTACAGGTTTATTTTAAAACTTGTATCAATAGTTAGTTCAGATAACGTGATTAATTAATGTAGCCGTCTTCAGCCTTAATCACCGTCTTGATACAGGTCCAGAATTGAGAGCATGCCTTTTCATCCAGCGTCGGCGGGAGCTCGGTGAATACTCGTGGGATGGCGGTAATCGGGCTAACTTTAATGTTATCGGAGGTCATGTTGGTGATGTTTTCGACGTATGAACAAACGAAGTAGTCCAGCGAGTTCAGGTCGATGGAGGAGAGAAGGGAACAAAGTTGTAACACTCCTTCTGAAACCAAGCCTGAGCCTCTTTGGACTTGTTGGTCGACGCTGAGTCCAGATGCCACACCCAGGGTCTGCTAGCGGCCAGCTGATTGCACCAGGGGATAATTACACTCTTCAGCGCATCCAGGTACACTTTGGTGTTGACTCTCAAGCCGACTTCGAAGACGTGAGGTGGCATGATCTGGCCCTCACTAAGAACTACACCAAATACCATAGTTGTGACCGGAAACTTTGTTTTCATCTGAGCACGCTCTCAAGCGTTAACCTGTACGGATTTGCATTTTCAGGTGATTGAAATTGGTCCTGTTGTCATAACGTAGATCGAAAGAGAGCACGTGTTGTACAAATCTCTCTCGTTTAACATTGTGTTACTTTCAGACATGATCAACGGTTCCTATCGCTCTTGGAATTTGTACCCAACTTGCCAACTAGTAAATGGTTTGCAACAAAAAAGAAAACAAGTTTTCATCTAACGGAAATGGAATCATGTCCTCTTATTTTGGCGACAATTTTATCGTACCATCCTATATATATATATATATATATATATATATATATATATATATATATATATATATATACGGCATAATAATGTTGACACACCGATTCTCGCCATATCACCGAAGTTAACCTTGCCCATGCCAGATGGTTAACCATTTGGGAAAGCAAGGCGCTTTATGTAACGCACCGAAACGTAGAAATGTCCAGGTTGGTATCTTGAGACGCGTTTAATTCATTAGGAGAGATGCACCATAGTCGTCGTGAAAACATGCATCTTGGAGAAGGAAGATTCTCATACAAAAAATCGATGTCTATAGTGTTCTATATATTGTGGCAGGAATTGTACCGACTAAGAATAGCAGTTGTACCAAAACTGGTGGTGAGTTCTTCAGAAAGCCTTCACCTCAATACAAAATATGCTGTGTGGATTTCCGAGAAACTTCTATGTGTTGGCGGAGCTCATACATCGCAATACAAAAGAAGGATTAATAATAATAATAATAATAATAATTATAATAATAATAATAATAATAATATATATTTATATACATATATATATATATATATATATATATATATTCCAGGTAGAAAAGTATTCAAACATTAAGAATTATTGAATTTCAACGATGGTTGTTAATAGTGCTCAATCAAAGAGAGAAAATTATGTAAATACAGTCATATCTTGATAGGATGCTCTTAAGAACTTTAGCCTTGTTTCATGCAAGTCATGGCATATCTTTTCTCTTAAAAATCTGAAAAGGTCTGGAACCTTTTTTAATTTTTGTATTTTGATATTTCTAGCCTGATCATATCAAATATGATTGGAACGGCCTGCACATCGTAGCAAGATATGACTGTATTTACATAAAGCATAATCTAAATGCGTACAACATTATATTATATATATATGCATATAAAATACATACATATATATATATATATATATATATATATATATATATAAAAGTCGTATTCCTGTCTGTTTCCAATTAGATTAATATGTACAAGGAGTACACATGCGGTATGCACATTGTACAAGATATTACTGTATTTATATAAAGAATAATTAAAATACATATATATATATATAATATATATAATATATATAATATATATATGTATATATAATATATATGTATATATATAAATATATATATATATATATATATAGTGTTTCCTTATCAGATTAAATATGTTTTTAACTCATTTCAAAGTGTTTTTGAACATGTTAATACTGTTTGCTCGGATATATATATATATATATATATATATATATATATATATATATATATATATATATATTATAATAAAGTCGTATTCCTGTTTGTTTCCAATTCGATTAATATGTACACGACCTACACTGTTTCACAGATTTATTTTCCTGCTAAATTCGGGCGATAACGCGCTTACATTTTATCATTAATAACTTTTATTAGAAAAGGAATCTACATTCAAGGAGTAACCTCATTATAATATTACATTAAAGAGCATTCATTTTAATAATGAGATCCATGTAATCACTTACTTGTTGTTCTATTCAGAAATATGATTTGAAAAATTGCAATTATTATTAGATTACTTCAGTTGCCTTTAAAAACGGAAGTAAATTTATTGTTAGAGTTGATACTTCTAAAGCTACTTCTTGTTTAATTGTCATAGACAAAAGGTGATGCGTTTTATGTGTCCATAAATTAATCATGTGATTCAGTTTCATGATAATCGAAAGAAATTAGAATATTCGGAGTATCTTAAGTAATATCTGACTAATGCCTCCGACCGCCAATATTTTTAACTAAGCAAGGCTAGATATATACATGTAATATGTATATATATATATATATGTGTGTGTGTGTGTGTGTGTGTGTATATATGTGTGTATATGTATGTGTGTATATGTATATATATATATTTATTTATTTATATATATATATATATATATATATATATTAATCTATATATACATATATCATTTTGGATACCCACATGTATACATATATATATATATATATATATATATATAGAGAGAGAGAGAGAGAGAGAGAGAGAGAGATACACATATCATCTTGGATGTCCACATTTTATGTACGGCACAATTAGTTTCCATTAGATTACAGAAATGAAGCAATGTTGATCATACGCTTATACGGTAATGCGTATGATCAACATTGTTTAATTTCTGTGATCTAATGGAAACCAATTGTGCCGTACATGAAATACATATGTGGATATCCAAAATGATATATATACATATATATATATATATATATACATATATATGTGTGTGTGTGTGTGTGTGTGTTCTCTTCGAGAAATAAATAAAATTAAACGAATTGTCAGTTGATTTGAAGATCATTAGACGTAAGCCTTAAATATAGAATATTTTGTATTGAAAATCACGTAAGAAATTTTATTCAATATTTGAATAAAGATTTTAGACATCAGGTTTACATTGATTTTACTATTCGTAAGGTAACGTGCAATTTTGAGAACGTATGTCTTTATAACTTGAAAAAAAAATCTGAGTACGTATATGTTTATAGCTTGAAAAAATTCGAAAAAAACCCCAGAAATATTCATGAGATAGATGAGATATCAGAGTGCACGTGTTAGCTCATCGATTCCTGGGATACATAAATATATTTAAAATTATAATCCATTCCCGCAAAAGAAATGCTTACCGTATCTCGCTCGAGTTTGTGAATCAATTTTACCTCTCATGGAACGTATAGAAAGTGTCTAAAAGTTGTACCTTGCCCTTCGAATGAAGATATACTTTATTTCTGAATATTGACGGATTCGCAAACGTCACGAAATGTCGTGACGTTGTTTTTCAATTTATAGTTTCCACGCATTGTTTTGTGCTTTAAAATTTGTTTTGGAGTAATCTCTATTAAAAAATGTAGAGAAACACAAAAGTTATTTAATAGTACCTCGTCGTCCAATCTATGTGTTGGAATGTAGCTGTTCCAGTTTCATGTTATGTTCCAGTTTCATGTTCATAGACGCTATCTTTTAAGATGTGGATTCCTTAACCCTTTCTTATCTGGTTTAATTAATTCGTTCACTCCTAAATAAATGAATATAACGGCATGAATAAAGTGGAAATTGATTCAAATATACCTTGCACGTATTATTGCTTAGATTCAGTATGCCGCCATCTGTCTCAGAGAAGGGAGGATTTCGTTTGTTTTTAAAACACTTTTTCAAGAACTATGGCTAGTAATTTGAGTCAGTTTGTGAAATGCAAAATTCTATGGTATTTTAGCTATTTTTTTCACATGGGGGTCACACATTATCAAGGCCCATGAACCACTTGAGGATAAGTGTTATTTTGCGTACAGTAATCAATGGGATTATCGTAGTAATAGTTAGTATTGAGGATTTGGTACGGTGTCATTACTTAAGGGGCAGTTCACCAGGAATTTGTTTGCGTTGGACTTAAATATACCTAGTTGAATTCGGGGGGGGGGGGGGGCAAGCGGCAGAGAGTTCCACAGCCATGCAGTTCTAAGGAAAGCTATTGAAGTTTATATCTTTTCTAGTTTGGAGGCAATCTGAGTGTCATTAAACTAACAATAGTTTAAACTAATTTAAACTAACAAAAATAAGCAATAAATATTTTTAATAATCTACATCATAATTTAGGTCATAAAGGCGTAAACAGTTTGCGAAGTGGTTTCTTTGATAATCGAAAAGAGTGTTTCCTGTACCTAGTCTTCCTTTTCCAGGGTTCGTGAATATCCGTGGTCGTTCAGAACGTTTTTTCATGATGTTCTAGGCGGTTTAAATTTGTTTCTGATGCAAGCAACTGTCCAGTGTGTTGGTGATAGATCGTATTTGCACCTGAATACCATTTTTAATCTTCCAATAAGATTTTAGTAAAAAAAGTCCCTCGCTTCAAAACATGCCATGTTGTGACGTATGAATCACAAAGCAGTGTGTTAGCGATATTAAACTTGTGAGGACATTTTTATACATCCTGTATAGATGTAAATAAAGAGCTATCCCCATAAAGACCGTTTCGTGCAGTAATTCCAAAATCAGGAACTGAACCTAGAACATCTTGTTGATAGTTGTCAATTCTGCTTTAAACACACGGGACCGACGCCTGTTTATATTATACTCATTTATATATATATATATATATATATATATATATATATATATATATATAGATAGATAGATAGATAGATAGATAGATAGATAGATACACACCTATATATGTGTAAGAGTTGGGTTCCTTAACCCTTTCTGACCTGGTTGAATTAATTCGTTCACTCCTAAATAAATGAATATAACGGCATGAATAAAGTGGGAATTGGTTCAAATATACCTTGCACGTATTAGTTCAGTATCTGGGCTGATATCAGATACCTCCAAATTGCAACCGTTCATTGCTTAGATTCAGTATGCCAATATCTGTCTCAGAGAGGGGAGGACCATGGCTAGTAATTTGAGTCAGTTTATGAAATGCAAAAATCCTCAGTTGAATATATATATATATATATATATATATATTGGCCGCCATTTTTTAAATATTCCATTTTTATAGTTGCAAGTAAAGAGCTTGACATTCCGCTAAGAATTTAACGAAAATGCTCTCCTCAAGAAGGAGGCCTTAGATCCTAAGTAAATAAATTTACAACATTTTCATTTATATGCGTAATAAAAAAAATAAATAAACGGTTTCCTGTACGATCATGTCTGAGATGATACGGCCTTTTATTTATATTAAACCTCTTCATCAGCACCCGATATAGACAACTATTTTGAAGGCAAAACTACTATCAAGTCCTGATTATATAACACTCTCAGTTATACAACAATTCAATTTGCTGCGGTTGAACTGTTATATGATTAGTACGACTCACTTCCGAAGGCAATTCAATGAAACATTAAGAGGCAAAATAGAGGAAAACAATGGTTGTTTAAAATACAGGTAAAAGTTAAAAACCATACATTAATAGTACAAACAAAAAGTTTTCCAACAAGAAAATGCACAAATATACGTGTGTTTAGTGTGAATAAATATTTCGTTGATAAATTCGCTAATACATAAATTATTGTTTTGGTACTCATGCAGAGAGTGGTCTATATGTAACTCAGCGCCTGTCCGGATTTCCCCGGGACATGAGGTACACAGCCGGAGTAAGCCGAGCGTCGCCGAGGAAATTAAGCCGGCCGTCGCCGATGAAAGCATAAGAAGAAAAAGAAAAACCGATCTTAAATTTTATGTTTTATTAACTGTACAGAAAATGTTATAACAAGGAAATAGTATTTTATTGATTTTTTTCTGTTAAAAAATAAAAAAAAATAAATACTGTTAACGATGTTTTGTTCGAGAAAAGGTTCAAAGGTAAGTCAAATAAACACTATCAAGGAGTATTTTTTAAATAAATAATTGTACGGAATATATTTAAAGTAAACGTCAATCAAATAATGTTATGATTGTGTTATTTTTTTGTTGCTTTTCTTTCAAGAAAAACCTGAAAACAAGAAAAATTGAAACAAAACTGATGGGCTATTTTTTTTAGTGCGAACAAATAATTTATAGATACATTCGTTTTAATAGAACAATTTCAAGAGGAGCGAGAATCAGATTGATCTTGATAATTTACGGCCTTTGAAGTGGTGCTATTGATGGTAGTGTCGTCAGCATAAATGTCTACGAATAATCTGAGAATATGATTTGGGAGATTACTGATAAAGATCACATACTCGAACATTGAAATAACACCGCTCTAAGAGTTGATATAAACTAGTCGAAATGATATAAATTATGAAGCTTGATCCCTCCAAAAAAATCGGAAAATATAATTATCGTAGATTATGTTGGAAGAAAAGAGAAAAAGAACAACAACAAATAGAAGAGAGAGTGAGAGAAGAGAAGAACAAAGGTATTAGGAGAAGGGGAGGAGGAGAAGTGTAATAATAAGAAGAAGAAAAAGAAGAAGAAGAATGAGAAGAAGAAGAAGAAGAAGAAGAAAAAGAAAAAGAAGAAGAAGAATGAGAACAAAACGAAGAAGAAGAATGAGAAGAAGAAGAAGATAAGAGAAAAATCCAGGTTGTCCTCGATGGTCGTACATTCAAACAATATGATATAAATGCGGGTGTGCCTCAGGGATCTCTCCTTGGACCTCTATTATTCCTAATATTTATAAATGATCTCCCTGACAAAATTGTTTGTGAGATGGGTAAATATGCTGATGACACCACGCTCTATAACAGACACGACAGAAAGACAAATGATTACGTATCGAAAGAAATGGCAGAAACACTAGAGGATGACCTCCAATCTGTTGTGAAATGAGGACAAAAATGGATGGTCACATTCGATGCTGCCAAGGCTAAACTTGTTTCCTTCAATAACTACAAGAAACCTTCTCTACCGCCAATACCAATCACCAAAGACTCTTTATCTGAAATTACATCTTTTAAACTCTTCGGCCTAACGTTCACAGAAAACGGTTCTCTCTACCGTGCTAGAAAGCTACTAACGCCCGAAAGTATCCTGTACGTCTATAAGGCCACCATTCGCCCATGTATGGAATATTGTTGTCATATTTGAGCTGGTGCATCTGCTACTGGTCTCTCGTTCCTAGACAAGGTTCAAAAGAGAGTCGTCAACCTGATAGGTCCTGAACTGTCATCTAAGCTTCAGTCTCTGTCCCATCGACGAAATGTAGCACCCCTCTGCCTGTTCTACAAGTACTTTAACGGTGATTGCTCCGACGAACTGCAAGCACTTGTACTCGACGTAAACAACCCCGACAAACCAAACAAGCAGCTAAATCCCACCCCTTCACAGTTGAGATCCCTAGATGTAAGAGAGCCTTCTACTCCAGTAGTTTCTTCCCCAGAACCGCTAGACTTTGGAATTCCTTCCGGGTTCCTGCTTCCCCAACTGTACTGACATGCAGAAGTGCAAGTGTAACGTGAACTGGCATCTTGCTGCCCAACTCCCTACATAGTACCCCTTGGTTTATGTCACTGATAGTAGTCCCCTACATCAAATGGCAATGTGCTATGGTTGGGGTGAAAATGTAATAAAAAGAAGAAGAAAGAAGAAGAGAAAGAAGAAGATCAGGAAGAAAAAGAAAAAGAAGATGGAAAAAGATGACGAAGAAGAAGAAAAAGAAGAAGGGGTAGAAGAAGATAATGAAGAGGAAGAAAAAGAAAAGGAAGAAGAGGGATGCTGATACTGATGTTGCTGGTACTAAGATGAAAAAGAATAATAAATAAATAAAAAGCAAGTATATAATTTACAATCAGAAGTTGTGGAAGAGAACAGGAACCATACTACTGCTACTACTACTACTACTACTACTACTACTACTACTAATAATAATAATAATAATAATAATAATAATGATAATAATAATAATAATAAGAAGAAGAAGAATAAGAAGAAACAAAAAGAAACTAAAAGAAGAAGACGATGTAGAAGAAGAAAAGAAGAAAAGGGATGCCGAGATTTCTGGCGATAAGAAGAAAAAGAAGTAGGAGAGGAAGAACAAGAATTGGGAAAAACAGAAAAACAGATAGAAGGAAAGTGGAAGAAAAGAATAGCTTAATAATAATAATAATAAGAAGAAGAAGAAGAAGAAGAAGAAGAAGAAGAAGAAGTAGAAGAAGAAGAAGATAAAGAAGAAGAAGAAGAAAGAAGAGGAGGAAGAAGAGGGATTCTGATACTGATTTTTTCTGTAGATAAGATGAAAAACGAATAATAAACAAAATAAAGTGTAATATTTACAATAATTCGCTCCTTTCGTATTTCGAATTCAACAGTTTTCACGCAAATCATAAAATAATTGCACATCAGAGTTATCAAATAATTACTATCTGTAATAACAGATGTTTCAGGCTATATTGAAATAAATTAAGAAATTGCATTTTTTTTTTTTTTTACAAAATTAAATTAATTGCTAATTAACTAGAAAATCATTTATGACAGATTCTGGTTTAAAATCTGCTTTCAATTATTTACTCTGCATTCAGGTTCTAAAAATTGAACTCGTAATTTTGCAAAATCTTATTTTACGATACTTTTTTTTATTTGGAAAATTATTTCCATCTTTATTTAATTGCACAATTTGCATGCTTTATTATTTTATTATTTTTATTTTTTTTACGTTCGTTGTCGGTAACACCTTAAATATCTGTCCAACATAACAATCTATGATAATTATATTTTCCGTAGTTTTTCGATAAAGCTTTATAATTTATATCATTCGACTACTTTATGCCCGCTCTTTAAGCGATGTTTGTACACTATTTTTGTATGTGATCTTCATCAGTTATTTCTAAAATCACATTGTTGGATTCTTTGTAGAAGAAGAATATGCTGACGACACTACCATCTATAGCAACACTTCAAAAGCCGTAAATAACCAAGACCTCTCTTATTCTCTATCCTCTGATCTTCAGCATGTGGTTAATGAGGGAAAAATCATTAATAAAATTACTAATTCTTGTTGAAATCCAACCATAGTTTTCATGGTGCACCATTTTTGAATCCTTGGATTTAAAAAATGCCAAAACTAAACGGGATACCTGTAAAACTAGTCTAACTTTACACTCATTTTTACATGCGAGGACACATAAACTCCATCGCAAAGAATAACGACAAGGAAAAAGACGACTCTTATTTCCCGTTGAACAACAGTTTTTATTTACAGGTACTTTACTGTTCATTCAGCGCGCGGCTTTTCTGAGTGCTTTCAACCTACACGCGTATCACACGTATATCTCTTCCGTCTCTAACGTGATAATCGGTCTGCATATACGTTCTTCTTTTTATAATATTTTTCCTTCTTTCCTTGCCGTGACGTCACCTCGCGCACAGCGGCCACGCTCTGTTATAGTGGGACACTTGTAAACTTAATGTTCCTTAAAATCATTATCATTCGGAGGAAACTGGATAAATTTGTTCAGAGCGTATCTATCGTATTATGAAAAAATATTTTCTAGTGTACCTTCGAACGTCAAACATATATGGGAACATAATAATTAAAAAGTAAACGGGAAAAGTAAAGCAACAATTGTATTTTTATACATCGTAGTATTTGCATAAAGAATAGCAACCTTCTGTCTAATGAGATAATGCTGTGCTGCATCCAGTTTGTGCACTGCAGTGATAACTGAAACAATAAAGTCGAAACTGCAGTTGTCTCTCTGGATGCATGGTTTAGCTGGTGATAGGGAGACCTAGGTTTGCCCAGTTACCAGAATATTCCTCTCGGCGTAGCAAAGGAAAAACAAGTTAATGCAGTCGGGGCCAGAGCAACCGCAGGAGTTAAAGTAAAGATGTTGCAGTGCTTCAGCATCCGCTTATCAGGATTTTCAAACCAAACTTGTGTTAGTGTAATTCTCTTAGTATTTGCCTTTCTCAAAGCATCCACAAGTTGGCTAGTTGGTGAACATTTGAGAATATTTTCAATTTGGGCGAAAATTACGGAACTAATCATCATAGTTATGGTTAAAAATAAAAGGAAAACATTTAAGTGATTATTTAAAAAAACGCGACTTCTGTAACGGGGGAAGAATGATAATATTCGTAATTTTGACGACCATAACGAAGATCCTCATCGTAGTTATGATTGTATCAAAATAAAAGTAAAATGTGTAAGTTATTCTTCTTGAAAAAAAGTCGAGAGAGAAAAAATGTCAATTTTGTAATTGCAAAAATTTTAAACTATTTCCAATTTTGTACGAAAATAAGGGAGGCCCTCATTGTAGTTATGGTGAAATAAATACATTTAATTTTTCAAGGAAATTTCATAAAAGAAAAACGTACGGGGGAGCATAATACATTACACAATGGAAGTAATTTAACAAATATAATAGAGTTAAAAATCTACGTTTATTCAGATGTGGCCAATGTCGTACAGAGAATTAGTTGAATGATATAAAATACAATAAAAATCACTTTTATACAAACGGGTCCATGTTGAAATGGACAGAAGTTCCGTTGTACTACCTAAGCAGATAGCTAACTGAAGCCGATTAAGAAAGACCAAACCTCGATTTCGAATTCTAAAATCAGTTTGTGCAATTATTTTTCGTGTTTCAAAAACAGAAGATTAATTAATACTAGACACCCGTAAGCCGTTGGGTCAGTATTTATATATGCTATGGAATTAATTTTAGAAAAAATGTTACGTTTCAAGTAGCTAATATCTTAAAAAATTATTTATGTTGTTTGCTTGTCGGTATTTTTAAAGGTATATCAACGTACTCGGATTTTTCCATTCCAGATCTAATAATACTTGGAAAAGTTTTTACTCTGTGAGTTCTTATAAGGTTCTATTTTTGATCTACGGTGTTTCGTTTGTTTGTTTTGTTTTACGACACACAAACCCTTTTAAGCTTATTAATGTCGAATACAAAAATATTTTGAAAAATATTATTATTTATTAATATCTTCAAATATTTATTTATGATGTTTGGTTTGGTTGTTTTGTTTTATAACAATCGATATCAATTTATTTATTGCTAACTATTATTCTCATCTTTGTTAGTTGTTCTTTCACGACGTTTCGCCCAACTATACATCTGGCCTTCGTCAGGTGGTAACCGCGACGGATAGGAACTTCGAATCTCCTTACTGCATTCTTAGCAATCACTGCCATCCGTAATAATCGTCTCACCACGTTTTGGCCAAGGAAGCCTCTGGCCGGCTTTGTGCAGGATTGAAACCGCTATCTTCAGACAATGCACATCTGGAACCGTAGAGATTCAACGTCTCTATCAACTGCGCCACGGGCCCCGAAGGGCGATCAAGGTTGAATTTTTTTATCTTATAAATCCACGTTTATCTATTATCTGATCTTCCATGGTCGCGCCCGTACTTGGCCAAAAGTTCCTTGCTGCTTGGCCAAAACGTGGTGAAACGACAACAACTACGGATGGCAATGATTTCTGAGAATGCAGTTAGGAGATTAAAAGTTCCTATCCGTCGAAGTTACATCCTGACGAAGGCCAGAGGAATAGTTGGCCGAAACGTCGTGAAACAACAACTAATAAAGATGAGAATAATAGTCCGCAATAAATAAATGAATATAAATAATACTCATCTCAATAATTGATTCCAATTAAAATAATATATATATAACTACCGATATTATGTAGTTTAATGCTGGATAAATTAATGTATGCTTAAGTATATCATCTTCAAATTTCCACCTATTAATTTGGTTAATTTATAGAGGAAAACTGGTGTTTCATTCTATTTTATTTTGCAGAACATCATTAAGTTTGTAACGGACGTGCGTAGTGCGACAGCTTGCAATTGCCGCGCCGTTTGCGAAGTTACGTTACGACAAGGAAAACGGAAAATATATGAAAAAAGTGTACACAAACCGACGATAACGTTCAAGAGGATAGAAGTCAGAGACAAGGAGCATGATCAAGTTTTTTTTTTCATGAAAGCACTTGGAAATAAATTCGTTTTTTTTAACGGAATAATAAGTTGAGTTATTACCTGTCTTATGTTAGTTGCGACGCACACTGTTACAACGTGTTGAATACCAGGTGTCTACACGTTAACGCGTGGGAAAACGTGTGTAATACGTTACAAGTTTACATTTAACTATTTTGTGAAAAAATATTTTAGTATTTTCTAAAACAAATAGATGATAAATAAAATTGTTATACGTTGTTTTCCTTTAACTCCTTACTTCGTCAATTCGTATTTGTATTGTGGAGAAATTCTTTAAACAAAGGAGGAAAATATCAAAGAGAATATTTGATGGGAAAAGGCAAAATATTTCCATATTTCTTGGCCATAATTTCCATTGATTTCGAAAGGCGCCAGTTTTTCGTCTTTGCATTAGCACCGAGTCCATTTTATGAATAATAAATCCGGATAGAAAAATTCTGCATTAGAACAAAGAAAAAAAAAAAAAAGAATTCGTATTTGAAGAAAACTAGCGCATTTTGTAAAAGTCTTCATCTGCAAAAGAAAAGAAGAATCTGATAAAAAAAATAGAGACTGTAAAAGAAAATGTGACTCGTTAAGCCACCAGTTGAACCCGGGTTGAATGTTTTAATCAAGAATTAATTGGTTTCAAAACTAGGTAAATACAAGAAAAAAGGCAAAGTTCAAGATAAGCTCATTCTACTCACTATGGCTTTATATTTATATTTATTTTCTTTATAACGGACTGTGCCGAGCTTTTTCTAGCGACTCGGGAACCCTACCTGTTGTCAAGCAGTCATTTAGCACTGTTGCATTAAGTTGACGAAGAGTCTGGAGGTTTGTAAACAAGTATCTCTTGAAAGCCGTTTAACCCTCTTCTTCAATATTTCAACGATAAGTGCTATGGTCGTTTGTCGTTTTAATCTAGATCACTTCTTTTTTAATAGCTTTGATCCATTCTGCACTCTCTTGATTGTTTACTTTTTTTAACAACTGCATTTCTGGGGTACGTTAAATTATCTTGCACTACTTATGAGAGGAAGTACGCGAAAAAGTAGTGCGTATTTTCTTCATGTAATATGACATTAACCGAAGACCGAAATTGAATATTACACAAATAAAAAAAAAGCTGATAAACAAGTTTACAAGAGGTAGTTCCGCAGACGGTCCGTATGCTCTGCTGATGTCCCAACATTTACTAGAAGCTGCAATAAAATATTTAACAAAAAAAAAACCCAGCTGTAAATCATGATTACATAGCAGCCTAAAAGCGAAGCTTTTTCTTTCAAGACAATATCTTATCTAGTCCACTTGCGTAGTAGCGAGGTTTTGCTACTGTACGAGTAGCAAATTTTATTCAGACATTTTCTCGCCTTCATTCAACGCCCCGATCCGCATAAATTGTCACTATCAAACAGGAATAAAAATCTGTATGGTGTATGTATCTGTGATAGAAGAAATTATCATATTCCAAAAATCACGCAAATTGATCAAGTAGTTTTATTTTATGAGAAAACCATTTTAAAGCGATTGACGGGGATTCGTAGGCATTACAACATAAATTTAGTATGAATTATTTTTCCGCTCGCAAAATTTATCGTTTCCTCTTTCACTTCTTTCTGGATGTTCAAAAGAATTTAATGATTGTTATGTAACAGTATGTTTTCAGATAGGGTTCAATCTGTTAATTCAAAGTTTATGTCTGGTAGTTTTAACTACGATACGTTGTTTCAGTCTTCTTCAGTTACACGTCTGAAAACTTTTCGATGTAAGTCAAACGCTACACAAATGCGGACGCACGTATGGTAACAGCAGTAACTATATGCAAATTGCCGAGCACTGTCCAAGGTGACGCCATGGCGAGAAAGACAGAAAAAGACTTGTTACACACGTGGCTTGACAGCGACACGAAAAGACGTGAGAATATCACGTGTTTGACGGCAGAGTTTTTGTTATCATATTGGAGTACGGGAATACTTTTGTACTAGAGACAAGGTGTTATTCTGGAAGTACCTGTGAATAAATGTCTGTTATTTCAACTGAAAAAAGCGAGTCTATTCTTTACTTGTTTTTTCTTTGCTACTGTCAACATACAATGTGCATGTCCGGAATTAGTGCATGTAACGAATACCTTACAAAATGTTCGAATAAGTCTTTCACAAGAATCTTGACTTTTGAGTTTGCCATTTCCAACAGCTTGTATTTTTGTGCTTGTGTCGAATGCAGTCAATAACTCATAAATCACAATTATGTAATACGTATGTTTTGTATACTTCAAAACATTGTTGTTCGGAGACTGATGCCACTAACTTGAAAAGCGTGAATAGAATTTATCCTGGTCAACCGATAACTGCATCCCTATGGTGGTGAATTTTCGCTCTAAAATCATAAACAGCAAGGAACTAGATCCCGATTTTCTTTTACTGTTATTTCACCTAAATCAAGGTACAGTGATTTTGGGGACCACATATACCGGGACTCTATGTAAGGGATTTCTGTTCACATTACACTTAAACTTATGCCTGCCAGTACAGTAATGACATTAGGGGATTGACTTTTAAAGTATATCAATTCGGATGAAAATTTATTAGAGTTGAAGACTTTTCGGTATCTAGGCATATCTATAGTGTGGGAATAGGAATCTGCAGCTTATCGGATTAGTTCTTTGTGTAATTCAAAACATATGTCTTTAAAATACTTGTATAACAAGCACAGGGCTGCTACATTTCGGCGACGTAACTGAGATTTTATATGTTCTGAGATGTTTTATCTGCCCATTAAAAAGTTTCCATCATTTCCACCTTTTTTCCTGTTTTTCAATCTCGAGTATCTTTCACACGATATTGGCCGCATCTTTAATAACTATATAGCACCAGTCGAGATTACTTACGAATAAACATGGCAAGACTTCATTCATTTTGGTAGTGACAGTTTTAAACACTTCTCTATTGACAATTCGCAGGTGCAGCAGCTGTTCCATAATGTCAGCTCTTAGATTATCGTCAAACAATCCGAAATATCAATATCTTCTTCTGTCATATAAGAAGTGTTACGATTAGATCCGTCGCAGCAGCCTGTTTGCAATAAGTTACAATATTTTCGTCCGTACATTTTATTGATGTTTCTATTCTAGACTTTCGACTCCCCAGCATTAAGTTGGTCAATGTTCAAAATCTCATTAAGTTGGTCAATGTTCAAGATCTCATTAATTTGGTCAATGTTCAAAATCTAATTAATTTGGTAAATGTTCAAAATCTAATTAAGTTGGTCAATGTTCAAAGTCTCATCAAGTTGGTCAATGTTCAAAATCCCATTAATTTGGTCAATGTTCAAAATCTCATTAAGTTGGTCAATGTTTAAAATCCCATCAAGTTGGTCAATGTTCAAAATCTCATTAAGTCGGTCAATGTTCAAAATCTCATTAAGTTGGTCAATGTTCAAAATCTCATTAAGTTGGTCAATGTTCAAAATCTCATTAATTTGGTCATTGTTCAAAATCTCATTAAGTTGGTCAATGTTCAAAATCTCATTAAATTGGTCAATGTTCAAAATCTCATTAAGTTGGTCAATGTTCAAAATCTCGTTAAATTGGTCAATGTTTAAAATCTCATTAAGTTGGTCAATGTTCAAAATCTCATTAATTTGATCAATGTTAAAAATCTTATTACATTGGTCAATGTTCAAAATCTCATTTAATTGGTCAATGTTAAAAATCTTATCTCAGTCTTCGCTTTTCATCGCTCTTTCGAATCTTCTAATTTTAATAAAAGACAGAATGAAAACAGGAAAATATGAAACTGAAAAGATAAGGGTAAAAAAAGAATCAAAATATTAACATCTTTCTGATTCTCTCCTTACTGATTTTCAGAAGTTATTACAATGGGGGGGGGGAAATGTCTGGTTAATTATAAAGCATTAAAAACCAAGCTTCTCTCCTTGCATATTATTTGCTCAGACTCCATCACGCCCCAATCGCAATCAATGGCTGTCATCTTGTGGAAGTACCATGTCTTTAGAAGCTTTTGAGACTGACCTTCATTTTCAATCTGAAATGCAACACGTACATAAAATCTGTTGTTAAGATCGCTAAAACAATTTTTCGATCACTCTACCGTTCCACTAGGTATCTTACTGATGACAGCAATTCTCTATCTGTATAAGAGTCAGGTACGCCCTAAAATACGGCATAATCACGTTGACACACCGGTTCCCGCTGGATCACCGAAGTTAAGCAACGTTAAACTGGTCAGTACTAAATGGGTGACCATTTGAGACTTTCAGATGCTGTATGTGCTCTCTACTTATCTCGGCATTGTTTCCAATCGTCCTGGTCTTCTTCTTGCCACTGGTCTCAAACAGTGCCGTTTCACGAGAGGTGTGGTTGAGTATTGCGCAACCCTTGCCTCACAATTACTACTTCCCCTTAGAGGTATCATTTGTCTTTTAAGACTGAACGGAAGCATGGTGGAAAATAGAGTAGTGTATCCACATCTGGGCAGGAGCTGCTCCGCACGCTTTGTCCAGCCTTGATAATGTTTAAAACCAGCTTGGACGCCTACTAGATGATGCTCTTTTCTGTTACCTGCTGCCTCTTTCCGACAGAAGAGTCATCGTGTGCCTGTTTCTTCTCTGTCGTTATTTTTATCGCAAGTGATCGATTGGACTCCAATCTATGGCTTGACTTGCAAAACTTTCGCAAAAAAAAACACACGACTAGCTACAACCACTATATAGGATTCTCCCCCAATCTCCTACTGCCTAAACCTAAACGCAGATTCGTTTAACAAAGCTTATTTCTCAGAACTGCCCGCCTGTGGAACTCTGATCCGCTGGATGGCTTCCCAGATAAATACAACACGATAGCCTTCAAGTCCAATGTAAACAAGTTTTGTTAAGCCGCTACGATAAATAATCACATTTTTTCCCAATTTATACCATTAACGATTACTACAATACCACATTACATTCATTGACCCTTATCCTCAAGTGGCTTTCGGGCCTTGATAAATGGTTACTTCCAAGTAAATAAAAACTACAATTATCCAAAAAAAAGCAAAATAGCAAGAGAAATTTAAAAAATAATAAATAAAAAATTGAATGAACGAAAGGAGGTACAAAGCACAAGAAAAGAAAAAAATAGAAAAGAAAAAAGAAAGAAAATATAGTTAGGAAAAAAGAACAACAAAAAGAATCTATATATTAAGGAAGGAAAATTGTCATGGTGTGTGTGCATTTCTCTACCAAACTACTCTGTCAATTTTCAGTCAACAGGCTCGAGATTTGATATAAGGGTTACTTAGATTTAGGAAAATCTTTCTAATTGGGTTTCAGCCAGAAATTTAGCTGTCAAGGGGTCAAAGTTTAACAGTTTGACTTTTGAAAACTCTACAAAACTCCTCCGCCAATTTTGGGTCTAAACACTTGGAATTTTACATAAAGTATATTCAGACATAGGGTAAGCATTTTAATTGGTTTTGGCCGTAAATTAAGGTGCCAAGTGGTCAAAGTTAAAAAGATTTGAACTTTGCGGTCTCTTGCCAATTTTGAGTCTACACATTTGAAATTTTACAAGGGTATTCAGACATGCGGCAAGCTTTTTAATCAGTTTTTGGACAGAGATTTGGCTGCCAAGAGGTCAAAGCTGAAAGAGGGCACCAAACTCCTCCGCCAATTTTTGGTGTAAACACTTGACATTTTAGATGTAGGTTACCTGGACACGAGTCAAACTTTATATATATATATATATATATATATATATATATATATATATATATATATATATATATATATATGCACATTAAGTTATGAACAGTACATAGGGTCCGAGCAAAGCCGGGCTGAACTGCTAGTTAATAAAAAAGACAGATATATAGAGACATAGAGAGAATAATAGAACAAGTGTAAAAGTAAATAAAGTAATTACACACGTATTGAAGAACTAGCTGGACTCCGGGCGTTGCCCGTTCGTGCAATACGCTTAAACATGATATTTTAATCTGTGCCGATCGCGTGTGTATTATTATAGAATCGATCCTCTATTGATTATTATGTATTACGAGCAATAATTTGCCCGGTTGACTAATTCGCAATAAATAAATAAATAATGATAATGCCGATCATCAAATTCTGTCCGTGTTTGTTTATAATATCACGTCAGCTGATATTTGGGCTTGGCGATCAATGCCATGGAAAAATTACATTTGATTTAGTTTTTAAGTATGCGAATGAAAATGATTTGCGGACGATTATTAATAGTACCGTTTTTTTATCCTCCATTAAGCGCATAGATTAAAAAAACAATTAAAATAAAATGGTGAGGTATACCCAGGGTTGAACAGGGAACCATTCGATCTGCAGTCGAATGCTCTGCAACTCAGCTATATGTGAAGATGCTAACAAACCTGTTTATTTTTAGAAGAAATTATTTGCTGAAATTTCATTACTTTCCTCGGCCGATGTAACGTAAAATATTCCTCTGTAAAAATTTATTCTTTATTATCAATAAGCGAGAATATTCTATTTGTGGCATCGGCTTCTCTCGATTTTCGATACTCATCGAATATATTTCTATACAAAATATATCTAAGAACACTACCAGACATATAAATTACGTTTGTGTTAAGTTTGCAAAAGACAACCTCAGTCATTTCAGAATCGATAAGAAAGGAACTCACACACATAGACACACACACACTCACACCCAAAGTGACTTTAATATTAGAGTGTAAGTTAATGTGTCAAAATTATCTTTGAATGACAATTATTTAGTGCCAATGATGAAAAAGCTTCAGACAAAGATGTCATTTTATGATGACGTGTGAACACATCTTTTTATCGTAAAAAGTACGGGAAATTATGAGATAAGTTTTTTAAAGGGACAGAAAAAATAAAAAATTAGACTGTGAAATATAATAACTCTCTGTGTTAAATACAGAAGTAATCAAACATCTCAACAAAAATAACCTTCTTAGTGACACTCAATATGGTTTCCGTTCTGCTAGATCTACAGCAGATGTCCTTACAGTTATATCGCATAGGATTAGCAAATCTCTCGACGGTGGCAATCTTTCTAGGGCAATTGCTCTTGACATATCTAAAGCCTTTGATAGGGTATGGCATAAAGGTTTACTTCATAAGATCGCTAGCTATGGTATAGCTGGAAAAGTCTTCTCAATTATTAAATCATTTCTTTCTGATAGGTTCATAAGAGTAGTAGTTGAGGGGCAAAAATCAGAAGCTCTCAGTATTAATGCCGGTGTCCCTCAGGGATCCATCCTGGGCCCAACTCTTTTCCTGATCTACATTAATGATCTTCCAAATCACATCCTTACATCATTTGTAGACATTTATGCTGACGACACTACCATTTATGGTACCACATCTAAGACAGTAAACGAGCAAGTACTCTCCAATTCTCTCTCCTCTGATCTTGAGCATGTAGTACAATGGGGAAAGGAGTGGCTGGTTACTTTTAATGCATCTAAAACCAAGCTTCTCTCTTTACATCATCAACATTTTAATCCACATTTGTCATCAATTGAAATGAATGGCTCTCGTCTTCAGGAGGCCTCAAGTTTTGACAAGCTTCTGGGCTTGACCATTACTCCTGATCTTAAATGGAATACGTATATCAAATCTGTTGCCAAGGCCGCTGGAAAAATGGTGGGATCTTTCTATCGATCCAGTAGATATCTCACTGCTGATGCTATTCTCTATCTATATAAGAGCCAGGTACGTCCAAGGATGGAATACTGTTGCCACATCTGGGCAGGAGCTGCTAGAAAGGACTTGTCCTGCCTTGATAGAGTTCAAAATAGACTTCGTAGCCTCGTAGGAGATGTCCTTTTCTCCTCCTTACAACCTCTATCTCACAGAAGAGATGTTGCGAGTTTGTCTCTGATGTATCGTTATTTTCATGGAAAGTGTTCAACTGAGCTTCAATCTATGGTCCCCCCTCGCCAAACTTTCACAAGAAACACTCGTCTAGCTGTAAACACTATCAATAATTTCCCCCACTCTTTATCTGTGCCTAAACCTAAACATAGATTCCATGAACAAAGCTTCTTTCTTAGAACTGCACGCCTGTGGAATTGTCTTCCGTTTTCCTGCTTTCCAGCTGACTACAATATGGTTGTGTTCAAGTCTAAGGTAAATAAGTTCTTGATGAGCCGTTCCATATAAGTTATTAAATTTACCAAATTTTCATTACTAATGATTACTATATTGACCAACTTCTACTGTACACTCTTTAACCCTTATCCTTGAGTGGCCTCTGGGCCTTGATAATGTGGTGATGCCTTTGTAAAAAAAAAAAAAAAAAAAAAAAAAGAAGAAGAAAAAAGGGATTTTAAAGCCATAATAAAGAAAAACGAGTATGCATTGTATTTGGTAAAATTATTTGTTGCTTATTACTGCGGAGATGGATTGTGCGCCTTAACTACTACAATCACCGGAGATAATAATAGGAGACACTGACTGAAAATGGCTGTGTACCTTGCGGAAATTAGTCTGCGGCCACAGCTGACTTTTTTAAACTGAGGTCCCTTAAAGAAGATAAATGTTTAATAATAATAATAATTCTGATTTCTTTTACGAACGTCTCTCTGGAAAGGGATGGGATTCATTTTCATTAATCCCGGCGTCAACCCAGGAGCTTCAAAGATAAAGGGTTTTCCTAAGGATGTTGGTGGTACCTATAATTGCAGAGGTCTGAAGGCCGCCTAAAGCATCGGGAATTTGTAGTTTTTTCAATTGTCCTTCCAGACGACTTGATACTATTCCTAGTGTACCAACTACGTGTTTTAACCTCGTGTATACGCCTAATCGTTAAGGCCAATGGAGCATAATTGCTCCACTTCTCATTCTCCTTCTCTCTTACATTCCTGTCTCAGGGTACTTTGCCAGTTTTTTTTAGACCTTATCAATGACGACAAAATCCGTTGTTTTCTTTAGGGCGACAATAATTATTATTATCATTATTATTATTATTATTATTATTATTATTATTATTATTATTATTATTATTATTATTATTAATAATAATAATAATAATAATAATAATAATAATAATAATATCTGTACTTATATATAAAGGGACTTTGTCTGTTTGTTCTTGGACTCCGACAAGGATGGGCCGATTTTTAAAAGATTTAACACAAATGTACCTCATACATCTGACCGTGTTCTTTGATAGGTTTCTAATCGGAATGTTTAGGATAAATACAAGGTGGAACAATAAAATTGTCGCCCTAAAGAAAACACCACTACAGCTTTATTTTAAAACTTTTATGTAAAAAATGAATTCAGGTAACTTGATTTTGTAGTAGAGCTGAGATCTATTCAATGTAGCCGCCTTCAGCCTGAATCACCACTTCGATACGGGTCCGGGACTAAGAGTAGGCCTTTTCCACAAGCGTCTGCGGGTGCTCGGCGAATACACAACTGATGGTAGCGATCAGGCTAAATATAGTACTATGGGACCTCATGTTGTTGATGTTTTCGACATATGAGCAAACGAAGTAGTCCAGCGAGTTCAGATCGGGGAAAAAGGGGTGGCGAGAGAGAAGTCAAGCCTGGGTCTCTTTGGACGTGTGGACCGGCGTTGAGTCCTGCTTCCACACCCAGGGTCTGTAAGCAGCCACCTGATCGCACCAGGGAATCACCACACACTTCAGCACATCGAGGTACACTTTTGTGTTGCCTTTCAAGCCGACTTCGAAGATGCGATGTTGCATGATGTGGTCGTCACTTAAAACCACACCAAAGACCATAACCATGGTCGGAAACTTCGTTGAGATGTGCCTTTGAGCGTTAAACTGTCCGGATTTACATTTTAAGCTTGGTGGCAATGGTCTGTTGTCATAACTCGGATCAGTAAAGAGCATGAATTGTACAGGCGCGCATCTCCGATCTCGTGCATGGGAGCATTATGCTTTTTCGAAACAGTTGACTTTTTGAAAGTAAAAAATAACACTTGAGCTGAGACCGGAACTAAGATAATGAGTCGATTACGATAACCATTATGCAAGCATGCTTTTTTTAAAAAAATCTGTGTTCAAATCTAGTTATTCTTTACATAAGGAAGTTGTCATGTAAACGATTCGAACACGCGCAGTCGAGAAACGGTGGCAAATAGATAAAAATCCAATGTCCCCCTCCCCATCAAAAAATCAATCTTTCAATTTTGACTCCTTGGCTATTTTTGTTTTCCGGAAGAAAACTGATTAAGAAGTTTTCCATGTGTTTTAATACCCTATATATAATTCTTTTGGTATGTAAGCCCAGAGTTGTTCTTAGACACATACATTAAAAACCTCTTCTCTTCTTCTCTTCTCTTCTCTTCTCTATTCTTTCTTCTATCTTCTATTCTTTCTATCTTCTTTCTATTCTTCTTCTATCTATCTTCTATTCTATATAAATAAAATGAACTCATTTTTTCCCGTTGGATTTTGACCTTAATAGGATTAAAAATCAAGATATTTCATGCAAATATAATATGCACAAACGGCAGAACAATATCTGAGGTGTGTTATAGGCTTATTATTTCTCAAATTCCTCGATAATCTTAGATTTCTATACTTTTTCTGCTGAGAAGTCACGGCCAAAATCGGTTAAGATCAATGGAAGTGGTAAAATATTTTCTCTCTAATAAATTCCTCCTCCCCCTGCCACCACTTAACACCGTTTGGGGATCGTTCACAAGGAACAGTTGAGAAGAGAACACCGGTTTGGCTTCGTAGTTCTTTCATGTGAAGTTATTTAAAATCACTAAACTAAGCTGCAGTGCTCTGTGGCGTAGTGGTTAGCGTGCTGGACAATTCGCATTATATTTTCACGTTCGCGCCGACCTACCGTAGTCGTTTTTTTTTTTTTTCCTAAACAACTGGAATGGACTTTTCTTGGTAGCCGAACTGTTAACGTTGCAGATGTTTTTTTTTTGTTTTTTTTCACACTTTATTTTCCTACTTTTACTCATGACTCCGGGTTTGATCCTTCCTACTTACCTACCATAACATTTTTTAAAACTACCCCCCACGTCCCGGAAACAAACACTCGAGCAACGCCGGGTACCCCCGCTAGTGCGTAATAATTAGAACTATGACAACAGAATATTCTTTTCATTGTTTTTACTTAGTATATATCCGACACAGTTAGACACAGTTAATCAACCCAGAACCACATTACTCTATATAAGAGCATATAAAATACTAATAGATACACACTCGAGAGTCAAAACAATGGAATAAATTGTAATATATAGGTAGAAAAATTGTACTTCTAGAAAATAAAATAATTTTTAGTCTTTTTTAAATCATATTATAATTCTCTGCAAGGACCACTGGCGGAGTGGCAAAGTGCTTTGTAAAATTCAGCTGTAAGATTAGATTTTTCTAAAAGTTGACACTCAAAATTCAGCTGTGAATTAGTTAAGACTTTCACCAAGTAAGGACTAACGGAGCAAGGGCACGCTACTCCAATGAGTTACATGGAAGCTTCTGTTCGAAATCTCGTGCAAATTTTCGAGTTCGACAAAATACACCGAAGAAGTTCGTTATTAACATAATATTAAAGATGAAAATCGTAGTCGGAATTAAAATAATTAAAGATATACCCGCAATCTTCTGCGTGTGAAGTTTAGATATGCAAGTAGAATAATTAACCCTGCGTTAGTACAACGGAGTGTTTTGTTATCATAATTTTGCTTAAGTGATCATAATTTCTAGTTGGCAACTCATTTCTCTTCCTTTCTCCTAGTACTCTCTTGGCTAAGGAAGGGTATACCACACGTGGCATGGCGCAGCTGTATTTCAGTTTTGTTTTTAAATAAATCAGGTTGAAAGGTGATGTTTATGTGATGAACTCACATTTATTTTTCTTGCTATTTCAATGTATTGAAACCTTTTGTGTTTACATTTGAGAGCACACATTTATTTTTCTTGCGATTTTAATTCATGGAAACATTTTGTGTTCATCATAGATATGTAAAAATTACACAAACTCGTGTATCCTGTGAGTACTTTTAAATAAATGTAATCAAAATCAAAATATTTGAATTTTCTTTCCTTAGTTTTTGAATTTATTTTATCGTATTATTTAATTTTAATATCAACAAGCTACAAGTGATTCAAACTGTTCAAAAAATTGAAAATTCATCGAGTGATTTGCGTTTAATTGGCGAAAACTGATGAGTGAAATACGATCATTTCTTATGTACAGTAACCCATATCGACCAACTTTATTGATTTAAAATATCTAAAATTAATTACAAAGGGAAGATAAATGTTTGTTTCTTCATATAGTTACGATCGAGATTACTTTTGAAATGTATTTGGTCTAATGTGTTGTTTTTACGTTTTGGGAATAATTATTTATGTCCCTTTGAGGCCTCTGTATTTGACAACTTGAAAAATCGTAGAGACACCGCTTTGGCTAATGGCGGATAACGAGTTGCGAAAATGCGGTTTTCTGGGACCCTTGCTTTAAAAAACGTATTTATAAAAATGTATTTAAAAGTACATGGAATATAAAATATAAATATGGAAAATTCTTATAAATGAAGAATGGAAGCACCCATGTAGATATATCCTGAACCAGCACGATTACTTTATGTTACTAAATAATAACGCTATAAACATTTTTGTGTTGGGTGAACAAAAACCCCATGGGACTTACCATGACTAACGTAGGATATAAGGGGCATGCAAGAATTTATGAATTTTTACATGAAATTAAAATCTTTAATACTTTCATAGTCTTTGTAATACGAGTCACGTAAATAATAAAGCTTCTTAGTCTACATCAACTTCCGGTGATTTTATTTAGTAATTATGCAATTACAAGTGTGATAATTTAGTCAAAAAATGGATGAAATGGTTATAAAGGAAGTCATTTTTTTTACAACTACAACAACAACATATATACGCCACCTTAAAACAAAATAAAAATTAGTAAAAAAAAAAACATAACAAAATGCTCGAATAAATTATACATTTTTTTTATAGGCATTAATAATCAAGATTTGGGAGATTTAAATCAAGTTCCAAAAAAGCCAGAAAGATAAATCATTCTGAAAAAATATATTTTACTGAAGGCATCATTCTGATTTATTAATTTACAAAAAAGTATCCGCCATTTTTCTTGCTTTTCGTTCGATTTACTGAAAATACAGGCAAAATATAAATAACGTATAAATGAAAGGAATGTAAAAATAAAAAAAAGTGTATTTTTTCTTAGTTCAAATGTACAATAAACAGAAAACACGTAGCACAATAGGATAAAACGGAATAAAAAAGTGCTTGAAAAATGGGAGCAGGGGAAATACCGTTGCAAAAGGACGCCAGTGCGAACAACTGAAAATATTAAAAATAAACAAAAATAGTTTTATTATTTTTGTTTTATTTATTTTGAGTTTTTTTTTAGATGCGGCTTCATAATGTGTATTTTCCCTTTTTATGCGGACTGTTATCCGCATCAAAGATGAAGATGAGGATAACTTTCCGCAAGAGGAATAAATGCAAAAAAAATATAGTTATTTTATTATTTGGGGGATTTGGAATGCTATTCTTGTTTTAGTTAGTATATTCACAACGGTTCTGCATGGATGGCACAACCACGTTGACATACCGGTTCGCGCTGGATCACCAAAGTTAAGCAACGCTGAACCTGGTCAGTACTAAATGGGTGATCATTTACGACTTTCAGGTGATGTATGTGCTCTCTGCTTATCTCGGCATTGTTTCCAGTCGTCCTAGTCTTCTCCTTACCACTGGACTCAAACAGTGCCGATTCAAGAGAGGTGTGGTTGGCGATTGCGCAACCCTTGCCTCACAATTACACTCGCTACTCGCTCTAAGGGGTATCCTTTGTCTTTTAAGACTGAACGGAAGCATGGATTGATGGATGCCGAGAAAAAACAATGTACACCAATGAATTCAATGAAGAGTCCACTTCGTAGCTGGGATTATGAAAACTAACTAAACGTGTATATATGTTATCACCAGTGAGCGATCACTTATTACTCTTGTGTGAATTGTTACTGAATAAACAAATAAGATGAATGGAAAAGAAGGAAAACATAAACAAGAGTAAACCTGAAAAACATACAGTAAATGTAGCGTTTGTGGACAGAGAAAGGAAACAATGAACAACAGATTACTCAGCTTGCCAAAGTTGCTGCAAAGAAAATTAGCGCCTTCTAATATGCCAGAAAATTACTCACACCAGAGAGTATCGCCCATGCAGTGGAGTTGCCACATCTAAGATAGGGTGTTGCGGGGAGGCCTGAAGGTGGTTAGCCAACTGACCGTGCAACTAAATATATATCAGACACAAGGACAAGGAATGAAACAACAGGACAAAGAAGAAATGACAAACTCTGGTGGTTTAGTTTAAAGACGAAGATTCGCCTTTTATTTAAGCAAACGAAAGGGTGGCAAATGCAAATTTGTTCACTGGGCGATGCTGGTCCGGGATCCGTTGCCGGTGTATTCGGTAAGGGGGATGCTTGTCGGTTCGCCGTAAGCTGGAATGACGTCGGAGGAATCGGCGTGGTAACTGATGCGGGTGATTGTTTGACTTGGGTCCGACTGAGATGTTACTGATACGTTAGCCTCAGGCTATGAGAGGAACGGACGGACAATTGGCAACACTGAGTTTTCAGCATCCACTAGGTACGGACGGGCGCTCGGATCGGACTGACACTGAAGGAAGAAGTCAGTGTATGAGAGGTACAGACGAACGAATTAGCAAACACTGAGGGTTCAGTGTTCATCAAGTACGGACGGACGCTCGGATCGGACTGACACTGAAGGAAGAAGTCAGTGTATGAGAGGTACAGACGAACGAATTAGCAACACTGAGGGTTCAGTGTTCATCAAGTACGGACGGACGCTCGGATCGGACTGACACTGAAGGAAGAAGTCAGTGTATGAAAGGTACAGACGACATGGAGGCCAGAGTCGTGGTGATGATGTGGACTTCTACGGCGTGGAGACCGGAGCCACTGTAGTGGTAGTGGACTTCTACGGCGTGGAGACCGGAGCCACTGTAGTGGTAGTGGACTTCTACGGCGTGGAGACCGGAGCCACTGTAGTGGTAGTGGACTGGACTGCTACAGTGGTGAGACTGGAGTCACAGTGATTGCGCGAGCGTCGAACGGTTAGGGAACCGTGAGCAAGTGCGGAGCTTTGCATGAGAACCAAGCCATTATTTAGTCGTTACGGCCCCGACCTTGGCATTATCTACTGCCAAGGCCTTATTTGGGGTCCGTAACAACTTAGGCACCAGGGCCAGTAGGGGGGGGGAAAGTGGGAAAAAATAGGGGTCTTTGCTAGTCCTAGGCTAGACTTGCGTTTGATAGCAAGTACTTTATTAAGTAAAAACCTATACTAGAGTTTCTCTCACGCACTATTTGCATAACCGCCTTACATTCTTACCAGGACCTACTTAAAATAACAGCTCCCCAGCTTACACGGATGGCGGGCGACATTCACGCTGAAAAATTTTAAAACAATTATGTACAGGAACAAAACAAAACTTGTTTATATACAAAATAAAGTATATTTTTTTTTTTTTTTTTTTTTTTTTTATATATAAAAATGGGGGTGAAATGATGGGGAGGGGGGCAAACTAGAAAACACCCAAAAAGAAAGAAAAAAGAAAGCAAATAAACAAAATGCCTATGGGGGCAGGTTAGTAAGGGACCCTCCCTACCTAATAGCTGGTCTGTCGTGTGAAACGCCCACTGTCTTCCGCTCCTCTCCCCCGGGGGGAAGAGGTGAAAGCAAGCAGGTCGTTCCCTAGAGGGGAGTGGAGGACCTAAGGGTATGTGTGAAAAATAACTTGGGGTTGGGGTAAACCGGGGTGGATGGCGTCTTCCAAGATAAAAGTGCGTAATGGGCAAAAATAGGCCGGGGACAAAATAAACAAGTGGACTGGGCATCTTTGGAAGCTCTCTTAGTGCCAATCTAACGAAAAAATAAAAAGACTACGGGAACAGGATAACATGCATACTACCCTAGTCTAGGCCCTAATAAAGCATAAGCTATCCACTCTTGGTGGTTAAACACCTACCTAGCCTACTCCTACCCATCGTATAAGGTTGACCTTATATTACTTTACATAAGGGGCTGGGTTCCGAGAAAACCAAACCTCAGCACCTTAGGAACAATACCACTAGGGTGGAAACACGAACTCGAACCTGGCTCCTCGTCGGATGCACAAACTAGTGTTGTGCACCCATCTCCTATCAAAGTCGATGCGGGGCAATCTTTTCCAATCACATCTGATTTTTATTTTAAGTTGATGCTTAAAATAAAGGACCAGATCCTGATCGGAAGCAGATTGCCCCTCATAGACAATGCTCAGACGTGTAACCCACGTCACTAACCTAGCTACAGCCAGTATCGCCAGAAACACCACCCGTTTCTCCCTGATAAACGGCGGGTCCACATTGTCAACCACGTACGCCAAATCAAGTGGCACCGACCGCTCGGGGTCGATGCGAGCCGTTACCCCTTCGACATACCTCCAGAGACTCCGCACCCCGCTGCAAAGAAAGAACGCGTGTTCACGCGTTTCGTCCTCGTTCTCATCGTTGCAGCGTGGGCACGGGGGAAAATAATAATCGGGATCCCGGAAATCCCTGGCAAGTCGGTCGAAGAGAGGCAACGCATCCCGGACTAGCCTCCACGTTACCGAAAATTCTGAATTATTAATGTAGCTACTGGCGGGCGCCCAACTCCAAAGCGAAAGAACCTCCCCCCTCGACAGATGTAGCCGCTCCACCAGCGGGTCGTTCGCGGTACCCTCCACTAACTCCTCATATAGCCTCCACCTAGGCCGTGCAAGGTCATTGGACCCCGGCAATGCCCTAAGGGCGGCTCGGCATTCGGTCAGGAAGCGCCCTTCCCCCGCTGGTCGACGGCGACCTTCGGCGGCGGGGTTGGTTAATAGCCGTGGGAAAGCGCGCTGCACGGCCGGAACCCAGGGTGCCTCCTCTATCAGTGTCCGACTCAGGAACGCCAGTCTTTCTGCGTGTTGATGGCTGCGCAGATCAGGCATCCCCAAGCCTCCCTCGCTAAGCTTCTGCGTACAGACCTGTCTACGGACATACGGCTTTCCTCCCTTCCAGAGCAGTTTGAAAAGGAGTCGCTCTAAAGCCTTACAGCGGTCCGCAGGCAGGGGAAGAACAGATAAACGGTAAAGGATCAACGGAAACACGTAAGTGGCGCATGCCTCCGCACGACCCTTCAAGGACAATCTCCTCCGAATCCAAGTCACGACAGACGATTCGACCTTAGTCTGTACCTCCGACCAATTCTTGTCCAGCTGGAGATCCGGCCCGAACCACACACCGAGGATCTTAACCGGGCCATCAGTCCAGCCGAACGCACCTGGAAGCGAGTTTACCCCGGTCCAGGCGCTCAACCGCAGGCCGACGGACTTGCTGCGATTGATCACGGCCCCTGTGACAACTTCGTACTCAGCGATCGCCTCTATCACCGCTTCGATGTCGTTACGACTGGCTGCGAAAACGGTGACGTCATCGGCGTACGCGGACACCCTGGCAAATCGGCGGCCAGGTAGAGCAATGCCGCGTAGGACTGGTCTCGCCGCCTCGTCCCTTAATTTGCGAAGGAAGGGCTCCAACGCCAGGACATAGAGCAGAGGCGACAGCGGACAGCCCTGCCGCACCGACCGGGAGACCCCAAAGGACTCCGACAACCTACCATTGACTTGCACCACCACCGCGGGGTCACGATACAGGGCGGAGATCCACTTGCGGAAGTCCGGACCAAAGCCGGCGGCCTCCACAACAGCCCTCAGGAACCCATGGTCCACCCTATCGAACGCCTTGGACTGATCTAAATTGATCAGCGCGGCTTCTGTGTCGTCTTCTAAACCCTCTATTATCGTGCGCACCAAGTGCAGATTGTTTTGAATTGTTCGACCCTTCACAGCGTAATTCTGATCCGGTTCGACCAACTCGTCGATAACAACCTGCAGTCGGTTGGCAAGAATACGGGCCAAAATCTTAAAATCTGCGTTAAGCAGAGTTATGGGCCTATAGTCTTCTAAGTTCCCCCCTCCATGTTGGTTTCCCTTCTTCAGAAGCGTGACCACTCCTTTGGTTACCTGCCTCGGGATCGAGTCCTGGGCAAACCAGTGGTTAAACACGCCCGTCAAAAGGGGCACAAACATGGGCGACAGCCTCAAGTACAATTCGTAGGGCAAACCATCGAGCCCCGGAGATTTGTTGTGGCCGACCTGCTTCAACGCAGTAATGACCTCACGCTCCGTAACCACCCCCTCGCAACTAGCCGCTCGGGCCGCATTAAGGCGGGGCGAGCCAGCTAAATAGCTGCCAAACTCCTGGCCGCGGAGTCTGGGTAGTTTGGTGAAGCGCTCCTCCAAATGTTGCCGAAACCCATTGCAGATCTCCCGCGTCGACACGAGAGAACGTCCTTCCAGGTTTTTCACCTCCCGAATGTACCCATCCGAGCTGCGTCTTAAAGCGGCCCCACGCTCAACAGCGTCAACGTTCACGGCTTCGTTGGAGACTCTATTTAACCTAGCCCTAACTACTTGACCTTCATATCGCTCGCTAGCCAAGCGACTGAGGTCCCCCTTAATTAGTGCTAGATCTAGGGAATCCCCCCCTGCCACCGCCCGGGTCAATCTATCCTCTAGGTGCTTTTTGGTCCGAGCCCTAGTTAAAGCGAGGCTTTGGCTATATTGGACACAAAAATGCCTAATGGTGACCTTAAGATTAACCCACCACCTACTCCCGGTAACCGCCCCCACTAACTCCCTCTGAATTAGTGTCGTCAGCTGCTCCCGGAAGTCGACCGACTCCAACAAGGAGGCGTTCATCTTCCAGTAGCCAGCCAACCTAGGCCTATTACCTAACTTCAAACGGGCCAACACAAGTTTGTGGTCCGAATGACCTAACCAGTGGAACGTGGGACAAGATAGAAAATCTACGTCGCCCCTTCTAATTAACATCCTGTCCAAGTATGTACTTGGACTGGCGGCCGCACTAGTATGCCACGTCCACATCTCCCTCCCGGGGTGATCCAGACGGAACCTGTCGACCAGATCGCACGAGGCCATCAGGTCAGACAGGCTGCTTTCACACCTACCCGTCCCACTAGGCCCCCCGACCTTATCTAACTTGGGGTCCAGGATGGCATTCCAGTCCCCCATTAAAACTACTCGCTCCGGACCCGAAGAGAGAAACCCCTCCACCCGCCGAAAAAAGGAAACCCTCTCACTTTGGATGTTGGGCGCATAAACTGCCATGATCCGGAATGCGCTGCTACTAACGGCAACATCAACCACGACCAGCCTCCCATGAGCGTCCGCATGAACAAGTGTAACCGTCGCAGATAGGGTGCGACTTACTAACACAGAAACCCCCCGGCTATGGAAACTGCCATATGCTGAGTAAACATCAAAATCGTTCACCAGCACATCGCAGTCCCCAGCCCCAACAAAGTGGGTCTCCTGTATTGCAGCTATGTCTACCTCAAGGGCCATGAGGTCCCTCAGCACGCGAGCAGCCTTGCTTCGAGACCTCATGCCCCTCGCATTTAAGCTAGCCAGGTTCAAGGCCATGATTCCCTAACTAGAAGTATTCCTCAACTAAGGGTCTAAAGTCCTCGGGAGTGAGGACGTCGAAGGCCTGACCAAGACTGCCCGTGAGCAGGTCGGACGTAAGCCGTCCGTCTCGAGCCAGGCCCCCCACGTCCAAGGGGAACGTCATTTTCAGAGCCCTATAAAGGGAGGGGTGAACATAAAGCGGGACCCTCCCTTCACATTGTGTTGTTATTTTTCCAAGTGATGGGTGCTCCCCGTCCACGATTTTGAGGCCCCCGAAGGCCGACTTGGCTGCTTCTATCATGCGCCATAGCGCCTTCGCTCTTCCTCCCCTATTCACCCGGACGAAAGTGATAATAGACGGAGCATCCTGGAAGTTCCTAGGGTCTGTCACCTCTTTTCCGTCCACTTTCCGGAGACTTTCCAGTTCCGTTAAGTATCGCCTCTGTCTCCCATTTAAATCCGAGACCGCGTTACTTAAGTCGGCGTTGCATAATTGTTCCCCGGGAAGGAAAGGGTGCTTCCTGGTTTTCCCCTCCCTCGGGGCTGCCGACTTTTGTTCCAGCCTTTTCTCCTTTGCTTCTTCCTCTTGGGCTTCTTGGACAACTTCTTCTACTGGAGCTTCCATTTGCTCCGTTTCCTCGTTAGGAGTGGTGAATAGGGGAGGGGTTTGCTGATCTTCTTCCTGGGGGCTTTGCGGCTGAAGCTCAGTAATCTGGTCTTGCTTGTCGTCTTTCTTCTCTCTCTTCTCCCTCTGTTTGTCCTCGGCCCCTTCGCTGTCTGAGCCCGAGGAGCTTCCTCTCGCCTTTCTTTTTGTAGCTGTTGCCACTGTTCTTGTAGTTTGTGGAGCCGGCTCTTGTTTCTTTGCCCCCTTTTTGGCCGCCACTGTGCTCCACTTTTCTTTTGCTGGGGCTGCTTCCTCCTTCCTTGACTCTGTTGGGGGGTTTTTCTCCGCCGATTTGCCCGTCTCGGCTATTCCGGCTTGTCTTTGAGGACAGAACCTCGCTACGTGGCCTGTTTTTTGGCATTGCCAACACTGGGGTCTTCTGCCCTCCACAATGACGGCGAGTGACCAGCCTTCGCAGGTGAATTGGGCCGGGATCCCGTGGAATTCCTTGCGGGACAGCCTCATTTTGATCTTATAGTCTCCCGACATTATATTCCGGGGGCCCTTTACCGCCTCGATGCCTTCGACTTCTCCATATTGGGACATGATTGCCCCCAGCTGCTCCTCCTCCAGAAAGCACGGCACCCCTGTAATTGTGACCAGCGTCCTCCTCTTTGAAAGGTACTCTGGCCGTACCTTGATGTTTTTCCATGTGAGATCCCCTCTTGCCAGCTTCTCTGCATCGTCCTTTGTTGGCAAGAGGACCTCCCACATGGCGTTAAAGCGTCTAACGGCGTACTGAGCGGGGATCCTCAGTTCCCCCAGCAGCTCCATCATGCGGTCTTTCGGTACTCCCAGAAGGCCCTTTCCGGTGGCATTCAGAGTCAGCAGGGACACTGATCTCTCCCTTATCTTCATCAGTGTCTCTGGAACCACCTCTATCTGGTTCCCTTTTGTCAGGTTCTTATATTTGTCCTCAAAAAGCCTTCTATAGTACTCTGGGGACTTCGCTGGTGCTGATTGCTTCGGCCCCCAACTCTCTTTGGTCTCACTGGCTGTTGCCTCCACTGTTACCGCTGCTGCTGGGGTCCTCTGTGCTGCTGGTATCGGGGAATCCGTAAATGAGAGAGCTGGCCACTCCTCTTTCTTTTCCGACTCCACCATCTTCGATCCCCCCACACCCGGGGAGCACCCATCCACTACAAACACGTCCATGGACCTCGTTCTCCTCAGGCTATCTTCTGACGACTTTCTGGGGCTACTCCTAGCCGACTGCGAAACCATTGGCGTTTCCTTGCCCCAACGCCTTGCGGGACGCCTCCTTCTCTTTCCTTTCCACGATGCACCTCGGGTTTCAACAAATCTTTTCCAGGCCTCAATCTCCTCCTCCCTGGACGTTGCTGTTTCCGTATCAGGCATGATCCACGGCCATCCTGAATTTACTGATCTAGGGATGTCCTCCTGGGAGGTCATCCCCGTGCCCGACACCCAACCGGGCGCACCTGCACTGGGGGTGCCCTGCACGGCGTCTGCAACCCTGCCAGACGCTATTGGGGTGGAAAGCGACCGCGACGCACCCGAAAACGACCCTTCTGAGTTGGGGGTGGCGACCCCCGGAACCGCACCGGCACTCGACCCTTCCGAACTGGGGGTGGCGACCCCCGAGACCCTTCTCGACCTCGACAAGGGGGTGCCTTTCGGGACGGCACCCCCCAAACCCTTCACGGCACCTACACCTGGGGCGTCCCCCAAGGTGGCAGGAGCAGAGGCCTGCTCCATCTACTTTGTTGGCCCAGTGCCCTTCCCCGACCCGCCGATTTGGAAGCTAGAGGGCCTTCACCACAAAAGGGTACGTGGGTAACCTCTAGTCCTGCCGGCTGCTTAAGTCGGTTCCAGACACTGAACAATCTGAAAAAGAATAGAAAACGTCAAAATTAGTACGAGCTTTGCATGAGAACCAAGCCATTATTTAGTCGTTACGGCCCCGACCTTGGCATTATCTACTGCCAAGGCCTTATTTGGGGTCCGTAACAACTTAGGCACCAGGGCCAGTAGGGGGGGGGGAAGTGGGAAAAAATAGGGGTCTTTGCTAGTCCTAGGCTAGACTTGCGTTTGATAGCAAGTACTTTATTAAGTAAAAACCTATACTAGAGTTTCTCTCACGCACTATTTGCATAACCGCCTTACATTCTTACCAGGACCTACTTAAAATAACAGCTCCCCAGCTTACACGGATGGCGGGCGACATTCACGCTGAAAAATTTTAAAACAATTATGTACAGGAACAAAACAAAACTTGTTTTTTTTTTTTTTTTTTTTATAATATATATATATAAATGGGGGTGAAATGATGGGGAGGGGGGCAAACTAGAAAACACCCAAAAAAGAAAGAAAAAAGAAAGCAAATAAACAAAATGCCTATGGGGGCAGGTTAGTAAGGGACCCTCCCTACCTAATAGCTGGTCTGTCGTGTGAAACGCCCACTGTCTTCCGCTCCTCTCCCCCGGGGGGAAGAGGTGAAAGCAAGCAGGTCGTTCCCTAGAGGGGAGTGGAGGACCTAAGGGTATGTGTGAAAAATAACTTGGGGTTGGGGTAAACCGGGGTGGATGGCGTCTTCCAAGATAAAAGTGCGTAATGGGCAAAAATAGGCCGGGGACAAAATAAACAAGTGGACTGGGCATCTTTGGAAGCTCTCTTAGTGCCAATCTAACGAAAAAATAAAAAGACTACGGGAACAGGATAACATGCATACTACCCTAGTCTAGGCCCTAATAAAGCATAAGCTATCCACTCTTGGTGGTTAAACACCTACCTAGCCTACTCCTACCCATCGTATAAGGTTGACCTTATATTACTTTACATAAGGGGCTGGGTTCCGAGAAAACCAAACCTCAGCACCTTAGGAACAATACCACTAGGGTGGAAACACGAACTCGAACCTGGCTCCTCGTCGGATGCACAAACTAGTGTTGTGCACCCATCTCCTATCAAAGTCGATGCGGGGCAATCTTTTCCAATCACATCTGATTTTCATTTTAAGTTGATGCTTAAAATAAAGGACCAGATCCTGATCGGAAGCAGATTGCCCCTCATAGACAATGCTCAGACGTGTAACCCACGTCACTAACCTAGCTACAGCCAGTATCGCCAGAAACACCACCCGTTTCTCCCTGATAAACGGCGGGTCCACATTGTCAACCACGTACGCCAAATCAAGTGGCACCGACCGCTCGGGGTCGATGCGAGCCGTTACCCCTTCGACATACCTCCAGAGACTCCGCACCCCGCTGCAAAGAAAGAACGCGTGTTCACGCGTTTCGTCCTCGTTCTCATCGTTGCAGCGTGGGCACGGGGGAAAATAATAATCGGGATCCCGGAAATCCCTGGCAAGTCGGTCGAAGAGAGGCAACGCATCCCGGACTAGCCTCCACGTTACCGAAAATTCTGAATTATTAATGTAGCTACTGGCGGGCGCCCAACTCCAAAGCGAGAGAACCTCCCCCCTCGACAGATGTAGCCGCTCCACCAGCGGGTCGTTCGCGGTACCCTCCACTAACTCCTCATATAGCCTCCACCTAGGCCGTGCAAGGTCATTGGACCCCGGCAATGCCCTAAGGGCGGCTCGGCATTCGGTCAGGAAGCGCCCTTCCCCCGCTGGTCGACGGCGACCTTCGGCGGCGGGGTTGGTTAATAGCCGTGGGAAAGCGCGCTGCACGGCCGGAACCCAGGGTGCCTCCTCTATCAGTGTCCGACTCAGGAACGCCAGTCTTTCTGCGTGTTGATGGCTGCGCAGATCAGGCATCCCCAAGCCTCCCTCGCTAAGCTTCTGCGTACAGACCTGTCTACGGACATACGGCTTTCCTCCCTTCCAGAGCAGTTTGAAAAGGAGTCGCTCTAAAGCCTTACAGCGGTCCGCAGGCAGGGGAAGAACAGATAAACGGTAAAGGATCAACGGAAACACGTAAGTGGCGCATGCCTCCGCACGACCCTTCAAGGACAATCTCCTCCGAATCCAAGTCACGACAGACGATTCGACCTTAGTCTGTACCTCCGACCAATTCTTGTCCAGCTGGAGATCCGGCCCGAACCACACACCGAGGATCTTAACCGGGCCATCAGTCCAGCCGAACGCACCTGGAAGCGAGTTTACCCCGGTCCAGGCGCTCAACCGCAGGCCGACGGACTTGCTGCGATTGATCACGGCCCCTGTGACAACTTCGTACTCAGCGATCGCCTCTATCACCGCTTCGATGTCGTTACGACTGGCTGCGAAAACGGTGACGTCATCGGCGTACGCGGACACCCTGGCAAATCGGCGGCCAGGAAGAGCAATGCCGCGTAGGACTGGTCTCGCCGCCTCGTCCCTTAATTTGCGAAGGAAGGGCTCCAACGCCAGGACATAGAGCAGAGGCGACAGCGGACAGCCCTGCCGCACCGACCGGGAGACCCCAAAGGACTCCGACAACCTACCATTGACTTGCACCACCACCGCGGGGTCACGATACAGGGCGGAGATCCACTTGCGGAAGTCCGGACCAAAGCCGGCGGCCTCCACAACAGCCCTCAGGAACCCATGGTCCACCCTGTCGAACGCCTTGGACTGATCTAAATTGATCAGCGCGGCTTCTGTGTCGTCTTCTAAACCCTCTATTATCGTGCGCACCAAGTGCAGATTGTTTTGAATTGTTCGACCCTTCACAGCGTAATTCTGATCCGGTTCGACCAACTCGTCGATAACAACCTACAGTCGGTTGGCAAGAATACGGGCCAAAATCTTAAAATCTGCGTTAAGCAGAGTTATGGGCCTATAGTCTTCTAAGTTCCCCCCTCCATGTTGGTTTCCCTTCTTCAGAAGCGTGACCACTCCTTTGGTTACCTGCCTCGGGATCGAGTCCTGGGCAAACCAGTGGTTAAACACGCCCGTCAAAAGGGGCACAAACATGGGCGACAGCCTCAAGTACAATTCGTAGGGCAAACCATCGAGCCCCGGAGATTTGTTGTGGCCAACCTGCTTCAACGCAGTAATGACCTCACGCTCCGTAACCACCCCCTCGCAACTAGCCGCTCGGGCCGCATTAAGGCGGGGCGAGCCAGCTAAATAGCTGCCAAACTCCTGGCCGCGGAGTCTGGGTAGTTTGGTGAAGCGCTCCTCCAAATGTTGCCGAAACCCATTGCAGATCTCCCGCGTCGACACGAGAGAACGTCCTTCCAGGTTTTTCACCTCCCGAATGTACCCATCCGAGCCGCGTCTTAAAGCGGCCCCACGCTCAACAGCGTCAACGTTCACGGCTTCGTTGGAGACTCTATTTAACCTAGCCCTAACTACTTGACCTTCATATCGCTCGCTAGCCAAGCGACTGAGGTCCCCCTTAATTAGTGCTAGATCTAGGGAATCCCCCCCTGCCACCGCCCGGGTCAATCTATCCTCTAGGTGCTTTTTGGTCCGAGCCCTAGTTAAAGCGAGGCTTTGGCTATATTGGACACAAAAATGCCTAATGGTGACCTTAAGATTAACCCACCACCTACTCCCGGTAACCGCCCCCACTAACTCCCTCTGAATTAGTGTCGTCAGCTGCTCCCGGAAGTCGACCGACTCCAACAAGGAGGCGTTCATCTTCCAGTAGCTAGCCAACCTAGGCCTATTACCTAACTTCAAACGGGCCAACACAAGTTTGTGGTCCGAATGACCTAACCAGTGGAACGTGGGACAAGATAGAAAATCTACGTCGCCCCTTCTAATTAACATCCTGTCCAAGTATGTACTTGGACTGGCGGCCGCACTAGTATGCCACGTCCACATCTCCCTCCCGGGGTGATCCAGACGGAACCTGTCGACCAGATCGCACGAGGCCATCAGGTCAGACAGGCTGCTTTCACACCTACCCGTCCCACTAGGCCCCCCGACCTTATCTAACTTGGGGTCCAGGATGGCATTCCAGTCCCCCATTAAAACTACTCGCTCCGGACCCGAAGAGAGAAACCCCTCCACCCGCCGAAAAAAGGAAACCCTCTCACTTTGGATGTTGGGCGCATAAACTGCCATGATCCGGAATGCGCTGCTGCTAACGGCAACATCAACCACGACCAGCCTCCCATGAGCGTCCGCATGAACAAGTGTAACCGTCGCAGATAGGGTGCGACTTACTAACACAGAAACCCCCCGGCTATGGAAACTGCCATATGCTGAGTAAACATCAAAATCGTTCACCAGCACATCGCAGTCCCCAGCCCCAACAAAGTGGGTCTCCTGTATTGCAGCTATGTCTACCTCAAGGGCCATGAGGTCCCTCAGCACGCGAGCAGCCTTGCTTCGAGACCTCATGCCCCTCGCATTTAAGCTAGCCAGGTTCAAGGCCATGATTCCCTAACTAGAAGTATTCCTCAACTAAGGGTCTAAAGTCCTCGGGAGTGAGGACGTCGAAGGCCTGACCAAGACTGCCCGTGAGCAGGTCGGACGTAAGCCGTCCGTCTCGAGCCAGGCCCCCCACGTCCAAGGGGAACGTCATTTTCAGAGCCCTATAAAGGGAGGGGTGAACATAAAGCGGGACCCTCCCTTCACATTGTGTTGTTATTTTTCCAAGTGATGGGTGCTCCCCGTCCACGATTTTGAGGCCCCCGAAGGCCGACTTGGCTGCTTCTATCATGCGCCATAGCGCCTTCGCTCTTCCTCCCCTATTCACCCGGACGAAAGTGATAATAGACGGAGCATCCTGGAAGTTCCTAGGGTCTGTCACCTCTTTTCCGTCCACTTTCCGGAGACTTTCCAGTTCCGTTAAGTATCGCCTCTGTCTCCCATTTAAATCCGAGACCGCGTTACTTAAGTCGGCGTTGCATAATTGTTCCCCGGGAAGGAAAGGGTGCTTCCTGGTTTTCCCCTCCCTCGGGGCTGCCGACTTTTGTTCCAGCCTTTTCTCCTTTGCTTCTTCCTCTTGGGCTTCTTGGACAACTTCTTCTACTGGAGCTTCCATTTGCTCCGTTTCCTCGTTAGGAGTGGTGAATAGGGGAGGGGTTTGCTGATCTTCTTCCTGGGGGCTTTGCGGCTGAAGCTCAGTAATCTGGTCTTGCTTGTCGTCTTTCTTCTCTCTCTTCTCCCTCTGTTTGTCCTCGGCCCCTTCGCTGTCTGAGCCCGAGGAGCTTCCTCTCGCCTTTCTTTTTGTAGCTGTTGCCACTGTTCTTGTAGTTTGTGGAGCCGGCTCTTGTTTCTTTGCCCCCTTTTTGGCCGCCACTGTGCTCCACTTTTCTTTTGCTGGGGCTGCTTCCTCCTTCCTTGACTCTGTTGGGGGGTTTTTCTCCGCCGATTTGCCCGTCTCGGCTATTCCGGCTTGTCTTTGAGGACAGAACCTCGCTACGTGGCCTGTTTTTTGGCATTGCCAACACTGGGGTCTTCTGCCCTCCACAATGACGGCGAGTGACCAGCCTTCGCAGGTGAATTGGGCCGGGATCCCGTGGAATTCCTTGCGGGACAGCCTCATTTTGATCTTATAGTCTCCCGACATTATATTCCGGGGGCCCTTTACCGCCTCGATGCCTTCGACTTCTCCATATTGGGACATGATTGCCCCCAGCTGCTCCTCCTCCAGAAAGCACGGCACCCCTGTAATTGTGACCAGCGTCCTCCTCTTTGAAAGGTACTCTGGCCGTACCTTGATGTTTTTCCATGTGAGATCCCCTCTTGCCAGCTTCTCTGCATCGTCCTTTGTTGGCAAGAGGACCTCCCACATGGCGTTAAAGCGTCTAACGGCGTACTGAGCGGGGATCCTCAGTTCCCCCAGCAGCTCCATCATGCGGTCTTTCGGTACTCCCAGAAGGCCCTTTCCGGTGGCATTCAGAGTCAGCAGGGACACTGATCTCTCCCTTATCTTCATCAGTGTCTCTGGAACCACCTCTATCTGGTTCCCTTTTGTCAGGTTCTTATATTTGTCCTCAAAAAGCCTTCTATAGTACTCTGGGGACTTCGCTGGTGCTGATTGCTTCGGCCCCCAACTCTCTTTGGTCTCACTGGCTGTTGCCTCCACTGTTACCGCTGCTGCTGGGGTCCTCTGTGCTGGGGTTTTCTGTGCTGCTGGTATCGGGGAATCCGTAAATGAGAGAGCTGGCCACTCCTCTTTCTTTTCCGACTCCACCATCCTCGATCCCCCCACACCCGGGGAGCACCCATCCACTACAAACACGTCCATGGACCTCGTTCTCCTCAGGCTATCTTCTGACGACTTTCTGGGGCTACTCCTAGCCGACTGCGAAACCATTGGCGTTTCCTTGCCCCAACGCCTTGCGGGACGCCTCCTTCTCTTTCCTTTCCACGATGCACCTCGGGTTTCAACAAATCTTTTCCAGGCCTCGATCTCCTCCTCCCTGGACGTTGCTGTTTCCGTATCAGGCATGATCCACGGCCATCCTGAATTTACTGATCTAGGGATGTCCTCCTGGGAGGTCATCCCCGTGCCCGACACCCAACCGGGCGCACCTGCACTGGGGGTGCCCTGCACGGCGTCTGCAACCCTGCCAGACGCTATTGGGGTGGAAAGCGACCGCGACGCACCCGAAAACGACCCTTCTGAGTTGGGGGTGGCGACCCCCGGAACCGCACCGGCACTCGACCCTTCCGAACTGGGGGTGGCGACCCCCGAGACCCTTCTCGACCTCGACAAGGGGGTGCCTTTCGGGACGGCACCCCCCAAACCCTTCACGGCACCTACACCTGGGGCGTCCCCCAAGGTGGCAGGAGCAGAGGCCTGCTCCATCTACTTTGTTGGCCCAGTGCCCTTCCCCGACCCGCCGATTTGGAAGCTAGAGGGCCTTCACCACAAAAGGGTACGTGGGTAACCTCTAGTCCTGCCGGCTGCTTAAGTCGGTTCCAGACACTGAACAATCTGAAAAAGAATAGAAAACGTCAAAATTAGTACGAGCTTTGCATGAGAACCAAGCCATTATTTAGTCGTTACGGCCCCGACCTTGGCATTATCTACTGCCAAGGCCTTATTTGGGGTCCGTAACAACTTAGGCACCAGGGCCAGTAGGGGGGGGGGAAGTGGGAAAAAATAGGGGTCTTTGCTAGTCCTAGGCTAGACTTGCGTTTGATAGCAAGTACTTTATTAAGTAAAAACCTATACTAGAGTTTCTCTCACGCACTATTTGCATAACCGCCTTACATTCTTACCAGGACCTACTTAAAATAACAGCTCCCCAGCTTACACGGATGGCGGGCGACATTCACGCTGAAAAATTTTAAAACAATTATGTACAGGAACAAAACAAAACTTGTTTATATACAAAATAAAGTATATTTTTTTTTTTTTTTTTTTTTTTTTATATATATATAAAAATGGGGGTGAAATGATGGGGAGGGGGGCAAACTAGAAAAACACCCAAAAAGAAAGAAAAAAGAAAGCAAATAAACAAAATGCCTATGGGGGCAGGTTAGTAAGGGACCCTCCCTACCTAATAGCTGGTCTGTCGTGTGAAACGCCCACTGTCTTCCGCTCCTCTCCCCCGGGGGGAAGAGGTGAAAGCAAGCAGGTCGTTCCCTAGAGGGGAGTGGAGGACCTAAGGGTATGTGTGAAAAATAACTTGGGGTTGGGGTAAACCGGGGTGGATGGCGTCTTCCAAGATAAAAGTGCGTAATGGGCAAAAATAGGCCGGGGACAAAATAAACAAGTGGACTGGGCATCTTTGGAAGCTCTCTTAGTGCCAATCTAACGAAAAAATAAAAAGACTACGGGAACAGGATAACATGCATACTACCCTAGTCTAGGCCCTAATAAAGCATAAGCTATCCACTCTTGGTGGTTAAACACCTACCTAGCCTACTTCTACCCATCGTATAAGGTTGACCTTATATTACTTTACATAAGGGGCTGGGTTCCGAGAAAACCAAACCTCAGCACCTTAGGAACAATACCACTAGGGTGGAAACACGAACTCGAACCTGGCTCCTCGTCGGATGCACAAACTAGTGTTGTGCACCCATCTCCTATCAAAGTCGATGCGGGGCAATCTTTTCCAATCACATCTGATTTTTATTTTAAGTTGATGCTTAAAATAAAGGACCAGATCCTACAGCCAGTATCGCCAGAAACACCACCCGTTTCTCCCTGATAAACGGCGGGTCCACATTGTCAACCACGTACGCCAAATCAAGTGGCACCGACCGCTCGGGGTCGATGCGAGCCGTTACCCCTTCGACATACCTCCAGAGACTCCGCACCCCGCTGCAAAGAAAGAACGCGTGTTCACGCGTTTCGTCCTCGTTCTCATCGTTGCAGCGTGGGCACGGGGGAAAATAATAATCGGGATCCCGGAAATCCCTGGCAAGTCGGTCGAAGAGAGGCAACGCATCCCGGACTAGCCTCCACGTTACCGAAAATTCTGAATTATTAATGTAGCTACTGGCGGGCGCCCAACTCCAAAGCGAGAGAACCTCCCCCCTCGACAGATGTAGCCGCTCCACCAGCGGGTCGTTCGCGGTACCCTCCACTAACTCCTCATATAGCCTCCACCTAGGCCGTGCAAGGTCATTGGACCCCGGCAATGCCCTAAGGGCGGCTCGGCATTCGGTCAGGAAGCGCCCTTCCCCCGCTGGTCGACGGCGACCTTCGGCGGCGGGGTTGGTTAATAGCCGTGGGAAAGCGCGCTGCACGGCCGGAACCCAGGGTGCCTCCTCTATCAGTGTCCGACTCAGGAACGCCAGTCTTTCTGCGTGTTGATGGCTGCGCAGATCAGGCATCCCCAAGCCTCCCTCGCTAAGCTTCTGCGTACAGACCTGTCTACGGACATACGGCTTTCCTCCCTTCCAGAGCAGTTTGAAAAGGAGTCGCTCTAAAGCCTTACAGCGGTCCGCAGGCAGGGGAAGAACAGATAAACGGTAAAGGATCAACGGAAACACGTAAGTGGCGCATGCCTCCGCACGACCCTTCAAGGACAATCTCCTCCGAATCCAAGTCACGACAGACGATTCGACCTTAGTCTGTACCTCCGACCAATTCTTGTCCAGCTGGAGATCCGGCCCGAACCACACACCGAGGATCTTAACCGGGCCATCAGTCCAGCCGAACGCACCTGGAAGCGAGTTTACCCCGGTCCAGGCGCTCAACCGCAGGCCGACGGACTTGCTGCGATTGATCACGGCCCCTGTGACAACTTCGTACTCAGCGATCGCCTCTATCACCGCTTCGATGTCGTTACGACTGGCTGCGAAAACGGTGACGTCATCGGCGTACGCGGACACCCTGGCAAATCGGCGGCCAGGTAGAGCAATGCCGCGTAGGACTGGTCTCGCCGCCTCGTCCCTTAATTTGCGAAGGAAGGGCTCCAACGCCAGGACATAGAGCAGAGGCGACAGCGGACAGCCCTGCCGCACCGACCGGGAGACCCCAAAGGACTCCGACAACCTACCATTGACTTGCACCACCACCGCGGGGTCACGATACAGGGCGGAGATCCACTTGCGGAAGTCCGGACCAAAGCCGGCGGCCTCCACAACAGCCCTCAGGAACCCATGGTCCACCCTATCGAACGCCTTGGACTGATCTAAATTGATCAGCGCGGCTTCTGTGTCGTCTTCTAAACCCTCTATTATCGTGCGCACCAAGTGCAGATTGTTTTGAATTGTTCGACCCTTCACAGCGTAATTCTGATCCGGTTCGACCAATTCGTCGATAACAACCTGCAGTCGGTTGGCAAGAATACGGGCCAAAATCTTAAAATCTGCGTTAAGCAGAGTTATGGGCCTATAGTCTTCTAAGTTCCCCCCTCCATGTTGGTTTCCCTTCTTCAGAAGCGTGACCACTCCTTTGGTTACCTGCCTCGGGATCGAGTCCTGGGCAAACCAGTGGTTAAACACGCCCGTCAAAAGGGGCACAAACATGGGCGACAGCCTCAAGTACAATTCGTAGGGCAAACCATCGAGCCCCGGAGATTTGTTGTGGCCAACCTGCTTCAACGCAGTAATGACCTCACGCTCCGTAACCACCCCCTCGCAACTAGCCGCTCGGGCCGCATTAAGGCGGGGCGAGCCAGCTAAATAGCTGCCAAACTCCTGGCCGCGGAGTCTGGGTAGTTTGGTGAAGCGCTCCTCCAAATGTTGCCGAAACCCATTGCAGATCTCCCGCGTCGACACGAGAGAACGTCCTTCCAGGTTTTTCACCTCCCGAATGTACCCATCCGAGCCGCGTCTTAAAGCGGCCCCACGCTCAACAGCGTCAACGTTCACGGCTTCGTTGGAGACTCTATTTAACCTAGCCCTAACTACTTGACCTTCATATCGCTCGCTAGCCAAGCGACTGAGGTCCCCCTTAATTAGTGCTAGATCTAGGGAATCCCCCCCTGCCACCGCCCGGGTCAATCTATCCTCTAGGTGCTTTTTGGTCCGAGCCCTAGTTAAAGCGAGGCTTTGGCTATATTGGACACAAAAATGCCTAATGGTGACCTTAAGATTAACCCACCACCTACTCCCGGTAACCGCCCCCACTAACTCCCTCTGAATTAGTGTCGTCAGCTGCTCCCGGAAGTCGACCGACTCCAACAAGGAGGCGTTCATCTTCCAGTAGCTAGCCAACCTAGGCCTATTACCTAACTTCAAACGGGCCAACACAAGTTTGTGGTCCGAATGACCTAACCAGTGGAACGTGGGACAAGATAGAAAATCTACGTCGCCCCTTCTAATTAACATCCTGTCCAAGTATGTACTTGGACTGGCGGCCGCACTAGTATGCCACGTCCACATCTCCCTCCCGGGGTGATCCAGACGGAACCTGTCGACCAGATCGCACGAGGCCATCAGGTCAGACAGGCTGCTTTCACACCTACCCGTCCCACTAGGCCCCCCGACCTTATCTAACTTGGGGTCCAGGATGGCATTCCAGTCCCCCATTAAAACTACTCGCTCCGGACCCGAAGAGAGAAACCCCTCCACCCGCCGAAAAAAGGAAACCCTCTCACTTTGGATGTTGGGCGCATAAACTGCCATGATCCGGAATGCGCTGCTGCTAACGGCAACATCAACCACGACCAGCCTCCCATGAGCGTCCGCATGAACAAGTGTAACCGTCGCAGATAGGGTGCGACTTACTAACACAGAAACCCCCCGGCTATGGAAACTGCCATATGCTGAGTAAACATCAAAATCGTTCACCAGCACATCGCAGTCCCCAGCCCCAACAAAGTGGGTCTCCTGTATTGCAGCTATGTCTACCTCAAGGGCCATGAGGTCCCTCAGCACGCGAGCAGCCTTGCTTCGAGACCTCATGCCCCTCGCATTTAAGCTAGCCAGGTTCAAGGCCATGATTCCCTAACTAGAAGTATTCCTCAACTAAGGGTCTAAAGTCCTCGGGAGTGAGGACGTCGAAGGCCTGACCAAGACTGCCCGTGAGCAGGTCGGACGTAAGCCGTCCGTCTCGAGCCAGGCCCCCCACGTCCAAGGGGAACGTCATTTTCAGAGCCCTATAAAGGGAGGGGTGAACATAAAGCGGGACCCTCCCTTCACATTGTGTTGTTATTTTTCCAAGTGATGGGTGCTCCCCGTCCACGATTTTGAGGCCCCCGAAGGCCGACTTGGCTGCTTCTATCATGCGCCATAGCGCCTTCGCTCTTCCTCCCCTATTCACCCGGACGAAAGTGATAATAGACGGAGCATCCTGGAAGTTCCTAGGGTCTGTCACCTCTTTTCCGTCCACTTTCCGGAGACTTTCCAGTTCCGTTAAGTATCGCCTCTGTCTCCCATTTAAATCCGAGACCGCGTTACTTAAGTCGGCGTTGCATAATTGTTCCCCGGGAAGGAAAGGGTGCTTCCTGGTTTTCCCCTCCCTCGGGGCTGCCGACTTTTGTTCCAGCCTTTTCTCCTTTGCTTCTTCCTCTTGGGCTTCTTGGACAACTTCTTCTACTGGAGCTTCCATTTGCTCCGTTTCCTCGTTAGGAGTGGTGAATAGGGGAGGGGTTTGCTGATCTTCTTCCTGGGGGCTTTGCGGCTGAAGCTCAGTAATCTGGTCTTGCTTGTCGTCTTTCTTCTCTCTCTTCTCCCTCTGTTTGTCCTCGGCCCCTTCGCTGTCTGAGCCCGAGGAGCTTCCTCTCGCCTTTCTTTTTGTAGCTGTTGCCACTGTTCTTGTAGTTTGTGGAGCCGGCTCTTGTTTCTTTGCCCCCTTTTTGGCCGCCACTGTGCTCCACTTTTCTTTTGCTGGGGCTGCTTCCTCCTTCCTTGACTCTGTTGGGGGGTTTTTCTCCGCCGATTTGCCCGTCTCGGCTATTCCGGCTTGTCTTTGAGGACAGAACCTCGCTACGTGGCCTGTTTTTTGGCATTGCCAACACTGGGGTCTTCTGCCCTCCACAATGACGGCGAGTGACCAGCCTTCGCAGGTGAATTGGGCCGGGATCCCGTGGAATTCCTTGCGGGACAGCCTCATTTTGATCTTATAGTCTCCCGACATTATATTCCGGGGGCCCTTTACCGCCTCGATGCCTTCGACTTCTCCATATTGGGACATGATTGCCCCCAGCTGCTCCTCCTCCAGAAAGCACGGCACCCCTGTAATTGTGACCAGCGTCCTCCTCTTTGAAAGGTACTCTGGCCGTACCTTGATGTTTTTCCATGTGAGATCCCCTCTTGCCAGCTTCTCTGCATCGTCCTTTGTTGGCAAGAGGACCTCCCACATGGCGTTAAAGCGTCTAACGGCGTACTGAGCGGGGATCCTCAGTTCCCCCAGCAGCTCCATCATGCGGTCTTTCGGTACTCCCAGAAGGCCCTTTCCGGTGGCATTCAGAGTCAGCAGGGACACTGATCTCTCCCTTATCTTCATCAGTGTCTCTGGAACCACCTCTATCTGGTTCCCTTTTGTCAGGTTCTTATATTTGTCCTCAAAAAGCCTTCTATAGTACTCTGGGGACTTCGCTGGTGCTGATTGCTTCGGCCCCCAACTCTCTTTGGTCTCACTGGCTGTTGCCTCCACTGTTACCGCTGCTGCTGGGGTCCTCTGTGCTGGGGTTTTCTGTGCTGCTGGTATCGGGGAATCCGTAAATGAGAGAGCTGGCCACTCCTCTTTCTTTTCCGACTCCACCATCCTCGATCCCCCCACACCCGGGGAGCACCCATCCACTACAAACACGTCCATGGACCTCGTTCTCCTCAGGCTATCTTCTGACGACTTTCTGGGGCTACTCCTAGCCGACTGCGAAACCATTGGCGTTTCCTTGCCCCAACGCCTTGCGGGACGCCTCCTTCTCTTTCCTTTCCACGATGCACCTCGGGTTTCAACAAATCTTTTCCAGGCCTCGATCTCCTCCTCCCTGGACGTTGCTGTTTCCGTATCAGGCATGATCCACGGCCATCCTGAATTTACTGATCTAGGGATGTCCTCCTGGGAGGTCATCCCCGTGCCCGACACCCAACCGGGCGCACCTGCACTGGGGGTGCCCTGCACGGCGTCTGCAACCCTGCCAGACGCTATTGGGGTGGAAAGCGACCGCGACGCACCCGAAAACGACCCTTCTGAGTTGGGGGTGGCGACCCCCGGAACCGCACCGGCACTCGACCCTTCCGAACTGGGGGTGGCGACCCCCGAGACCCTTCTCGACCTCGACAAGGGGGTGCCTTTCGGGACGGCACCCCCCAAACCCTTCACGGCACCTACACCTGGGGCGTCCCCCAAGGTGGCAGGAGCAGAGGCCTGCTCCATCTACTTTGTTGGCCCAGTGCCCTTCCCCGACCCGCCGATTTGGAAGCTAGAGGGCCTTCACCACAAAAGGGTACGTGGGTAACCTCTAGTCCTGCCGGCTGCTTAAGTCGGTTCCAGACACTGAACAATCTGAAAAAGAATAGAAAACGTCAAAATTAGTACGAGCTTTGCATGAGAACCAAGCCATTATTTAGTCGTTACGGCCCCGACCTTGGCATTATCTACTGCCAAGGCCTTATTTGGGGTCCGTAACAACTTAGGCACCAGGGCCAGTAGGGGGGGGGAAGTGGGAAAAAATAGGGGTCTTTGCTAGTCCTAGGCTAGACTTGCGTTTGATAGCAAGTACTTTATTAAGTAAAAACCTATACTAGAGTTTCTCTCACGCACTATTTGCATAACCGCCTTACATTCTTACCAGGACCTACTTAAAATAACAGCTCCCCAGCTTACACGGATGGCGGGCGACATTCACGCTGAAAAATTTTAAAACAATTATGTACAGGAACAAAACAAAACTTGTTTATATACAAAATAAAGTATATTTTTTTTTTTTTTTTTTTTTTTTTTTTTTTTTTTTTATATTATATATATAAAAATGGGGGTGAAATGATGGGGAGGGGGGCAAACTAGAAAACACCCAAAAAGAAAGAAAAAAGAAAGCAAATAAACAAAATGCCTATGGGGGCAGGTTAGTAAGGGACCCTCCCTACCTAATAGCTGGTCTGTCGTGTGAAACGCCCACTGTCTTCCGCTCCTCTCCCCCGGGGGGAAGAGGTGAAAGCAAGCAGGTCGTTCCCTAGAGGGGAGTGGAGGACCTAAGGGTATGTGTGAAAAATAACTTGGGGTTGGGGTAAACCGGGGTGGATGGCGTCTTCCAAGATAAAAGTGCGTAATGGGCAAAAATAGGCCGGGGACAAAATAAACAAGTGGACTGGGCATCTTTGGAAGCTCTCTTAGTGCCAATCTAACGAAAAAATAAAAAGACTACGGGAACAGGATAACATGCATACTACCCTAGTCTAGGCCCTAATAAAGCATAAGCTATCCACTCTTGGTGGTTAAACACCTACCTAGCCTACTCCTACCCATCGTATAAGGTTGACCTTATATTACTTTACATAAGGGGCTGGGTTCCGAGAAAACCAAACCTCAGCACCTTAGGAACAATACCACTAGGGTGGAAACACGAACTCGAACCTGGCTCCTCGTCGGATGCACAAACTAGTGTTGTGCACCCATCTCCTATCAAAGTCGATGCGGGGCAATCTTTTCCAATCACATCTGATTTTTATTTTAAGTTGATGCTTAAAATAAAGGACCAGATCCTGATCGGAAGCAGATTGCCCCTCATAGACAATGCTCAGACGTGTAACCCACGTCACTAACCTAGCTACAGCCAGTATCGCCAGAAACACCACCCGTTTCTCCCTGATAAACGGCGGGTCCACATTGTCAACCACGTACGCCAAATCAAGTGGCACCGACCGCTCGGGGTCGATGCGAGCCGTTACCCCTTCGACATACCTCCAGAGACTCCGCACCCCGCTGCAAAGAAAGAACGCGTGTTCACGCGTTTCGTCCTCGTTCTCATCGTTGCAGCGTGGGCACGGGGGAAAATAATAATCGGGATCCCGGAAATCCCTGGCAAGTCGGTCGAAGAGAGGCAACGCATCCCGGACTAGCCTCCACGTTACCGAAAATTCTGAATTATTAATGTAGCTACTGGCGGGCGCCCAACTCCAAAGCGAGAGAACCTCCCCCCTCGACAGATGTAGCCGCTCCACCAGCGGGTCGTTCGCGGTACCCTCCACTAACTCCTCATATAGCCTCCACCTAGGCCGTGCAAGGTCATTGGACCCCGGCAATGCCCTAAGGGCGGCTCGGCATTCGGTCAGGAAGCGCCCTTCCCCCGCTGGTCGACGGCGACCTTCGGCGGCGGGGTTGGTTAATAGCCGTGGGAAAGCGCGCTGCACGGCCGGAACCCAGGGTGCCTCCTCTATCAGTGTCCGACTCAGGAACGCCAGTCTTTCTGCGTGTTGATGGCTGCGCAGATCAGGCATCCCCAAGCCTCCCTCGCTAAGCTTCTGCGTACAGACCTGTCTACGGACATACGGCTTTCCTCCCTTCCAGAGCAGTTTGAAAAGGAGTCGCTCTAAAGCCTTACAGCGGTCCGCAGGCAGGGGAAGAACAGATAAACGGTAAAGGATCAACGGAAACACGTAAGTGGCGCATGCCTCCGCACGACCCTTCAAGGACAATCTCCTCCGAATCCAAGTCACGACAGACGATTCGACCTTAGTCTGTACCTCCGACCAATTCTTGTCCAGCTGGAGATCCGGCCCGAACCACACACCGAGGATCTTAACCGGGCCATCAGTCCAGCCGAACGCACCTGGAAGCGAGTTTACCCCAGTCCAGGCGCTCAACCGCAGGCCGACGGACTTGCTGCGATTGATCACGGCCCCTGTGACAACTTCGTACTCAGCGATCGCCTCTATCACCGCTTCGATGTCGTTACGACTGGCTGCGAAAACGGTGACGTCATCGGCGTACGCGGACACCCTGGCAAATCGGCGGCCAGGTAGAGCAATGCCGCGTAGGACTGGTCTCGCCGCCTCGTCCCTTAATTTGCGAAGGAAGGGCTCCAACGCCAGGACATAGAGCAGAGGCGACAGCGGACAGCCCTGCCGCACCGACCGGGAGACCCCAAAGGACTCCGACAACCTACCATTGACTTGCACCACCACCGCGGGGTCACGATACAGGGCGGAGATCCACTTGCGGAAGTCCGGACCAAAGCCGGCGGCCTCCACAACAGCCCTCAGGAACCCATGGTCCACCCTATCGAACGCCTTGGACTGATCTAAATTGATCAGCGCGGCTTCTGTGTCGTCTTCTAAACCCTCTATTATCGTGCGCACCAAGTGCAGATTGTTTTGAATTGTTCGACCCTTCACAGCGTAATTCTGATCCGGTTCGACCAACTCGTCGATAACAACCTGCAGTCGGTTGGCAAGAATACGGGCCAAAATCTTAAAATCTGCGTTAAGCAGAGTTATGGGCCTATAGTCTTCTAAGTTCCCCCCTCCATGTTGGTTTCCCTTCTTCAGAAGCGTGACCACTCCTTTGGTTACCTGCCTCGGGATCGAGTCCTGGGCAAACCAGTGGTTAAACACGCCCGTCAAAAGGGGCACAAACATGGGCGACAGCCTCAAGTACAATTCGTAGGGCAAACCATCGAGCCCCGGAGATTTGTTGTGGCCAACCTGCTTCAACGCAGTAATGACCTCACGCTCCGTAACCACCCCCTCGCAACTAGCCGCTCGGGCCGCATTAAGGCGGGGCGAGCCAGCTAAATAGCTGCCAAACTCCTGGCCGCGGAGTCTGGGTAGTTTGGTGAAGCGCTCCTCCAAATGTTGCCGAAACCCATTGCAGATCTCCCGCGTCGACACGAGAGAACGTCCTTCCAGGTTTTTCACCTCCCGAATGTACCCATCCGAGCCGCGTCTTAAAGCGGCCCCACGCTCAACAGCGTCAACGTTCACGGCTTCGTTGGAGACTCTATTTAACCTAGCCCTAACTACTTGACCTTCATATCGCTCGCTAGCCAAGCGACTGAGGTCCCCCTTAATTAGTGCTAGATCTAGGGAATCCCCCCCTGCCACCGCCCGGGTCAATCTATCCTCTAGGTGCTTTTTGGTCCGAGCCCTAGTTAAAGCGAGGCTTTGGCTATATTGGACACAAAAATGCCTAATGGTGACCTTAAGATTAACCCACCACCTACTCCCGGTAACCGCCCCCACTAACTCCCTCTGAATTAGTGTCGTCAGCTGCTCCCGGAAGTCGACCGACTCCAACAAGGAGGCGTTCATCTTCCAGTAGCCAGCCAACCTAGGCCTATTACCTAACTTCAAACGGGCCAACACAAGTTTGTGGTCCGAATGACCTAACCAGTGGAACGTGGGACAAGATAGAAAATCTACGTCGCCCCTTCTAATTAACATCCTGTCCAAGTATGTACTTGGACTGGCGGCCGCACTAGTATGCCACGTCCACATCTCCCTCCCGGGGTGATCCAGACGGAACCTGTCGACCAGATCGCACGAGGCCATCAGGTCAGACAGGCTGCTTTCACACCTACCCGTCCCACTAGGCCCCCCGACCTTATCTAACTTGGGGTCCAGGATGGCATTCCAGTCCCCCATTAAAACTACTCGCTCCGGACCCGAAGAGAGAAACCCCTCCACCCGCCGAAAAAAGGAAACCCTCTCACTTTGGATGTTGGGCGCATAAACTGCCATGATCCGGAATGCGCTGCTGCTAACGGCAACATCAACCACGACCAGCCTCCCATGAGCGTCCGCATGAACAAGTGTAACCGTCGCAGATAGGGTGCGACTTACTAACACAGAAACCCCCCGGCTATGGAAACTGCCATATGCTGAGTAAACATCAAAATCGTTCACCAGCACATCGCAGTCCCCAGCCCCAACAAAGTGGGTCTCCTGTATTGCAGCTATGTCTACCTCAAGGGCCATGAGGTCCCTCAGCACGCGAGCAGCCTTGCTTCGAGACCTCATGCCCCTCGCATTTAAGCTAGCCAGGTTCAAGGCCATGATTCCCTAACTAGAAGTATTCCTCAACTAAGGGTCTAAAGTCCTCGGGAGTGAGGACGTCGAAGGCCTGACCAAGACTGCCCGTGAGCAGGTCGGACGTAAGCCGTCCGTCTCGAGCCAGGCCCCCCACGTCCAAGGGGAACGTCATTTTCAGAGCCCTATAAAGGGAGGGGTGAACATAAAGCGGGACCCTCCCTTCACATTGTGTTGTTATTTTTCCAAGTGATGGGTGCTCCCCGTCCACGATTTTGAGGCCCCCGAAGGCCGACTTGGCTGCTTCTATCATGCGCCATAGCGCCTTCGCTCTTCCTCCCCTATTCACCCGGACGAAAGTGATAATAGACGGAGCATCCTGGAAGTTCCTAGGGTCTGTCACCTCTTTTCCGTCCACTTTCCGGAGACTTTCCAGTTCCGTTAAGTATCGCCTCTGTCTCCCATTTAAATCCGAGACCGCGTTACTTAAGTCGGCGTTGCATAATTGTTCCCCGGGAAGGAAAGGGTGCTTCCTGGTTTTCCCCTCCCTCGGGGCTGCCGACTTTTGTTCCAGCCTTTTCTCCTTTGCTTCTTCCTCTTGGGCTTCTTGGACAACTTCTTCTACTGGAGCTTCCATTTGCTCCGTTTCCTCGTTAGGAGTGGTGAATAGGGGAGGGGTTTGCTGATCTTCTTCCTGGGGGCTTTGCGGCTGAAGCTCAGTAATCTGGTCTTGCTTGTCGTCTTTCTTCTCTCTCTTCTCCCTCTGTTTGTCCTCGGCCCCTTCGCTGTCTGAGCCCGAGGAGCTTCCTCTCGCCTTTCTTTTTGTAGCTGTTGCCACTGTTCTTGTAGTTTGTGGAGCCGGCTCTTGTTTCTTTGCCCCCTTTTTGGCCGCCACTGTGCTCCACTTTTCTTTTGCTGGGGCTGCTTCCTCCTTCCTTGACTCTGTTGGGGGGTTTTTCTCCGCCGATTTGCCCGTCTCGGCTATTCCGGCTTGTCTTTGAGGACAGAACCTCGCTACGTGGCCTGTTTTTTGGCATTGCCAACACTGGGGTCTTCTGCCCTCCACAATGACGGCGAGTGACCAGCCTTCGCAGGTGAATTGGGCCGGGATCCCGTGGAATTCCTTGCGGGACAGCCTCATTTTGATCTTATAGTCTCCCGACATTATATTCCGGGGGCCCTTTACCGCCTCGATGCCTTCGACTTCTCCATATTGGGACATGATTGCCCCCAGCTGCTCCTCCTCCAGAAAGCACGGCACCCCTGTAATTGTGACCAGCGTCCTCCTCTTTGAAAGGTACTCTGGCCGTACCTTGATGTTTTTCCATGTGAGATCCCCTCTTGCCAGCTTCTCTGCATCGTCCTTTGTTGGCAAGAGGACCTCCCACATGGCGTTAAAGCGTCTAACGGCGTACTGAGCGGGGATCCTCAGTTCCCCCAGCAGCTCCATCATGCGGTCTTTCGGTACTCCCAGAAGGCCCTTTCCGGTGGCATTCAGAGTCAGCAGGGACACTGATCTCTCCCTTATCTTCATCAGTGTCTCTGGAACCACCTCTATCTGGTTCCCTTTTGTCAGGTTCTTATATTTGTCCTCAAAAAGCCTTCTATAGTACTCTGGGGACTTCGCTGGTGCTGATTGCTTCGGCCCCCAACTCTCTTTGGTCTCACTGGCTGTTGCCTCCACTGTTACCGCTGCTGCTGGGGTCCTCTGTGCTGGGGTTTTCTGTGCTGCTGGTATCGGGGAATCCGTAAATGAGAGAGCTGGCCACTCCTCTTTCTTTTCCGACTCCACCATCTTCGATCCCCCCACACCCGGGGAGCACCCATCCACTACAAACACGTCCATGGACCTCGTTCTCCTCAGGCTATCTTCTGACGACTTTCTGGGGCTACTCCTAGCCGACTGCGAAACCATTGGCGTTTCCTTGCCCCAACGCCTTGCGGGACGCCTCCTTCTCTTTCCTTTCCACGATGCACCTCGGGTTTCAACAAATCTTTTCCAGGCCTCGATCTCCTCCTCCCTGGACGTTGCTGTTTCCGTATCAGGCATGATCCACGGCCATCCTGAATTTACTGCTCTAGGGATGTCCTCCTGGGAGGTCATCCCCGTGCCCGACACCCAACCGGGCGCACCTGCACTGGGGGTGCCCTGCACGGCGTCTGCAACCCTGCCAGACGCTATTGGGGTGGAAAGCGACCGCGACGCACCCGAAAACGACCCTTCTGAGTTGGGGGTGGCGACCCCCGGAACCGCACCGGCACTCGACCCTTCCGAACTGGGGGTGGCGACCCCCGAGACCCTTCTCGACCTCGACAAGGGGGTGCCTTTCGGGACGGCACCCCCCAAACCCTTCACGGCACCTACACCTGGGGCGTCCCCCAAGGTGGCAGGAGCAGAGGCCTGCTCCATCTACTTTGTTGGCCCAGTGCCCTTCCCCGACCCGCCGATTTGGAAGCTAGAGGGCCTTCACCACAAAAGGGTACGTGGGTAACCTCTAGTCCTGCCGGCTGCTTAAGTCGGTTCCAGACACTGAACAATCTGAAAAAAGAATAGAAAACGTCAAAATTAGTACGAGCTTTGCATGAGAACCAAGCCATTTATTTAGTGTTCTGCCCCGGACCTGGCATTATCTACTGCCAGGCCCTCATTTGGGGTCCAGAGACACTTAGGCATGAAGCCAGTAGGGGGAAAGGGGGGTCGAGGGTCATTCTAAACTATGCTAGGTCTTTGAAGACTTTATTAAAATTCCTATGCTAAGACACTATTTTTTATATTATCATTCTTACCATGGAGTTTATCTACTTAAAATCTCCCCAGCGTATGGCTTTGGCGTTTTTAACTGAAAGAAATAAATGTTTTTATTCAACAAAACAAAATCATATGTACAAACAAAAAAGAAAATATGATTTTGGAAATAAAATTTTTTCTAAAAATGAGGGATGAGATGATGGGGAGGGGGGCAAACTAAGATACACCCAAAAAGAAAAGAAAAAACAAATTAACAAAATGCCTATGGGGTCGGGTTAGTAATGGATCCCCCCAACCTATTTCTAAATATGGAGCGCCTACTGTCTTTCGGTCCCGAAGGTCGAAAGCAAGCAGGTCGTTCCCTAGTGGGGAGTGGGGGACCTAGGGACGATATTTGAAAATAAATTAGATAGGGATGGGTAACATCAGGACTGGCCGGCGTCTTCCAAGATAAATGTACGTATAGGGGCAAACAGACCGGGGACAAAACAAAGGGTGGACTGGGCATCTTTTGGAAGCTCTCCTATTGCCGATAAAAATAAATTCAGGGACGGGATCAACTTTCATACTTGCCCTAGTCTAGTATCTAATAAAGAATTTTCCACTCGTGGTGGTTAGGACCTAACTATCCCTACTCTGTTACTTTGTTTGGGGCTGGGTTCCGTAGAACCTTAGCACCGCCTGACAGATACCACTAGGGTGGGAAAACAAACTTAAACCTAGCGCCTCGTCGGATGCACAAACTAGTGTTGTGCACCCATCTCCTATCAAAGTCCATGCGGTGCAATCTTTTCCAATCGCATCTGATCTTTACTTTAAGTTGATGTTTAAAGCGACCAACCAGATCCCGATCCGAAACAGATTGCTCCTCATGGACAATCTCAAGACGTGAAATCCACGTTACTAATCTAGCTACTGCTAGGATCGCTAGAAACACCAATCGTCTCTCCCCAGTAAACGGCGGATCCATGTTGTCGACGACGTACGCCAAATCAAGTGGCACCAACCGCTCGGGGTTGATGCGAGCCGTTACCCTTCCGACGTACTCCCAGAGCCTCCGAACTCCGCTGCAAAGAAAAAAGGCATGCTCCCTCGTTTCATCTTCGTCTTCCTCGCAGCGGGGGCAGAAAGGAACGTATTCATCCTCTCTGCAGAATCCGGCTAGTACGCCGAAAAGTGGCAGCGCATTCCGGACTAGCCTCCATGTGATTGAAAACTCTGAATTATTTAGAAAGCTACTGGCTGGCGCCCAATTCCACTGAGAGAGGACCTCCTCCCTCGACATGTGCAGCCGCTCAACCAGCGGATCTTTTGCGGTCCCCACTACTAAATCCCGATACAGTCTCCTCCTAGGCCGTGCAAGGTCACTGGACCCCGGCAATGCCCTAAGGGCGGCTCGGCATTCGGAGAGGAACCGCCGTTCCCCCGCCGGTCTTCTGCGACCTTCGGCGGCAGGGGAGGGCACGAGCTGTGGGAAAGCGTGCTCCACAACTGGTACCCAGTGCAATTCCTCAAGCAGTGTCCGACTTAGGAACGCCAATCTTTCGGCGTGCTTATGACTTAACAAGTCAGGCATTCCCAAGCCTCCATCGTTGAGTTTCTGTGTACAGACCTGTCTACGGACATACGGCTTTCCCCCTTTCCAGAGGAGTCTGAAAAGGAGTCGCTCCAAAGCCTTACAGCGGTCCGCAGGCAGAGGAAGTACTGACAAGTGGTAAAGGATCAACGGAAAGACGTAAGTTTGGCACGCCTCCGCACGACCCTTCAGGGACAAACCCCTGCGAATCCAAGTCCCCACTGACGATTCGACCTTTGTCTGTACCTCCGACCAATTTTTGTCCAGCTGGAGCCCAGGCCCGAACCAGATTCCAAGAATCTTTACCGGGCCATCTGTCCAGCCGAACTCACCTGGAAGCGAGTTTACCCCGGTCCAAGTGCCCAACCGCAGGCCAACGGACTTGCTGCGGTTGACTATGGCCCCTGTAACACGTTCATACTCATCGACCGCCTCTATCACCGCTTTAATATCGATCCTTCGCCCTACATAAACGGTGACGTCATCGGCGTACGCGGAAACCCTGGCAAATCGGCCGCCAGGTAGAGCTATCCCGCGTAGGACTGGTCTCGTCGTCTCGTCCCTTAACTTGCGAAGGAAGGGCTCCAACGCCAGGACATAAAGCAGAGGCGACAGCGGACACCCCTGGCGCACCGACCGAGAGACCCCAAAGGACTCCGACAACCTACCATTTACTTGTACCGCTACCGTGGGGTCACGATACAAAACGGAAATCCACTTGCGGAAGTCCGGACCAAAACCGGCGGTCTCCAAAACAGACTCCAAGAAACCATGGTCGACCCTATCGAAAGCTTTGGACTGATCTAAATTGATCAGCGCGGCTCCTGTGTCGTCTTCTAACCCCTCTATGATCGTGCGCACCAAGTGCAAGTTGTCTTTAATCGTTCTCCCCTTCACAGAACAAGTCTGATCCGGTTCGACCAAATCACCGATGACAACCTGCAGTCGGTTTGCAAGAACGCGGGCCAAAATCTTCAACTCTGTGTTTAGCAGAGTGATGGGCCTGTAATCATCTAAGTCCTCCCCACCATGCCGCTCTTTCTTCTTCAGTAGTGTGACCACTCCTTTGGTTACCTGCCCAGGGATGGATCCCTGGGAAAACCAGTGGTTAAACACACCCGTCAGAAGAGGAACAAACATGGGCGACAGCCTCAAATACAATTCGTAGGGCAGACCATCGAGCCCTGGAGATCTGTTCTGGCCAACCTGCTTCAACGCAGTAATGACTTCACGCTCTGTAACCACCCCATCACAGCTAGCTGCTCGGTCCGCAGTAAGGCGGGGCGAGCCGGCTAAATAGCTGCCAAACTCCTGGCCGCGGAGTCTGGGTAGTTGGGTAAAGCGTTCCTTCAAATGTTGACGAAACCCATTGCAAATCTCTCGAGTCGATACGAGGGTATGTCCTTCCAGGTTTTTCACCTTCCGAATGTACCCGTCCGAACCACGTCTTAAGGCAGCCTTACGCTCAACAGCGTCAACGTTCACGGCTTCGTTAGAGACTCTTTTTAACCTAGCCCTAACTACTTGCCCTTCGTAACGCTCGCTAGCCAAGCGCTGAAGGTCCCCCTTAACTATGTTTATCTCTAGGGGATCCCCACCAACCACCGCCCGGGTCAATCTATCTTCTAGCTGCCTTTTGGTCCGTGCCCTAGTTAACGCGAGGCGTTGGCTGTATTGGACACAAAAGAGCCTAATGGTAGCCTTAAGTCTAACCCACCAGCTACTCCCGGTAACCGCCCCCACTAACTCCCGCTGAATTAGTGTTGTCAGCTGTTCCCGAAAGTCGTTCATCTCCAACAAGGAGGCGTTCAACTTCCAGTAGCCAGCCAACCTAGGCCTATTACCTAATCTCAAACGGGCCATTACTAATTTATGGTCCGAATGACCTAACCAGTGAAACGTGGGACACGATAAGAAATCTATGTCGCCTCTTCTAATTAACATCCTGTCCAAGTAGGTACTTGGACAGGCGGCCACGCTACTTTGCCACGTCCACATCTCCCTCCCTGGGTGATCCAGACGGAACCTGTCGACAAGATCGCACGAGGCCATCAGGTCAGACAGGCTGCTTTCACACCGATCCGACCCTCTATTCCCCCCGACCTTATCTATCTTGGGGTCCAGGATGGCATTCCAGTCCCCCATTAAAACTACTCGCTCCGGACCCGCCGAAAGGAACACCTCCACCTGCCGAAAAAAGGAAACCCTCTCCCCAGCGATATTGGGCGCGTAAACTGCCAAAATCCGGAACTTACTGCTTTTAACGGCAACATCGACCACGACCAGCCTTCCATGAGCGCACGCGTGAACTACAGTAACCGCCGCACCTAGGGTGCGACTCACTAACACAGAAACCCCACGGCTAAAGGAATTGCCGTATGCTGAATAAACGTCAAAGTCGTTCACCAGCACACTGCAATCCCCGGGCCCAACAAAGTGGGTCTCCTGAATTGTAGCTATATCTACCTCCAGGGCTATGAGATCCCTCAGCACGCGAGCAGCCTTGCTTCGAGATCTCATGCCCCTCGCATTTAAACTAGCTAGGTTCAAGTTTGCCATAATTTCCTTAACTAGAAGTATCCCTCAAAAACGGGTCTAAAGTCCTCGGGTGTTAGAACGCCGAAAGACTGACCGATGCTGCCAGTTAGCAACTCTGTTGTGAACTGACCTCCTCGGACCAGTCCCCCCACGTCTAAGGGAAAGGTTATTTTCAAGGCTCTATAAAGGGATGGGTGAACATAAATGGGGACCCTCCCTTCGCACTTGACTGCTATTTGCATTAAGGACGGGTGCTCCTCATCCACAATCTTCAGCCCCGGAAAAGCCAGTTTCGCTTCGGCAACCATCCTCCATAATGCTTTTACTCTGGCCCCCTTCTCCTTTCTCAGGAACGTGATGAGCATCGGTGCTTCACTGAAGTTGGTTGGCCTCTCCACTTCCTTCCCGTCCACTTCGGTGAGCTTTTCCAGCTTTTGGACGTGCTTCTTCTGGCCTGCGCTGAGGTCCACCGGTCCCTGGCTCACATCCACCTCGCATATCCTCTCCCCGGGTAAGAAAGGCCTCTTCCGTGTTCGTTCAGTCCGGATCGGGGCTACCGGGGTGGTGGTGGTGCTGATCGTCTCTTTGTTCTCTTCTGCTTCCATGTCCTCTGGGGACCCGGCTTCTACGTCTTCGGAAGTTTGGGCTTCAGAGGTCTCCTCGTTGGTAGTAGGAGTAGTAGTGGTAGGGGGAGGGGTATTCTGCTCATCCATGGGGTCTGACGGTTGGGCAGGGTTTTCTTGGTCTTCTTCGTCGTCGTCTTCCTGGTCTTCCTTAACCTTCTTGTTTGTGGCTGCCAGGCTTCTTTTTTCCGTCTTCTTTTCTTCTTCTTCCTCTTCTGATTCGGGGGCCAACTTTCGTTTCACTCCCGACTTCTCTTCCTTTTGTTTCTGGTCTTTTGGCTTTTCCGGGGCCACTGTCTTCTGCTTTCCCTTCTTGGCCACAGTACTCCAGCTCCTTGGTGTCTCCGCTGTTGGTGTGACTGCTTTCTCCGTCACTTTCACCGGGGGCACCGCTGTCGGTGGGGGCACTGGATCCCTCTTCGGGCAGAACTTCGCCATGTGGCCCGGCATCCTACAGCTCCAACAGTGTGGCCTTCTGCCTTCGACGATTATGGACATTGTCCATTTCTCCCATGTCAGTTGGGCGGGGATTGTGTTGAAGCCAGCTCTGTTGACCCTCATCTTGAGCTTATAATCTCCGGTCATTATATTTTTGGGGCCTCGCGCTGCCGTCACTGCCTCCACGTCCCCATATTGTGATAAGATGGCTCCGACCTGCTCCTCTTCGAAACACCATGGGACTCCCAGAATGGTCACCGTTGTTCGTCTTTTTTCCAGGTATTCTGGCTTACACCGGATCCCCTTCCATATTGTGTCGCTTTTCGATGTTCTGATGGCGTCTTCTTCTGTGGGTAGCAGGACATCCCACATTGCGTAACTTCTACGCACTATGTAAGTTGCTGGGATGTTTGTTTCCACCAACAAGCTTATCATTTTCTCCTTGCTCAATCCGGTGAGCCCCTTTTGTTTTTCATCGAAAGTCACTAGGGACACAATTCTTCTTCTGAGGCTTTCGAGCTTCCCTGGGACTGGCTTGATTTCATTTCCGTCCGTGAGGTGCCGGTACTTTTCCTGGAAGAGTCTTCGGTATGCTTCCGGGCTCTTTTGCTCCTTCGGGCCCCAGGTCTTCTCTGGACTTGTTTGATTTGGTCCCCAGCTGCTTCCAGCTTCTGGACTTTTTCCTGGGCTCTGCTGCTGTGATCCCTCGTGACCCGTCTTCTCCGGTCTTGCTTCTGGGCTTTTTCCCGGATTCTGCTTCTTCTCGTGAGTCATAGGTTGCCGTGCAGTAGGTTTCTCCAACTCAAGAGAGTTCCATCTCCTCAATGCTGGTTCCCTCTTCTTCGGGCTGTTGTCCGCCGACCTGACCGCTCTGTTCGTTCCTTCTGCGGAAGGGTGTGATTTCCTGATGGGCCTTTGAGGTATGGCCCAGCCTGTCTTGATTGCTCTTTTCTCTTCCCGTGTCCGTGGTTTTCCCCCGACAACTGCCCATGGGTTGAGAAAATCTGTGTCGCTGTCCTCCCTTGGTTCAGCGCCCCCGGGCCTAGAGTCTTTTCCCTCTACTAGGTATACAGGAGGTGATGGTGAATACCCCGCGGCTAGAGACTCTATTTCTACCATGAACGCTGCAGGTGATAGTGGGATTTCACTGGGTGTGGCATCCCCTGACAACGACGACGGCACTGAGACTCCACCGGATGTGGTATCTCTCGACGGCACTGGGATTCCATTGGGCGTGGTCTCCCCCGACAGCGGCACTGTAACGTCACTCGACGGCATTGTGACGTTACCCGTCAACGGCACTGGAACGTCACCGAATGTGACGCTCCCCCTTCTCGGCACTGGGGTGTCACCGGGTGTGACACCCCCCCTTCTCGGCACTGGGGTGTCACCGGGTGTGACACCCCCCCTTCTCGGCACTGGGGTGTCACCGGGTGTGACACCCCCCCTTCTCGGCACTGGGGTGTCACCGGGTGTGACACCCCCCCTTCTCGGCGCTGGGGTGTCACCGGATGTGACACCCCCCCTTCTCGGCACTGGGGTGTCACCGGATGTGACACCCCCCCTTCTCGGCACAACACCAGGGGCGTCCCCCATGGTGTTAGAGGCAGAGGCCTGCCTCTTGATTTGTTGGCCCAGTGCCCTTCCCCGACCCGCCGATTTGGAAGCTAGAGGGCCTTCACCACAAAAGGGTACGTGGGTAACCTCTAGTCCTGCCGGCTGCTTAAGTCGGTTCCAGACACTGAACAATCTGAAAAAGAATAGAAAACGTCAAAATTAGTACGAGCTTTGCATGAGAACCAAGCCATTTATTTAGTGTTCTGCCCCGGACCTGGCATTATCTACTGCCAGGCCCTCATTTGGGGTCCAGAGACACTTAGGCATGAAGCCAGTAGGGGGAAAGGGGGGTCGAGGGTCATTCTAAACTATGCTAGGTCTTTGAAGACTTTATTAAAATTCCTATGCTAAGACACTATTTTTTATATTATCATTCTTACCATGGAGTTTATCTACTTAAAATCTCCCCAGCGTATGGCTTTGGCGTTTTTAACTGAAAGAAATAAATGTTTTTATTCAACAAAACAAAATCATATGTACAAACAAAAAAGAAAATATGATTTTGGAAATAAAATTTTTTCTAAAAATGAGGGATGAGATGATGGGGAGGGGGGCAAACTAAGATACACCCAAAAAGAAAAGAAAAAACAAATTAACAAAATGCCTATGGGGTCGGGTTAGTAATGGATCCCCCCAACCTATTTCTAAATATGGAGCGCCTACTGTCTTTCGGTCCCGAAGGTCGAAAGCAAGCAGGTCGTTCCCTAGTGGGGAGTGGGGGACCTAGGGACGATATTTGAAAATAAATTAGATAGGGATGGGTAACATCAGGACTGGACGGCGTCTTCCAAGATAAATGTACGTATAGGGGCAAACAGACCGGGGACAAAACAAAGGGTGGACTGGGCATCTTTTGGAAGCTCTCCTATTGCCGATAAAAATAAATTCAGGGACGGGATCAACTTTCATACTTGCCCTAGTCTAGTATCTAATAAAGAATTTTCCACTCGTGGTGGTTAGGACCTAACTATCCCTACTCTGTTACTTTGTTTGGGGCTGGGTTCCGTAGAACCTTAGCACCGCCTGACAGATACCACTAGGGTGGGAAAACAAACTTAAACCTAGCGCCTCGTCGGATGCACAAACTAGTGTTGTGCACCCATCTCCTATCAAAGTCCATGCGGTGCAATCTTTTCCAATCGCATCTGATCTTTACTTTAAGTTGATGTTTAAAGCGACCAACCAGATCCCGATCCGAAACAGATTGCTCCTCATGGACAATCTCAAGACGTGAAATCCACGTTACTAATCTAGCTACTGCTAGGATCGCTAGAAACACCAATCGTCTCTCCCCAGTAAACGGCGGATCCATGTTGTCGACGACGTACGCCAAATCAAGTGGCACCAACCGCTCGGGGTCGATGCGAGCCGTTACCCTTCCGACGTACTCCCAGAGCCTCCGAACTCCGCTGCAAAGAAAAAAGGCATGCTCCCTCGTTTCATCTTCGTCTTCCTCGCAGCGGGGGCAGAAAGGAACGTATTCATCCTCTCTGCAGAATCCGGCTAGTACGCCGAAAAGTGGCAGCGCATTCCGGACTAGCCTCCATGTGATTGAAAACTCTGAATTATTTAGAAAGCTACTGGCTGGCGCCCAATTCCACTGAGAGAGGACCTCCTCCCTCGACATGTGCAGCCGCTCAACCAGCGGATCTTTTGCGGTCCCCACTACTAAATCCCGATACAGTCTCCTCCTAGGCCGTGCAAGGTCACTGGACCCCGGCAATGCCCTAAGGGCGGCTCGGCATTCGGAGAGGAACCGCCGTTCCCCCGCCGGTCTTCTGCGACCTTCGGCGGCAGGGGAGGGCACGAGCTGTGGGAAAGCGTGCTCCACAACTGGTACCCAGTGCAATTCCTCAAGCAGTGTCCGACTTAGGAACGCCAATCTTTCGGCGTGCTTATGACTTAACAAGTCAGGCATTCCCAAGCCTCCATCGTTGAGTTTCTGTGTACAGACCTGTCTACGGACATACGGCTTTCCCCCTTTCCAGAGGAGTCTGAAAAGGAGTCGCTCCAAAGCCTTACAGCGGTCCGCAGGCAGAGGAAGTACTGACAAGTGGTAAAGGATCAACGGAAAGACGTAAGTTTGGCACGCCTCCGCACGACCCTTCAGGGACAAACCCCTGCGAATCCAAGTCCCCACTGACGATTCGACCTTTGTCTGTACCTCCGACCAATTTTTGTCCAGCTGGAGCCCAGGCCCGAACCAGATTCCAAGAATCTTTACCGGGCCATCTGTCCAGCCGAACTCACCTGGAAGCGAGTTTACCCCGGTCCAAGTGCCCAACCGCAGGCCAACGGACTTGCTGCGGTTGACTATGGCCCCTGTAACACGTTCATACTCATCGACCGCCTCTATCACCGCTTTAATATCGATCCTTCGCCCTACATAAACGGTGACGTCATCGGCGTACGCGGAAACCCTGGCAAATCGGCCGCCAGGTAGAGCTATCCCGCGTAGGACTGGTCTCGTCGTCTCGTCCCTTAACTTGCGAAGGAAGGGCTCCAACGCCAGGACATAAAGCAGAGGCGACAGCGGACACCCCTGGCGCACCGACCGAGAGACCCCAAAGGACTCCGACAACCTACCATTTACTTGTACCGCTACCGTGGGGTCACGATACAAAACGGAAATCCACTTGCGGAAGTCCGGACCAAAACCGGCGGTCTCCAAAACAGACTCCAAGAAACCATGGTCGACCCTATCGAAAGCTTTGGACTGATCTAAATTGATCAGCGCGGCTCCTGTGTCGTCTTCTAACCCCTCTATGATCGTGCGCACCAAGTGCAAGTTGTCTTTAATCGTTCTCCCCTTCACAGAACAAGTCTGATCCGGTTCGACCAAATCACCGATGACAACCTGCAGTCGGTTTGCAAGAACGCGGGCCAAAATCTTCAACTCTGTGTTTAGCAGAGTGATGGGCCTGTAATCATCTAAGTCCTCCCCACCATGCCGCTCTTTCTTCTTCAGTAGTGTGACCACTCCTTTGGTTACCTGCCCAGGGATGGATCCCTGGGAAAACCAGTGGTTAAACACACCCGTCAGAAGAGGAACAAACATGGGCGACAGCCTCAAATACAATTCGTAGGGCAGACCATCGAGCCCTGGAGATCTGTTCTGGCCAACCTGCTTCAACGCAGTAATGACTTCACGCTCTGTAACCACCCCATCACAGCTAGCTGCTCGGTCCGCAGTAAGGCGGGGCGAGCCGGCTAAATAGCTGCCAAACTCCTGGCCGCGGAGTCTGGGTAGTTGGGTAAAGCGTTCCTTCAAATGTTGACGAAACCCATTGCAAAACTCTCGAGTCGATACGAGGGTATGTCCTTCCAGGTTTTTCACCTTCCGAATGTACCCGTCCGAACCACGTCTTAAGGCAGCCTTACGCTCAACAGCGTCAACGTTCACGGCTTCGTTAGAGACTCTTTTTAACCTAGCCCTAACTACTTGCCCTTCGTAACGCTCGCTAGCCAAGCGCTGAAGGTCCCCCTTAACTATGTTTATCTCTAGGGGATCCCCACCAGCCACCGCCCGGGTCAATCTATCTTCTAGCTGCCTTTTGGTCCGTGCCCTAGTTAACGCGAGGCGTTGGCTGTATTGGACACAAAAGAGCCTAATGGTAGCCTTAAGTCTAACCCACCAGCTACTCCCGGTAACCGCCCCCACTAACTCCCGCTGAATTAGTGTTGTCAGCTGTTCCCGAAAGTCGTTCATCTCCAACAAGGAGGCGTTCAACTTCCAGTAGCCAGCCAACCTAGGCCTATTACCTAATCTCAAACGGGCCATTACTAATTTATGGTCCGAATGACCTAACCAGTGGAACGTGGGACACGATAAGAAATCTATGTCGCCTCTTCTAATTAACATCCTGTCCAAGTAGGTACTTGGACAGGCGGCCACGCTACTTTGCCACGTCCACATCTCCCTCCCTGGGTGATCCAGACGGAACCTGTCGACAAGATCGCACGAGGCCATCAGGTCAGACAGGCTGCTTTCACACCGATCCGACCCTCTATTCCCCCCGACCTTATCTATCTTGGGGTCCAGGATGGCATTCCAGTCCCCCATTAAAACTACTCGCTCCGGACCCGCCGAAAGGAACACCTCCACCTGCCGAAAAAAGGAAACCCTCTCCCCAGCGATATTGGGCGCGTAAACTGCCAAAATCCGGAACTTACTGCTTTTAACGGCAACATCGACCACGACCAGCCTTCCATGAGCGCACGCGTGAACTACAGTAACCGCCGCACCTAGGGTGCGACTCACTAACACAGAAACCCCACGGCTAAAGGAATTGCCGTATGCTGAATAAACGTCAAAGTCGTTCACCAGCACACTGCAATCCCCGGGCCCAACAAAGTGGGTCTCCTGAATTGTAGCTATATCTACCTCCAGGGCTATGAGATCCCTCAGCACGCGAGCAGCCTTGCTTCGAGATCTCATGCCCCTCGCATTTAAACTAGCTAGGTTCAAGTTTGCCATAATTTCCTTAACTAGAAGTATCCCTCAAAAACGGGTCTAAAGTCCTCGGGTGTTAGAACGCCGAAAGACTGACCGATGCTGCCAGTTAGCAACTCTGTTGTGAACTGACCTCCTCGGACCAGTCCCCCCACGTCTAAGGGAAAGGTTATTTTCAAGGCTCTATAAAGGGATGGGTGAACATAAATGGGGACCCTCCCTTCGCACTTGACTGCTATTTGCATTAAGGACGGGTGCTCCTCATCCACAATCTTCAGCCCCGGAAAAGCCAGTTTCGCTTCGGCAACCATCCTCCATAATGCTTTTACTCTGGCCCCCTTCTCCTTTCTCAGGAACGTGATGAGCATCGGTGCTTCACTGAAGTTGGTTGGCCTCTCCACTTCCTTCCCGTCCACTTCGGTGAGCTTTTCCAGCTTTTGGACGTGCTTCTTCTGGCCTGCGCTGAGGTCCACCGGTCCCTGGCTCACATCCACCTCGCATATCCTCTCCCCGGGTAAGAAAGGCCTCTTCCGTGTTCGTTCAGTCCGGATCGGGGCTACCGGGGTGGTGGTGGTGCTGATCGTCTCTTTGTTCTCTTCTGCTTCCATGTCCTCTGGGGACCCGGCTTCTACGTCTTCGGAAGTTTGGGCTTCAGAGGTCTCCTCGTTGGTAGTAGGAGTAGTAGTGGTAGGGGGAGGGGTATTCTGCTCATCCATGGGGTCTGACGGTTGGGCAGGGTTTTCTTGGTCTTCTTCGTCGTCGTCTTCCTGGTCTTCCTTAACCTTCTTGTTTGTGGCTGCCAGGCTTCTTTTTTCCGTCTTCTTTTCTTCTTCTTCCTCTTCTGATTCGGGGGCCAACTTTCGTTTCACTCCCGACTTCTCTTCCTTTTGTTTCTGGTCTTTTGGCTTTTCCGGGGCCACTGTCTTCTGCTTTCCCTTCTTGGCCACAGTACTCCAGCTCCTTGGTGTCTCCGCTGTTGGTGTGACTGCTTTCTCCGTCACTTTCACCGGGGGCACCGCTGTCGGTGGGGGCACTGGATCCCTCTTCGGGCAGAACTTCGCCATGTGGCCCGGCATCCTACAGCTCCAACAGTGTGGCCTTCTGCCTTCGACGATTATGGACATTGTCCATTTCTCCCATGTCAGTTGGGCGGGGATTGTGTTGAAGCCAGCTCTGTTGACCCTCATCTTGAGCTTATAATCTCCGGTCATTATATTTTTGGGGCCTCGCGCTGCCGTCACTGCCTCCACGTCCCCATATTGTGATAAGATGGCTCCGACCTGCTCCTCTTCGAAACACCATGGGACTCCCAGAATGGTCACCGTTGTTCGTCTTTTTTCCAGGTATTCTGGCTTACACCGGATCCCCTTCCATATTGTGTCGCTTTTCGATGTTCTGATGGCGTCTTCTTCTGTGGGTAGCAGGACATCCCACATTGCGTAACTTCTACGCACTATGTAAGTTGCTGGGATGTTTGTTTCCACCAACAAGCTTATCATTTTCTCCTTGCTCAATCCGGTGAGCCCCTTTTGTTTTTCATCGAAAGTCACTAGGGACACAATTCTTCTTCTGAGGCTTTCGAGCTTCCCTGGGACTGGCTTGATTTCATTTCCGTCCGTGAGGTGCCGGTACTTTTCCTGGAAGAGTCTTCGGTATGCTTCCGGGCTCTTTTGCTCCTTCGGGCCCCAGGTCTTCTCTGGACTTGTTTGATTTGGTCCCCAGCTGCTTCCAGCTTCTGGACTTTTTCCTGGGCTCTGCTGCTGTGATCCCTCGTGACCCGTCTTCTCCGGTCTTGCTTCTGGGCTTTTTCCCGGATTCTGCTTCTTCTCGTGAGTCATAGGTTGCCGTGCAGTAGGTTTCTCCAACTCAAGAGAGTTCCATCTCCTCAATGCTGGTTCCCTCTTCTTCGGGCTGTTGTCCGCCGACCTGACCGCTCTGTTCGTTCCTTCTGCGGAAGGGTGTGATTTCCTGATGGGCCTTTGAGGTATGGCCCAGCCTGTCTTGATTGCTCTTTTCTCTTCCCGTGTCCGTGGTTTTCCCCCGACAACTGCCCATGGGTTGAGAAAATCTGTGTCGCTGTCCTCCCTTGGTTCAGCGCCCCCGGGCCTAGAGTCTTTTCCCTCTACTAGGTATACAGGAGGTGATGGTGAATACCCCGCGGCTAGAGACTCTATTTCTACCATGAACGCTGCAGGTGATAGTGGGATTTCACTGGGTGTGGCATCCCCTGACAACGACGACGGCACTGAGACTCCACCGGATGTGGTATCTCTCGACGGCACTGGGATTCCATTGGGCGTGGTCTCCCCCGACAGCGGCACTGTAACGTCACTCGACGGCATTGTGACGTTACCCGTCAACGGCACTGGAACGTCACCGAATGTGACGCTCCCCCTTCTCGGCACTGGGGTGTCACCGGGTGTGACACCCCCCCTTCTCGGCACTGGGGTGTCACCGGGTGTGACACCCCCCCTTCTCGGCACTGGGGTGTCACCGGGTGTGACACCCCCCCTTCTCGGCACTGGGGTGTCACCGGGTGTGACACCCCCCCTTCTCGGCGCTGGGGTGTCACCGGATGTGACACCCCCCCTTCTCGGCACTGGGGTGTCACCGGATGTGACACCCCCCCTTCTCGGCACAACACCAGGGGCGTCCCCCATGGTGTTAGAGGCAGAGGCCTGCCTCTTGATTTGTTGGCCCAGTGCCCTTCCCCGACCCGCCGATTTGGAAGCTAGAGGGCCTTCACCACAAAAGGGTACGTGGGTAACCTCTAGTCCTGCCGGCTGCTTAAGTCGGTTCCAGACACTGAACAATCTGAAAAAGAATAGAAAACGTCAAAATTAGTACGAGCTTTGCATGAGAACCAAGCCATTTATTTAGTGTTCTGCCCCGGACCTGGCATTATCTACTGCCAGGCCCTCATTTGGGGTCCAGAGACACTTAGGCATGAAGCCAGTAGGGGGAAAGGGGGGTCGAGGGTCATTCTAAACTATGCTAGGTCTTTGAAGACTTTATTAAAATTCCTATGCTAAGACACTATTTTTTATATTATCATTCTTACCATGGAGTTTATCTACTTAAAATCTCCCCAGCGTATGGCTTTGGCGTTTTTAACTGAAAGAAATAAATGTTTTTATTCAACAAAACAAAATCATATGTACAAACAAAAAAGAAAATATGATTTTGGAAATAAAATTTTTTCTAAAAATGAGGGATGAGATGATGGGGAGGGGGGCAAACTAAGATACACCCAAAAAGAAAAGAAAAAAACAAATTAACAAAATGCCTATGGGGTCGGGTTAGTAATGGATCCCCCCAACCTATTTCTAAATATGGAGCGCCTACTGTCTTTCGGTCCCGAAGGTCGAAAGCAAGCAGGTCGTTCCCTAGTGGGGAGTGGGGGACCTAGGGACGATATTTGAAAATAAATTAGATAGGGATGGGTAACATCAGGACTGGACGGCGTCTTCCAAGATAAATGTACGTATAGGGGCAAACAGACCGGGGACAAAACAAAGGGTGGACTGGGCATCTTTTGGAAGCTCTCCTATTGCCGATAAAAATAAATTCAGGGACGGGATCAACTTTCATACTTGCCCTAGTCTAGTATCTAATAAAGAATTTTCCACTCGTGGTGGTTAGGACCTAACTATCCCTACTCTGTTACTTTGTTTGGGGCTGGGTTCCGTAGAACCTTAGCACCGCCTGACAGATACCACTAGGGTGGGAAAACAAACTTAAACCTAGCGCCTCGTCGGATGCACAAACTAGTGTTGTGCACCCATCTCCTATCAAAGTCCATGCGGTGCAATCTTTTCCAATCGCATCTGATCTTTACTTTAAGTTGATGTTTAAAGCGACCAACCAGATCCCGATCCGAAACAGATTGCTCCTCATGGACAATCTCAAGACGTGAAATCCACGTTACTAATCTAGCTACTGCTAGGATCGCTAGAAACACCAATCGTCTCTCCCCAGTAAACGGCGGATCCATGTTGTCGACGACGTACGCCAAATCAAGTGGCACCAACCGCTCGGGGTCGATGCGAGCCGTTACCCTTCCGACGTACTCCCAGAGCCTCCGAACTCCGCTGCAAAGAAAAAAGGCATGCTCCCTCGTTTCATCTTCGTCTTCCTCGCAGCGGGGGCAGAAAGGAACGTATTCATCCTCTCTGCAGAATCCGGCTAGTACGCCGAAAAGTGGCAGCGCATTCCGGACTAGCCTCCATGTGATTGAAAACTCTGAATTATTTAGAAAGCTACTGGCTGGCGCCCAATTCCACTGAGAGAGGACCTCCTCCCTCGACATGTGCAGCCGCTCAACCAGCGGATCTTTTGCGGTCCCCACTACTAAATCCCGATACAGTCTCCTCCTAGGCCGTGCAAGGTCACTGGACCCCGGCAATGCCCTAAGGGCGGCTCGGCATTCGGAGAGGAACCGCCGTTCCCCCGCCGGTCTTCTGCGACCTTCGGCGGCAGGGGAGGGCACGAGCTGTGGGAAAGCGTGCTCCACAACTGGTACCCAGTGCAATTCCTCAAGCAGTGTCCGACTTAGGAACGCCAATCTTTCGGCGTGCTTATGACTTAACAAGTCAGGCATTCCCAAGCCTCCATCGTTGAGTTTCTGTGTACAGACCTGTCTACGGACATACGGCTTTCCCCCTTTTCAGAGGAGTCTGAAAAGGAGTCGCTCCAAAGCCTTACAGCGGTCCGCAGGCAGAGGAAGTACTGACAAGTGGTAAAGGATCAACGGAAAGACGTAAGTTTGGCACGCCTCCGCACGACCCTTCAGGGACAAACCCCTGCGAATCCAAGTCCCCACTGACGATTCGACCTTTGTCTGTACTTCCGACCAATTTTTGTCCAGCTGGAGCCCAGGCCCGAACCAGATTCCAAGAATCTTTACCGGGCCATCTGTCCAGCCGAACTCACCTGGAAGCGAGTTTACCCCGGTCCAAGTGCCCAACCGCAGGCCAACGGACTTGCTGCGGTTGACTATGGCCCCTGTAACACGTTCATACTCATCGACCGCCTCTATCACCGCTTTAATATCGATCCTTCGCCCTACATAAACGGTGACGTCATCGGCGTACGCGGAAACCCTGGCAAATCGGCCGCCAGGTAGAGCTATCCCGCGTAGGACTGGTCTCGTCGTCTCGTCCCTTAACTTGCGAAGGAAGGGCTCCAACGCCAGGACATAAAGCAGAGGCGACAGCGGACACCCCTGGCGCACCGACCGAGAGACCCCAAAGGACTCCGACAACCTACCATTTACTTGTACCGCTACCGTGGGGTCACGATACAAAACGGAAATCCACTTGCGGAAGTCCGGACCAAAACCGGCGGTCTCCAAAACAGACTCCAAGAAACCATGGTCGACCCTATCGAAAGCTTTGGACTGATCTAAATTGATCAGCGCGGCTCCTGTGTCGTCTTCTAACCCCTCTATGATCGTGCGCACCAAGTGCAAGTTGTCTTTAATCGTTCTCCCCTTCACAGAACAAGTCTGATCCGGTTCGACCAAATCACCGATGACAACCTGCAGTCGGTTTGCAAGAACGCGGGCCAAAATCTTCAACTCTGTGTTTAGCAGAGTGATGGGCCTGTAATCATCTAAGTCCTCCCCACCATGCCGCTCTTTCTTCTTCAGTAGTGTGACCACTCCTTTGGTTACCTGCCCAGGGATGGATCCCTGGGAAAACCAGTGGTTAAACACACCCGTCAGAAGAGGAACAAACATGGGCGACAGCCTCAAATACAATTCGTAGGGCAGACCATCGAGCCCTGGAGATCTGTTCTGGCCAACCTGCTTCAACGCAGTAATGACTTCACGCTCTGTAACCACCCCATCACAGCTAGCTGCTCGGTCCGCAGTAAGGCGGGGCGAGCCGGCTAAATAGCTGCCAAACTCCTGGCCGCGGAGTCTGGGTAGTTGGGTAAAGCGTTCCTTCAAATGTTGACGAAACCCACTGCAAATCTCCCGAGTCGATACGAGGGTATGTCCTTCCAGGTTTTTCACCTTCCGAATGTACCCGTCCGAACCACGTCTTAAGGCAGCCTTACGCTCAACAGCGTCAACGTTCACGGCTTCGTTAGAGACTCTTTTTAACCTAGCCCTAACTACTTGCCCTTCGTAACGCTCGCTAGCCAAGCGCTGAAGGTCCCCCTTAACTATGTTTATCTCTAGGGGATCCCCACCAGCCACCGCCCGGGTCAATCTATCTTCTAGCTGCCTTTTGGTCCGTGCCCTAGTTAACGCGAGGCGTTGGCTGTATTGGACACAAAAGAGCCTAATGGTAGCCTTAAGTCTAACCCACCAGCTACTCCCGGTAACCGCCCCCACTAACTCCCGCTGAATTAGTGTTGTCAGCTGTTCCCGAAAGTCGTTCATCTCCAACAAGGAGGCGTTCAACTTCCAGTAGCCAGCCAACCTAGGCCTATTACCTAATCTCAAACGGGCCATTACTAATTTATGGTCCGAATGACCTAACCAGTGGAACGTGGGACACGATAAGAAATCTATGTCGCCTCTTCTAATTAACATCCTGTCCAAGTAGGTACTTGGACAGGCGGCCACGCTACTTTGCCACGTCCACATCTCCCTCCCTGGGTGATCCAGACGGAACCTGTCGACAAGATCGCACGAGGCCATCAGGTCAGACAGGCTGCTTTCACACCGATCCGACCCTCTATTCCCCCCGACCTTATCTATCTTGGGGTCCAGGATGGCATTCCAGTCCCCCATTAAAACTACTCGCTCCGGACCCGCCGAAAGGAACACCTCCACCTGCCGAAAAAAGGAAACCCTCTCCCCAGCGATATTGGGCGCGTAAACTGCCAAAATCCGGAACTTACTGCTTTTAACGGCAACATCGACCACGACCAGCCTTCCATGAGCGCACGCGTGAACTACAGTAACCGCCGCACCTAGGGTGCGACTCACTAACACAGAAACCCCACGGCTAAAGGAATTGCCGTATGCTGAATAAACGTCAAAGTCGTTCACCAGCACACTGCAATCCCCGGGCCCAACAAAGTGGGTCTCCTGAATTGTAGCTATATCTACCTCCAGGGCTATGAGATCCCTCAGCACGCGAGCAGCCTTGCTTCGAGATCTCATGCCCCTCGCATTTAAACTAGCTAGGTTCAAGTTTGCCATAATTTCCCTAACTAGAAGTATCCCTCAAAAACGGGTCTAAAGTCCTCGGGTGTTAGAACGCCGAAAGACTGACCGATGCTGCCAGTTAGCAACTCTGTTGTGAACTGACCTCCTCGGACCAGTCCCCCCACGTCTAAGGGAAAGGTTATTTTCAAGGCTCTATAAAGGGATGGGTGAACATAAATGGGGACCCTCCCTTCGCACTTGACTGCTATTTGCATTAAGGACGGGTGCTCCTCATCCACAATCTTCAGCCCCGGAAAAGCCAGTTTCGCTTCGGCAACCATCCTCCATAATGCTTTTACTCTGGCCCCCTTCTCCTTTCTTAGGAACGTGATGAGCATCGGTGCTTCACTGAAGTTGGTTGGCCTCTCCACTTCCTTCCCGTCCACTTCGGTGAGCTTTTCCAGCTTTTGGACGTGTTTCTTCTGGCCTGCGCTGAGGTCCACCGGTCCCTGGCTCACGTCCACCTCGCATATCCTCTCCCCGGGTAAGAAAGGCCTCTTCCGTGTTCGTTCAGTCCGGATCGGGGCTACCGGGGTGGTGGTGGTGCTGATCGTCTCTTTGTTCTCTTCTGCTTCCATGTCCTCTGGGGACCCGGCTTCTACGTCTTCGGAAGTTTGGGCTTCAGAGGTCTCCTCGTTGGTAGTAGGAGTAGTAGTGGTAGGGGGAGGGGTATTCTGCTCATCCATGGGGTCTGACGGTTGGGCAGGGTTTTCTTGGTCTTCTTCGTCGTCGTCTTCCTGGTCTTCCTTAACCTTCTTGTTTGTGGCTGCCAGGCTTCTTTTTTCCGTCTTCTTTTCTTCTTCTTCCTCTTCTGATTCGGGGGCCAACTTTCGTTTCACTCCCGACTTCTCTTCCTTTTGTTTCTGGTCTTTTGGCTTTTCCGGGGCCACTGTCTTCTGCTTTCCCTTCTTGGCCACAGTACTCCAGCTCCTTGGTGTCTCCGCTGTTGGTGTGACTGCTTTCTCCGTCACTTTCACCGGGGGCACCGCTGTCGGTGGGGGCACTGGATCCCTCTTCGGGCAGAACTTCGCCATGTGGCCCGGCATCCTACAGCTCCAACAGTGTGGCCTTCTGCCTTCGACGATTATGGACATTGTCCATTTCTCCCATGTCAGTTGGGCGGGGATTGTGTTGAAGCCAGCTCTGTTGACCCTCATCTTGAGCTTATAATCTCCGGTCATTATATTTTTGGGGCCTCGCGCTGCCGTCACTGCCTCCACGTCCCCATATTGTGATAAGATGGCTCCGACCTGCTCCTCTTCGAAACACCATGGGACTCCCAGAATGGTCACCGTTGTTCGTCTTTTTTCCAGGTATTCTGGCTTACACCGGATCCCCTTCCATATTGTGTCGCTTTTCGATGTTCTGATGGCGTCTTCTTCTGTGGGTAGCAGGACATCCCACATTGCGTAACTTCTACGCACTATGTAAGTTGCTGGGATGTTTGTTTCCACCAACAAGCTTATCATTTTCTCCTTGCTCAATCCGGTGAGCCCCTTTTGTTTTTCATCGAAAGTCACTAGGGACACAATTCTTCTTCTGAGGCTTTCGAGCTTCCCTGGGACTGGCTTGATTTCATTTCCGTCCGTGAGGTGCCGGTACTTTTCCTGGAAGAGTCTTCGGTATGCTTCCGGGCTCTTTTGCTCCTTCGGGCCCCAGGTCTTCTCTGGACTTGTTTGATTTGGTCCCCAGCTGCTTCCAGCTTCTGGACTTTTTCCTGGGCTCTGCTGCTGTGATCCCTCGTGACCCGTCTTCTCCGGTCTTGCTTCTGGGCTTTTCCCCGGATTCTGCTTCTTCTCGTGAGTCATAGGTTGCCATGTAGTAGGTTTCTCCAACTCAAGAGAGTTCCATCTCCTCAATGCTGGTTCCCTCTTCTTCGGGCTGTTGTCCGCCGACCTGACCGCTCTATTCGTTCCTTCTGCGGAAGGGTGTGATTTCCTGATGGGCCTTTGAGGTATGGCCCAGCCTGTCTTGATTGCTCTTTTCTCTTCCCGTGTCCGTGGTTTTCCCCCGACAACTGCCCATGGGTTGAGAAGATCTGTGTCGCTGTCCTCCCTTGGTTCAGCGCCCCCGGGCCTAGAGTCTTTTCCCTCTACTAGGTATACAGGAGGTGATGGTGAATACCCCGCGGCTAGAGACTCTATTTCTACCATGAACGCTGCAGGTGATAGTGGGATTTCACTGGGTGTGGCATCCCCTGACAACGACGACGGCACTGAGACTCCACCGGGTGTGGTATCTCTCGACGGCACTGGGATTCCGTTGGGCGTGGTCTCCCCCGACAGCGGCACTGTAACGTCACTCGACGGCATTGTGACGTTACCCGTCAACGGCACTGGAACGTCACCGAATGTGACGCTCCCCCTTCTCGGCACTGGGGTGTCACCGGGTGTGACACCCCCCCTTCTCGGCACTGGGGTGTCACCGGGTGTGACACCCCCCCTTCTCGGCACTGGGGTGTCACCGGGTGTGACACCCCCCCTTCTCGGCACTGGGGTGTCACCGGGTGTGACACCCCCCCTTCTCGGCGCTGGGGTGTCACCGGATGTGACACCCCCCCTTCTCGGCACTGGGGTGTCACCGGATGTGACACCCCCCCTTCTCGGCACAACACCAGGGGCGTCCCCCATGGTGTTAGAGGCAGAGGCCTGCCTCTTGATTTGTTGGCCCAGTGCCCTTCCCCGACCCGCCGATTTGGAAGCTAGAGGGCCTTCACCACAAAAGGGTACGTGGGTAACCTCTAGTCCTGCCGGCTGCTTAAGTCGGTTCCAGACACTGAACAATCTGAAAAAAGAATAGAAAACGTCAAAATTAGTACGAGCTTTGCATGAGAACCAAGCCATTTATTTAGTGTTCTGCCCCGGACCTGGCATTATCTACTGCCAGGCCCTCATTTGGGGTCCAGAGACACTTAGGCATGAAGCCAGTAGGGGGAAAGGGGGGTCGAGGGTCATTCTAAACTATGCTAGGTCTTTGAAGACTTTATTAAAATTCCTATGCTAAGACACTATTTTTTATATTATCATTCTTACCATGGAGTTTATCTACTTAAAATCTCCCCAGCGTATGGCTTTGGCGTTTTTAACTGAAAGAAATAAATGTTTTTATTCAACAAAACAAAATCATATGTACAAACAAAAAAGAAAATATGATTTTGGAAATAAAATTTTTTCTAAAAATGAGGGATGAGATGATGGGGAGGGGGGCAAACTAAGATACACCCAAAAAGAAAAGAAAAAACAAATTAACAAAATGCCTATGGGGTCGGGTTAGTAATGGATCCCCCCAACCTATTTCTAAATATGGAGCGCCTACTGTCTTTCGGTCCCGAAGGTCGAAAGCAAGCAGGTCGTTCCCTAGTGGGGAGTGGGGGACCTAGGGACGATATTTGAAAATAAATTAGATAGGGATGGGTAACATCAGGACTGGACGGCGTCTTCCAAGATAAATGTACGTATAGGGGCAAACAGACCGGGGACAAAACAAAGGGTGGACTGGGCATCTTTTGGAAGCTCTCCTATTGCCGATAAAAATAAATTCAGGGACGGGATCAACTTTCATACTTGCCCTAGTCTAGTATCTAATAAAGAATTTTCCACTCGTGGTGGTTAGGACCTAACTATCCCTACTCTGTTACTTTGTTTGGGGCTGGGTTCCGTAGAACCTTAGCACCGCCTGACAGATACCACTAGGGTGGGAAAACAAACTTAAACCTAGCGCCTCGTCGGATGCACAAACTAGTGTTGTGCACCCATCTCCTATCAAAGTCCATGCGGTGCAATCTTTTCCAATCGCATCTGATCTTTACTTTAAGTTGATGTTTAAAGCGACCAACCAGATCCCGATCCGAAACAGATTGCTCCTCATGGACAATCTCAAGACGTGAAATCCACGTTACTAATCTAGCTACTGCTAGGATCGCTAGAAACACCAATCGTCTCTCCCCAGTAAACGGCGGATCCATGTTGTCGACGACGTACGCCAAATCAAGTGGCACCAACCGCTCGGGGTCGATGCGAGCCGTTACCCTTCCGACGTACTCCCAGAGCCTCCGAACTCCGCTGCAAAGAAAAAAGGCATGCTCCCTCGTTTCATCTTCGTCTTCCTCGCAGCGGGGGCAGAAAGGAACGTATTCATCCTCTCTGCAGAATCCGGCTAGTACGCCGAAAAGTGGCAGCGCATTCCGGACTAGCCTCCATGTGATTGAAAACTCTGAATTATTTAGAAAGCTACTGGCTGGCGCCCAATTCCACTGAGAGAGGACCTCCTCCCTCGACATGTGCAGCCGCTCAACCAGCGGATCTTTTGCGGTCCCCACTACTAAATCCCGATACAGTCTCCTCCTAGGCCGTGCAAGGTCACTGGACCCCGGCAATGCCCTAAGGGCGGCTCGGCATTCGGAGAGGAACCGCCGTTCCCCCGCCGGTCTTCTGCGACCTTCGGCGGCAGGGGAGGGCACGAGCTGTGGGAAAGCGTGCTCCACAACTGGTACCCAGTGCAATTCCTCAAGCAGTGTCCGACTTAGGAACGCCAATCTTTCGGCGTGCTTATGACTTAACAAGTCAGGCATTCCCAAGCCTCCATCGCTGAGTTTCTGTGTACAGACCTGTCTACGGACATACGGCTTTCCCCCTTTCCAGAGGAGTCTGAAAAGGAGTCGCTCCAAAGCCTTACAGCGGTCCGCAGGCAGAGGAAGTACTGACAAGTGGTAAAGGATCAACGGAAAGACGTAAGTTTGGCACGCCTCCGCACGACCCTTCAGGGACAAACCCCTGCGAATCCAAGTCCCCACTGACGATTCGACCTTTGTCTGTACCTCCGACCAATTTTTGTCCAGCTGGAGCCCAGGCCCGAACCAGATTCCAAGAATCTTTACCGGGCCATCTGTCCAGCCGAACTCACCTGGAAGCGAGTTTACCCCGGTCCAAGTGCCCAACCGCAGGCCAACGGACTTGCTGCGGTTGACTATGGCCCCTGTAACACGTTCATACTCATCGACCGCCTCTATCACCGCTTTAATATCGATCCTTCGCCCTACATAAACGGTGACGTCATCGGCGTACGCGGAAACCCTGGCAAATCGGCCGCCAGGTAGAGCTATCCCGCGTAGGACTGGTCTCGTCGTCTCGTCCCTTAACTTGCGAAGGAAGGGCTCCAACGCCAGGACATAAAGCAGAGGCGACAGCGGACACCCCTGGCGCACCGACCGAGAGACCCCAAAGGACTCCGACAACCTACCATTTACTTGTACCGCTACCGTGGGGTCACGATACAAAACGGAAATCCACTTGCGGAAGTCCGGACCAAAACCGGCGGTCTCCAAAACAGACTCCAAGAAACCATGGTCGACCCTATCGAAAGCTTTGGACTGATCTAAATTGATCAGCGCGGCTCCTGTGTCGTCTTCTAACCCCTCTATGATCGTGCGCACCAAGTGCAAGTTGTCTTTAATCGTTCTCCCCTTCACAGAACAAGTCTGATCCGGTTCGACCAAATCACCGATGACAACCTGCAGTCGGTTTGCAAGAACGCGGGCCAAAATCTTCAACTCTGTGTTTAGCAGAGTGATGGGCCTGTAATCATCTAAGTCCTCCCCACCATGCCGCTCTTTCTTCTTCAGTAGTGTGACCACTCCTTTGGTTACCTGCCCAGGGATGGATCCCTGGGAAAACCAGTGGTTAAACACACCCGTCAGAAGAGGAACAAACATGGGCGACAGCCTCAAATACAATTCGTAGGGCAGACCATCGAGCCCTGGAGATCTGTTCTGGCCAACCTGCTTCAACGCAGTAATGACTTCACGCTCTGTAACCACCCCATCACAGCTAGCTGCTCGGTCCGCAGTAAGGCGGGGCGAGCCGGCTAAATAGCTGCCAAACTCCTGGCCGCGGAGTCTGGGTAGTTGGGTAAAGCGTTCCTTCAAATGTTGACGAAACCCATTGCAAATCTCTCGAGTCGATACGAGGGTATGTCCTTCCAGGTTTTTCACCTTCCGAATGTACCCGTCCGAACCACGTCTTAAGGCAGCCTTACGCTCAACAGCGTCAACGTTCACGGCTTCGTTAGAGACTCTTTTTAACCTAGCCCTAACTACTTGCCCTTCGTAACGCTCGCTAGCCAAGCGCTGAAGGTCCCCCTTAACTATGTTTATCTCTAGGGGATCCCCACCAGCCACCGCCCGGGTCAATCTATCTTCTAGCTGCCTTTTGGTCCGTGCCCTAGTTAACGCGAGGCGTTGGCTGTATTGGACACAAAAGAGCCTAATGGTAGCCTTAAGTCTAACCCACCAGCTACTCCCGGTAACCGCCCCCACTAACTCCCGCTGAATTAGTGTTGTCAGCTGTTCCCGAAAGTCGTTCATCTCCAACAAGGAGGCGTTCAACTTCCAGTAGCCAGCCAACCTAGGCCTATTACCTAATCTCAAACGGGCCATTACTAATTTATGGTCCGAATGACCTAACCAGTGGAACGTGGGACACGATAAGAAATCTATGTCGCCTCTTCTAATTAACATCCTGTCCAAGTAGGTACTTGGACAGGCGGCCACGCTACTTTGCCACGTCCACATCTCCCTCCCTGGGTGATCCAGACGGAACCTGTCGACAAGATCGCACGAGGCCATCAGGTCAGACAGGCTGCTTTCACACCGATCCGACCCTCTATTCCCCCCGACCTTATCTATCTTGGGGTCCAGGATGGCATTCCAGTCCCCCATTAAAACTACTCGCTCCGGACCCGCCGAAAGGAACACCTCCACCTGCCGAAAAAAGGAAACCCTCTCCCCAGCGATATTGGGCGCGTAAACTGCCAAAATCCGGAACTTACTGCTTTTAACGGCAACATCGACCACGACCAGCCTTCCATGAGCGCACGCGTGAACTACAGTAACCGCCGCACCTAGGGTGCGACTCACTAACACAGAAACCCCACGGCTAAAGGAATTGCCGTATGCTGAATAAACGTCAAAGTCGTTCACCAGCACACTGCAATCCCCGGGCCCAACAAAGTGGGTCTCCTGAATTGTAGCTATATCTACCTCCAGGGCTATGAGATCCCTCAGCACGCGAGCAGCCTTGCTTCGAGATCTCATGCCCCTCGCATTTAAACTAGCTAGGTTCAAGTTTGCCATAATTTCCCTAACTAGAAGTATCCCTCAAAAACGGGTCTAAAGTCCTCGGGTGTTAGAACGCCGAAAGACTGACCGATGCTGCCAGTTAGCAACTCTGTTGTGAACTGACCTCCTCGGACCAGTCCCCCCACGTCTAAGGGAAAGGTTATTTTCAAGGCTCTATAAAGGGATGGGTGAACGTAAATGGGGACCCTCCCTTCGCACTTGACTGCTATTTGCATTAAGGACGGGTGCTCCTCATCCACAATCTTCAGCCCCGGAAAAGCCAGTTTCGCTTCGGCAACCATCCTCCATAATGCTTTTACTCTGGCCCCCTTCTCCTTTCTCAGGAACGTGATGAGCATCGGTGCTTCACTGAAGTTGGTTGGCCTCTCCACTTCCTTCCCGTCCACTTCGGTGAGCTTTTCCAGCTTTTGGACGTGTTTCTTCTGGCCTGCGCTGAGGTCCACCGGTCCCTGGCTCACGTCCACCTCGCATATCCTCTCCCCGGGTAAGAAAGGCCTCTTCCGTGTTCGTTCAGTCCGGATCGGGGCTACCGGGGTGGTGGTGGTGCTGATCGTCTCTTTGTTCTCTTCTGCTTCCATGTCCTCTGGGGACCCGGCTTCTACGTCTTCGGAAGTTTGGGCTTCAGAGGTCTCCTCGTTGGTAGTAGGAGTAGTAGTGGTAGGGGGAGGGGTATTCTGCTCATCCATGGGGTCTGACGGTTGGGCAGGGTTTTCTTGGTCTTCTTCGTCGTCGTCTTCCTGGTCTTCCTTAACCTTCTTGTTTGTGGCTGCCAGGCTTCTTTTTTCCGTCTTCTTTTCTTCTTCTTCCTCTTCTGATTCGGGGGCCAACTTTCGTTTCACTCCCGACTTCTCTTCCTTTTGTTTCTGGTCTTTTGGCTTTTCCGGGGCCACTGTCTTCTGCTTTCCCTTCTTGGCCACAGTACTCCAGCTCCTTGGTGTCTCCGCTGTTGGTGTGACTGCTTTCTCCGTCACTTTCACCGGGGGCACCGCTGTCGGTGGGGGCACTGGATCCCTCTTCGGGCAGAACTTCGCCATGTGGCCCGGCATCCTACAGCTCCAACAGTGTGGCCTTCTGCCTTCGACGATTATGGACATTGTCCATTTCTCCCATGTCAGTTGGGCGGGGATTGTGTTGAAGCCAGCTCTGTTGACCCTCATCTTGAGCTTATAATCTCCGGTCATTATATTTTTGGGGCCTCGCGCTGCCGTCACTGCCTCCACGTCCCCATATTGTGATAGGATGGCTCCGACCTGCTCCTCTTCGAAACACCATGGGACTCCCAGAATGGTCACCGTTGTTCGTCTTTTTTCCAGGTATTCTGGCTTACACCGGATCCCCTTCCATATTGTGTCGCTTTTCGATGTTCTGATGGCGTCTTCTTCTGTGGGTAGCAGGACATCCCACATTGCGTAACTTCTACGCACTATGTAAGTTGCTGGGATGTTTGTTTCCACCAACAAGCTTATCATTTTCTCCTTGCTCAATCCGGTGAGCCCCTTTTGTTTTTCATCGAAAGTCACTAGGGACACAATTCTTCTTCTGAGGCTTTCGAGCTTCCCTGGGACTGGCTTGATTTCATTTCCGTCCGTGAGGTGCCGGTACTTTTCCTGGAAGAGTCTTCGGTATGCTTCCGGGCTCTTTTGCTCCTTCGGGCCCCAGGTCTTCTCTGGACTTGTTTGATTTGGTCCCCAGCTGCTTCCAGCTTCTGGACTTTTTCCTGGGCTCTGCTGTTGTGATCCCTCGTGACCCGTCTTCTCCGGTCTTGCTTCTGGGCTTTTTCCCGGATTCTGCTTCTTCTCGTGAGTCATAGGTTGCCGTGCAGTAGGCTTCTAAAACTCAAGAGAGTTCCATCTCCTCAAAGCTGGTTCCCTCTTCTTCGGGCTGTTGTTTGCCGACTTGACCGCTCTGTTCGTTCCTTCTGTGGAGGGGTGTGATTTCCTGATGGGCCTTTGAGGTATGGCCCAGCCTGTCTTGATTGCTCTTTTCTCTTCCCGTGTCCGTGGTTTTCCCCCGACAACTGCCCATGGGTTGAGAAAATCTGTGTCGCTGTCGTCCCTTGGTTCAGCGCCCCCGGGCCTAGAGTGTTTTCCCTCTACTAGGTATACAGGAGGTGATGGTGAATACCCCGCGGCTAGAGACTCTATTTCTACCATGAACGCTGCAGGTGATAGTGGGATTTCACTGGGTGTGGCATCCCCTGACAACGACGACGGCACTGAGACTCCACCGGGTGTGGTATCTCTCGACGGCACTGGGATTCCATTGGGCGTGGTCTCCCCCGACAGCGGCACTGTAACGTCACTCGACGGCATTGTGACGTTACCCGTCAACGGCACTGGAACGTCACCGAATGTGACGCTCCCCCTTCTCGGCACTGGGGTGTCACCGGGTGTGACACCCCCCCTTCTCGGCACTGGGGTGTCACCGGGTGTGACACCCCCCCTTCTCGGCACTGGGGTGTCACCGGGTGTGACACCCCCCCTTCTCGGCACTGGGGTGTCACCGGGTGTGACACCCCCCCTTCTCGGCACTGGGGTGTCACCGGATGTGACACCCCCCCTTCTCGGCACAACACCAGGGGCGTCCCCCATGGTGTTAGAGGCAGAGGCCTGCCTCTTGATTTGTTGGCCCAGTGCCCTTCCCCGACCCGCCGATTTGGAAGCTAGAGGGCCTTCACCACAAAAGGGTACGTGGGTAACCTCTAGTCCTGCCGGCTGCTTAAGTCGGTTCCAGACACTGAACAATCTGAAAAAGAATAGAAAACGTCAAAATTAGTACGAGCTTTGCATGAGAACCAAGCCATTTATTTAGTGTTCTGCCCCGGACCTGGCATTATCTACTGCCAGGCCCTCATTTGGGGTCCAGAGACACTTAGGCATGAAGCCAGTAGGGGGAAAGGGGGGTCGAGGGTCATTCTAAACTATGCTAGGTCTTTGAAGACTTTATTAAAATTCCTATGCTAAGACACTATTTTTTATATTATCATTCTTACCATGGAGTTTACCTACTTAAAATCTCCCCAGCGTATGGCTTTGGCGTTTTTAACTGAAAGAAATAAATGTTTTTATTCAACAAAACAAAATCATATGTACAAACAAAAAGAAAAGATGATTTTGGAAATAAAATTTTTTCTAAAAATGAGGGATGAGATGATGGGGAGGGGGGCAAACTAAGATACACCCAAAAAGAAAAGAAAAAACAAATTAACAAAATGCCTATGGGGTCGGGTTAGTAATGGATCCCCCCAACCTATTTCTAAATATGGAGCGCCTACTGTCTTTCGGTCCCGAAGGTCGAAAGCAAGCAGGTCGTTCCCTAGTGGGGAGTGGGGGACCTAGGGACGATATTTGAAAATAAATTAGATAGGGATGGGTAACATCAGGACTGGACGGCGTCTTCCAAGATAAATGTACGTATAGGGGCAAACAGACCGGGGACAAAACAAAGGGTGGACTGGGCATCTTTTGGAAGCTCTCCTATTGCCGATAAAAATAAATTCAGGGACGGGATCAACTTTCATACTTGCCCTAGTCTAGTATCTAATAAAGAATTTTCCACTCGTGGTGGTTAGGACCTAACTATCCCTACTCTGTTACTTTGTTTGGGGCTGGGTTCCGTAGAACCTTAGCACCGCCTGACAGATACCACTAGGGTGGGAAAACAAACTTAAACCTAGCGCCTCGTCGGATGCACAAACTAGTGTTGTGCACCCATCTCCTATCAAAGTCCATGCGGTGCAATCTTTTCCAATCGCATCTGATCTTTACTTTAAGTTGATGTTTAAAGCGACCAACCAGATCCCGATCCGAAACAGATTGCTCCTCATGGACAATCTCAAGACGTGAAATCCACGTTACTAATCTAGCTACTGCTAGGATCGCTAGAAACACCAATCGTCTCTCCCCAGTAAACGGCGGATCCATGTTGTCGACGACGTACGCCAAATCAAGTGGCACCAACCGCTCGGGGTCGATGCGAGCCGTTACCCTTCCGACGTACTCCCAGAGCCTCCGAACTCCGCTGCAAAGAAAAAAGGCATGCTCCCTCGTTTCATCTTCGTCTTCCTCGCAGCGGGGGCAGAAAGGAACGTATTCATCCTCTCTGCAGAATCCGGCTAGTACGCCGAAAAGTGGCAGCGCATTCCGGACTAGCCTCCATGTGATTGAAAACTCTGAATTATTTAGAAAGCTACTGGCTGGCGCCCAATTCCACTGAGAGAGGACCTCCTCCCTCGACATGTGCAGCCGCTCAACCAGCGGATCTTTTGCGGTCCCCACTACTAAATCCCGATACAGTCTCCTCCTAGGCCGTGCAAGGTCACTGGACCCCGGCAATGCCCTAAGGGCGGCTCGGCATTCGGAGAGGAACCGCCGTTCCCCCGCCGGTCTTCTGCGACCTTCGGCGGCAGGGGAGGGCACGAGCTGTGGGAAAGCGTGCTCCACAACTGGTACCCAGTGCAATTCCTCAAGCAGTGTCCGACTTAGGAACGCCAATCTTTCGGCGTGCTTATGACTTAACAAGTCAGGCATTCCCAAGCCTCCATCGCTGAGTTTCTGTGTACAGACCTGTCTACGGACATACGGCTTTCCCCCTTTCCAGAGGAGTCTGAAAAGGAGTCGCTCCAAAGCCTTACAGCGGTCCGCAGGCAGAGGAAGTACTGACAAGTGGTAAAGGATCAACGGAAAGACGTAAGTTTGGCACGCCTCCGCACGACCCTTCAGGGACAAACCCCTGCGAATCCAAGTCCCCACTGACGATTCGACCTTTGTCTGTACCTCCGACCAATTTTTGTCCAGCTGGAGCCCAGGCCCGAACCAGATTCCAAGAATCTTTACCGGGCCATCTGTCCAGCCGAACTCACCTGGAAGCGAGTTTACCCCGGTCCAAGTGCCCAACCGCAGGCCAACGGACTTGCTGCGGTTGACTATGGCCCCTGTAACACGTTCATACTCATCGACCGCCTCTATCACCGCTTTAATATCGATCCTTCGCCCTACATAAACGATGACGTCATCGGCGTACGCGGAAACCCTGGCAAATCGGCCGCCAGGTAGAGCTATCCCGCGTAGGACTGGTCTCGTCGTCTCGTCCCTTAACTTGCGAAGGAAGGGCTCCAACGCCAGGACATAAAGCAGAGGCGACAGCGGACACCCCTGGCGCACCGACCGAGAGACCCCAAAGGACTCCGACAACCTACCATTTACTTGTACCGCTACCGTGGGGTCACGATACAAAACGGAAATCCACTTGCGGAAGTCCGGACCAAAACCGGCGGTCTCCAAAACAGACTCCAAGAAACCATGGTCGACCCTATCGAAAGCTTTGGACTGATCTAAATTGATCAGCGCGGCTCCTGTGTCGTCTTCTAACCCCTCTATGATCGTGCGCACCAAGTGCAAGTTGTCTTTAATCGTTCTCCCCTTCACAGAACAAGTCTGATCCGGTTCGACCAAATCACCGATGACAACCTGCAGTCGGTTTGCAAGAACGCGGGCCAAAATCTTCAACTCTGTGTTTAGCAGAGTGATGGGCCTGTAATCATCTAAGTCCTCCCCACCATGCCGCTCTTTCTTCTTCAGTAGTGTGACCACTCCTTTGGTTACCTGCCCAGGGATGGATCCCTGGGAAAACCAGTGGTTAAACACACCCGTCAGAAGAGGAACAAACATGGGCGACAGCCTCAAATACAATTCGTAGGGCAGACCATCGAGCCCTGGAGATCTGTTCTGGCCAACCTGCTTCAACGCAGTAATGACTTCACGCTCTGTAACCACCCCATCACAGCTAGCTGCTCGGTCCGCAGTAAGGCGGGGCGAGCCGGCTAAATAGCTGCCAAACTCCTGGCCGCGGAGTCTGGGTAGTTGGGTAAAGCGTTCCTTCAAATGTTGACGAAACCCATTGCAAATCTCTCGAGTCGATACGAGGGTATGTCCTTCCAGGTTTTTCACCTTCCGAATGTACCCGTCCGAACCACGTCTTAAGGCAGCCTTACGCTCAACAGCGTCAACGTTCACGGCTTCGTTAGAGACTCTTTTTAACCTAGCCCTAACTACTTGCCCTTCGTAACGCTCGCTAGCCAAGCGCTGAAGGTCCCCCTTAACTATGTTTATCTCTAGGGGATCCCCACCAACCACCGCCCGGGTCAATCTATCTTCTAGCTGCCTTTTGGTCCGTGCCCTAGTTAACGCGAGGCGTTGGCTGTATTGGACACAAAAGAGCCTAATGGTAGCCTTAAGTCTAACCCACCAGCTACTCCCGGTAACCGCCCCCACTAACTCCCGCTGAATTAGTATTGTCAGCTGTTCCCGAAAGTCGTTCATCTCCAACAAGGAGGCGTTCAACTTCCAGTAGCCAGCCAACCTAGGCCTATTACCTAATCTCAAACGGGCCATTACTAATTTATGGTCCGAATGACCTAACCAGTGGAACGTGGGACACGATAAGAAATCTATGTCGCCTCTTCTAATTAACATCCTGTCCAAGTAGGTACTTGGACAGGCGGCCACGCTACTTTGCCACGTCCACATCTCCCTCCCTGGGTGATCCAGACGGAACCTGTCGACAAGATCGCACGAGACCATCAGGTCAGACAGGCTGCTTTCACACCGATCCGACCCTCTATTCCCCCCGACCTTATCTATCTTGGGGTCCAGGATGGCATTCCAGTCCCCCATTAAAACTACTCGCTCCGGACCCGCCGAAAGGAACACCTCCACCTGCCGAAAAAAGGAAACCCTCTCCCCAGCGATATTGGGCGCGTAAACTGCCAAAATCCGGAACTTACTGCTTTTAACGGCAACATCGACCACGACCAGCCTTCCATGAGCGCACGCGTGAACTACAGTAACCGCCGCACCTAGGGTGCGACTCACTAACACAGAAACCCCACGGCTAAAGGAATTGCCGTATGCTGAATAAACGTCAAAGTCGTTCACCAGCACACTGCAATCCCCGGGCCCAACAAAGTGGGTCTCCTGAATTGTAGCTATATCTACCTCCAGGGCTATGAGATCCCTCAGCACGCGAGCAGCCTTGCTTCGAGATCTCATGCCCCTCGCATTTAAACTAGCTAGGTTCAAGTTTGCCATAATTTCCCTAACTAGAAGTATCCCTCAAAAGCGGGTCTAAAGTCCTCGGGTGTTAGAACGCCGAAAGACTGACCGATGCTGCCAGTTAGCAACTCTGTTGTGAACTGACCTCCTCGGACCAGTCCCCCCACGTCTAAGGGAAAGGTTATTTTCAAGGCTCTATAAAGGGATGGGTGAACATAAATGGGGACCCTCCCTTCGCACTTGACTGCTATTTGCATCAAGGACGGGTGCTCCTCGTCCACAATCTTCAGCCCCGGAAAAGCCAGTTTCGCTTCGGCAACCATCCTCCATAATGCCTTTACTCTGGCCCCCTTCTCCTTTCTCAGGAACGTGATGAGCATCGGTGCTTCACTGAAGTTGGTTGGCCTCTCCACTTCCTTCCCGTCCACTTCGGTGAGCTTTTCCAGCTTTTTGACGTGCTTCTTCTGGCCTGCGCTGAGGTCCACCGGTCCCTGGCTCACATCCACCTCGCATATCCTCTCCCCGGGTAGGAAGGGCCTCTTCCGTGTTCGTTCAGTCCGGATCGGGGCTACCGGGGTGGTGGTGGTGCTGATCGTCTCTTTGTTCTCTTCTGCTTCCATGTCCTCTGAGGACCCGGCTTCTACGTCTTCGGAAGTTTGGGCTTCAGAGGTCTCCTGGTTGGTAGTAGGAGTAGTAGTGGTAGGGGGAGGGGTATTCTGCTCATCCATGGGGTCTGACGGTTGGGCAGGGTTTTCTTGGTCTTCTTCGTCGTCGTCTTCCTGGTCTTCCTTAACCTTCTTGTTTGTGGCTGCCAGGCTTCTATTTTCCGTCTTCTTTTCTTCTTCTTCCTCTTCTGATTCGGGGGCCAACTTTCGTTTCACTCCCGACTTCTCTTCCTTCTGCTTCTGGTCTTTTGGCTTTTCCGGGGCCACTGTCTTCTGCTTTCCCTTCTTGGCCACAGTACTCCAGCTGCTTGGTGTCTCTGCTGTTGGAGTGACTGCTTTTTCCGTCACTTTCACCGGGGGCACCGCTGTCGGTGGGGGCACAGGATCCCTCTTCGGGCAGAACTTTGCCATGTGGCCCGGCATCCTACAGCTCCAACAGTGTGGCCTTCTGCCTTCGACGATTATGGACATTGTCCATTTCTCCCATGTCAGTTGGGCGGGGATTGCGTTGAAGCCAGCTCTGTTGATCCTCATCTTGAGCTTATAATCTCCGGTCATTATATTTTTGGGGCCTCGCGCTGCCGTCACTGCCTCCACGTCCCCATATTGTGATAAGATGGCTCCGACCTGCTCCTCTTCGAAACACCATGGGACTCCCAGAATGGTCACCGTTGTTCGTCTTTTTTCCAGGTATTCTGGCTTACACCGGATCCCCTTCCATATTGTGTCGCTTTTTGATGTTCTGATGGCGTCTTCTTCTGTGGGTAGCAGGACATCCCACATTGCGTAACTTCTACGCACTATGTAAGTTGCTGGGATGTTTGTTTCCACCAACAAGCTTATCATTTTCTCCTTGCTCAAACCGGTGAGCCCCTTCTGTTTTTCATCGAAAGTCACTAGGGACACAATTCTTCTTCTGAGGCTTTCGAGCTTCCCGGGGACTGGCTTGATTTCATTTCCGTCCGTGAGGTGCCGGTACTTTTCCTGGAAGAGTCTTCGGTATGCTTCCGGGCTCTTTTGCTCCTTCGGGCCCCAGGTCTTCTCTGGACTTGTTTGATTTGGTCCCCAGCTGCTTCCAGCTTCTGGACTCTTTCCTGGGCTCTGCTGCTGTGATCCCTCGTGACCCGTCTTCTCCGGTCTTGCTTCTGGGCTTTTCCCCGGATTCTGCTTCTTCTCGTGAGTCATAGGTTGCCATGTAGTAGGTTTCTCCAACTCAAGAGAGTTCCATCTCCTCAATGCTGGTTCCCTCTTCTTCGGGCTGTTGTCCGCCGACCTGACCGCTCTGTTCGTTCCTTCTGCGGAAGGGTGTGATTTCCTGATGGGCCTTTGAGGTATGGCATTGCTCTTTTCTCTTCCCGTGTCCGTGGTTTTCCCCCGACAACTGCCCATGGGTTGAGAAAATCTGTGTCGCTGTCCTCCCTTGGTTCAGCGCCCCCGGGCCTAGAGTGTTTTCCCTCTACTAGGTATACAGGAGGTGATGGTGAATACCCCGCGGCTAGAGACTCTATTTCTACCATGAACGCTGCAGGTGATAGTGGGATTTCACTGGGTGTGGCATCCCCTGACAACGACGACGGCACTGAGACTCCACCGGGTGTGGTATCTCTCGACGGCACTGGGATTCCATTGGGCGTGGTCTCCCCCGACAGCGGCACTGTAACGTCACTCGACGGCATTGTGACGTTACCCGTCAACGGCACTGGAACGTCACCGAATGTGACGCTCCCCCTTCTCGGCACTGGGGTGTCACCGGGTGTGACACCCCCCCTTCTCGGCACTGGGGTGTCACCGGGTGTGACACCCCCCCTTCTCGGCACTGGGGTGTCACCGGGTGTGACACCCCCCCTTCTCGGCACTGGGGTGTCACCGGGTGTGACACCCCCCCTTCTCGGCACTGGGGTGTCACCGGGTGTGACACCCCCCCTTCTCGGCGCTGGGGTGTCACCGGATGTGACACCCCCCCTTCTCGGCACAACACCAGGGGCGTCCCCCATGGTGTTAGAGGCAGAGGCCTGCCTCTTGATTTGTTGGCCCAGTGCCCTTCCCCGACCCGCCGATTTGGAAGCTAGAGGGCCTTCACCACAAAAGGGTACGTGGGTAACCTCTAGTCCTGCCGGCTGCTTAAGTCGGGTCCAGACACTGAACAATCTGAAAAAAGAATAGAAAACGTGAACAGTTAAAGGAGCTTCGCATGAGAACCAAGCCATTTATTTAGTGTTCTGCCCCGGACCTGGCATTATCTACTGCCAGGCCCTCATTTGGGGTCCAGAGACACTTAGGCATGAAGCCAGTAGGGGGAAAGGGGGGTCGAGGGTCATTCTAAACTATGCTAGGTCTTTGAAGACTTTATTAAAATTCCTATGCTAAGACACTATTTTTTATATTATCATTCTTACCATGGAGTTTATCTACTTAAAATCTCCCCAGCGTATGGCTTTTGGCGTTTTTAACTGAAAGAAATAAATGTTTTTATTCAACAAAACAAAATCATATGTACAAACAAAAAAGAAAATATGATTTTGGAAATAAAATTTTTTCTAAAAATGAGGGATGAGATGATGGGGAGGGGGGCAAACTAAGATACACCCAAAAAGAAAAGAAAAAACAAATTAACAAAATGCCTATGGGGTCGGGTTAGTAATGGATCCCCCCAACCTATTTCTAAATATGGAGCGCCTACTGTCTTTCGGTCCCGAAGGTCGAAAGCAAGCAGGTCGTTCCCTAGTGGGGAGTGGGGGACCTAGGGACGATATTTGAAAATAAATTAGATAGGGATGGGTAACATCAGGACTGGACGGCGTCTTCCAAGATAAATGTACGTATAGGGGCAAACAGACCGGGGACAAAACAAAGGGTGGACTGGGCATCTTTTGGAAGCTCTCCTATTGCCGATAAAAATAAATTCAGGGACGGGATCAACTTTCATACTTGCCCTAGTCTAGTATCTAATAAAGAATTTTCCACTCGTGGTGGTTAGGACCTAACTATCCCTACTCTGTTACTTTGTTTGGGGCTGGGTTCCGTAGAACCTTAGCACCGCCTGACAGATACCACTAGGGTGGGAAAACAAACTTAAACCTAGCGCCTCGTCGGATGCACAAACTAGTGTTGTGCACCCATCTCCTATCAAAGTCCATGCGGTGCAATCTTTTCCAATCGCATCTGATCTTTACTTTAAGTTGATGTTTAAAGCGACCAACCAGATCCCGATCCGAAACAGATTGCTCCTCATGGACAATCTCAAGACGTGAAATCCACGTTACTAATCTAGCTACTGCTAGGATCGCTAGAAACACCAATCGTCTCTCCCCAGTAAACGGCGGATCCATGTTGTCGACGACGTACGCCAAATCAAGTGGCACCAACCGCTCGGGGTCGATGCGAGCCGTTACCCTTCCGACGTACTCCCAGAGCCTCCGAACTCCGCTGCAAAGAAAAAAGGCATGCTCCCTCGTTTCATCTTCGTCTTCCTCGCAGCGGGGGCAGAAAGGAACGTATTCATCCTCTCTGCAGAATCCGGTTAGTACGCCGAAAAGTGGCAGCGCATTCCGGACTAGCCTCCATGTGATTGAAAACTCTGAATTATTTAGAAAGCTACTGGCTGGCGCCCAATTCCACTGAGAGAGGACCTCCTCCCCCGACATGTGCAGCCGCTCAACCAGCGGATCTTTTGCGGTCCCCACTACTAAATCCCGATACAGTCTCCTCCTAGGCCGTGCAAGGTCACTGGACCCCGGCAATGCCCTAAGGGCGGCTCGGCATTCGGAGAGGAACCGCCGTTCCCCCGCCGGTCTTCTGCGACCTTCGGCGGCAGGGGAGGGCACGAGCTGTGGGAAAGCGTGCTCCACAACTGGTACCCAGTGCAATTCCTCAAGCAGTGTCCGACTTAGGAACGCCAATCTTTCGGCGTGCTTATGACTTAACAAGTCAGGCATTCCCAAGCCTCCATCGCTGAGTTTCTGTGTACAGACCTGTCTACGGACATACGGCTTTCCCCCTTTCCAGAGGAGTCTGAAAAGGAGTCGCTCCAAAGCCTTACAGCGGTCCGCAGGCAGAGGAAGTACTGACAAGTGGTAAAGGATCAACGGAAAGACGTAAGTTTGGCACGCCTCCGCACGACCCTTCAGGGACAAACCCCTGCGAATCCAAGTCCCCACTGACGATTCGACCTTTGTCTGTACCTCCGACCAATTTTTGTCCAGCTGGAGCCCAGGCCCGAACCAGATTCCAAGAATCTTTACCGGGCCATCTGTCCAGCCGAACTCACCTGGAAGCGAGTTTACCCCGGTCCAAGTGCCCAACCGCAGGCCAACGGACTTGCTGCGGTTGACTATGGCCCCTGTAACACGTTCATACTCATCGACCGCCTCTATCACCGCTTTAATATCGATCCTTCGCCCTACATAAACGGTGACGTCATCGGCGTACGCGGAAACCCTGGCAAATCGGCCGCCAGGTAGAGCTATCCCGCGTAGGACTGGTCTCGTCGTCTCGTCCCTTAACTTGCGAAGGAAGGGCTCCAACGCCAGGACATAAAGCAGAGGCGACAGCGGACACCCCTGGCGCACCGACCGAGAGACCCCAAAGGACTCCGACAACCTACCATTTACTTGTACCGCTACCGTGGGGTCACGATACAAAACGGAAATCCACTTGCGGAAGTCCGGACCAAAACCGGCGGTCTCCAAAACAGACTCCAAGAAACCATGGTCGACCCTATCGAAAGCTTTGGACTGATCTAAATTGATCAGCGCGGCTCCTGTGTCGTCTTCTAACCCCTCTATGATCGTGCGCACCAAGTGCAAGTTGTCTTTAATCGTTCTCCCCTTCACAGAACAAGTCTGATCCGGTTCGACCAAATCACCGATGACAACCTGCAGTCGGTTTGCAAGAACGCGGGCCAAAATCTTCAACTCTGTGTTTAGCAGAGTGATGGGCCTGTAATCATCTAAGTCCTCCCCACCATGCCGCTCTTTCTTCTTCAGTGGTGTGACCACTCCTTTGGTTACCTGCCCAGGGATGGATCCCTGGGAAAACCAGTGGTTAAACACACCCGTCAGAAGAGGAACAAACATGGGCGACAGCCTCAAATACAATTCGTAGGGCAGACCATCGAGCCCTGGAGATCTGTTCTGGCCAACCTGCTTCAACGCAGTAATGACTTCACGCTCTGTAACCACCCCATCACAGCTAGCTGCTCGGTCCGCAGTAAGGCGGGGCGAGCCGGCTAAATAGCTGCCAAACTCCTGGCCGCGGAGTCTGGGTAGTTGGGTAAAGCGTTCCTTCAAATGTTGACGAAACCCATTGCAAATCTCTCGAGTCGATACGAGGGTATGTCCTTCCAGGTTTTTCACCTTCCGAATGTACCCGTCCGAACCACGTCTTAAGGCAGCCTTACGCTCAACAGCGTCAACGTTCACGGCTTCGTTAGAGACTCTTTTTAACCTAGCCCTAACTACTTGCCCTTCGTAACGCTCGCTAGCCAAGCGCTGAAGGTCCCCCTTAACTATGTTTATCTCTAGGGGATCCCCACCAGCCACCGCCTGGGTCAATCTATCTTCTAGCTGCCTTTTGGTCCGTGCCCTAGTTAACGCGAGGCGTTGGCTGTATTGGACACAAAAGAGCCTAATGGTAGCCTTAAGTCTAACCCACCAGCTACTCCCGGTAACCGCCCCCACTAACTCCCGCTGAATTAGTGTTGTCAGCTGTTCCCGAAAGTCGTTCATCTCCAACAAGGAGGCGTTCAACTTCCAGTAGCCAGCCAACCTAGGCCTATTACCTAATCTCAAACGGGCCATTACTAATTTATGGTCCGAATGACCTAACCAGTGGAACGTGGGACACGATAAGAAATCTATGTCGCCTCTTCTAATTAACATCCTGTCCAAGTAGGTACTTGGACAGGCGGCCACGCTACTTTGCCACGTCCACATCTCCCTCCCTGGGTGATCCAGACGGAACCTGTCGACAAGATCGCACGAGGCCATCAGGTCAGACAGGCTGCTTTCACACCGATCCGACCCTCTATTCCCCCCGACCTTATCTATCTTGGGGTCCAGGATGGCATTCCAGTCCCCCATTAAAACTACTCGCTCCGGACCCGCCGAAAGGAACACCTCCACCTGCCGAAAAAAGGAAACCCTCTCCCCAGCGATATTGGGCGCGTAAACTGCCAAAATCCGGAACTTACTGCTTTTAACGGCAACATCGACCACGACCAGCCTTCCATGAGCGCACGCGTGAACTACAGTAACCGCCGCACCTAGAGTGCGACTCACTAACACAGAAACCCCACGGCTAAAGGAATTGCCGTATGCTGAATAAACGTCAAAGTCGTTCACCAGCACACTGCAATCCCCGGGCCCAACAAAGTGGGTCTCCTGAATTGTAGCTATATCTACCTCCAGGGCTATGAGATCCCTCAGCACGCGAGCAGCCTTGCTTCGAGATCTCATGCCCCTCGCATTTAAACTAGCTAGGTTCAAGTTTGCCATAATTTCCTTAACTAGAAGTATCCCTCAAAAACGGGTCTAAAGTCCTCGGGTGTTAGAACGCCGAAAGACTGACCGATGCTGCCAGTTAGCAACTCTGTTGTGAACTGACCTCCTCGGACCAGTCCCCCCACGTCTAAGGGAAAGGTTATTTTCAAGGCTCTATAAAGGGATGGGTGAACATAAATGGGGACCCTCCCTTCGCACTTGACTGCTATTTGCATTAAGGACGGGTGCTCCTCATCCACAATCTTCAGCCCCGGAAAAGCCAGTTTCGCTTCGGCAACCATCCTCCATAATGCTTTTACTCTGGCCCCCTTCTCCTTTCTCAGGAACGTGATGAGCATCGGTGCTTCACTGAAGTTGGTTGGCCTCTCCACTTCCTTCCCGTCCACTTCGGTGAGCTTTTCCAGCTTTTGGACGTGCTTCTTCTGTCCTGCGCTGAGGTCCACCGGTCCCTGGCTCACATCCACCTCGCATATCCTCTCCCCGGGTAAGAAAGGCCTCTTCCGTGTTCGTTCAGTCCGGATCGGGGCTACCGGGGTGGTGGTGGTGCTGATCGTCTCTTTGTTCTCTTCTGCTTCCATGTCCTCTGGGGACCCGGCTTCTACGTCTTCGGAAGTTTGGGCTTCAGAGGTCTCCTCGTTGGTAGTAGGAGTAGTAGTGGTAGGGGGAGGGGTATTCTGCTCATCCATGGGGTCTGACGGTTGGGCAGGGTTTTCTTGGTCTTCTTCGTCGTCGTCTTCCTGGTCTTCCTTAACCTTCTTGTTTGTGGCTGCCAGGCTTCTTTTTTCCGTCTTCTTTTCTTCTTCTTCCTCTTCTGATTCGGGGGCCAACTTTCGTTTCACTCCCGACTTCTCTTCCTTTTGTTTCTGGTCTTTTGGCTTTTCCGGGGCCACTGTCTTCTGCTTTCCCTTCTTGGCCACAGTACTCCAGCTCCTTGGTGTCTCCGCTGTTGGTGTGACTGCTTTCTCCGTCACTTTCACCGGGGGCACCGCTGTCGGTGGGGGCACTGGATCCCTCTTCGGGCAGAACTTCGCCATGTGGCCCGGCATCCTACAGCTCCAACAGTGTGGCCTTCTGCCTTCGACGATTATGGACATTGTCCATTTCTCCCATGTCAGTTGGGCGGGGATTGTGTTGAAGCCAGCTCTGTTGACCCTCATCTTGAGCTTATAATCTCCGGTCATTATATTTTTGGGGCCTCGCGCTGCCGTCACTGCCTCCACGTCCCCATATTGTGATAAGATGGCTCCGACCTGCTCCTCTTCGAAACACCATGGGACTCCCAGAATGGTCACCGTTGTTCGTCTTTTTTCCAGGTATTCTGGCTTACACCGGATCCCCTTCCATATTGTGTCGCTTTTCGATGTTCTGATGGCGTCTTCTTCTGTGGGTAGCAGGACATCCCACATTGCGTAACTTCTACGCACTATGTAAGTTGCTGGGATGTTTGTTTCCACCAACAAGCTTATCATTTTCTCCTTGCTCAATCCGGTGAGCCCCTTTTGTTTTTCATCGAAAGTCACTAGGGACACAATTCTTCTTCTGAGGCTTTCGAGCTTCCCTGGGACTGGCTTGATTTCATTTCCGTCCGTGAGGTGCCGGTACTTTTCCTGGAAGAGTCTTCGGTATGCTTCCGGGCTCTTTTGCTCCTTCGGGCCCCAGGTCTTCTCTGGACTTGTTTGATTTGGTCCCCAGCTGCTTCCAGCTTCTGGACTTTTTCCTGGGCTCTGCTGCTGTGATCCCTCGTGACCCGTCTTCTCCGGTCTTGCTTCTGGGCTTTTTCCCGGATTCTGCTTCTTCTCGTGAGTCATAGGTTGCCGTGCAGTAGGTTTCTCCAACTCAAGAGAGTTCCATCTCCTCAAAGCTGGTTCCCTCTTCTTCGGGCTGTTGTTTGCCGACTTGACCGCTCTGTTCGTTCCTTCTGTGGAAGGGTGTGATTTCCTGATGGGCCTTTGAGGTATGGCCCAGCCTGTCTTGATTGCTCTTTTCTCTTCCCGTGTCCGTGGTTTTCCCCCGACAACTGCCCATGGGTTGAGAAAATCTGTGTCGCTGTCGTCCCTTGGTTCAGCGCCCCCGGGCCTAGAGTCTTTTCCCTCTACTAGGTATACAGGAGGTGATGGTGAATACCCCGCGGCTAGAGACTCTATTTCTACCATGAACGCTGCAGGTGATAGTGGGATTTCACTGGGTGTGGCATCCCCTGACAACGACGACGGCACTGAGACTCCACCGGGTGTGGTATCTCTCGACGGCACTGGGATTCCACTGGGCGTGGTCTCCCCCGACAGCGGCACTGTAACGTCACTCGACGGCATTGTGACGTTACCCGTCAACGGCACTGGAACGTCACCGAATGTGACGCTCCCCCTTCTCGGCACTGGGGTGTCACCGGGTGTGGCACCCCCTCTTCTCGGCACTGGGGTGTCACCGGGTGTGACACCCCCCCTTCTCGGCACTGGGGTGTCACCGGATGTGACACCCCCCCTTCTCGGCGCTGGGGTGTCACCGGATGTGACACCCCCCCTTCTCGGCACTGGGGTGTCACCGGATGTGACACCCCCCCTTCTCGGCACTGGGGTGTCACCGGATGTGACACCCCCCCTTCTCGGCACAACACCAGGGGCGTCCCCCATGGTGTTAGAGGCAGAGGCCTGCCTCTTGATTTGTTGGCCCAGTGCCCTTCCCTGACCCGCCGATTTGGAAGCTAGAGGGCCTTCACCACAAAAGGGTACGTGGGTAACCTCTAGTCCTGCCGGCTGCTTAAGTCGGGTCCAGACACTGAACAATCTGAAAAAAGAATAGAAAACGTGAACAGTTAAAGGAGCTTCGCATGAGAACCAAGCCATTTATTTAGTGTTCTGCCCCGGACCTGGCATTATCTACTGCCAGGCCCTCATTTGGGGTCCAGAGACACTTAGGCATGAAGCCAGTAGGGGGAAAGGGGGGTCGAGGGTCATTCTAAACTATGCTAGGTCTTTAAAGACTTTATTAAAATTCCTATGCTAAGACACTATTTTTTATATTATCATTCTTACCATGGAGTTTATCTACTTAAAATCTCCCCAGCGTATGGCTTTGGCGTTTTTAACTGAAAGAAATAAATGTTTTTATTCAACAAAACAAAATCATATGTACAAACAAAAAAGAAAATATGATTTTGGAAATAAAATTTTGTCTAAAAATGAGGGAAGAGATGATGGGGAGGGGGGCAAACTAAGATACACCCAAAAAGAAAAGAAAAAACAAATTAACAAAATGCCTATGGGGTCGGGTTAGTAATGGATCCCCCCAACCTATTTCTAAATATGGAGCGCCTACTGTCTTTCGGTCCCGAAGGTCGAAAGCAAGCAGGTCGTTCCCTAGTGGGGAGTGGGGGACCTAGGGACGATATTTGAAAATAAATTAGATAGGGATGGGTAACATCAGGACTGGACGGCGTCTTCCAAGATAAATGTACGTATAGGGGCAAACAGACCGGGGACAAAACAAAGGGTGGACTGGGCATCTTTTGGAAGCTCTCCTATTGCCGATAAAAATAAATTCAGGGACGGGATCAACTTTCATACTTGCCCTAGTCTAGTATCTAATAAAGAATTTTCCACTCGTGGTGGTTAGGACCTAACTATCCCTACTCTGTTACTTTGTTTGGGGCTGGGTTCCGTAGAACCTTAGCACCGCCTGACAGATACCACTAGGGTGGGAAAACAAACTTAAACCTAGCGCCTCGTCGGATGCACAAACTAGTGTTGTGCACCCATCTCCTATCAAAGTCCATGCGGTGCAATCTTTTCCAATCGCATCTGATCTTTACTTTAAGTTGATGTTTAAAGCGACCAACCAGATCCCGATCCGAAACAGATTGCTCCTCATGGACAATCTCAAGACGTGAAATCCACGTTACTAATCTAGCTACTGCTAGGATCGCTAGAAACACCAATCGTCTCTCCCCAGTAAACGGCGGATCCATGTTGTCGACGACGTACGCCAAATCAAGTGGCACCAACCGCTCGGGGTCGATGCGAGCCGTTACCCTTCCGACGTACTCCCAGAGCCTCCGAACTCCGCTGCAAAGAAAAAAGGCATGCTCCCTCGTTTCATCTTCGTCTTCCTCGCAGCGGGGGCAGAAAGGAACGTATTCATCCTCTCTGCAGAATCCGGCTAGTACGCCGAAAAGTGGCAGCGCATTCCGGACTAGCCTCCATGTGATTGAAAACTCTGAATTATTTAGAAAGCTACTGGCTGGCGCCCAATTCCACTGAGAGAGGACCTCCTCCCTCGACATGTGCAGCCGCTCAACCAGCGGATCTTTTGCGGTCCCCACTACTAAATCCCGATACAGTCTCCTCCTAGGCCGTGCAAGGTCACTGGACCCCGGCAATGCCCTAAGGGCGGCTCGGCATTCGGAGAGGAACCGCCGTTCCCCCGCCGGTCTTCTGCGACCTTCGGCGGCAGGGGAGGGCACGAGCTGTGGGAAAGCGTGCTCCACAACTGGTACCCAGTGCAATTCCTCAAGCAGTGTCCGACTTAGGAACGCCAATCTTTCGGCGTGCTTATGACTTAACAAGTCAGGCATTCCCAAGCCTCCATCGTTGAGTTTCTGTGTACAGACCTGTCTACGGACATACGGCTTTCCCCCTTTCCAGAGGAGTCTGAAAAGGAGTCGCTCCAAAGCCTTACAGCGGTCCGCAGGCAGAGGAAGTACTGACAAGTGGTAAAGGATCAACGGAAAGACGTAAGTTTGGCACGCCTCCGCACGACCCTTCAGGGACAAACCCCTGCGAATCCAAGTCCCCACTGACGATTCGACCTTTGTCTGTACCTCCGACCAATTTTTGTCCAGCTGGAGCCCAGGCCCGAACCAGATTCCAAGAATCTTTACCGGGCCATCTGTCCAGCCGAACTCACCTGGAAGCGAGTTTACCCCGGTCCAAGTGCCCAACCGCAGGCCAACGGACTTGCTGCGGTTGACTATGGCCCCTGTAACACGTTCATACTCATCGACCGCCTCTATCACCGCTTTAATATCGATCCTTCGCCCTACATAAACGGTGACGTCATCGGCGTACGCGGAAACCCTGGCAAATCGGCCGCCAGGTAGAGCTATCCCGCGTAGGACTGGTCTCGTCTTCGCGTCCCTTAACTTGCGAAGGAAGGGCTCCAACGCCAGGACATAAAGCAGAGGCGACAGCGGACACCCCTGGCGCACCGACCGAGAGACCCCAAAGGACTCCGACAACCTACCATTTACTTGTACCGCTACCGTGGGGTCACGATACAAAACGGAAATCCACTTGCGGAAGTCCGGACCAAAACCGGCGGTCTCCAAAACAGACTCCAAGAAACCATGGTCGACCCTATCGAAAGCTTTGGACTGATCTAAATTGATCAGCGCGGCTCCTGTGTCGTCTTCTAACCCCTCTATGATCGTGCGCACCAAGTGCAAGTTGTCTTTAATCGTTCTCCCCTTCACAGAACAAGTCTGATCCGGTTCGACCAAATCACCGATGACAACCTGCAGTCGGTTTGCAAGAACGCGGGCCAAAATCTTCAACTCTGTGTTTAGCAGAGTGATGGGCCTGTAATCATCTAAGTCCTCCCCACCATGCCGCTCTTTCTTCTTCAGTAGTGTGACCACTCCTTTGGTTACCTGCCCAGGGATGGATCCCTGGGAAAACCAGTGGTTAAACACACCCGTCAGAAGAGGAACAAACATGGGCGACAGCCTCAAATACAATTCGTAGGGCAGACCATCGAGCCCTGGAGATCTGTTCTGGCCAACCTGCTTCAACGCAGTAATGACTTCACGCTCTGTAACCACCCCATCACAGCTAGCTGCTCGGTCCGCAGTAAGGCGGGGCGAGCCGGCTAAATAGCTGCCAAACTCCTGGCCGCGGAGTCTGGGTAGTTGGGTAAAGCGTTCCTTCAAATGTTGACGAAACCCATTGCAAATCTCTCGAGTCGATACGAGGGTATGTCCTTCCAGGTTTTTCACCTTCCGAATGTACCCGTCCGAACCACGTCTTAAGGCAGCCTTACGCTCAACAGCGTCAACGTTCACGGCTTCGTTAGAGACTCTTTTTAACCTAGCCCTAACTACTTGCCCTTCGTAACGCTCGCTAGCCAAGCGCTGAAGGTCCCCCTTAACTATGTTTATCTCTAGGGGATCCCCACCAACCACCGCCCGGGTCAATCTATCTTCTAGCTGCCTTTTGGTCCGTGCCCTAGTTAACGCGAGGCGTTGGCTGTATTGGACACAAAAGAGCCTAATGGTAGCCTTAAGTCTAACCCACCAGCTACTCCCGGTAACCGCCCCCACTAACTCCCGCTGAATTAGTGTTGTCAGCTGTTCCCGAAAGTCGTTCATCTCCAACAAGGAGGCGTTCAACTTCCAGTAGCCAGCCAACCTAGGCCTATTATCTAATCTCAAACGGGCCATTACTAATTTATGGTCCGAATGACCTAACCAGTGGAACGTGGGACACGATAAGAAATCTATGTCGCCTCTTCTAATTAACATCCTGTCCAAGTAGGTACTTGGACAGGCGGCCACGCTACTTTGCCACGTCCACATCTCCCTCCCTGGGTGATCCAGACGGAACCTGTCGACAAGATCGCACGAGGCCATCAGGTCAGACAGGCTGCTTTCACACCGATCCGACCCTCTATTCCCCCCGACCTTATCTATCTTGGGGTCCAGGATGGCATTCCAGTCCCCCATTAAAACTACTCGCTCCGGACCCGCCGAAAGGAACACCTCCACCTGCCGAAAAAAGGAAACCCTCTCCCCAGCGATATTGGGCGCGTAAACTGCCAAAATCCGGAACTTACTGCTTTTAACGGCAACATCGACCACGACCAGCCTTCCATGAGCGCACGCGTGAACTACAGTAACCGCCGCACCTAGGGTGCGACTCACTAACACAGAAACCCCACGGCTAAAGGAATTGCCGTATGCTGAATAAACGTCAAAGTCGTTCACCAGCACACTGCAATCCCCGGGCCCAACAAAGTGGGTCTCCTGAATTGTAGCTATATCTACCTCCAGGGCTATGAGATCCCTCAGCACGCGAGCAGCCTTGCTTCGAGATCTCATGCCCCTCGCATTTAAACTAGCTAGGTTCAAGTTTGCCATAATTTCCTTAACTAGAAGTATCCCTCAAAAACGGGTCTAAAGTCCTCGGGTGTTAGAACGCCGAAAGACTGACCGATGCTGCCAGTTAGCAACTCTGTTGTGAACTGACCTCCTCGGACCAGTCCCCCCACGTCTAAGGGAAAGGTTATTTTCAAGGCTCTATAAAGGGATGGGTGAACATAAATGGGGACCCTCCCTTCGCACTTGACTGCTATTTGCATTAAGGACGGGTGCTCCTCATCCACAATCTTCAGCCCCGGAAAAGCCAGTTTCGCTTCGGCAACCATCCTCCATAATGCTTTTACTCTGGCCCCCTTCTCCTTTCTCAGGAACGTGATGAGCATCGGTGCTTCACTGAAGTTGGTTGGCCTCTCCACTTCCTTCCCGTCCACTTCGGTGAGCTTTTCCAGCTTTTGGACGTGCTTCTTCTGGCCTGCGCTGAGGTCCACCGGTCCCTGGCTCACATCCACCTCGCATATCCTCTCCCCGGGTAAGAAAGGCCTCTTCCGTGTTCGTTCAGTCCGGATCGGGGCTACCGGGGTGGTGGTGGTGCTGATCGTCTCTTTGTTCTCTTCTGCTTCCATGTCCTCTGGGGACCCGGCTTCTACGTCTTCGGAAGTTTGGGCTTCAGAGGTCTCCTCGTTGGTAGTAGGAGTAGTAGTGGTAGGGGGAGGGGTATTCTGCTCATCCATGGGGTCTGACGGTTGGGCAGGGTTTTCTTGGTCTTCTTCGTCGTCGTCTTCCTGGTCTTCCTTAACCTTCTTGTTTGTGGCTGCCAGGCTTCTTTTTTCCGTCTTCTTTTCTTCTTCTTCCTCTTCTGATTCGGGGGCCAACTTTCGTTTCACTCCCGACTTCTCTTCCTTTTGTTTCTGGTCTTTTGGCTTTTCCGGGGCCACTGTCTTCTGCTTTCCCTTCTTGGCCACAGTACTCCAGCTCCTTGGTGTCTCCGCTGTTGGTGTGACTGCTTTCTCCGTCACTTTCACCGGGGGCACCGCTGTCGGTGGGGGCACTGGATCCCTCTTCGGGCAGAACTTCGCCATGTGGCCCGGCATCCTACAGCTCCAACAGTGTGGCCTTCTGCCTTCGACGATTATGGACATTGTCCATTTCTCCCATGTCAGTTGGGCGGGGATTGTGTTGAAGCCAGCTCTGTTGACCCTCATCTTGAGCTTATAATCTCCGGTCATTATATTTTTGGGGCCTCGCGCTGCCGTCACTGCCTCCACGTCCCCATATTGTGATAAGATGGCTCCGACCTGCTCCTCTTCGAAACACCATGGGACTCCCAGAATGGTCACCGTTGTTCGTCTTTTTTCCAGGTATTCTGGCTTACACCGGATCCCCTTCCATATTGTGTCGCTTTTTGATGTTCTGATGGCGTCTTCTTCTGTGGGTAGCAGGACATCCCACATTGCGTAACTTCTACGCACTATGTAAGTTGCTGGGATGTTTGTTTCCACCAACAAGCTTATCATTTTCTCCTTGCTCAATCCGGTGAGCCCCTTCTGTTTTTCATCGAAAGTCACTAGGGACACAATTCTTCTTCTGAGGCTTTCGAGCTTCCCGGGGACTGGCTTGATTTCATTTCCGTCCGTGAGGTGCCGGTACTTTTCCTGGAAGAGTCTTCGGTATGCTTCCGGGCTCTTTTGCTCCTTCGGGCCCCAGGTCTTCTCTGGACTTGTTTGATTTGGTCCCCAGCTGCTTCCAGCTTCTGGACTCTTTCCTGGGCTCTGCTGCTGTGATCCCTCGTGACCCGTCTTCTCCGGTCTTGCTTCTGGGCTTTTCCCCGGATTCTGCTTCTTCTCGTGAGTCATAGGTTGCCATGTAGTAGGTTTCTCCAACTCAAGAGAGTTCCATCTCCTCAATGCTGGTTCCCTCTTCTTCGGGCTGTTGTCCGCCGACCTGACCGCTCTGTTCGTTCCTTCTGCGGAAGGGTGTGATTTCCTGATGGGCCTTTGAGGTATGGCCCAGCCTGTCTTGATTGCTCTTTTCTCTTCCCGTGTCCGTGGTTTTCCCCCGACAACTGCCCATGGGTTGAGAAAATCTGTGTCGCTGTCGTCCCTTGGTTCAGCGCCCCCGGGCCTAGAGTCTTTTCCCTCTACTAGGTATACAGGAGGTGATGGTGAATACCCCGCGGCTAGAGACTCTATTTCTACCATGAACGCTGCAGGTGATAGTGGGATTTCACTGGGTGTGGCATCCCCTGACAACGACGACGGCACTGAGACTCCACCGGGTGTGGTATCTCTCGACAGCACTGGGATTCCACTGGGCGTGGTCTCCCCCGACAGCGGCACTGTAACGTCACTCGACGGCATTGTGACGTTACCCGTCAACGGCACTGGAACGTCACCGAATGTGACGCTCCCCCTTCTCGGCACTGGGGTGTCACCGGGTGTGACACCCCCCCTTCTCGGCACTGGGGTGTCACCGGGTGTGACACCCCCCCTTCTCGGCACTGGGGTGTCACCGGGTGTGACACCCCCCCTTCTCGGCACTGGGGTGTCACCGGGTGTGACACCCCCCCTTCTCGGCGCTGGGGTGTCACCGGATGTGACACCCCCCCTTCTCGGCACTGGGGTGTCACCGGATGTGACACCCCCCCTTCTCGGCACAACACCAGGGGCGTCCCCCATGGTGTTAGAGGCAGAGGCCTGCCTCTTGATTTGTTGGCCCAGTGCCCTTCCCCGACCCGCCGATTTGGAAGCTAGAGGGCCTTCACCACAAAAGGGTACGTGGGTAACCTCTAGTCCTGCCGGCTGCTTAAGTCGGTTCCAGACACTGAACAATCTGAAAAAAGAATAGAAAACGTGAACAGTTAAAGGAGCTTCGCATGAGAACCAAGCCATTTATTTAGTGTTCTGCCCCGGACCTGGCATTATCTACTGCCAGGCCCTCATTTGGGGTCCAGAGACACTTAGGCATGAAGCCAGTAGGGGGAAAGGGGGGTCGAGGGTCATTCTAAACTATGCTAGGTCTTTGAAGACTTTATTAAAATCCCTATGCTAAGACACTATTTTTTATATTATCATTCTTACCATGGAGTTTATCTACTTAAAATCTCCCCAGCGTATGGCTTTGGCGTTTTTAACTGAAAGAAATAAATGTTTTTATTCAACAAAACAAAATCATATGTACAAACAACAGGAAAAGATGATTTTGGAAATAAAATTTTTTCTAAAAATGAGGGATGAGATGATGGGGAGGGGGGCAAACTAAGATACACCCAAAAAGAAAAGAAAAAACAAATTAACAAAATGCCTATGGGGTCGGGTTAGTAATGGATCCCCCCAACCTATTTCTAAATATGGAGCGCCTACTGTCTTTCGGTCCCGAAGGTCGAAAGCAAGCAGGTCGTTCCCTAGTGGGGAGTGGGGGACCTAGGGACGATATTTGAAAATAAATTAGATAGGGATGGGTAACATCAGGACTGGACGGCGTCTTCCAAGATAAATGTACGTATAGGGGCAAACAGACCGGGGACAAAACAAAGGGTGGACTGGGCATCTTTTGGAAGCTCTCCTATTGCCGATAAAAATAAATTCAGGGACGGGATCAACTTTCATACTTGCCCTAGTCTAGTATCTAATAAAGAATTTTCCACTCGTGGTGGTTAGGACCTAACTATCCCTACTCTGTTACTTTGTTTGGGGCTGGGTTCCGTAGAACCTTAGCACCGCCTGACAGATACCACTAGGGTGGGAAAACAAACTTAAACCTAGCGCCTCGTCGGATGCACAAACTAGTGTTGTGCACCCATCTCCTATCAAAGTCCATGCGGTGCAATCTTTTCCAATCGCATCTGATCTTTACTTTAAGTTGATGTTTAAAGCGACCAACCAGATCCCGATCCGAAACAGATTGCTCCTCATGGACAATTTCAAGACGTGAAATCCACGTTACTAATCTAGCTACTGCTAGGATCGCTAGAAACACCAATCGTCTCTCCCCAGTAAACGGCGGATCCATGTTGTCGACGACGTACGCCAAATCAAGTGGCACCAACCGCTCGGGGTCGATGCGAGCCGTTACCCTTCCGACGTACTCCCAGAGCCTCCGAACTCCGCTGCAAAGAAAAAAGGCATGCTCCCTCGTTTCATCTTCGTCTTCCTCGCAGCGGGGGCAGAAAGGAACGTATTCATCCTCTCTGCAGTCTCTGGCTAGTACGCCGAAAAGTGGCAGCGCATTCCGGACTAGCCTCCATGTGATTGAAAACTCTGAATTATTTAGAAAGCTACTGGCTGGCGCCCAATTCCACTGAGAGAGGACCTCCTCCCTCGACATGTGCAGCCGCTCAACCAGCGGATCTTTTGCGGTCCCCACTACTAAATCCCGATACAGTCTCCTCCTAGGCCGTGCAAGGTCACTGGACCCCGGCAATGCCCTAAGGGCGGCTCGGCATTCGGAGAGGAACCGCCGTTCCCCCGCCGGTCTTCTGCGACCTTCGGCGGCAGGGGAGGGTATGAGCTGTGGGAAAGCGTGCTCCACAACTGGTACCCAGTGCAATTCCTCAAGCAGTGTCCGACTTAGGAACGCCAATCTTTCGGCGTGCTTATGACTTAACAAGTCAGGCATTCCCAAGCCTCCATCGCTGAGTTTCTGTGTACAGACCTGTCTACGGACATACGGCTTTCCCCCTTTCCAGAGGAGTCTGAAAAGGAGTCGCTCCAAAGCCTTACAGCGGTCCGCAGGCAGAGGAAGTACTGACAAGTGGTAAAGGATCAACGGAAAGACGTAAGTTTGGCACGCCTCCGCACGACCCTTCAGGGACAAACCCCTGCGAATCCAAGTCCCCACTGACGATTCGACCTTTGTCTGCACCTCCGACCAATTTTTGTCCAGCTGGAGCCCAGGCCCGAACCAGATTCCAAGAATCTTTACCGGGCCATCTGTCCAGCCGAACTCACCTGGAAGCGAGTTTACCCCGGTCCAAGTGCCCAACCGCAGGCCAACGGACTTGCTGCGGTTGACTATGGCCCCTGTAACACGTTCATACTCATCGACCGCCTCTATCACCGCTTTAATATCGATCCTTCGCCCTACATAAACGGTGACGTCATCGGCGTACGCGGAAACCCTGGCAAATCGGCCGCCAGGTAGAGCTATCCCGCGTAGGACTGGTCTCGTCGTCTCGTCCCTTAACTTGCGAAGGAAGGGCTCCAACGCCAGGACATAAAGCAGAGGCGACAGCGGACACCCCTGGCGCACCGACCGAGAGACCCCAAAGGACTCCGACAACCTACCATTTACTTGTACCGCTACCGTGGGGTCACGATACAAAACGGAAATCCACTTGCGGAAGTCCGGACCAAAACCGGCGGTCTCCAAAACAGACTCCAAGAAACCATGGTCGACCCTATCGAAAGCTTTGGACTGATCTAAATTGATCAGCGCGGCTCCTGTGTCGTCTTCTACCCCCTCTATGATCGTGCGCACCAAGTGCAAGTTGTCTTTAATCGTTCTCCCCTTCACAGAACAAGTCTGATCCGGTTCGACCAAATCACCGATGACAACCTGCAGTCGGTTTGCAAGAACGCGGGCCAAAATCTTCAACTCTGTGTTTAGCAGAGTGATGGGCCTGTAATCATCTAAGTCCTCCCCACCATGCCGCTCTTTCTTCTTCAGTAGTGTGACCACTCCTTTGGTTACCTGCCCAGGGATGGATCCCTGGGAAAACCAGTGGTTAAACACACCCGTCAGAAGAGGAACAAACATGGGCGACAGCCTCAAATACAATTCGTAGGGCAGACCATCGAGCCCTGGAGATCTGTTCTGGCCAACCTGCTTCAACGCAGTAATGACTTCACGCTCTGTAACCACCCCATCACAGCTAGCTGCTCGGTCCGCAGTAAGGCGGGGCGAGCCGGCTAAATAGCTGCCAAACTCCTGGCCGCGGAGTCTGGGTAGTTGGGTAAAGCGTTCCTTCAAATGTTGACGAAACCCATTGCAAATCTCTCGAGTCGATACGAGGGTATGTCCTTCCAGGTTTTTCACCTTCCGAATGTACCCGTCTGAACCACGTCTTAAGGCAGCCTTACGCTCAACAGCGTCAACGTTCACGGCTTCGTTAGAGACTCTTTTTAACCTAGCCCTAACTACTTGCCCTTCGTAACGCTCGCTAGCCAAGCGCTGAAGGTCCCCCTTAACTATGTTTATCTCTAGGGGATCCCCACCAGCCACCGCCCGGGTCAATCTATCTTCTAGCTGCCTTTTGGTCCGTGCCCTAGTTAACGCGAGGCGTTGGCTGTATTGGACACAAAAGAGCCTAATGGTAGCCTTAAGTCTAACCCACCAGCTACTCCCGGTAACCGCCCCCACTAACTCCCGCTGAATTAGTATTGTCAGCTGTTCCCGAAAGTCGTTCATCTCCAACAAGGAGGCGTTCAACTTCCAGTAGCCAGCCAACCTAGGCCTATTACCTAATCTCAAACGGGCCATTACTAATTTATGGTCCGAATGACCTAGCCAGTGGAACGTGGGACACGATAAGAAATCTATGTCGCCTCTTCTAATTAACATCCTGTCCAAGTAGGTACTTGGACAACGAGACCATCAGGTCAGACAGGCTGCTTTCACACCGATCCGACCCTCTATTCCCCCCGACCTTATCTATCTTGGGGTCCAGGATGGCATTCCAGTCCCCCATTAAAACTACTCGCTCCGGACCCGCCGAAAGGAACACCTCCACCTGCCGAAAAAAGGAAACCCTCTCCCCAGCGATATTGGGCGCGTAAACTGCCAAAATCCGGAACTTACTGCTTTTAACGGCAACATCGACCACGACCAGCCTTCCATGAGCGCACGCGTGAACTACAGTAACCGCCGCACCTAGGGTGCGACTCACTAACACAGAAACCCCACGGCTAAAGGAATTGCCGTATGCTGAATAAACGTCAAAGTCGTTCACCAGCACACTGCAATCCCCGGGCCCAACAAAGTGGGTCTCCTGAATTGTAGCTATATCTACCTCCAGGGCTATGAGATCCCTCAGCACGCGAGCAGCCTTGCTTCGAGATCTCATGCCCCTCGCATTTAAACTAGCTAGGTTCAAGCTTGCCATAATTTCCCTAACTAGAAGTATCCCTCAAAAGCGGGTCTAAAGTCCTCGGGTGTTAGAACGCCGAAAGACTGACCGATGCTGCCAGTTAGCAACTCTGTTGTGAACTGACCTCCTCGGACCAGTCCCCCCACGTCTAAGGGAAAGGTTATTTTCAAGGCTCTATAAAGGGATGGGTGAACATAAATGGGGACCCTCCCTTCGCACTTGACTGCTATTTGCATCAAGGACGGGTGCTCCTCGTCCACAATCTTCAGCCCCGGAAAAGCCAGTTTCGCTTCGGCAACCATCCTCCATAATGCCTTTACTCTGGCCCCCTTCTCCTTTCTCAGGAACGTGATGAGCATCGGTGCTTCACTGAAGTTGGTTGGCCTCTCCACTTCCTTCCCGTCCACTTCGGTGAGCTTTTCCAGCTTTTTGACGTGCTTCTTCTGGCCTGCGCTGAGGTCCACCGGTCCCTGGCTCACATCCACCTCGCATATCCTCTCCCCGGGTAGGAAGGGCCTCTTCCGTGTTCGTTCAGTCCGGATCGGGGCTACCGGGGTGGTGGTGGTGCTGATCGTCTCTTTGTTCTCTTCTGCTTCCATGTCCTCTGAGGACCCGGCTTCTACGTCTTCGGAAGTTTGGGCTTCAGAGGTCTCCTCGTTGGTAGTAGGAGTAGTAGTGGTAGGGGGAGGGGTATTCTGCTCATCCATGGGGTCTGACGGTTGGGCAGGGTTTTCTTGGTCTTCTTCGTCGTCGTCTTCCTGGTCTTCCTTAACCTTCTTGTTTGTGGCTGCCAGGCTTCTATTTTCCGTCTTCTTTTCTTCTTCTTCCTCTTCTGATTCGGGGGCCAACTTTCGTTTCACTCCCGACTTCTCTTCCTTCTGCTTCTGGTCTTTTGGCTTTTCCGGGGCCACTGTCTTCTGCTTTCCCTTCTTGGCCACAGTACTCCAGCTGCTTGGTGTCTCTGCTGTTGGAGTGACTGCTTTTTCCGTCACTTTCACCGGGGGCACCGCTGTCGGTGGGGGCACAGGATCCCTCTTCGGGCAGAACTTTGCCATGTGGCCCGGCATCCTACAGCTCCAACAGTGTGGCCTTCTGCCTTCGACGATTATGGACATTGTCCATTTCTCCCATGTCAGTTGGGCGGGGATTGCGTTGAAGCCAGCTCTGTTGATCCTCATCTTGAGCTTATAATCTCCGGTCATTATATTTTTGGGGCCTCGCGCTGCCGTCACTGCCTCCACGTCCCCATATTGTGATAAGATGGCTCCGACCTGCTCCTCTTCGAAACACCATGGGACTCCCAGAATGGTCACCGTTGTTCGTCTTTTTTCCAGGTATTCTGGCTTACACCGGATCCCCTTCCATATTGTGTCGCTCTTCGATGTTCTGATGGCGTCTTCTTCTGTGGGTAGCAGGACATCCCACATTGCGTAACTTCTACGCACTATATAAGTTGCTGGGATGTTTGTTTCCACCAACAAGCTTATCATTTTTTCCTTGCTCAATCCGGTGAGCCCCTTCTGTTTTTCATCGAAAGTCACCAGGGACACAATTCTTCTTCTGAGGCTTTCGAGCTTCCCTGGGACTGGCTTGATTTCGTTTCCGTCCGTGAGGTGCCGGTACTTTTCCTGGAAGAGTCTTCTGTATGCTTCCGGGCTCTTTTGCTCCTTCGGGCCCCAGGTCTTCTCTGGACTTGTTTGATTTGGTCCCCAGCTGCTTCCTTCTTCCGGACTTTTTCCTGGGCCCGTCTTCTCCGGTCTTGCTTCTGGGCTTTTCCCCGGATTCTGCTTCTTCTCGTGAGTCATAGGTTGCCATGTAGTTGGTTTCTCTAACTCAAGAGAGTTCCATCTCCTCAATGCTGGTTCCCTCTTCTTCGGGCTGTTGTCCGCCGACCTGACCGCTCTGTTCGTTCCTTCTGCGGAAGGGCGCGACTTCCTGATGGGCCTTTGAGGTATGGCCCAGCCTGTCTTGATTGCTCTTTTCTCTTCCCGTGTCCGTGGTTTTCCCCCGACAACTGCCCATGGGTTGAGAAAATCTGTGTCGCTGTCTTCCCTTGGTTCAGCGCCCCCGGGCCTAGAGTCTTTTCCCTCTACTAGGTATACAGGAGGTGATGGTGAATACCCCGCGGCTAGAGACTCTATTTCTACCATGAACGCTGCAGGTGATAGTGGGATTTCACTGGGTGTGGCATCCCCTGACAACGACGACGGCACTGGGATTCCACTGGGCGTGGTCTCCCCCGACAGCGGCACTGTAACGTCACTCGACGGCATTGTGACGTTACCCGTCAACGGTACTGGAACGTCACCGAATGTGACGCTCCCCCTTCTCGGCACTGGGGTGTCACCGGGTTTGACACCCCCCCTTCTCGGCACTGGGGTGTCACCGGGTGTGACACCCCCCCTTCTCGGCACTGGGGTGTCACCGGGTGTGACACCCCCCCTTCTCGGCACTGGGGTGTCACCGGGTGTGACACCCCCCCTTCTCGGCGCTGGGGTGTCACCGGATGTGACACCCCCCCTTCTCGGCACTGGGGTGTCACCGGATGTGACACCCCCCCTTCTCGGCACAACACCAGGGGCGTCCCCCATGGTGTTAGAGGCAGAGGCCTGCCTCTTGATTTGTTGGCCCAGTGCCCTTCCCCGACCCGCCGATTTGGAAGCTAGAGGGCCTTCACCACAAAAGGGTACGTGGGTAACCTCTAGTCCTGCCGGCTGCTTAAGTCGGGTCCAGACACTGAACAATCTGAAAAAAGAATAGAAAACGTGAACAGTTAAAGGAGCTTCGCATGAGAACCAAGCCATTTATTTAGTGTTCTGCCCCGGACCTGGCATTATCTACTGCCAGGCCCTCATTTGGGGTCCAGAGACACTTAGGCATGAAGCCAGTAGGGGGAAAGGGGGGTCGAGGGTCATTCTAAACTATGCTAGGTCTTTGAAGACTTTATTAAAATCCCTATGCTAAGACACTATTTTTTATATTATCATTCTTACCATGGAGTTTATCTACTTAAAATCTCCCCAGCGTATGGCTTTGGCGTTTTTAACTGAAAGAAATAAATGTTTTTATTCAACAAAACAAAATCATATGTACAAACAAAAAGAAAAGATGATTTTGGAAATAAAATTTTTTCTAAAAATGAGGGATGAGATGATGGGGAGGGGGGCAAACTAAGATACACCCAAAAAGAAAAGCAAAAACAAATTAACAAAATGCCTATGGGGTCGGGTTAGTAATGGATCCCCCCAACCTATTTCTAAATATGGAGCGCCTACTGTCTTTCGGTCCCGAGGGTCGAAAGCAAGCAGGTCGTTCCCTAGTGGGGAGTGGGGGACCTAGGGACGATATTTGAAAATAAATTAGATAGGGATGGGTAACATAAGGACTGGACGGCGTCTTCCAAGATAAATGTACGTATAGGGGCAACAGACCGGGGACAAAACAAAGGGTGGACTGGGCATCTTTTGGAAGCTCTCCTATTGCCGATAAAAATAAATTCAGGGACGGGATCAACTTTCATACTTGCCCTAGTCTAGTATCTAATAAAGAATTTTTCCACTCGTGGTGGTTAGGACCTAACTATCCCTACTCTGTTACTTTGTTTGGGGCTGGGTTCCGTAGAACCTTAGCACCGCCTGACAGATACCACTAGGGTGGGAAAACAAACTTAAACCTAGCGCCTCGTCGGATGCACAAACTAGTGTTGTGCACCCATCTCCTATCAAAGTCCATGCGGTGCAATCTTTTCCAATCGCATCTGATCTTTACTTTAAGTTGATGTTTAAAGCGACCAACCAGATCCCGATCCGAAACAGATTGCTCCTCATGGACAATTTCAAGACGTGAAATCCACGTTACTAATCTAGCTACTGCTAGGATCGCTAGAAACACCAATCGTCTCTCCCCAGTAAACGGCGGATCCATGTTGTCGACGACGTACGCCAAATCAAGTGGCACCAACCGCTCGGGGTCGATGCGAGCCGTTACCCTTCCGACGTACTCCCAGAGCCTCCGAACTCCGCTGCAAAGAAAAAAGGCATGCTCCCTCGTTTCATCTTCGTCTTCCTCGCAGCGGGGGCAGAAAGGAACGTATTCATCCTCTCTGCAGTCTCTGGCTAGTACGCCGAAAAGTGGCAGCGCATTCCGGACTAGCCTCCATGTGATTGAAAACTCTGAATTATTTAGAAAGCTACTGGCTGGCGCCCAATTCCACTGAGAGAGGACCTCCTCCCTCGACATGTGCAGCCGCTCAACCAGCGGATCTTTTGCGGTCCCCACTACTAAATCCCGATACAGTCTCCTCCTAGGCCGTGCAAGGTCACTGGACCCCGGCAATGCCCTAAGGGCGGCTCGGCATTCGGAGAGGAACCGCCGTTCCCCCGCCGGTCTTCTGCGACCTTCGGCGGCAGGGGAGGGTATGAGCTGTGGGAAAGCGTGCTCCACAACTGGTACCCAGTGCAATTCCTCAAGCAGTGTCCGACTTAGGAACGCCAATCTTTCGGCGTGCTTATGACTTAACAAGTCAGGCATTCCCAAGCCTCCATCGCTGAGTTTCTGTGTACAGACCTGTCTACGGACATACGGCTTTCCCCCTTTCCAGAGGAGTCTGAAAAGGAGTCGCTCCAAAGCCTTACAGCGGTCCGCAGGCAGAGGAAGTACTGACAAGTGGTAAAGGATCAACGGAAAGACGTAAGTTTGGCACGCCTCCGCACGACCCTTCAGGGACAAACCCCTGCGAATCCAAGTCCCCACTGACGATTCGACCTTTGTCTGTACCTCCGACCAATTTTTGTCCAGCTGGAGCCCAGGCCCGAACCAGATTCCAAGAATCTTTACCGGGCCATCTGTCCAGCCGAACTCACCTGGAAGCGAGTTTACCCCGGTCCAAGTGCCCAACCGCAGGCCAACGGACTTGCTGCGGTTGACTATGGCCCCTGTAACACGTTCATACTCATCGACCGCCTCTATCACCGCTTTAATATCGATCCTTCGCCCTACATAAACGGTGACGTCATCGGCGTACGCGGAAACCCTGGCAAATCGGCCGCCAGGTAGAGCTATCCCGCGTAGGACTGGTCTCGTCGTCTCGTCCCTTAACTTGCGAAGGAAGGGCTCCAACGCCAGGACATAAAGCAGAGGCGACAGCGGACACCCCTGGCGCACCGACCGAGAGACCCCAAAGGACTCCGACAACCTACCATTTACTTGTACCGCTACCGTGGGGTCACGATACAAAACGGAAATCCACTTGCGGAAGTCCGGACCAAAACCGGCGGTCTCCAAAACAGACTCCAAGAAACCATGGTCGACCCTATCGAAAGCTTTGGACTGATCTAAATTGATCAGCGCGGCTCCTGTGTCGTCTTCTAACCCCTCTATGATCGTGCGCACCAAGTGCAAGTTGTCTTTAATCGTTCTCCCCTTCACAGAACAAGTCTGATCCGGTTCGACCAAATCACCGATGACAACCTGCAGTCGGTTTGCAAGAACGCGGGCCAAAATCTTCAACTCTGTGTTTAGCAGAGTGATGGGCCTGTAATCATCTAAGTCCTCCCCACCATGCCGCTCTTTCTTCTTCAGTAGTGTGACCACTCCTTTGGTTACCTGCCCAGGGATGGATCCCTGGGAAAACCAGTGGTTAAACACACCCGTCAGAAGAGGAACAAACATGGGCGACAGCCTCAAATACAATTCGTAGGGCAGACCATCGAGCCCTGGAGATCTGTTCTGGCCAACCTGCTTCAACGCAGTAATGACTTCACGCTCTGTAACCACCCCATCACAGCTAGCTGCTCGGTCCGCAGTAAGGCGGGGCGAGCCGGCTAAATAGCTGCCAAACTCCTGGCCGCGGAGTCTGGGTAGTTGGGTAAAGCGTTCCTTCAAATGTTGACGAAACCCATTGCAAATCTCTCGAGTCGATACGAGGGTATGTCCTTCCAGGTTTTTCACCTTCCGAATGTACCCGTCCGAACCACGTCTTAAGGCAGCCTTACGCTCAACAGCGTCAACGTTCACGGCTTCGTTAGAGACTCTTTTTAACCTAGCCCTAACTACTTGCCCTTCGTAACGCTCGCTAGCCAAGCGCTGAAGGTCCCCCTTAACTATGTTTATCTCTAGGGGATCCCCACCAGCCACCGCCCGGGTCAATCTATCTTCTAGCTGCCTTTTGGTCCGTGCCCTAGTTAACGCGAGGCGTTGGCTGTATTGGACACAAAAGAGCCTAATGGTAGCCTTAAGTCTAACCCACCAGCTACTCCCGGTAACCGCCCCCACTAACTCCCGCTGAATTAGTGTTGTCAGCTGTTCCCGAAAGTCGTTCATCTCCAACAAGGAGGCGTTCAACTTCCAGTAGCCAGCCAACCTAGGCCTATTACCTAATCTCAAACGGGCCATTACTAATTTATGGTCCGAATGACCTAACCAGTGGAACGTGGGACACGATAAGAAATCTATGTCGCCTCTTCTAATTAACATCCTGTCCAAGTAGGTACTTGGACAGGCGGCCACGCTACTTTGCCACGTCCACATCTCCCTCCCTGGGTGATCCAGACGGAACCTGTCGACAAGATCGCACGAGGCCATCAGGTCAGACAGGCTGCTTTCACACCGATCCGACCCTCTATTCCCCCCGACCTTATCTATCTTGGGGTCCAGGATGGCATTCCAGTCCCCCATTAAAACTACTCGCTCCGGACCCGCCGAAAGGAACACCTCCACCTGCCGAAAAAAGGAAACCCTCTCCCCAGCGATATTGGGCGCGTAAACTGCCAAAATCCGGAACTTACTGCTTTTAACGGCAACATCGACCACGACCAGCCTTCCATGAGCGCACGCGTGAACTACAGTAACCGCCGCACCTAGGGTGCGACTCACTAACACAGAAACCCCACGGCTAAAGGAATTGCCGTATGCTGAATAAACGTCAAAGTCGTTCACCAGCACACTGCAATCCCCGGGCCCAACAAAGTGGGTCTCCTGAATTGTAGCTATATCTACCTCCAGGGCTATGAGATCCCTCAGCACGCGGGCAGCCTTGCTTCGAGATCTCATGCCCCTCGCATTTAAACTAGCTAGGTTCAAGTTTGCCATAATTTCCTTAACTAGAAGTATCCCTCAAAAACGGGTCTAAAGTCCTCGGGTGTTAGAACGCCGAAAGACTGACCGATGCTGCCAGTTAGCAACTCTGTTGTGAACTGACCTCCTCGGACCAGTCCCCCCACGTCTAAGGGAAAGGTTATTTTCAAGGCTCTATAAAGGGATGGGTGAACATAAATGGGGACCCTCCCTTCGCACTTGACTGCTATTTGCATTAAGGACGGGTGCTCCTCATCCACAATCTTCAGCCCCGGAAAAGCCAGTTTCGCTTCGGCAACCATCCTCCATAATGCTTTTACTCTGGCCCCCTTCTCCTTTCTCAGGAACGTGATGAGCATCGGTGCTTCACTGAAGTTGGTTGGCCTCTCCACTTCCTTCCCGTCCACTTCGGTGAGCTTTTCCAGCTTTTGGACGTGTTTCTTCTGGCCTGCGCTGAGGTCCACCGGTCCCTGGCTCACATCCACCTCGCATATCCTCTCCCCGGGTAGGAAGGGCCTCTTCCGTGTTCGTTCAGTCCGGATCGGGGCTACCGGGGTGGTGGTGGTGCTGATCGTCTCTTTGTTCTCTTCTGCTTCCATGTCCTCTGAGGACCCGGCTTCTACGTCTTCGGAAGTTTGGGCTTCAGAGGTCTCCTCGTTGGTAGTAGGAGTAGTAGTGGTAGGGGGAGGGGTATTCTGCTCATCCATGGGGTCTGACGGTTGGGCAGGGTTTTCTTGGTCTTCTTCGTCGTCGTCTTCCTGGTCTTCCTTAACCTTCTTGTTTGTGGCTGCCAGGCTTCTATTTTCCGTCTTCTTTTCTTCTTCTTCCTCTTCTGATTCGGGGGCCAACTTTCGTTTCACTCCCGACTTCTCTTCCTTCTGCTTCTGGTCTTTTGGCTTTTCCGGGGCCACTGTCTTCTGCTTTCCCTTCTTGGCCACAGTACTCCAGCTGCTTGGTGTCTCTGCTGTTGGAGTGACTGCTTTTTCCGTCACTTTCACCGGGGGCACCGCTGTCGGTGGGGGCACAGGATCCCTCTTCGGGCAGAACTTTGCCATGTGGCCCGGCATCCTACAGCTCCAACAGTGTGGCCTTCTGCCTTCGACGATTATGGACATTGTCCATTTCTCCCATGTCAGTTGGGCGGGGATTGCGTTGAAGCCAGCTCTGTTGATCCTCATCTTGAGCTTATAATCTCCGGTCATTATATTTTTGGGGCCTCGCGCTGCCGTCACTGCCTCCACGTCCCCATATTGTGATAAGATGGCTCCGACCTGCTCCTCTTCGAAACACCATGGGACTCCCAGAATGGTCACCGTTGTTCGTCTTTTTTCCAGGTATTCTGGCTTACACCGGATCCCCTTCCATATTGTGTCGCTCTTCGATGTTCTGATGGCGTCTTCTTCTGTGGGTAGCAGGACATCCCACATTGCGTAACTTCTACGCACTATATAAGTTGCTGGGATGTTTGTTTCCACCAACAAGCTTATCATTTTTTCCTTGCTCAATCCGGTGAGCCCCTTCTGTTTTTCATCGAAAGTCACCAGGGACACAATTCTTCTTCTGAGGCTTTCGAGCTTCCCTGGGACTGGCTTGATTTCGTTTCCGTCCGTGAGGTGCCGGTACTTTTCCTGGAAGAGTCTTCTGTATGCTTCCGGGCTCTTTTGCTCCTTCGGGCCCCAGGTCTTCTCTGGACTTGTTTGATTTGGTCCCCAGCTGCTTCCTTCTTCCGGACTTTTTCCTGGGCCCGTCTTCTCCGGTCTTGCTTCTGGGCTTTTCCCCGGATTCTGCTTCTTCTCGTGAGTCATAGGTTGCCATGTAGTTGGTTTCTCTAACTCAAGAGAGTTCCATCTCCTCAATGCTGGTTCCCTCTTCTTCGGGCTGTTGTCCGCCGACCTGACCGCTCTGTTCGTTCCTTCTGCGGAAGGGCGCGACTTCCTGATGGGCCTTTGAGGTATGGCCCAGCCTGTCTTGATTGCTCTTTTCTCTTCCCGTGTCCGTGGTTTTCCCCCGACAACTGCCCATGGGTTGAGAAAATCTGTGTCGCTGTCTTCCCTTGGTTCAGCGCCCCCGGGCCTAGAGTCTTTTCCCTCTACTAGGTATACAGGAGGTGATGGTGAATACCCCGCGGCTAGAGACTCTATTTCTACCATGAACGCTGCAGGTGATAGTGGGATTTCACTGGGTGTGGCATCCCCTGACAACGACGACGGCACTGGGATTCCACTGGGCGTGGTCTCCCCCGACAGCGGCACTGTAACGTCACTCGACGGCATTGTGACGTTACCCGTCAACGGTACTGGAACGTCACCGAATGTGACGCTCCCCCTTCTCGGCACTGGGGTGTCACCGGGTGTGACACCCCCCCTTCTCGGCACTGGGGTGTCACCGGGTGTGACACCCCCCCTTCTCGGCACTGGGGTGTCACCGGGTGTGACACCCCCCCTTCTCGGCACTGGGGTGTCACCGGGTGTGACACCCCCCCTTCTCGGCGCTGGGGTGTCACCGGATGTGACACCCCCCCTTCTCGGCACTGGGGTGTCACCGGATGTGACACCCCCCCTTCTCGGCACAACACCAGGGGCGTCCCCCATGGTGTTAGAGGCAGAGGCCTGCCTCTTGATTTGTTGGCCCAGTGCCCTTCCCCGACCCGCCGATTTGGAAGCTAGAGGGCCTTCACCACAAAAGGGTACGTGGGTAACCTCTAGTCCTGCCGGCTGCTTAAGTCGGGTCCAGACACTGAACAATCTGAAAAAAGAATAGAAAACGTGAACAGTTAAAGGAGCTTCGCATGAGAACCAAGCCATTTATTTAGTGTTCTGCCCCGGACCTGGCATTATCTACTGCCAGGCCCTCATTTGGGGTCCAGAGACACTTAGGCATGAAGCCAGTAGGGGGAAAGGGGGGGTCGAGGGTCATTCTAAACTATGCTAGGTCTTTGAAGACTTTATTAAAATTCCTATGCTAAGACACTATTTTTTATATTATCATTCTTACCATGGAGTTTATCTACTTAAAATCTCCCCAGCGTATGGCGTTGGCGTTTTTAACTGAAAGAAATAAATGTTTTTATTCAACAAAACAAAATCATATGTACAAACAAAAAGAAAAGATGATTTTGGAAATAAAATTTTTTTTTCCTAAAAATGAGGGATGAGATGATGGGGAGGGGGGCAAACTAAGATACACCCAAAAAGAAAAGCAAAAACAAATTAACAAAATGCCTATGGGGTCGGGTTAGTAATGGATCCCCCCAACCTATTTCTAAATATGGAGCGCCTACTGTCTTTCGGTCCCGAGGGTCGAAAGCAAGCAGGTCGTTCCCTAGTGGGGAGTGGGGGACCTAGGGACGATATTTGAAAATAAATTAGATAGGGATGGGTAACATAAGGACTGGACGGCGTCTTCCAAGATAAATGTACGTATAGGGGCAACAGACCGGGGACAAAACAAAGGGTGGACTGGGCATCTTTTGGAAGCTCTCCTATTGCCGATAAAAATAAATTCAGGGACGGGATCAACTTTCATACTTGCCCTAGTCTAGTATCTAATAAAGAATTTTTCCACTCGTGGTGGTTAGGACCTAACTATCCCTACTCTGTTACTTTGTTTGGGGCTGGGTTCCGTAGAACCTTAGCACCGCCTGACAGATACCACTAGGGTGGGAAAACAAACTTAAACCTAGCGCCTCGTCGGATGCACAAACTAGTGTTGTGCACCCATCTCCTATCAAAGTCCATGCGGTGCAATCTTTTCCAATCGCATCTGATCTTTACTTTAAGTTGATGTTTAAAGCGACCAACCAGATCCCGATCCGAAACAGATTGCTCCTCATGGACAATTTCAAGACGTGAAATCCACGTTACTAATCTAGCTACTGCTAGGATCGCTAGAAACACCAATCGTCTCTCCCCAGTAAACGGCGGATCCATGTTGTCGACGACGTACGCCAAATCAAGTGGCACCAACCGCTCGGGGTCGATGCGAGCCGTTACCCTTCCGACGTACTCCCAGAGCCTCCGAACTCCGCTGCAAAGAAAAAAGGCATGCTCCCTCGTTTCATCTTCGTCTTCCTCGCAGCGGGGGCAGAAAGGAACGTATTCATCCTCTCTGCAGTCTCTGGCTAGTACGCCGAAAAGTGGCAGCGCATTCCGGACTAGCCTCCATGTGATTGAAAACTCTGAATTATTTAGAAAGCTACTGGCTGGCGCCCAATTCCACTGAGAGAGGACCTCCTCCCTCGACATGTGCAGCCGCTCAACCAGCGGATCTTTTGCGGTCCCCACTACTAAATCCCGATACAGTCTCCTCCTAGGCCGTGCAAGGTCACTGGACCCCGGCAATGCCCTAAGGGCGGCTCGGCATTCGGAGAGGAACCGCCGTTCCCCCGCCGGTCTTCTGCGACCTTCGGCGGCAGGGGAGGGTATGAGCTGTGGGAAAGCGTGCTCCACAACTGGTACCCAGTGCAATTCCTCAAGCAGTGTCCGACTTAGGAACGCCAATCTTTCGGCGTGCTTATGACTTAACAAGTCAGGCATTCCCAAGCCTCCATCGCTGAGTTTCTGTGTACAGACCTGTCTACGGACATACGGCTTTCCCCCTTTCCAGAGGAGTCTGAAAAGGAGTCGCTCCAAAGCCTTACAGCGGTCCGCAGGCAGAGGAAGTACTGACAAGTGGTAAAGGATCAACGGAAAGACGTAAGTTTGGCACGCCTCCGCACGACCCTTCAGGGACAAACCCCTGCGAATCCAAGTCCCCACTGACGATTCGACCTTTGTCTGTACCTCCGACCAATTTTTGTCCAGCTGGAGCCCAGGCCCGAACCAGATTCCAAGAATCTTTACCGGGCCATCTGTCCAGCCGAACTCACCTGGAAGCGAGTTTACCCCGGTCCAAGTGCCCAACCGCAGGCCAACGGACTTGCTGCGGTTGACTATGGCCCCTGTAACACGTTCATACTCATCGACCGCCTCTATCACCGCTTTAATATCGATCCTTCGCCCTACATAAACGGTGACGTCATCGGCGTACGCGGAAACCCTGGCAAATCGGCCGCCAGGTAGAGCTATCCCGCGTAGGACTGGTCTCGTCGTCTCGTCCCTTAACTTGCGAAGGAAGGGCTCCAACGCCAGGACATAAAGCAGAGGCGACAGCGGACACCCCTGGCGCACCGACCGAGAGACCCCAAAGGACTCCGACAACCTACCATTTACTTGTACCGCTACCGTGGGGTCACGATACAAAACGGAAATCCACTTGCGGAAGTCCGGACCAAAACCGGCGGTCTCCAAAACAGACTCCAAGAAACCATGGTCGACCCTATCGAAAGCTTTGGACTGATCTAAATTGATCAGCGCGGCTCCTGTGTCGTCTTCTAACCCCTCTATGATCGTGCGCACCAAGTGCAAGTTGTCTTTAATCGTTCTCCCCTTCACAGAACAAGTCTGATCCGGTTCGACCAAATCACCGATGACAACCTGCAGTCGGTTTGCAAGAACGCGGGCCAAAATCTTCAACTCTGTGTTTAGCAGAGTGATGGGCCTGTAATCATCTAAGTCCTCCCCACCATGCCGCTCTTTCTTCTTCAGTAGTGTGACCACTCCTTTGGTTACCTGCCCAGGGATGGATCCCTGGGAAAACCAGTGGTTAAACACACCCGTCAGAAGAGGAACAAACATGGGCGACAGCCTCAAATACAATTCGTAGGGCAGACCATCGAGCCCTGGAGATCTGTTCTGGCCAACCTGCTTCAACGCAGTAATGACTTCACGCTCTGTAACCACCCCATCACAGCTAGCTGCTCGGTCCGCAGTAAGGCGGGGCGAGCCGGCTAAATAGCTGCCAAACTCCTGGCCGCGGAGTCTGGGTAGTTGGGTAAAGCGTTCCTTCAAATGTTGACGAAACCCATTGCAAATCTCTCGAGTCGATACGAGGGTATGTCCTTCCAGGTTTTTCACCTTCCGAATGTACCCGTCCGAACCACGTCTTAAGGCAGCCTTACGCTCAACAGCGTCAACGTTCACGGCTTCGTTAGAGACTCTTTTTAACCTAGCCCTAACTACTTGCCCTTCGTAACGCTCGCTAGCCAAGCGCTGAAGGTCCCCCTTAACTATGTTTATCTCTAGGGGATCCCCACCAGCCACCGCCCGGGTCAATCTATCTTCTAGCTGCCTTTTGGTCCGTGCCCTAGTTAACGCGAGGCGTTGGCTGTATTGGACACAAAAGAGCCTAATGGTAGCCTTAAGTCTAACCCACCAGCTACTCCCGGTAACCGCCCCCACTAACTCCCGCTGAATTAGTGTTGTCAGCTGTTCCCGAAAGTCGTTCATCTCCAACAAGGAGGCGTTCAACTTCCAGTAGCCAGCCAACCTAGGCCTATTACCTAATCTCAAACGGGCCATTACTAATTTATGGTCCGAATGACCTAACCAGTGGAACGTGGGACACGATAAGAAATCTATGTCGCCTCTTCTAATTAACATCCTGTCCAAGTAGGTACTTGGACAGGCGGCCACGCTACTTTGCCACGTCCACATCTCCCTCCCTGGGTGATCCAGACGGAACCTGTCGACAAGATCGCACGAGGCCATCAGGTCAGACAGGCTGCTTTCACACCGATCCGACCCTCTATTCCCCCCGACCTTATCTATCTTGGGGTCCAGGATGGCATTCCAGTCCCCCATTAAAACTACTCGCTCCGGACCCGCCGAAAGGAACACCTCCACCTGCCGAAAAAAGGAAACCCTCTCCCCAGCGATATTGGGCGCGTAAACTGCCAAAATCCGGAACTTACTGCTTTTAACGGCAACATCGACCACGACCAGCCTTCCATGAGCGCACGCGTGAACTACAGTAACCGCCGCACCTAGGGTGCGACTCACTAACACAGAAACCCCACGGCTAAAGGAATTGCCGTATGCTGAATAAACGTCAAAGTCGTTCACCAGCACACTGCAATCCCCGGGCCCAACAAAGTGGGTCTCCTGAATTGTAGCTATATCTACCTCCAGGGCTATGAGATCCCTCAGCACGCGAGCAGCCTTGCTTCGAGATCTCATGCCCCTCGCATTTAAACTAGCTAGGTTCAAGTTTGCCATAATTTCCTTAACTAGAAGTATCCCTCAAAAACGGGTCTAAAGTCCTCGGGTGTTAGAACGCCGAAAGACTGACCGATGCTGCCAGTTAGCAACTCTGTTGTGAACTGACCTCCTCGGACCAGTCCCCCCACGTCTAAGGGAAAGGTTATTTTCAAGGCTCTATAAAGGGATGGGTGAACATAAATGGGGACCCTCCCTTCGCACTTGACTGCTATTTGCATTAAGGACGGGTGCTCCTCATCCACAATCTTCAGCCCCGGAAAAGCCAGTTTCGCTTCGGCAACCATCCTCCATAATGCTTTTACTCTGGCCCCCTTCTCCTTTCTCAGGAACGTGATGAGCATCGGTGCTTCACTGAAGTTGGTTGGCCTCTCCACTTCCTTCCCGTCCACTTCGGTGAGCTTTTCCAGCTTTTGGACGTGCTTCTTCTGGCCTGCGCTGAGGTCTACCGGTCCCTGGCTCACATCCACCTCGCATATCCTCTCCCCGGGTAAGAAAGGCCTCTTCCGTGTTCGTTCAGTCCGGATCGGGGCTACCGGGGTGGTGGTGGTGCTGATCGTCTCTTTGTTCTCTTCTGCTTCCATGTCCTCTGGGGACCCGGCTTCTACGTCTTCGGAAGTTTGGGCTTCCGAGGTCTCCTCGTTGGTAGTAGGAGTAGTAGTGGTAGGGGGAGGGGTATTCTGCTCATCCATGGGGTCTGACGGTTGGGCAGGGTTTTCTTGGTCTTCTTCGTCGTCGTCTTCCTGGTCTTCCTTAACCTTCTTGTTTGTGGCTGCCAGGCTTCTTTTTTCCGTCTTCTTTTCTTCTTCTTCCTCTTCTGATTCGGGGGCCAACTTTCGTTTCACTCCCGACTTCTCTTCCTTTTGTTTCTGGTCTTTTGGCTTTTCCGGGGCCACTGTCTTCTGCTTTCCCTTCTTGGCCACAGTACTCCAGTTCCTTGGTGTCTCCGCTGTTGGTGTGACTGCTTTCTCCGTCACTTTCACCGGGGGCACCGCTGTCGGTGGGGGTACTGGATCCCTCTTCGGGCAGAACTTCGCCATGTGGCCCGGCATCCTACAGCTCCAACAGTGTGGCCTTCTGCCTTCGACGATTATGGACATTGTCCATTTCTCCCATGTCAGTTGGGCGGGGATTGTGTTGAAGCCAGCTCTGTTGACCCTCATCTTGAGCTTATAATCTCCGGTCATTATATTTTTGGGGCCTCGCGCTGCCGTCACTGCCTCCACGTCCCCATATTGTGATAAGATGGCTCCGACCTGCTCCTCTTCGAAACACCATGGGACTCCCAGAATGGTCACCGTTGTTCGTCTTTTTTCCAGGTATTCTGGCTTACACCGGATCCCCTTCCATATTGTGTCGCTTTTTGATGTTCTGATGGCGTCTTCTTCTGTGGGTAGCAGGACATCCCACATTGCGTAACTTCTACGCACTATGTAAGTTGCTGGGATGTTTGTTTCCACCAACAAGCTTATCATTTTCTCCTTGCTCAATCCGGTGAGCCCCTTTTGTTTTTCATCGAAAGTCACTAGGGACACAATTCTTCTTCTGAGGCTTTCGAGCTTCCCTGGGACTGGCTTGATTTCATTTCCGTCCGTGAGGTGCCGGTACTTTTCCTGGAAGAGTCTTCGGTATGCTTCCGGGCTCTTTTGCTCCTTCGGGCCCCAGGTCTTCTCTGGACTTGTTTGATTTGGTCCCCAGCTGCTTCCAGCTTCTGGACTTTTTCCTGGGCTCTGCTGCTGTGATCCCTCGTGACCCGTCTTCTCCGGTCTTGCTTCTGGGCTTTTTCCCGGATTCTGCTTCTTCTCGTGAGTCATAGGTTGCCATGTAGATTTCTCCAACTCCAGAGAGTTCCATCTCCTCAAAGCTGGTTCCCTCTTCTTCGGGCTGTTGTTTGCCGACTTGACCGCTCTGTTCGTTCCTTCTGTGGAAGGGTGTGATTTCTTGATGGGCCTTTGAGGTATGGCCCAGCCTGTCTTGATTGCTCTTTTCTCTTCCCGTGTCCGTGGTTTTCCCCCGACAACTGCCCATGGGTTGAGAAAATCTGTGTCGCTGTCCTCCCTTGGTTCAGCGCCCCCGGGCCTAGAGTCTTTTCCCTCTACTAGGTATACAGGAGGTGATGGTGAATACCCCGCGGCTAGAGACTCTATTTCTACCATGAACGCTGCAGGTGATAGTGGGATTTCACTGGGTGTGGCATCCCCTGACAACGACGACGGCACTGAGACTCCACCGGGTGTGGTATCTCTCGACGGCACTGGGATTCCATTGGGCGTGGTCTCCCCCGACAGCGGCACTGTAACGTCACTCGACGGCATTGTGACGTTACCCGTCAACGGCACTGGAACGTCACCGAATGTGACGCTCCCCCTTCTCGGCACTGGGGTGTCACCGGGTGTGACACCCCCCCTTCTCGGCACTGGGGTGTCACCGGGTGTGACACCCCCCCTTCTCGGCGCTGGGGTGTCACCGGATGTGACACCCCCCCTTCTCGGCACTGGGGTGTCACCGGATGTGACACCCCCCCTTCTCGGCACAACACCAGGGGCGTCCCCCATGGTGTTAGAGGCAGAGGCCTGCCTCTTGATTTGTTGGCCCAGTGCCCTTCCCCGACCCGCCGATTTGGAAGCTAGAGGGCCTTCACCACAAAAGGGTACGTGGGTAACCTCTAGTCCTGCCGGCTGCTTAAGTCGGGTCCAGACACTGAACAATCTGCAAAAAGAATAGAAAACGTGAACAGTTAAAGGAGCTTCGCATGAGAACCAAGCCATTTATTTAGTGTTCTGCCCCGGACCTGGCATTATCTACTGCCAGGCCCTCATTTGGGGTCCAGAGACACTTAGGCATGAAGCCAGTAGGGGGAAAGGGGGGTCGAGGGTCATTCTAAACTATGCTAGGTCTTTGAAGACTTTATTAAAATTCCTATGCTAAGACACTATTTTTTATATTATCATTCTTACCATGGAGTTTATCTACTTAAAATCTCCCCAGCGTATGGCTTTGGCGTTTTTAACTGAAAGAAATAAATGTTTTTATTCAACAAAACAAAATCATATGTACAAACAAAAAAGAAAATATGATTTTGGAAATAAAATTTTTTCTAAAAATGAGGGATGAGATGATGGGGAGGGGGGCAAACTAAGATACACCCAAAAAGAAAAGAAAAAACAAATTAACAAAATGCCTATGGGGTCGGGTTAGTAATGGATCCCCCCAACCTATTTCTAAATATGGAGCGCCTACTGTCTTTCGGTCCCGAAGGTCGAAAGCAAGCAGGTCGTTCCCTAGTGGGGAGTGGGGGACCTAGGGACGATATTTGAAAATAAATTAGATAGGGATGGGTAACATCAGGACTGGACGGCGTCTTCCAAGATAAATGTACGTATAGGGGCAAACAGACCGGGGACAAAACAAAGGGTGGACTGGGCATCTTTTGGAAGCTCTCCTATTGCCGATAAAAATAAATTCAGGGACGGGATCAACTTTCATACTTGCCCTAGTCTAGTATCTAATAAAGAATTTTCCACTCGTGGTGGTTAGGACCTAACTATCCCTACTCTGTTACTTTGTTTGGGGCTGGGTTCCGTAGAACCTTAGCACCGCCTGACAGATACCACTAGGGTGGGAAAACAAACTTAAACCTAGCGCCTCGTCGGATGCACAAACTAGTGTTGTGCACCCATCTCCTATCAAAGTCCATGCGGTGCAATCTTTTCCAATCGCATCTGATCTTTACTTTAAGTTGATGTTTAAAGCGACCAACCAGATCCCGATCCGAAACAGATTGCTCCTCATGGACAATCTCAAGACGTGAAATCCACGTTACTAATCTAGCTACTGCTAGGATCGCTAGAAACACCAATCGTCTCTCCCCAGTAAACGGCGGATCCATGTTGTCGACGACGTACGCCAAATCAAGTGGCACCAACCGCTCGGGGTCGATGCGAGCCGTTACCCTTCCGACGTACTCCCAGAGCCTCCGAACTCCGCTGCAAAGAAAAAAGGCATGCTCCCTCGTTTCATCTTCGTCTTCCTCGCAGCGGGGGCAGAAAGGAACGTATTCATCCTCTCTGCAGAATCCGGCTAGTACGCCGAAAAGTGGCAGCGCATTCCGGACTAGCCTCCATGTGATTGAAAACTCTGAATTATTTAGAAAGCTACTGGCTGGCGCCCAATTCCACTGAGAGAGGACCTCCTCCCTCGACATGTGCAGCCGCTCAACCAGCGGATCTTTTGCGGTCCCCACTACTAAATCCCGATACAGTCTCCTCCTAGGCCGTGCAAGGTCACTGGACCCCGGCAATGCCCTAAGGGCGGCTCGGCATTCGGAGAGGAACCGCCGTTCCCCCGCCGGTCTTCTGCGACCTTCGGCGGCAGGGGAGGGCACGAGCTGTGGGAAAGCGTGCTCCACAACTGGTACCCAGTGCAATTCCTCAAGCAGTGTCCGACTTAGGAACGCCAATCTTTCGGCGTGCTTATGACTTAACAAGTCAGGCATTCCCAAGCCTCCATCGTTGAGTTTCTGTGTACAGACCTGTCTACGGACATACGGCTTTCCCCCTTTCCAGAGGAGTCTGAAAAGGAGTCGCTCCAAAGCCTTACAGCGGTCCGCAGGCAGAGGAAGTACTGACAAGTGGTAAAGGATCAACGGAAAGACGTAAGTTTGGCACGCCTCCGCACGACCCTTCAGGGACAAACCCCTGCGAATCCAAGTCCCCACTGACGATTCGACCTTTGTCTGTACCTCCGACCAATTTTTGTCCAGCTGGAGCCCAGGCCCGAACCAGATTCCAAGAATCTTTACCGGGCCATCTGTCCAGCCGAACTCACCTGGAAGCGAGTTTACCCCGGTCCAAGTGCCCAACCGCAGGCCAACGGACTTGCTGCGGTTGACTATGGCCCCTGTAACACGTTCATACTCATCGACCGCCTCTATCACCGCTTTAATATCGATCCTTCGCCCTACATAAACGGTGACGTCATCGGCGTACGCGGAAACCCTGGCAAATCGGCCGCCAGGTAGAGCTATCCCGCGTAGGACTGGTCTCGTCGTCTCGTCCCTTAACTTGCGAAGGAAGGGCTCCAACGCCAGGACATAAAGCAGAGGCGACAGCGGACACCCCTGGCGCACCGACCGAGAGACCCCAAAGGACTCCGACAACCTACCATTTACTTGTACCGCTACCGTGGGGTCACGATACAAAACGGAAATCCACTTGCGGAAGTCCGGACCAAAACCGGCGGTCTCCAAAACAGACTCCAAGAAACCATGGTCGACCCTATCGAAAGCTTTGGACTGATCTAAATTGATCAGCGCGGCTCCTGTGTCGTCTTCTAACCCCTCTATGATCGTGCGCACCAAGTGCAAGTTGTCTTTAATCGTTCTCCCCTTCACAGAACAAGTCTGATCCGGTTCGACCAAATCACCGATGACAACCTGCAGTCGGTTTGCAAGAACACGGGCCAAAATCTTCAACTCTGTGTTTAGCAGAGTGATGGGCCTGTAATCATCTAAGTCCTCCCCACCATGCCGCTCTTTCTTCTTCAGTAGTGTGACCACTCCTTTGGTTACCTGCCCAGGGATGGATCCCTGGGAAAACCAGTGGTTAAACACACCCGTCAGAAGAGGAACAAACATGGGCGACAGCCTCAAATACAATTCGTAGGGCAGACCATCGAGCCCTGGAGATCTGTTCTGGCCAACCTGCTTCAACGCAGTAATGACTTCACGCTCTGTAACCACCCCATCACAGCTAGCTGCTCGGTCCGCAGTAAGGCGGGGCGAGCCGGCTAAATAGCTGCCAAACTCCTGGCCGCGGAGTCTGGATAAAAGCGTTCCTTCAAATGCTGACGAAACCCATTGCAAATCTCTCGAGTCGATACGAGGGTATGTCCTTCCAGGTTTTTCACCTTCCGAATGTACCCGTCCGAACCACGTCTTAAGGCAGCCTTACGCTCAACAGCGTCAACGTTCACGGCTTCGTTAGAGACTCTTTTTAACCTAGCCCTAACTACTTGCCCTTCGTAACGCTCGCTAGCCAAGCGCTGAAGGTCCCCCTTAACTATGTTTATCTCTAGGGGATCCCCACCAGCCACCGCCCGGGTCAATCTATCTTCTAGCTGCCTTTTGGTCCGTGCCCTAGTTAACGCGAGGCGTTGGCTGTATTGGACACAAAAGAGCCTAATGGTAGCCTTAAGTCTAACCCACCAGCTACTCCCGGTAACCGCCCCCACTAACTCCCGCTGAATTAGTGTTGTCAGCTGTTCCCGAAAGTCGTTCATCTCCAACAAGGAGGCGTTCAACTTCCAGTAGCCAGCCAACCTAGGCCTATTACCTAATCTCAAACGGGCCATTACTAATTTATGGTCCGAATGACCTAACCAGTGGAACGTGGGACACGATAAGAAATCTATGTCGCCTCTTCTAATTAACATCCTGTCCAAGTAGGTACTTGGACAGGCGGCCACGCTACTTTGCCACGTCCACATCTCCCTCCCTGGGTGATCCAGACGGAACCTGTCGACAAGATCGCACGAGGCCATCAGGTCAGACAGGCTGCTTTCACACCGATCCGACCCTCTATTCCCCCCGACCTTATCTATCTTGGGGTCCAGGATGGCATTCCAGTCCCCCATTAAAACTACTCGCTCCGGACCCGCCGAAAGGAACACCTCCACCTGCCGAAAAAAGGAAACCCTCTCCCCAGCGATATTGGGCGCGTAAACTGCCAAAATCCGGAACTTACTGCTTTTAACGGCAACATCGACCACGACCAGCCTTCCATGAGCGCACGCGTGAACTACAGTAACCGCCGCACCTAGGGTGCGACTCACTAACACAGAAACCCCACGGCTAAAGGAATTGCCGTATGCTGAATAAACGTCAAAGTCGTTCACCAGCACACTGCAATCCCCGGGCCCAACAAAGTGGGTCTCCTGAATTGTAGCTATATCTACCTCCAGGGCTATGAGATCCCTCAGCACGCGAGCAGCCTTGCTTCGAGATCTCATGCCCCTCGCATTTAAACTAGCTAGGTTCAAGTTTGCCATAATTTCCTTAACTAGAAGTATCCCTCAAAAACGGGTCTAAAGTCCTCGGGTGTTAGAACGCCGAAAGACTGACCGATGCTGCCAGTTAGCAACTCTGTTGTGAACTGACCTCCTCGGACCAGTCCCCCCACGTCTAAGGGAAAGGTTATTTTCAAGGCTCTATAAAGGGATGGGTGAACGTAAATGGGGACCCTCCCTTCGCACTTGACTGCTATTTGCATTAAGGACGGGTGCTCCTCATCCACAATCTTCAGCCCCGGAAAAGCCAGTTTCGCTTCGGCAACCATCCTCCATAATGCTTTTACTCTGGCCCCCTTCTCCTTTCTCAGGAACGTGATGAGCATCGGTGCTTCACTGAAGTTGGTTGGCCTCTCCACTTCCTTCCCGTCCACTTCGGTGAGCTTTTCCAGCTTTTGGACGTGTTTCTTCTGGCCTGCGCTGAGGTCCACCGGTCCCTGGCTCACGTCCACCTCGCATATCCTCTCCCCGGGTAAGAAAGGCCTCTTCCGTGTTCGTTCAGTCCGGATCGGGGCTACCGGGGTGGTGGTGGTGCTGCTCGTCTCTTTGTTCTCTTCTGCTTCCATGTCCTCTGGGGACCCGGCTTCTACGTCTTCGGAAGTTTGGGCTTCAGAGGTCTCCTCGTTGGTAGTAGGAGTAGTAGTGGTAGGGGGAGGGGTATTCTGCTCATCCATGGGGTCTGACGGTTGGGCAGGGTTTTCTTGGTCTTCTTCGTCGTCGTCTTCCTGGTCTTCCTTAACCTTCTTGTTTGTGGCTGCCAGGCTTCTTTTTTCCGTCTTCTTTTCTTCTTCTTCCTCTTCTGATTCGGGGGCCAACTTTCGTTTCACTCCCGACTTCTCTTCCTTTTGTTTCTGGTCTTTTGGCTTTTCCGGGGCCACTGTCTTCTGCTTTCCCTTCTTGGCCACAGTACTCCAGCTCCTTGGTGTCTCCGCTGTTGGTGTGACTGCTTTCTCCGTCACTTTCACCGGGGGCACCGCTGTCGGTGGGGGCACTGGATCCCTCTTCGGGCAGAACTTCGCCATGTGGCCCGGCATCCTACAGCTCCAACAGTGTGGCCTTCTGCCTTCGACGATTATGGACATTGTCCATTTCTCCCATGTCAGTTGGGCGGGGATTGTGTTGAAGCCAGCTCTGTTGACCCTCATCTTGAGCTTATAATCTCCGGTCATTATATTTTTGGGGCCTCGCGCTGCCGTCACTGCCTCCACGTCCCCATATTGTGATAAGATGGCTCCGACCTGCTCCTCTTCGAAACACCATGGGACTCCCAGAATGGTCACCGTTGTTCGTCTTTTTTCCAGGTATTCTGGCTTACACCGGATCCCCTTCCATATTGTGTCGCTTTTCGATGTTCTGATGGCGTCTTCTTCTGTGGGTAGCAGGACATCCCACATTGCGTAACTTCTACGCACTATGTAAGTTGCTGGGATGTTTGTTTCCACCAACAAGCTTATCATTTTCTCCTTGCTCAATCCGGTGAGCCCCTTTTGTTTTTCATCGAAAGTCACTAGGGACACAATTCTTCTTCTGAGGCTTTCGAGCTTCCCTGGGACTGGCTTGATTTCATTTCCGTCCGTGAGGTGCCGGTACTTTTCCTGGAAGAGTCTTCGGTATGCTTCCGGGCTCTTTTGCTCCTTCGGGCCCCAGGTCTTCTCTGGACTTGTTTGATTTGGTCCCCAGCTGCTTCCAGCTTCTGGACTCTTTCCTGGGCTCTGCTGCTGTGATCCCTCGTGACCCGTCTTCTCCGGTCTTGCTTCTGGGCTTTTTCCCGGCTTCTGCTTCTTCTCGTGAGTCATGGGTTGCCGTGCAGTAGGTTTCTCAAACTCAAGAGAGTTCCATCTCCTCAAAGCTGGTTCCCTCTTCTTCGGGCTGTTGTTTGCCGACTTGACCGCTCTGTTCGTTCCTTCTGTGGAAGGGTGTGATTTCCTGATGGGCCTTTGAGGTATGGCCCAGCCTGTCTTGATTGCTCTTTTCTCTTCCCGTGTCCGTGGTTTTCCCCCGACAACTGCCCATGGGTTGAGAAAATCTGTGTCGCTGTCGTCCCTTGGTTCAGCGCCCCCGGGCCTAGAGTCTTTTCCCTCTACTAGGTATACAGGAGGTGATGGTGAATACCCCGCGGCTAGAGACTCTATTTCTACCATGAACGCTGCAGGTGATAGTGGGATTTCACTGGGTGTGGCATCCCCTGACAACGACGACGGCACTGAGACTCCACCGGGTGTGGTATCTCTCGACGGCACTGGGATTCCACTGGGCGTGGTCTCCCCCGACAGCGGCATTGTAACGTCACTCGACGGCACTGTGACGTTACCCGTCAACGGCACTGGAACGTCACCGAATGTGACGCTCCCCCTTCTCGGCACTGGGGTGTCACCGGGTGTGACGCCCCCCCTTCTCGGCGCTGGGGTGTCACCGGGTGTGACACCCCCCCTTCTCGGCGCTGGGGTGTCACCGGGTGTGACACCCCCCCTTCTCGGCACTGGGGTGTCACCGGGTGTGACACCCCCCCTTCTCGGCACTGGGGTGTCACCGGGTGTGACACCCCCCCTTCTCGGCGCTGGGGTGTCACCGGATGTGACACCCCCCCTTCTCGGCACTGGGGTGTCACCGGATGTGACACCCCCCCTTCTCGGCACAACACCAGGGGCGTCCCCCATGGTGTTAGAGGCAGAGGCCTGCCTCTTGATTTGTTGGCCCAGTGCCCTTCCCCGACCCGCCGATTTGGAAGCTAGAGGGCCTTCACCACAAAAGGGTACGTGGGTAACCTCTAGTCCTGCCGGCTGCTTAAGTCGGGTCCAGACACTGAACAATCTGCAAAAAGAATAGAAAACGTGAACAGTTAAAGGAGCTTCGCATGAGAACCAAGCCATTTATTTAGTGTTCTGCCCCGGACCTGGCATTATCTACTGCCAGGCCCTCATTTGGGGTCCAGAGACACTTAGGCATGAAGCCAGTAGGGGGAAAGGGGGGGTCGAGGGTCATTCTAAACTATGCTAGGTCTTTGAAGACTTTATTAAAATTCCTATGCTAAGACACTATTTTTTATATTATCATTCTTACCATGGAGTTTATCTACTTAAAATCTCCCCAGCGTATGGCGTTGGCGTTTTTAACTGAAAGAAATAAATGTTTTTATTCAACAAAACAAAATCATATGTACAAACAAAAAGAAAAGATGATTTTGGAAATAAAATTTTTTCTAAAAATGAGGGATGAGATGATGGGGAGGGGGGCAAACTAAGATACACCCAAAAAGAAAAGCAAAAACAAATTAACAAAATGCCTATGGGGTCGGGTTAGTAATGGATCCCCCCAACCTATTTCTAAATATGGAGCGCCTACTGTCTTTCGGTCCCGAGGGTCGAAAGCAAGCAGGTCGTTCCCTAGTGGGGAGTGGGGGACCTAGGGACGATATTTGAAAATAAATTAGATAGGGATGGGTAACATAAGGACTGGACGGCGTCTTCCAAGATAAATGTACGTATAGGGGCAACAGACCGGGGACAAAACAAAGGGTGGACTGGGCATCTTTTGGAAGCTCTCCTATTGCCGATAAAAATAAATTCAGGGACGGGATCAACTTTCATACTTGCCCTAGTCTAGTATCTAATAAAGAATTTTTCCACTCGTGGTGGTTAGGACCTAACTATCCCTACTCTGTTACTTTGTTTGGGGCTGGGTTCCGTAGAACCTTAGCACCGCCTGACAGATACCACTAGTGTGGGAAAACAAACTTAAACCTAGCGCCTCGTCGGATGCACAAACTAGTGTTGTGCACCCATCTCCTATCAAAGTCCATGCGGTGCAATCTTTTCCAATCGCATCTGATCTTTACTTTAAGTTGATGTTTAAAGCGACCAACCAGATCCCGATCCGAAACAGATTGCTCCTCATGGACAATTTCAAGACGTGAAATCCACGTTACTAATCTAGCTACTGCTAGGATCGCTAGAAACACCAATCGTCTCTCCCCAGTAAACGGCGGATCCATGTTGTCGACGACGTACGCCAAATCAAGTGGCACCAACCGCTCGGGGTCGATGCGAGCCGTTACCCTTCCGACGTACTCCCAGAGCCTCCGAACTCCGCTGCAAAGAAAAAAGGCATGCTCCCTCGTTTCATCTTCGTCTTCCTCGCAGCGGGGGCAGAAAGGAACGTATTCATCCTCTCTGCAGTCTCTGGCTAGTACGCCGAAAAGTGGCAGCGCATTCCGGACTAGCCTCCATGTGATTGAAAACTCTGAATTATTTAGAAAGCTACTGGCTGGCGCCCAATTCCACTGAGAGAGGACCTCCTCCCTCGACATGTGCAGCCGCTCAACCAGCGGATCTTTTGCGGTCCCCACTACTAAATCCCGATACAGTCTCCTCCTAGGCCGTGCAAGGTCACTGGACCCCGGCAATGCCCTAAGGGCGGCTCGGCATTCGGAGAGGAACCGCCGTTCCCCCGCCGGTCTTCTGCGACCTTCGGCGGCAGGGGAGGGTATGAGCTGTGGGAAAGCGTGCTCCACAACTGGTACCCAGTGCAATTCCTCAAGCAGTGTCCGACTTAGGAACGCCAATCTTTCGGCGTGCTTATGACTTAACAAGTCAGGCATTCCCAAGCCTCCATCGCTGAGTTTCTGTGTACAGACCTGTCTACGGACATACGGCTTTCCCCCTTTCCAGAGGAGTCTGAAAAGGAGTCGCTCCAAAGCCTTACAGCGGTCCGCAGGCAGAGGAAGTACTGACAAGTGGTAAAGGATCAACGGAAAGACGTAAGTTTGGCACGCCTCCGCACGACCCTTCAGGGACAAACCCCTGCGAATCCAAGTCCCCACTGACGATTCGACCTTTGTCTGTACCTCCGACCAATTTTTGTCCAGCTGGAGCCCAGGCCCGAACCAGATTCCAAGAATCTTTACCGGGCCATCTGTCCAGCCGAACTCACCTGGAAGCGAGTTTACCCCGGTCCAAGTGCCCAACCGCAGGCCAACGGACTTGCTGCGGTTGACTATGGCCCCTGTAACACGTTCATACTCATCGACCGCCTCTATCACCGCTTTAATATCGATCCTTCGCCCTACATAAACGGTGACGTCATCGGCGTACGCGGAAACCCTGGCAAATCGGCCGCCAGGTAGAGCTATCCCGCGTAGGACTGGTCTCGTCGTCTCGTCCCTTAACTTGCGAAGGAAGGGCTCCAACGCCAGGACATAAAGCAGAGGCGACAGCGGACACCCCTGGCGCACCGACCGAGAGACCCCAAAGGACTCCGACAACCTACCATTTACTTGTACCGCTACCGTGGGGTCACGATACAAAACGGAAATCCACTTGCGGAAGTCCGGACCAAAACCGGCGGTCTCCAAAACAGACTCCAAGAAACCATGGTCGACCCTATCGAAAGCTTTGGACTGATCTAAATTGATCAGCGCGGCTCCTGTGTCGTCTTCTAACCCCTCTATGATCGTGCGCACCAAGTGCAAGTTGTCTTTAATCGTTCTCCCCTTCACAGAACAAGTCTGATCCGGTTCGACCAAATCACCGATGACAACCTGCAGTCGGTTTGCAAGAACGCGGGCCAAAATCTTCAACTCTGTGTTTAGCAGAGTGATGGGCCTGTAATCATCTAAGTCCTCCCCACCATGCCGCTCTTTCTTCTTCAGTAGTGTGACCACTCCTTTGGTTACCTGCCCAGGGATGGATCCCTGGGAAAACCAGTGGTTAAACACACCCGTCAGAAGAGGAACAAACATGGGCGACAGCCTCAAATACAATTCGTAGGGCAGACCATCGAGCCCTGGAGATCTGTTCTGGCCAACCTGCTTCAACGCAGTAATGACTTCACGCTCTGTAACCACCCCATCACAGCTAGCTGCTCGGTCCGCAGTAAGGCGGGGCGAGCCGGCTAAATAGCTGCCAAACTCCTGGCCGCGGAGTCTGGGTAGTTGGGTAAAGCGTTCCTTCAAATGCTGACGAAACCCATTGCAAATCTCTCGAGTCGATACGAGGGTATGTCCTTCCAGGTTTTTCACCTTCCGAATGTACCCGTCCGAACCACGTCTTAAGGCAGCCTTACGCTCAACAGCGTCAACGTTCACGGCTTCGTTAGAGACTCTTTTTAACCTAGCCCTAACTACTTGCCCTTCGTAACGCTCGCTAGCCAAGCGCTGAAGGTCCCCCTTAACTATGTTTATCTCTAGGGGATCCCCACCAACCACCGCCCGGGTCAATCTATCTTCTAGCTGCCTTTTGGTCCGTGCCCTAGTTAACGCGAGGCGTTGGCTGTATTGGACACAAAAGAGCCTAATGGTAGCCTTAAGTCTAACCCACCAGCTACTCCCGGTAACCGCCCCCACTAACTCCCGCTGAATTAGTGTTGTCAGCTGTTCCCGAAAGTCGTTCATCTCCAACAAGGAGGCGTTCAACTTCCAGTAGCCAGCCAACCTAGGCCTATTACCTAATCTCAAACGGGCCATTACTAATTTATGGTCCGAATGACCTAACCAGTGGAACGTGGGACACGATAAGAAATCTATGTCGCCTCTTCTAATTAACATCCTGTCCAAGTAGGTACTTGGACAGGCGGCCACGCTACTTTGCCACGTCCACATCTCCCTCCCTGGGTGATCCAGACGGAACCTGTCGACAAGATCGCACGAGGCCATCAGGTCAGACAGGCTGCTTTCACACCGATCCGACCCTCTATTCCCCCCGACCTTATCTATCTTGGGGTCCAGGATGGCATTCCAGTCCCCCATTAAAACTACTCGCTCCGGACCCGCCGAAAGGAACACCTCCACCTGCCGAAAAAAGGAAACCCTCTCCCCAGCGATATTGGGCGCGTAAACTGCCAAAATCCGGAACTTACTGCTTTTAACGGCAACATCGACCACGACCAGCCTTCCATGAGCGCACGCGTGAACTACAGTAACCGCCGCACCTAGGGTGCGACTCACTAACACAGAAACCCCACGGCTAAAGGAATTGCCGTATGCTGAATAAACGTCAAAGTCGTTCACCAGCACACTGCAATCCCCGGGCCCAACAAAGTGGGTCTCCTGAATTGTAGCTATATCTACCTCCAGGGCTATGAGATCCCTCAGCACGCGAGCAGCCTTGCTTCGAGATCTCATGCCCCTCGCATTTAAACTAGCTAGGTTCAAGTTTGCCATAATTTCCTTAACTAGAAGTATCCCTCAAAAACGGGTCTAAAGTCCTCGGGTGTTAGAACGCCGAAAGACTGACCGATGCTGCCAGTTAGCAACTCTGTTGTGAACTGACCTCCTCGGACCAGTCCCCCCACGTCTAAGGGAAAGGTTATTTTCAAGGCTCTATAAAGGGATGGGTGAACATAAATGGGGACCCTCCCTTCGCACTTGACTGCTATTTGCATTAAGGACGGGTGCTCCTCATCCACAATCTTCAGCCCCGGAAAAGCCAGTTTCGCTTCGGCAACCATCCTCCATAATGCTTTTACTCTGGCCCCCTTCTCCTTTCTCAGGAACGTGATGAGCATCGGTGCTTCACTGAAGTTGGTTGGCCTCTCCACTTCCTTCCCGTCCACTTCGGTGAGCTTTTCCAGCTTTTGGACGTGCTTCTTCTGGCCTGCGCTGAGGTCCACCGGTCCCTGGCTCACATCCACCTCGCATATCCTCTCCCCGGGTAAGAAAGGCCTCTTCCGTGTTCGTTCAGTCCGGATCGGGGCTACCGGGGTGGTGGTGGTGCTGATCGTCTCTTTGTTCTCTTCTGCTTCCATGTCCTCTGGGGACCCGGCTTCTACGTCTTCGGAAGTTTGGGCTTCAGAGGTCTCCTCGTTGGTAGTAGGAGTAGTAGTGGTAGGGGGAGGGGTATTCTGCTCATCCATGGGGTCTGACGGTTGGGCAGGGTTTTCTTGGTCTTCTTCGTCGTCGTCTTCCTGGTCTTCCTTAACCTTCTTGTTTGTGGCTGCCAGGCTTCTTTTTTCCGTCTTCTTTTCTTCTTCTTCTGATTCGGGGGCCAACTTTCGTTTCACTCCCGACTTCTCTTCCTTTTGTTTCTGGTCTTTTGGCTTTTCCGGGGCCACTGTCTTCTGCTTTCCCTTCTTGGCCACAGTACTCCAGCTCCTTGGTGTCTCCGCTGTTGGTGTGACTGCTTTCTCCGTCACTTTCACCGGGGGCACCGCTGTCGGTGGGGGCACTGGATCCCTCTTCGGGCAGAACTTCGCCATGTGGCCCGGCATCCTACAGCTCCAACAGTGTGGCCTTCTGCCTTCGACGATTATGGACATTGTCCATTTCTCCCATGTCAGTTGGGCGGGGATTGTGTTGAAGCCAGCTCTGTTGACCCTCATCTTGAGCTTCTAATCTCCGGTCATTATATTTTTGGGGCCCCGCGCTGCCGTCACTGCCTCCACGTCCCCATATTGTGATAAGATGGCTCCGACCTGCTCCTCTTCGAAACACCATGGGACTCCCAGAATGGTCACCGTTGTTCGTCTTTTTTCCAGGTATTCTGGCTTACACCGGATCCCCTTCCATATTGTGTCGCTTTTCGATGTTCTGATGGCGTCTTCTTCTGTGGGTAGCAGGACATCCCACATTGCGTAACTTCTACGCACTATGTAAGTTGCTGGGATGTTTGTTTCCACCAACAAGCTTATCATTTTCTCCTTGCTCAATCCGGTGAGCCCCTTTTGTTTTTCATCGAAAGTCACTAGGGACACAATTCTTCTTCTGAGGCTTTCGAGCTTCCCTGGGACTGGCTTGATTTCATTTCCGTCCGTGAGGTGCCGGTACTTTTCCTGGAAGAGTCTTCGGTATGCTTCCGGGCTCTTTTGCTCCTTCGGGCCCCAGGTCTTCTCTGGACTTGTTTGATTTGGTCCCCAGCTGCTTCCAGCTTCTGGACTTTTTCCTGGGCTCTGCTGCTGTGATCCCTCGTGACCCGTCTTCTCCGGTCTTGCTTCTGGGCTTTTTCCCGGATTCTGCTTCTTCTCGTGAGTCATAGGTTGCCGTGCAGTAGGTTTCTCAAACTCAAGAGAGTTCCATCTCCTCAAAGCTGGTTCCCTCTTCTTCAGGCTGTTGTTTGCCGACTTGACCGCTCTGTTCGTTCCTTCTGTGGAAGGGTGTGATTTCCTGGTGGGCCTTTGAGGTATGGCCCAGCCTGTCTTGATTGCTCTTTTCTCTTCCCGTGTCCGTGGTTTTCCCCCGACAACTGCCCATGGGTTGAGAAAATCTGTGTCGCTGTCCTCCCTTGGTTCAGCGCCCCCGGGCCTAGAGTCTTTTCCCTCTACTAGGTATACAGGAGGTGATGGTGAATACCCCGCGGCTAGAGACTCTATTTCTACCATGAACGCTGCAGGTGATAGTGGGATTTCACTGGGTGTGACATCCCCTGACAACGACGACGGCACTGAGACTCCACCGGGTGTGGTATCTCTCGACGGCACTGGGATTCCACTGGGCGTGGTCTCCCCCGACAGCGGCACTGTAACGTCACTCGACGGCATTGTGACGTTACCCGTCAACGGCACTGGAACGTCACCGAATGTGACGCTCCCCCTTCTCGGCACTGGGGTGTCACCGGGTGTGACACCCCCCCTTCTCGGCACTGGGGTGTCACCGGGTGTGACACCCCCCCTTCTCGGCACTGGGGTGTCACCGGGTGTGACACCCCCCCTTCTCGGCGCTGGGGTGTCACCGGATGTGACACCCCCCCTTCTCGGCACTGGGGTGTCACCGGATGTGACACCCCCCCTTCTCGGCACTGGGGTGTCACCGGGTGTGACACCCCCCCTTCTCGGCACAACACCAGGGGCGTCCCCCATGGTGTTAGAGGCAGAGGCCTGCCTCTTGATTTGTTGGCCCAGTGCCCTTCCCCGACCCGCCGATTTGGAAGCTAGAGGGCCTTCACCACAAAAGGGTACGTGGGTAACCTCTAGTCCTGCCGGCTGCTTAAGTCGGTTCCAGACACTGAACAATCTGCAAAAAGAATAGAAAACGTGAACAGTTAAAGGAGCTTCGCATGAGAACCAAGCCATTTATTTAGTGTTCTGCCCCGGACCTGGCATTATCTACTGCCAGGCCCTCATTTGGGGTCCAGAGACACTTAGGCATGAAGCCAGTAGGGGGAAAAGGGGGGGGTCGAGGGTCATTCTAAACTATGCTAGGTCTTTGAAGACTTTATTAAAATTCCTATGCTAAGACACTATTTTTTATATTATCATTCTTACCATGGAGTTTATCTACTTAAAATCTCCCCAGCGTATGGCGTTGGCGTTTTTAACTGAAAGAAATAAATGTTTTTATTCAACAAAACAAAATCATATGTACAAACAAAAAAGAAAATATGATTTTGGAAATAAAATTTTTTCTAAAAATGAGGGATGAGATGATGGGGAGGGGGGCAAACTAAGATACACCCAAAAAGAAAAGAAAAAACAAATTAACAAAATGCCTATGGGGTCGGGTTAGTAATGGATCCCCCCAACCTATTTCTAAATATGGAGCGCCTACTGTCTTTCGGTCCCGAAGGTCGAAAGCAAGCAGGTCGTTCCCTAGTGGGGAGTGGGGGACCTAGGGACGATATTTGAAAATAAATTAGATAGGGATGGGTAACATCAGGACTGGACGGCGTCTTCCAAGATAAATGTACGTATAGGGGCAAACAGACCGGGGACAAAACAAAGGGTGGACTGGGCATCTTTTGGAAGCTCTCCTATTGCCGATAAAAATAAATTCAGGGACGGGATCAACTTTCATACTTGCCCTAGTCTAGTATCTAATAAAGAATTTTCCACTCGTGGTGGTTAGGACCTAACTATCCCTACTCTGTTACTTTGTTTGGGGCTGGGTTCCGTAGAACCTTAGCACCGCCTGACAGATACCACTAGGGTGGGAAAACAAACTTAAACCTAGCGCCTCGTCGGATGCACAAACTAGTGTTGTGCACCCATCTCCTATCAAAGTCCATGCGGTGCAATCTTTTCCAATCGCATCTGATCTTTACTTTAAGTTGATGTTTAAAGCGACCAACCAGATCCCGATCCGAAACAGATTGCTCCTCATGGACAATCTCAAGACGTGAAATCCACGTTACTAATCTAGCTACTGCTAGGATCGCTAGAAACACCAATCGTCTCTCCCCAGTAAACGGCGGATCCATGTTGTCGACGACGTACGCCAAATCAAGTGGCACCAACCGCTCGGGGTCGATGCGAGCCGTTACCCTTCCGACGTACTCCCAGAGCCTCCGAACTCCGCTGCAAAGAAAAAAGGCATGCTCCCTCGTTTCATCTTCGTCTTCCTCGCAGCGGGGGCAGAAAGGAACGTATTCATCCTCTCTGCAGAATCCGGCTAGTACGCCGAAAAGTGGCAGCGCATTCCGGACTAGCCTCCATGTGATTGAAAACTCTGAATTATTTAGAAAGCTACTGGCTGGCGCCCAATTCCACTGAGAGAGGACCTCCTCCCTCGACATGTGCAGCCGCTCAACCAGCGGATCTTTTGCGGTCCCCACTACTAAATCCCGATACAGTCTCCTCCTAGGCCGTGCAAGGTCACTGGACCCCGGCAATGCCCTAAGGGCGGCTCGGCATTCGGAGAGGAACCGCCGTTCCCCCGCCGGTCTTCTGCGACCTTCGGCGGCAGGGGAGGGCACGAGCTGTGGGAAAGCGTGCTCCACAACTGGTACCCAGTGCAATTCCTCAAGCAGTGTCCGACTTAGGAACGCCAATCTTTCGGCGTGCTTATGACTTAACAAGTCAGGCATTCCCAAGCCTCCATCGTTGAGTTTCTGTGTACAGACCTGTCTACGGACATACGGCTTTCCCCCTTTCCAGAGGAGTCTGAAAAGGAGTCGCTCCAAAGCCTTACAGCGGTCCGCAGGCAGAGGAAGTACTGACAAGTGGTAAAGGATCAACGGAAAGACGTAAGTTTGGCACGCCTCCGCACGACCCTTCAGGGACAAACCCCTGCGAATCCAAGTCCCCACTGACGATTCGACCTTTGTCTGTACCTCCGACCAATTTTTGTCCAGCTGGAGCCCAGGCCCGAACCAGATTCCAAGAATCTTTACCGGGCCATCTGTCCAGCCGAACTCACCTGGAAGCGAGTTTACCCCGGTCCAAGTGCCCAACCGCAGGCCAACGGACTTGCTGCGGTTGACTATGGCCCCTGTAACACGTTCATACTCATCGACCGCCTCTATCACCGCTTTAATATCGATCCTTCGCCCTACATAAACGGTGACGTCATCGGCGTACGCGGAAACCCTGGCAAATCGGCCGCCAGGTAGAGCTATCCCGCGTAGGACTGGTCTCGTCGTCTCGTCCCTTAACTTGCGAAGGAAGGGCTCCAACGCCAGGACATAAAGCAGTTATCTACAGCGACAGCGGACACCCCTGGCGCACCGACCGAGAGACCCCAAAGGACTCCGACAACCTACCATTTACTTGTACCGCTACCGTGGGGTCACGATACAAAACGGAAATCCACTTGCGGAAGTCCGGACCAAAACCGGCGGTCTCCAAAACAGACTCCAAGAAACCATGGTCGACCCTATCGAAAGCTTTGGACTGATCTAAATTGATCAGCGCGGCTCCTGTGTCGTCTTCTAACCCCTCTATGATCGTGCGCACCAAGTGCAAGTTGTCTTTAATCGTTCTCCCCTTCACAGAACAAGTCTGATCCGGTTCGACCAAATCACCGATGACAACCTGCAGTCGGTTTGCAAGAACGCGGGCCAAAATCTTCAACTCTGTGTTTAGCAGAGTGATGGGCCTGTAATCATCTAAGTCCTCCCCACCATGCCGCTCTTTCTTCTTCAGTAGTGTGACCACTCCTTTGGTTACCTGCCCAGGGATGGATCCCTGGGAAAACCAGTGGTTAAACACACCCGTCAGAAGAGGAACAAACATGGGCGACAGCCTCAAATACAATTCGTAGGGCAGACCATCGAGCCCTGGAGATCTGTTCTGGCCAACCTGCTTCAACGCAGTAATGACTTCACGCTCTGTAACCACCCCATCACAGCTAGCTGCTCGGTCCGCAGTAAGGCGGGGCGAGCCGGCTAAATAGCTGCCAAACTCCTGGCCGCGGAGTCTGGGTAGTTGGGTAAAGCGTTCCTTCAAATGTTGACGAAACCCATTGCAAATCTCTCGAGTCGATACGAGGGTATGTCCTTCCAGGTTTTTCACCTTCCGAATGTACCCGTCCGAACCACGTCTTAAGGCAGCCTTACGCTCAACAGCGTCAACGTTCACGGCTTCGTTAGAGACTCTTTTTAACCTAGCCCTAACTACTTGCCCTTCGTAACGCTCGCTAGCCAAGCGCTGAAGGTCCCCCTTAACTATGTTTATCTCTAGGGGATCCCCACCAGCCACCGCCCGGGTCAATCTATCTTCTAGCTGCCTTTTGGTCCGTGCCCTAGTTAACGCGAGGCGTTGGCTGTATTGGACACAAAAGAGCCTAATGGTAGCCTTAAGTCTAACCCACCAGCTACTCCCGGTAACCGCCCCCACTAACTCCCGCTGAATTAGTGTTGTCAGCTGTTCCCGAAAGTCGTTCATCTCCAACAAGGAGGCGTTCAACTTCCAGTAGCCAGCCAACCTAGGCCTATTACCTAATCTCAAACGGGCCATTACTAATTTATGGTCCGAATGACCTAACCAGTGGAACGTGGGACACGATAAGAAATCTATGTCGCCTCTTCTAATTAACATCCTGTCCAAGTAGGTACTTGGACAGGCGGCCACGCTACTTTGCCACGTCCACATCTCCCTCCCTGGGTGATCCAGACGGAACCTGTCGACAAGATCGCACGAGGCCATCAGGTCAGACAGGCTGCTTTCACACCGATCCGACCCTCTATTCCCCCCGACCTTATCTATCTTGGGGTCCAGGATGGCATTCCAGTCCCCCATTAAAACTACTCGCTCCGGACCCGCCGAAAGGAACACCTCCACCTGCCGAAAAAAGGAAACCCTCTCCCCAGCGATATTGGGCGCGTAAACTGCCAAAATCCGGAACTTACTGCTTTTAACGGCAACATCGACCACGACCAGCCTTCCATGAGCGCACGCGTGAACTACAGTAACCGCCGCACCTAGGGTGCGACTCACTAACACAGAAACCCCACGGCTAAAGGAATTGCCGTATGCTGAATAAACGTCAAAGTCGTTCACCAGCACACTGCAATCCCCGGGCCCAACAAAGTGGGTCTCCTGAATTGTAGCTATATCTACCTCCAGGGCTATGAGATCCCTCAGCACGCGAGCAGCCTTGCTTCGAGATCTCATGCCCCTCGCATTTAAACTAGCTAGGTTCAAGTTTGCCATAATTTCCCTAACTAGAAGTATCCCTCAAAAACGGGTCTAAAGTCCTCGGGTGTTAGAACGCCGAAAGACTGACCGATGCTGCCAGTTAGCAACTCTGTTGTGAACTGACCTCCTCGGACCAGTCCCCCCACGTCTAAGGGAAAGGTTATTTTCAAGGCTCTATAAAGGGATGGGTGAACATAAATGGGGACCCTCCCTTCGCACTTGACTGCTATTTGCATTAAGGACGGGTGCTCCTCATCCACAATCTTCAGCCCCGGAAAAGCCAGTTTCGCTTCGGCAACCATCCTCCATAATGCTTTTACTCTGGCCCCCTTCTCCTTTCTCAGGAACGTGATGAGCATCGGTGCTTCACTGAAGTTGGTTGGCCTCTCCACTTCCTTCCCGTCCACTTCGGTGAGCTTTTCCAGCTTTTGGACGTGTTTCTTCTGGCCTGCGCTGAGGTCCACCGGTCCCTGGCTCACGTCCACCTCGCATATCCTCTCCCCGGGTAAGAAAGGCCTCTTCCGTGTTCGTTCAGTCCGGATCGGGGCTACCGGGGTGGTGGTGGTGCTGATCGTCTCTTTGTTCTCTTCTGCTTCCATGTCCTCTGGGGACCCGGCTTCTACGTCTTCGGAAGTTTGGGCTTCAGAGGTCTCCTCGTTGGTAGTAGGAGTAGTAGTGGTAGGGGGAGGGGTATTCTGCTCATCCATGGGGTCTGACGGTTGGGCAGGGTTTTCTTGGTCTTCTTCGTCGTCGTCTTCCTGGTCTTCCTTAACCTTCTTGTTTGTGGCTGCCAGGCTTCTTTTTTCCGTCTTCTTTTCTTCTTCTTCCTCTTCTGATTCGGGGGCCAACTTTCGTTTCACTCCCGACTTCTCTTCCTTTTGTTTCTGGTCTTTTGGCTTTTCCGGGGCCACTGTCTTCTGCTTTCCCTTCTTGGCCACAGTACTCCAGCTCCTTGGTGTCTCCGCTGTTGGTGTGACTGCTTTCTCCGTCACTTTCACCGGGGGCACCGCTGTCGGTGGGGGCACTGGATCCCTCTTCGGGCAGAACTTCGCCATGTGGCCCGGCATCCTACAGCTCCAACAGTGTGGCCTTCTGCCTTCGACGATTATGGACATTGTCCATTTCTCCCATGTCAGTTGGGCGGGGATTGTGTTGAAGCCAGCTCTGTTGACCCTCATCTTGAGCTTATAATCTCCGGTCATTATATTTTTGGGGCCTCGCGCTGCCGTCACTGCCTCCACGTCCCCATATTGTGATAAGATGGCTCCGACCTGCTCCTCTTCGAAACACCATGGGACTCCCAGAATGGTCACCGTTGTTCGTCTTTTTTCCAGGTATTCTGGCTTACACCGGATCCCCTTCCATATTGTGTCGCTTTTCGATGTTCTGATGGCGTCTTCTTCTGTGGGTAGCAGGACATCCCACATTGCGTAACTTCTACGCACTATGTAAGTTGCTGGGATGTTTGTTTCCACCAACAAGCTTATCATTTTCTCCTTGCTCAATCCGGTGAGCCCCTTCTGTTTTTCATCGAAAGTCACTAGGGACACAATTCTTCTTCTGAGGCTTTCGAGCTTCCCGGGGACTGGCTTGATTTCGTTTCCGTCCGTGAGGTGCCGGTACTTTTCCTGGAAGAGTCTTCGGTATGCTTCCGGGCTCTTTTGCTCCTTCGGGCCCCAGGTCTTCTCTGGACTTGTTTGATTTGGTCCCCAGCTGCTTCCAGCTTCTGGACTTTTTCCTGGGCTCTGCTGCTGTGATCCCTCGTGACCCGTCTTCTCCGGTCTTGCTTCTGGGCTTTTCCCCGGATTCTGCTTCTTCTCGTGAGTCATGGGTTGCCATGTAGTAGGTTTCTCCAACTCAAGAGAGTTCCATCTCCTCAATGCTGGTTCCCTCTTCTTCGGGCTGTTGTCCGCCGACCTGACCGCTCTGTTCGTTCCTTCTGCGGAAGGGTGTGATTTCCTGATGGGCCTTTGAGGTATGGCCCAGCCTGTCTTGATTGCTCTTTTCTCTTCCCGTGTCCGTGGTTTTCCCCCGACAACTGCCCATGGGTTGAGAAAATCTGTGTCGCTGTCCTCCCTTGGTTCAGCGCCCCCGGGCCTAGAGTGTTTTCCCTCTACTAGGTATACAGGAGGTGATGGTGAATACCCCGCGGCTAGAGACTCTATTTCTACCATGAACGCTGCAGGTGATAGTGGGATTTCACTGGGTGTGGCATCCCCTGACAACGACGACGGCACTGAGACTCCACCGGGTGTGGTATCTCTCGACGGCACTGGGATTCCATTGGGCGTGGTCTCCCCCGACAGCGGCACTGTAACGTCACTCGACGGCATTGTGACGTTACCCGTCAACGGCACTGGAACGTCACCGAATGTGACGCTCCCCCTTCTCGGCACTGGGGTGTCACCGGGTGTGACACCCCCCCTTCTCGGCACTGGGGTGTCACCGGGTGTGACACCCCCCCTTCTCGGCACTGGGGTGTCACCGGGTGTGACACCCCCCCTTCTCGGCGCTGGGGTGTCACCGGATGTGACACCCCCCCTTCTCGGCGCTGGGGTGTCACCGGATGTGACACCCCCCCTTCTCGGCACTGGGGTGTCACCGGATGTGACACCCCCCCTTCTCGGCACTGGGGTGTCACCGGGTGTGACACCCCCCCTTCTCGGCACAACACCAGGGGCGTCCCCCATGGTGTTAGAGGCAGAGGCCTGCCTCTTGATTTGTTGGCCCAGTGCCCTTCCCCGACCCGCCGATTTGGAAGCTAGAGGGCCTTCACCACAAAAGGGTACGTGGGTAACCTCTAGTCCTGCCGGCTGCTTAAGTCGGTTCCAGACACTGAACAATCTGCAAAAAGAATAGAAAACGTGAACAGTTAAAGGAGCTTCGCATGAGAACCAAGCCATTTATTTAGTGTTCTGCCCCGGACCTGGCATTATCTACTGCCAGGCCCTCATTTGGGGTCCAGAGACACTTAGGCATGAAGCCAGTAGGGGGAAAGGGGGGTCGAGGGTCATTCTAAACTATGCTAGGTCTTTGAAGACTTTATTAAAATTCCTATGCTAAGACACTATTTTTTATATTATCATTCTTACCGTGGAGTTTATCTACTTAAAATCTCCCCAGCGTATGGCTTTGGCGTTTTTAACTGAAAGAAATAAATGTTTTTATTCAACAAAACAAAATCATATGTACAAACAAAAAAGAAAATATGATTTTGGAAATAAAATTTTTTCTAAAAATGAGGGATGAGATGATGGGGAGGGGGGCAAACTAAGATACACCCAAAAAGAAAAGAAAAAACAAATTAACAAAATGCCTATGGGGTCGGGTTAGTAATGGATCCCCCCAACCTATTTCTAAATATGGAGCGCCTACTGTCTTTCGGTCCCGAAGGTCGAAAGCAAGCAGGTCGTTCCCTAGTGGGGAGTGGGGGACCTAGGGACGATATTTGAAAATAAATTAGATAGGGATGGGTAACATCAGGACTGGACGGCGTCTTCCAAGATAAATGTACGTATAGGGGCAAACAGACCGGGGACAAAACAAAGGGTGGACTGGGCATCTTTTGGAAGCTCTCCTATTGCCGATAAAAATAAATTCAGGGACGGGATCAACTTTCATACTTGCCCTAGTCTAGTATCTAATAAAGAATTTTCCACTCGTGGTGGTTAGGACCTAACTATCCCTACTCTGTTACTTTGTTTGGGGCTGGGTTCCGTAGAACCTTAGCACCGCCTGACAGATACCACTAGGGTGGGAAAACAAACTTAAACCTAGCGCCTCGTCGGATGCACAAACTAGTGTTGTGCACCCATCTCCTATCAAAGTCCATGCGGTGCAATCTTTTCCAATCGCATCTGATCTTTACTTTAAGTTGATGTTTAAAGCGACCAACCAGATCCCGATCCGAAACAGATTGCTCCTCATGGACAATCTCAAGACGTGAAATCCACGTTACTAATCTAGCTACTGCTAGGATCGCTAGAAACACCAATCGTCTCTCCCCAGTAAACGGCGGATCCATGTTGTCGACGACGTACGCCAAATCAAGTGGCACCAACCGCTCGGGGTCGATGCGAGCCGTTACCCTTCCGACGTACTCCCAGAGCCTCCGAACTCCGCTGCAAAGAAAAAAGGCATGCTCCCTCGTTTCATCTTCGTCTTCCTCGCAGCGGGGGCAGAAAGGAACGTATTCATCCTCTCTGCAGAATCCGGCTAGTACGCCGAAAAGTGGCAGCGCATTCCGGACTAGCCTCCATGTGATTGAAAACTCTGAATTATTTAGAAAGCTACTGGCTGGCGCCCAATTCCACTGAGAGAGGACCTCCTCCCTCGACATGTGCAGCCGCTCAACCAGCGGATCTTTTGCGGTCCCCACTACTAAATCCCGATACAGTCTCCTCCTAGGCCGTGCAAGGTCACTGGACCCCGGCAATGCCCTAAGGGCGGCTCGGCATTCGGAGAGGAACCGCCGTTCCCCCGCCGGTCTTCTGCGACCTTCGGCGGCAGGGGAGGGCACGAGCTGTGGGAAAGCGTGCTCCACAACTGGTACCCAGTGCAATTCCTCAAGCAGTGTCCGACTTAGGAACGCCAATCTTTCGGCGTGCTTATGACTTAACAAGTCAGGCATTCCCAAGCCTCCATCGTTGAGTTTCTGTGTACAGACCTGTCTACGGACATACGGCTTTCCCCCTTTCCAGAGGAGTCTGAAAAGGAGTCGCTCCAAAGCCTTACAGCGGTCCGCAGGCAGAGGAAGTACTGACAAGTGGTAAAGGATCAACGGAAAGACGTAAGTTTGGCACGCCTCCGCACGACCCTTCAGGGACAAACCCCTGCGAATCCAAGTCCCCACTGACGATTCGACCTTTGTCTGTACCTCCGACCAATTTTTGTCCAGCTGGAGCCCAGGCCCGAACCAGATTCCAAGAATCTTTACCGGGCCATCTGTCCAGCCGAACTCACCTGGAAGCGAGTTTACCCCGGTCCAAGTGCCCAACCGCAGGCCAACGGACTTGCTGCGGTTGACTATGGCCCCTGTGACACGTTCATACTCATCGACCGCCTCTATCACCGCTTTAATATCGATCCTTCGCCCTACATAAACGGTGACGTCATCGGCGTACGCGGAAACCCTGGCAAATCGGCCGCCAGGTAGAGCTATCCCGCGTAGGACTGGTCTCGTCGTCTCGTCCCTTAACTTGCGAAGGAAGGGCTCCAACGCCAGGACATAAAGCAGAGGCGACAGCGGACACCCCTGGCGCACCGACCGAGAGACCCCAAAGGACTCCGACAACCTACCATTTACTTGTACCGCTACCGTGGGGTCACGATACAAAACGGAAATCCACTTGCGGAAGTCCGGACCAAAACCGGCGGTCTCCAAAACAGACTCCAAGAAACCATGGTCGACCCTATCGAAAGCTTTGGACTGATCTAAATTGATCAGCGCGGCTCCTGTGTCGTCTTCTAACCCCTCTATGATCGTGCGCACCAAGTGCAAGTTGTCTTTAATCGTTCTCCCCTTCACAGAACAAGTCTGATCCGGTTCGACCAAATCACCGATGACAACCTGCAGTCGGTTTGCAAGAACGCGGGCCAAAATCTTCAACTCTGTGTTTAGCAGAGTGATGGGCCTGTAATCATCTAAGTCCTCCCCACCATGCCGCTCTTTCTTCTTCAGTAGTGTGACCACTCCTTTGGTTACCTGCCCAGGGATGGATCCCTGGGAAAACCAGTGGTTAAACACACCCGTCAGAAGAGGAACAAACATGGGCGACAGCCTCAAATACAATTCGTAGGGCAGACCATCGAGCCCTGGAGATCTGTTCTGGCCAACCTGCTTCAACGCAGTAATGACTTCACGCTCTGTAACCACCCCATCACAGCTAGCTGCTCGGTCCGCAGTAAGGCGGGGCGAGCCGGCTAAATAGCTGCCAAACTCCTGGCCGCGGAGTCTGGGTAGTTGGGTAAAGCGTTCCTTCAAATGCTGACGAAACCCATTGCAAATCTCTCGAGTCGATACGAGGGTATGTCCTTCCAGGTTTTTCACCTTCCGAATGTACCCGTCCGAACCACGTCTTAAGGCAGCCTTACGCTCAACAGCGTCAACGTTCACGGCTTCGTTAGAGACTCTTTTTAACCTAGCCCTAACTACTTGCCCTTCGTAACGCTCGCTAGCCAAGCGCTGAAGGTCCCCCTTAACTATGTTTATCTCTAGGGGATCCCCACCAGCCACCGCCCGGGTCAATCTATCTTCTAGCTGCCTTTTGGTCCGTGCCCTAGTTAACGCGAGGCGTTGGCTGTATTGGACACAAAAGAGCCTAATGGTAGCCTTAAGTCTAACCCACCAGCTACTCCCGGTAACCGCCCCCACTAACTCCCGCTGAATTAGTGTTGTCAGCTGTTCCCGAAAGTCGTTCATCTCCAACAAGGAGGCGTTCAACTTCCAGTAGCCAGCCAACCTAGGCCTATTACCTAATCTCAAACGGGCCATTACTAATTTATGGTCCGAATGACCTAACCAGTGGAACGTGGGACACGATAAGAAATCTATGTCGCCTCTTCTAATTAACATCCTGTCCAAGTAGGTACTTGGACAGGCGGCCACGCTACTTTGCCACGTCCACATCTCCCTCCCTGGGTGATCCAGACGGAACCTGTCGACAAGATCGCACGAGGCCATCAGGTCAGACAGGCTGCTTTCACACCGATCCGACCCTCTATTCCCCCCGACCTTATCTATCTTGGGGTCCAGGATGGCATTCCAGTCCCCCATTAAAACTACTCGCTCCGGACCCGCCGAAAGGAACACCTCCACCTGCCGAAAAAAGGAAACCCTCTCCCCAGCGATATTGGGCGCGTAAACTGCCAAAATCCGGAACTTACTGCTTTTAACGGCAACATCGACCACGACCAGCCTTCCATGAGCGCACGCGTGAACTACAGTAACCGCCGCACCTAGGGTGCGACTCACTAACACAGAAACCCCACGGCTAAAGGAATTGCCGTATGCTGAATAAACGTCAAAGTCGTTCACCAGCACACTGCAATCCCCGGGCCCAACAAAGTGGGTCTCCTGAATTGTAGCTATATCTACCTCCAGGGCTATGAGATCCCTCAGCACGCGAGCAGCCTTGCTTCGAGATCTCATGCCCCTCGCATTTAAACTAGCTAGGTTCAAGTTTGCCATAATTTCCCTAACTAGAAGTATCCCTCAAAAACGGGTCTAAAGTCCTCGGGTGTTAGAACGCCGAAAGACTGACCGATGCTGCCAGTTAGCAACTCTGTTGTGAACTGACCTCCTCGGACCAGTCCCCCCACGTCTAAGGGAAAGGTTATTTTCAAGGCTCTATAAAGGGATGGGTGAACATAAATGGGGACCCTCCCTTCGCACTTGACTGCTATTTGCATTAAGGACGGGTGCTCCTCATCCACAATCTTCAGCCCCGGAAAAGCCAGTTTCGCTTCGGCAACCATCCTCCATAATGCTTTTACTCTGGCCCCCTTCTCCTTTCTCAGGAACGTGATGAGCATCGGTGCTTCACTGAAGTTGGTTGGCCTCTCCACTTCCTTCCCGTCCACTTCGGTGAGCTTTTCCAGCTTTTGGACGTGTTTCTTCTGGCCTGCGCTGAGGTCCACCGGTCCCTGGCTCACGTCCACCTCGCATATCCTCTCCCCGGGTAAGAAAGGCCTCTTCCGTGTTCGTTCAGTCCGGATCGGGGCTACCGGGGTGGTGGTGGTGCTGATCGTCTCTTTGTTCTCTTCTGCTTCCATGTCCTCTGGGGACCCGGCTTCTACGTCTTCGGAAGTTTGGGCTTCAGAGGTCTCCTCGTTGGTAGTAGGAGTAGTAGTGGTAGGGGGAGGGGTATTCTGCTCATCCATGGGGTCTGACGGTTGGGCAGGGTTTTCTTGGTCTTCTTCGTCGTCGTCTTCCTGGTCTTCCTTAACCTTCTTGTTTGTGGCTGCCAGGCTTCTTTTTTCCGTCTTCTTTTCTTCTTCTTCCTCTTCTGATTCGGGGGCCAACTTTCGTTTCACTCCCGACTTCTCTTCCTTTTGTTTCTGGTCTTTTGGCTTTTCCGGGGCCACTGTCTTCTGCTTTCCCTTCTTGGCCACAGTACTCCAGCTCCTTGGTGTCTCCGCTGTTGGTGTGACTGCTTTCTCCGTCACTTTCACCGGGGGCACCGCTGTCGGTGGGGGCACTGGATCCCTCTTCGGGCAGAACTTCGCCATGTGGCCCGGCATCCTACAGCTCCAACAGTGTGGCCTTCTGCCTTCGACGATTATGGACATTGTCCATTTCTCCCATGTCAGTTGGGCGGGGATTGTGTTGAAGCCAGCTCTGTTGACCCTCATCTTGAGCTTATAATCTCCGGTCATTATATTTTTGGGGCCTCGCGCTGCCGTCACTGCCTCCACGTCCCCATATTGTGATAAGATGGCTCCGACCTGCTCCTCTTCGAAACACCATGGGACTCCCAGAATGGTCACCGTTGTTCGTCTTTTTTCCAGGTATTCTGGCTTACACCGGATCCCCTTCCATATTGTGTCGCTTTTCGATGTTCTGATGGCGTCTTCTTCTGTGGGTAGCAGGACATCCCACATTGCGTAACTTCTACGCACTATGTAAGTTGCTGGGATGTTTGTTTCCACCAACAAGCTTATCATTTTCTCCTTGCTCAATCCGGTGAGCCCCTTCTGTTTTTCATCGAAAGTCACTAGGGACACAATTCTTCTTCTGAGGCTTTCGAGCTTCCCGGGGACTGGCTTGATTTCGTTTCCGTCCGTGAGGTGCCGGTACTTTTCCTGGAAGAGTCTTCGGTATGCTTCCGGGCTCTTTTGCTCCTTCGGGCCCCAGGTCTTCTCTGGACTTGTTTGATTTGGTCCCCAGCTGCTTCCAGCTTCTGGACTTTTTCCTGGGCTCTGCTGCTGTGATCCCTCGTGACCCGTCTTCTCCGGTCTTGCTTCTGGGCTTTTCCCCGGATTCTGCTTCTTCTCGTGAGTCATGGGTTGCCATGTAGTAGGTTTCTCCAACTCAAGAGAGTTCCATCTCCTCAATGCTGGTTCCCTCTTCTTCGGGCTGTTGTCCGCCGACCTGACCGCTCTGTTCGTTCCTTCTGCGGAAGGGTGTGATTTCCTGATGGGCCTTTGAGGTATGGCCCAGCCTGTCTTGATTGCTCTTTTCTCTTCCCGTGTCCGTGGTTTTCCCCCGACAACTGCCCATGGGTTGAGAAAATCTGTGTCGCTGTCCTCCCTTGGTTCAGCGCCCCCGGGCCTAGAGTGTTTTCCCTCTACTAGGTATACAGGAGGTGATGGTGAATACCCCGCGGCTAGAGACTCTATTTCTACCATGAACGCTGCAGGTGATAGTGGGATTTCACTGGGTGTGGCATCCCCTGACAACGACGACGGCACTGAGACTCCACCGGGTGTGGTATCTCTCGACGGCACTGGGATTCCATTGGGCGTGGTCTCCCCCGACAGCGGCACTGTAACGTCACTCGACGGCATTGTGACGTTACCCGTCAACGGCACTGGAACGTCACCGAATGTGACGCTCCCCCTTCTCGGCACTGGGGTGTCACCGGGTGTGACACCCCCCCTTCTCGGCACTGGGGTGTCACCGGGTGTGACACCCCCCCTTCTCGGCACTGGGGTGTCACCGGGTGTGACACCCCCCCTTCTCGGCGCTGGGGTGTCACCGGATGTGACACCCCCCCTTCTCGGCGCTGGGGTGTCACCGGATGTGACACCCCCCCTTCTCGGCACTGGGGTGTCACCGGATGTGACACCCCCCCTTCTCGGCACTGGGGTGTCACCGGGTGTGACACCCCCCCTTCTCGGCACAACACCAGGGGCGTCCCCCATGGTGTTAGAGGCAGAGGCCTGCCTCTTGATTTGTTGGCCCAGTGCCCTTCCCCGACCCGCCGATTTGGAAGCTAGAGGGCCTTCACCACAAAAGGGTACGTGGGTAACCTCTAGTCCTGCCGGCTGCTTAAGTCGGTTCCAGACACTGAACAATCTGCAAAAAGAATAGAAAACGTGAACAGTTAAAGGAGCTTCGCATGAGAACCAAGCCATTTATTTAGTGTTCTGCCCCGGACCTGGCATTATCTACTGCCAGGCCCTCATTTGGGGTCCAGAGACACTTAGGCATGAAGCCAGTAGGGGGAAAGAGGGGTCGAGGGTCATTCTAAACTATGCTAGGTCTTTGAAGACTTTATTAAAATTCCTATGCTAAGACACTATTTTTTATATTATCATTCTTACCGTGGAGTTTATCTACTTAAAATCTCCCCAGCGTATGGCTTTGGCGTTTTTAACTGAAAGAAATAAATGTTTTTATTCAACAAAACAAAATCATATGTACAAACAAAAAAGAAAATATGATTTTGGAAATAAAATTTTTTCTAAAAATGAGGGATGAGATGATGGGGAGGGGGGCAAACTAAGATACACCCAAAAAGAAAAGAAAAAACAAATTAACAAAATGCCTATGGGGTCGGGTTAGTAATGGATCCCCCCAACCTATTTCTAAATATGGAGCGCCTACTGTCTTTCGGTCCCGAAGGTCGAAAGCAAGCAGGTCGTTCCCTAGTGGGGAGTGGGGGACCTAGGGACGATATTTGAAAATAAATTAGATAGGGATGGGTAACATCAGGACTGGACGGCGTCTTCCAAGATAAATGTACGTATAGGGGCAAACAGACCGGGGACAAAACAAAGGGTGGACTGGGCATCTTTTGGAAGCTCTCCTATTGCCGATAAAAATAAATTCAGGGACGGGATCAACTTTCATACTTGCCCTAGTCTAGTATCTAATAAAGAATTTTCCACTCGTGGTGGTTAGGACCTAACTATCCCTACTCTGTTACTTTGTTTGGGGCTGGGTTCCGTAGAACCTTAGCACCGCCTGACAGATACCACTAGGGTGGGAAAACAAACTTAAACCTAGCGCCTCGTCGGATGCACAAACTAGTGTTGTGCACCCATCTCCTATCAAAGTCCATGCGGTGCAATCTTTTCCAATCGCATCTGATCTTTACTTTAAGTTGATGTTTAAAGCGACCAACCAGATCCCGATCCGAAACAGATTGCTCCTCATGGACAATCTCAAGACGTGAAATCCACGTTACTAATCTAGCTACTGCTAGGATCGCTAGAAACACCAATCGTCTCTCCCCAGTAAACGGCGGATCCATGTTGTCGACGACGTACGCCAAATCAAGTGGCACCAACCGCTCGGGGTCGATGCGAGCCGTTACCCTTCCGACGTACTCCCAGAGCCTCCGAACTCCGCTGCAAAGAAAAAAGGCATGCTCCCTCGTTTCATCTTCGTCTTCCTCGCAGCGGGGGCAGAAAGGAACGTATTCATCCTCTCTGCAGAATCCGGCTAGTACGCCGAAAAGTGGCAGCGCATTCCGGACTAGCCTCCATGTGATTGAAAACTCTGAATTATTTAGAAAGCTACTGGCTGGCGCCCAATTCCACTGAGAGAGGACCTCCTCCCTCGACATGTGCAGCCGCTCAACCAGCGGATCTTTTGCGGTCCCCACTACTAAATCCCGATACAGTCTCCTCCTAGGCCGTGCAAGGTCACTGGACCCCGGCAATGCCCTAAGGGCGGCTCGGCATTCGGAGAGGAACCGCCGTTCCCCCGCCGGTCTTCTGCGACCTTCGGCGGCAGGGGAGGGCACGAGCTGTGGGAAAGCGTGCTCCACAACTGGTACCCAGTGCAATTCCTCAAGCAGTGTCCGACTTAGGAACGCCAATCTTTCGGCGTGCTTATGACTTAACAAGTCAGGCATTCCCAAGCCTCCATCGTTGAGTTTCTGTGTACAGACCTGTCTACGGACATACGGCTTTCCCCCTTTCCAGAGGAGTCTGAAAAGGAGTCGCTCCAAAGCCTTACAGCGGTCCGCAGGCAGAGGAAGTACTGACAAGTGGTAAAGGATCAACGGAAAGACGTAAGTTTGGCACGCCTCCGCACGACCCTTCAGGGACAAACCCCTGCGAATCCAAGTCCCCACTGACGATTCGACCTTTGTCTGTACCTCCGACCAATTTTTGTCCAGCTGGAGCCCAGGCCCGAACCAGATTCCAAGAATCTTTACCGGGCCATCTGTCCAGCCGAACTCACCTGGAAGCGAGTTTACCCCGGTCCAAGTGCCCAACCGCAGGCCAACGGACTTGCTGCGGTTGACTATGGCCCCTGTGACACGTTCATACTCATCGACCGCCTCTATCACCGCTTTAATATCGATCCTTCGCCCTACATAAACGGTGACGTCATCGGCGTACGCGGAAACCCTGGCAAATCGGCCGCCAGGTAGAGCTATCCCGCGTAGGACTGGTCTCGTCGTCTCGTCCCTTAACTTGCGAAGGAAGGGCTCCAACGCCAGGACATAAAGCAGAGGCGACAGCGGACACCCCTGGCGCACCGACCGAGAGACCCCAAAGGACTCCGACAACCTACCATTTACTTGTACCGCTACCGTGGGGTCACGATACAAAACGGAAATCCACTTGCGGAAGTCCGGACCAAAACCGGCGGTCTCCAAAACAGACTCCAAGAAACCATGGTCGACCCTATCGAAAGCTTTGGACTGATCTAAATTGATCAGCGCGGCTCCTGTGTCGTCTTCTAACCCCTCTATGATCGTGCGCACCAAGTGCAAGTTGTCTTTAATCGTTCTCCCCTTCACAGAACAAGTCTGATCCGGTTCGACCAAATCACCGATGACAACCTGCAGTCGGTTTGCAAGAACGCGGGCCAAAATCTTCAACTCTGTGTTTAGCAGAGTGATGGGCCTGTAATCATCTAAGTCCTCCCCACCATGCCGCTCTTTCTTCTTCAGTAGTGTGACCACTCCTTTGGTTACCTGCCCAGGGATGGATCCCTGGGAAAACCAGTGGTTAAACACACCCGTCAGAAGAGGAACAAACATGGGCGACAGCCTCAAATACAATTCGTAGGGCAGACCATCGAGCCCTGGAGATCTGTTCTGGCCAACCTGCTTCAACGCAGTAATGACTTCACGCTCTGTAACCACCCCATCACAGCTAGCTGCTCGGTCCGCAGTAAGGCGGGGCGAGCCGGCTAAATAGCTGCCAAACTCCTGGCCGCGGAGTCTGGGTAGTTGGGTAAAGCGTTCCTTCAAATGCTGACGAAACCCATTGCAAATCTCTCGAGTCGATACGAGGGTATGTCCTTCCAGGTTTTTCACCTTCCGAATGTACCCGTCCGAACCACGTCTTAAGGCAGCCTTACGCTCAACAGCGTCAACGTTCACGGCTTCGTTAGAGACTCTTTTTAACCTAGCCCTAACTACTTGCCCTTCGTAACGCTCGCTAGCCAAGCGCTGAAGGTCCCCCTTAACTATGTTTATCTCTAGGGGATCCCCACCAGCCACCGCCCGGGTCAATCTATCTTCTAGCTGCCTTTTGGTCCGTGCCCTAGTTAACGCGAGGCGTTGGCTGTATTGGACACAAAAGAGCCTAATGGTAGCCTTAAGTCTAACCCACCAGCTACTCCCGGTAACCGCCCCCACTAACTCCCGCTGAATTAGTGTTGTCAGCTGTTCCCGAAAGTCGTTCATCTCCAACAAGGAGGCGTTCAACTTCCAGTAGCCAGCCAACCTAGGCCTATTACCTAATCTCAAACGGGCCATTACTAATTTATGGTCCGAATGACCTAACCAGTGGAACGTGGGACACGATAAGAAATCTATGTCGCCTCTTCTAATTAACATCCTGTCCAAGTAGGTACTTGGACAGGCGGCCACGCTACTTTGCCACGTCCACATCTCCCTCCCTGGGTGATCCAGACGGAACCTGTCGACAAGATCGCACGAGGCCATCAGGTCAGACAGGCTGCTTTCACACCGATCCGACCCTCTATTCCCCCCGACCTTATCTATCTTGGGGTCCAGGATGGCATTCCAGTCCCCCATTAAAACTACTCGCTCCGGACCCGCCGAAAGGAACACCTCCACCTGCCGAAAAAAGGAAACCCTCTCCCCAGCGATATTGGGCGCGTAAACTGCCAAAATCCGGAACTTACTGCTTTTAACGGCAACATCGACCACGACCAGCCTTCCATGAGCGCACGCGTGAACTACAGTAACCGCCGCACCTAGGGTGCGACTCACTAACACAGAAACCCCACGGCTAAAGGAATTGCCGTATGCTGAATAAACGTCAAAGTCGTTCACCAGCACACTGCAATCCCCGGGCCCAACAAAGTGGGTCTCCTGAATTGTAGCTATATCTACCTCCAGGGCTATGAGATCCCTCAGCACGCGAGCAGCCTTGCTTCGAGATCTCATGCCCCTCGCATTTAAACTAGCTAGGTTCAAGTTTGCCATAATTTCCCTAACTAGAAGTATCCCTCAAAAACGGGTCTAAAGTCCTCGGGTGTTAGAACGCCGAAAGACTGACCGATGCTGCCAGTTAGCAACTCTGTTGTGAACTGACCTCCTCGGACCAGTCCCCCCACGTCTAAGGGAAAGGTTATTTTCAAGGCTCTATAAAGGGATGGGTGAACATAAATGGGGACCCTCCCTTCGCACTTGACTGCTATTTGCATTAAGGACGGGTGCTCCTCATCCACAATCTTCAGCCCCGGAAAAGCCAGTTTCGCTTCGGCAACCATCCTCCATAATGCTTTTACTCTGGCCCCCTTCTCCTTTCTCAGGAACGTGATGAGCATCGGTGCTTCACTGAAGTTGGTTGGCCTCTCCACTTCCTTCCCGTCCACTTCGGTGAGCTTTTCCAGCTTTTGGACGTGTTTCTTCTGGCCTGCGCTGAGGTCCACCGGTCCCTGGCTCACGTCCACCTCGCATATCCTCTCCCCGGGTAAGAAAGGCCTCTTCCGTGTTCGTTCAGTCCGGATCGGGGCTACCGGGGTGGTGGTGGTGCTGATCGTCTCTTTGTTCTCTTCTGCTTCCATGTCCTCTGGGGACCCGGCTTCTACGTCTTCGGAAGTTTGGGCTTCAGAGGTCTCCTCGTTGGTAGTAGGAGTAGTAGTGGTAGGGGGAGGGGTATTCTGCTCATCCATGGGGTCTGACGGTTGGGCAGGGTTTTCTTGGTCTTCTTCGTCGTCGTCTTCCTGGTCTTCCTTAACCTTCTTGTTTGTGGCTGCCAGGCTTCTTTTTTCCGTCTTCTTTTCTTCTTCTTCCTCTTCTGATTCGGGGGCCAACTTTCGTTTCACTCCCGACTTCTCTTCCTTTTGTTTCTGGTCTTTTGGCTTTTCCGGGGCCACTGTCTTCTGCTTTCCCTTCTTGGCCACAGTACTCCAGCTCCTTGGTGTCTCCGCTGTTGGTGTGACTGCTTTCTCCGTCACTTTCACCGGGGGCACCGCTGTCGGTGGGGGCACTGGATCCCTCTTCGGGCAGAACTTCGCCATGTGGCCCGGCATCCTACAGCTCCAACAGTGTGGCCTTCTGCCTTCGACGATTATGGACATTGTCCATTTCTCCCATGTCAGTTGGGCGGGGATTGTGTTGAAGCCAGCTCTGTTGACCCTCATCTTGAGCTTATAATCTCCGGTCATTATATTTTTGGGGCCTCGCGCTGCCGTCACTGCCTCCACGTCCCCATATTGTGATAAGATGGCTCCGACCTGCTCCTCTTCGAAACACCATGGGACTCCCAGAATGGTCACCGTTGTTCGTCTTTTTTCCAGGTATTCTGGCTTACACCGGATCCCCTTCCATATTGTGTCGCTTTTCGATGTTCTGATGGCGTCTTCTTCTGTGGGTAGCAGGACATCCCACATTGCGTAACTTCTACGCACTATGTAAGTTGCTGGGATGTTTGTTTCCACCAACAAGCTTATCATTTTCTCCTTGCTCAATCCGGTGAGCCCCTTCTGTTTTTCATCGAAAGTCACTAGGGACACAATTCTTCTTCTGAGGCTTTCGAGCTTCCCGGGGACTGGCTTGATTTCGTTTCCGTCCGTGAGGTGCCGGTACTTTTCCTGGAAGAGTCTTCGGTATGCTTCCGGGCTCTTTTGCTCCTTCGGGCCCCAGGTCTTCTCTGGACTTGTTTGATTTGGTCCCCAGCTGCTTCCAGCTTCTGGACTTTTTCCTGGGCTCTGCTGCTGTGATCCCTCGTGACCCGTCTTCTCCGGTCTTGCTTCTGGGCTTTTCCCCGGATTCTGCTTCTTCTCGTGAGTCATGGGTTGCCATGTAGTAGGTTTCTCCAACTCAAGAGAGTTCCATCTCCTCAATGCTGGTTCCCTCTTCTTCGGGCTGTTGTCCGCCGACCTGACCGCTCTGTTCGTTCCTTCTGCGGAAGGGTGTGATTTCCTGATGGGCCTTTGAGGTATGGCCCAGCCTGTCTTGATTGCTCTTTTCTCTTCCCGTGTCCGTGGTTTTCCCCCGACAACTGCCCATGGGTTGAGAAAATCTGTGTCGCTGTCCTCCCTTGGTTCAGCGCCCCCGGGCCTAGAGTGTTTTCCCTCTACTAGGTATACAGGAGGTGATGGTGAATACCCCGCGGCTAGAGACTCTATTTCTACCATGAACGCTGCAGGTGATAGTGGGATTTCACTGGGTGTGGCATCCCCTGACAACGACGACGGCACTGAGACTCCACCGGGTGTGGTATCTCTCGACGGCACTGGGATTCCATTGGGCGTGGTCTCCCCCGACAGCGGCACTGTAACGTCACTCGACGGCATTGTGACGTTACCCGTCAACGGCACTGGAACGTCACCGAATGTGACGCTCCCCCTTCTCGGCACTGGGGTGTCACCGGGTGTGACACCCCCCCTTCTCGGCACTGGGGTGTCACCGGGTGTGACACCCCCCCTTCTCGGCACTGGGGTGTCACCGGGTGTGACACCCCCCCTTCTCGGCGCTGGGGTGTCACCGGATGTGACACCCCCCCTTCTCGGCGCTGGGGTGTCACCGGATGTGACACCCCCCCTTCTCGGCACTGGGGTGTCACCGGATGTGACACCCCCCCTTCTCGGCACTGGGGTGTCACCGGGTGTGACACCCCCCCTTCTCGGCACAACACCAGGGGCGTCCCCCATGGTGTTAGAGGCAGAGGCCTGCCTCTTGATTTGTTGGCCCAGTGCCCTTCCCCGACCCGCCGATTTGGAAGCTAGAGGGCCTTCACCACAAAAGGGTACGTGGGTAACCTCTAGTCCTGCCGGCTGCTTAAGTCGGTTCCAGACACTGAACAATCTGCAAAAAGAATAGAAAACGTGAACAGTTAAAGGAGCTTCGCATGAGAACCAAGCCATTTATTTAGTGTTCTGCCCCGGACCTGGCATTATCTACTGCCAGGCCCTCATTTGGGGTCCAGAGACACTTAGGCATGAAGCCAGTAGGGGGAAAGGGGGGTCGAGGGTCATTCTAAACTATGCTAGGTCTTTGAAGACTTTATTAAAATTCCTATGCTAAGACACTATTTTTTATATTATCATTCTTACCATGGAGTTTATCTACTTAAAATCTCCCCAGCGTATGGCTTTGGCGTTTTTAACTGAAAGAAATAAATGTTTTTTATTCAACAAAACAAAATCATATGTACAAACAAAAAAGAAAATATGATTTTGGAAATAAAATTTTTTCTAAAAATGAGGGATGAGATGATGGGGAGGGGGGCAAACTAAGATACACCCAAAAAGAAAAGAAAAAACAAATTAACAAAATGCCTATGGGGTCGGGTTAGTAATGGATCCCCCCAACCTATTTCTAAATATGGAGCGCCTACTGTCTTTCGGTCCCGAAGGTCGAAAGCAAGCAGGTCGTTCCCTAGTGGGGAGTGGGGGACCTAGGGACGATATTTGAAAATAAATTAGATAGGGATGGGTAACATCAGGACTGGACGGCGTCTTCCAAGATAAATGTACGTATAGGGGCAAACAGACCGGGGACAAAACAAAGGGTGGACTGGGCATCTTTTGGAAGCTCTCCTATTGCCGATAAAAATAAATTCAGGGACGGGATCAACTTTCATACTTGCCCTAGTCTAGTATCTAATAAAGAATTTTCCACTCGTGGTGGTTAGGACCTAACTATCCCTACTCTGTTACTTTGTTTGGGGCTGGGTTCCGTAGAACCTTAGCACCGCCTGACAGATACCACTAGGGTGGGAAAACAAACTTAAACCTAGCGCCTCGTCGGATGCACAAACTAGTGTTGTGCACCCATCTCCTATCAAAGTCCATGCGGTGCAATCTTTTCCAATCGCATCTGATCTTTACTTTAAGTTGATGTTTAAAGCGACCAACCAGATCCCGATCCGAAACAGATTGCTCCTCATGGACAATCTCAAGACGTGAAATCCACGTTACTAATCTAGCTACTGCTAGGATCGCTAGAAACACCAATCGTCTCTCCCCAGTAAACGGCGGATCCATGTTGTCGACGACGTACGCCAAATCAAGTGGCACCAACCGCTCGGGGTCGATGCGAGCCGTTACCCTTCCGACGTACTCCCAGAGCCTCCGAACTCCGCTGCAAAGAAAAAAGGCATGCTCCCTCGTTTCATCTTCGTCTTCCTCGCAGCGGGGGCAGAAAGGAACGTATTCATCCTCTCTGCAGAAACCGGCTAGTACGCCGAAAAGTGGCAGCGCATTCCGGACTAGCCTCCATGTGATTGAAAACTCTGAATTATTTAGAAAGCTACTGGCTGGCGCCCAATTCCACTGAGAGAGGACCTCCTCCCTCGACATGTGCAGCCGCTCAACCAGCGGATCTTTTGCGGTCCCCACTACTAAATCCCGATACAGTCTCCTCCTAGGCCGTGCAAGGTCACTGGACCCCGGCAATGCCCTAAGGGCGGCTCGGCATTCGGAGAGGAACCGCCGTTCCCCCGCCGGTCTTCTGCGACCTTCGGCGGCAGGGGAGGGCACGAGCTGTGGGAAAGCGTGCTCCACAACTGGTACCCAGTGCAATTCCTCAAGCAGTGTCCGACTTAGGAACGCCAATCTTTCGGCGTGCTTATGACTTAACAAGTCAGGCATTCCCAAGCCTCCATCGCTGAGTTTCTGTGTACAGACCTGTCTACGGACATACGGCTTTCCCCCTTTCCAGAGGAGTCTGAAAAGGAGTCGCTCCAAAGCCTTACAGCGGTCCGCAGGCAGAGGAAGTACTGACAAGTGGTAAAGGATCAACGGAAAGACGTAAGTTTGGCACGCCTCCGCACGACCCTTCAGGGACAAACCCCTGCGAATCCAAGTCCCCACTGACGATTCGACCTTTGTCTGTACCTCCGACCAATTTTTGTCCAGCTGGAGCCCAGGCCCGAACCAGATTCCAAGAATCTTTACCGGGCCATCTGTCCAGCCGAACTCACCTGGAAGCGAGTTTACCCCGGTCCAAGTGCCCAACCGCAGGCCAACGGACTTGCTGCGGTTGACTATGGCCCCTGTAACACGTTCATACTCATCGACCGCCTCTATCACCGCTTTAATATCGATCCTTCGCCCTACATAAACGGTGACGTCATCGGCGTACGCGGAAACCCTGGCAAATCGGCCGCCAGGTAGAGCTATCCCGCGTAGGACTGGTCTCGTCGTCTCGTCCCTTAACTTGCGAAGGAAGGGCTCCAACGCCAGGACATAAAGCAGAGGCGACAGCGGACACCCCTGGCGCACCGACCGAGAGACCCCAAAGGACTCCGACAACCTACCATTTACTTGTACCGCTACCGTGGGGTCACGATACAAAACGGAAATCCACTTGCGGAAGTCCGGACCAAAACCGGCGGTCTCCAAAACAGACTCCAAGAAACCATGGTCGACCCTATCGAAAGCTTTGGACTGATCTAAATTGATCAGCGCGGCTCCTGTGTCGTCTTCTAACCCCTCTATGATCGTGCGCACCAAGTGCAAGTTGTCTTTAATCGTTCTCCCCTTCACAGAACAAGTCTGATCCGGTTCGACCAAATCACCGATGACAACCTGCAGTCGGTTTGCAAGAACGCGGGCCAAAATCTTCAACTCTGTGTTTAGCAGAGTGATGGGCCTGTAATCATCTAAGTCCTCCCCACCATGCCGCTCTTTCTTCTTCAGTAGTGTGACCACTCCTTTGGTTACCTGCCCAGGGATGGATCCCTGGGAAAACCAGTGGTTAAACACACCCGTCAGAAGAGGAACAAACATGGGCGACAGCCTCAAATACAATTCGTAGGGCAGACCATCGAGCCCTGGAGATCTGTTCTGGCCAACCTGCTTCAACGCAGTAATGACTTCACGCTCTGTAACCACCCCATCACAGCTAGCTGCTCGGTCCGCAGTAAGGCGGGGCGAGCCGGCTAAATAGCTGCCAAACTCCTGGCCGCGGAGTCTGGGTAGTTGGGTAAAGCGTTCCTTCAAATGTTGACGAAACCCATTGCAAATCTCTCGAGTCGATACGAGGGTATGTCCTTCCAGGTTTTTCACCTTCCGAATGTACCCGTCCGAACCACGTCTTAAGGCAGCCTTACGCTCAACAGCGTCAACGTTCACGGCTTCGTTAGAGACTCTTTTTAACCTAGCCCTAACTACTTGCCCTTCGTAACGCTCGCTAGCCAAGCGCTGAAGGTCCCCCTTAACTATGTTTATCTCTAGGGGATCCCCACCAGCCACCGCCCGGGTCAATCTATCTTCTAGCTGCCTTTTGGTCCGTGCCCTAGTTAACGCGAGGCGTTGGCTGTATTGGACACAAAAGAGCCTAATGGTAGCCTTAAGTCTAACCCACCAGCTACTCCCGGTAACCGCCCCCACTAACTCCCGTTGAATTAGTGTTGTCAGCTGTTCCCGAAAGTCGTTCATCTCCAACAAGGAGGCGTTCAACTTCCAGTAGCCAGCCAACCTAGGCCTATTACCTAATCTCAAACGGGCCATTACTAATTTATGGTCCGAATGACCTAACCAGTGGAACGTGGGACACGATAAGAAATCTATGTCGCCTCTTCTAATTAACATCCTGTCCAAGTAGGTACTTGGACAGGCGGCCACGCTACTTTGCCACGTCCACATCTCCCTCCCTGGGTGATCCAGACGGAACCTGTCGACAAGATCGCACGAGGCCATCAGGTCAGACAGGCTGCTTTCACACCGATCCGACCCTCTATTCCCCCCGACCTTATCTATCTTGGGGTCCAGGATGGCATTCCAGTCCCCCATTAAAACTACTCGCTCCGGACCCGCCGAAAGGAACACCTCCACCTGCCGAAAAAAGGAAACCCTCTCCCCAGCGATATTGGGCGCGTAAACTGCCAAAATCCGGAACTTACTGCTTTTAACGGCAACATCGACCACGACCAGCCTTCCATGAGCGCACGCGTGAACTACAGTAACCGCCGCACCTAGGGTGCGACTCACTAACACAGAAACCCCACGGCTAAAGGAATTGCCGTATGCTGAATAAACGTCAAAGTCGTTCACCAGCACACTGCAATCCCCGGGTCCAACAAAGTGGGTCTCCTGAATTGTAGCTATATCTACCTCCAGGGCTATGAGATCCCTCAGCACGCGAGCAGCCTTGCTTCGAGATCTCATGCCCCTCGCATTTAAACTAGCTAGGTTCAAGTTTGCCATAATTTCCCTAATTAGAAGTATCCCTCAAAAACGGGTCTAAAGTCCTCGGGTGTTAGAACGCCGAAAGACTGACCGATGCTGCCAGTTAGCAACTCTGTTGTGAACTGACCTCCTCGGACCAGTCCCCCCACGTCTAAGGGAAAGGTTATTTTCAAGGCTCTATAAAGGGATGGGTGAACATAAATGGGGACCCTCCCTTCGCACTTGACTGCTATTTGCATTAAGGACGGGTGCTCCTCATCCACAATCTTCAGCCCCGGAAAAGCCAGTTTCGCTTCGGCAACCATCCTCCATAATGCTTTTACTCTGGCCCCCTTCTCCTTTCTCAGGAACGTGATGAGCATCGGTGCTTCACTGAAGTTGGTTGGCCTCTCCACTTCCTTCCCGTCCACTTCGGTGAGCTTTTCCAGCTTTTGGACGTGTTTCTTCTGGCCTGCGCTGAGGTCCATCGGTCCCTGGCTCACATCCACCTCGCATATCCTCTCCCCGGGTAAGAAAGGCCTCTTCCGTGTTCGTTCAGTCCGGATCGGGGCTACCGGGGTGGTGGTGGTGCTGATCGTCTCTTTGTTCTCTTCTGCTTCCATGTCCTCTGGGGACCCGGCTTCTACGTCTTCGGAAGTTTGGGCTTCAGAGGTCTCCTCGTTGGTAGTAGGAGTAGTAGTGGTAGGGGGAGGGGTATTCTGCTCATCCATGGGGTCTGACGGTTGGGCAGGGTTTTCTTGGTCTTCTTCGTCGTCGTCTTCCTGGTCTTCCTTAACCTTCTTGTTTGTGGCTGCCAGGCTTCTTTTTTCCGTCTTCTTTTCTTCTTCTTCCTCTTCTGATTCGGGGGCCAACTTTCGTTTCACTCCCGACTTCTCTTCCTTTTGTTTCTGGTCTTTTGGCTTTTCCGGGGCCACTGTCTTCTGCTTTCCCTTCTTGGCCACAGTACTCCAGATCCTTGGTGTCTCCGCTGTTGGTGTGACTGCTTTCTCCGTCACTTTCACCGGGGGCACCGCTGTCGGTGGGGGCACTGGATCCCTCTTCGGGCAGAACTTCGCCATGTGGCCCGGCATCCTACAGCTCCAACAGTGTGGCCTTCTGCCTTCGACGATTATGGACATTGTCCATTTCTCCCATGTCAGTTGGGCGGGGATTGTGTTGAAGCCAGCTCTGTTGACCCTCATCTTGAGCTTATAATCTCCGGTCATTATATTTTTGGGGCCTCGCGCTGCCGTCACTGCCTCCACGTCCCCATATTGTGATAAGATGGCTCCGACCTGCTCCTCTTCGAAACACCATGGGACTCCCAGAATGGTCACCGTTGTTCGTCTTTTTTCCAGGTATTCTGGCTTACACCGGATCCCCTTCCATATTGTGTCGCTTTTCGATGTTCTGATGGCGTCTTCTTCTGTGGGTAGCAGGACATCCCACATTGCGTAACTTCTACGCACTATGTAAGTTGCTGGGATGTTTGTTTCCACCAACAAGCTTATCATTTTCTCCTTGCTAAATCCGGTGAGCCCCTTTTGTTTTTCATCGAAAGTCACTAGGGACACAATTCTTCTTCTGAGGCTTTCGAGCTTCCCTGGGACTGGCTTGATTTCATTTCCGTCCGTGAGGTGCCGGTACTTTTCCTGGAAGAGTCTTCGGTATGCTTCCGGGCTCTTTTGCTCCTTCGGGCCCCAGGTCTTCTCTGGACTTGTTTGATTTGGTCCCCAGCTGCTTCCTTCTTCCGGACTTTTTCCTGGGCCCGTCTTCTCCGGTCTTGCTTCTGGGCTTTTCCCCGGATTCTGCTTCTTCTCGTGAGTCATAGGTTGCCATGTAGTTGGTTTCTCTAACTCAAGAGAGTTCCATCTCCTCAATGCTGGTTCCCTCTTCTTCGGGCTGTTGTCCGCCGACCTGACCGCTCTGTTCGTTCCTTCTGCGGAAGGGCGCGACTTCCTGATGGGCCTTTGAGGTATGGCCCAGCCTGTCTTGATTGCTCTTTTCTCTTCCCGTGTCCGTGGTTTTCCCCCGACAACTGCCCATGGGTTGAGAAAATCTGTGTCGCTGTCTTCCCTTGGTTCAGCGCCCCCGGGCCTAGAGTCTTTTCCCTCTACTAGGTATACAGGAGGTGATGGTGAATACCCCGCGGCTAGAGACTCTATTTCTACCATGAACGCTGCAGGTGATAGTGGGATTTCACTGGGTGTGGCATCCCCTGACAACGACGACGGCACTGAGACTCCACCGGGTGTGGTATCTCTCGACGGCACTGGGATTCCATTGGGCGTGGTCTCCCCCGACAGCGGCACTGTAACGTCACTCGACGGCATTGTGACGTTACCCGTCAACGGCACTGGAACGTCACCGAATGTGACGCTCCCCCTTCTCGGCACTGGGGTGTCACCGGGTGTGACACCCCCCCTTCTCGGCACTGGGGTGTCACCGGGTGTGACACCCCCCCTTCTCGGCACTGGGGTGTCACCGGGTGTGACACCCCCCCTTCTCGGCACTGGGGTGTCACCGGGTGTGACACCCCCCCTTCTCGGCGCTGGGGTGTCACCGGATGTGACACCCCCCCTTCTCGGCACTGGGGTGTCACCGGATGTGACACCCCCCCTTCTCGGCACAACCCCAGGGGCGTCCCCCATGGTGTTAGAGGCAGAGGCCTGCCTCTTGATTTGTTGGCCCAGTGCCCTTCCCCGACCCGCCGATTTGGAAGCTAGAGGGCCTTCACCACAAAAGGGTACGTGGGTAACCTCTAGTCCTGCCGGCTGCTTAAGTCGGTTCCAGACACTGAACAATCTGAAAAAAGAATAGAAAACGTGAACAGTTAAAGGAGCTTCGCATGAGAACCAAGCCATTTATTTAGTGTTCTGCCCCGGACCTGGCATTATCTACTGCCAGGCCCTCATTTGGGGTCCAGAGACACTTAGGCATGAAGCCAGTAGGGGGAAAGGGGGGGTCGAGGGTCATTCTAAACTATGCTAGGTCTTTGAAGACTTTATTAAAATTCCTATGCTAAGACACTATTTTTTATATTATCATTCTTACCATGGAGTTTATCTACTTAAAATCTCCCCAGCGTATGGCGTTGGCGTTTTTAACTGAAAGAAATAAATGTTTTTATTCAACAAAACAAAATCATATGTACAAACAAAAAGAAAAAGTGATTTTGGAAATAAAATTTTTTTCTAAAAATGAGGGATGAGATGATGGGGAGGGGGGCAAACTAAGATACACCCAAAAAGAAAAGAAAAAACAAATTAACAAAATGCCTATGGGGTCGGGTTAGTAATGGATCCCCCCAACCTATTTCTAAATATGGAGCGCCTACTGTCTTTCGGTCCCGAGGGTCGAAAGCAAGCAGGTCGTTCCCTAGTGGGGAGTGGGGGACCTAGGGATGATATTTGAAAATAAATTAGATAGGGATGGGTAACATAAGGACTGGACGGCGTCTTCCAAGATAAATGTACGTATAGGGGCAACAGACCGGGGACAAAACAAAGGGTGGACTGGGCATCTTTTGGAAGCTCTCCTATTGCCGATAAAAATAAATTCAGGGACGGGATCAACTTTCATACTTGCCCTAGTCTAGTATCTAATAAAGAATTTTTCCACTCGTGGTGGTTAGGACCTAACTATCCCTACTCTGTTACTTTGTTTGGGGCTGGGTTCCGTAGAACCTTAGCACCGCCTGACAGATACCACTAGGGTGGGAAAACAAACTTAAACCTAGCGCCTCGTCGGATGCACAAACTAGTGTTGTGCACCCATCTCCTATCAAAGTCCATGCGGTGCAATCTTTTCCAATCGCATCTGATCTTTACTTTAAGTTGATGTTTAAAGCGACCAACCAGATCCCGATCCGAAACAGATTGCTCCTCATGGACAATTTCAAGACGTGAAATCCACGTTACTAATCTAGCTACTGCTAGGATCGCTAGAAACACCAATCGTCTCTCCCCAGTAAACGGCGGATCCATGTTGTCGACGACGTACGCCAAATCAAGTGGCACCAACCGCTCGGGGTCGATGCGAGCCGTTACCCTTCCGACGTACTCCCAGAGCCTCCGAACTCCGCTGCAAAGAAAAAAGGCATGCTCCCTCGTTTCATCTTCGTCTTCCTCGCAGCGGGGGCAGAAAGGAACGTATTCATCCTCTCTGCAGTCTCTGGCTAGTACGCCGAAAAGTGGCAGCGCATTCCGGACTAGCCTCCATGTGATTGAAAACTCTGAATTATTTAGAAAGCTACTGGCTGGCGCCCAATTCCACTGAGAGAGGACCTCCTCCCTCGACATGTGCAGCCGCTCAACCAGCGGATCTTTTGCGGTCCCCACTACTAAATCCCGATACAGTCTCCTCCTAGGCCGTGCAAGGTCACTGGACCCCGGCAATGCCCTAAGGGCGGCTCGGCATTCGGAGAGGAACCGCCGTTCCCCCGCCGGTCTTCTGCGACCTTCGGCGGCAGGGGAGGGTATGAGCTGTGGGAAAGCGTGCTCCACAACTGGTACCCAGTGCAATTCCTCAAGCAGTGTCCGACTTAGGAACGCCAATCTTTCGGCGTGCTTATGACTTAACAAGTCAGGCATTCCCAAGCCTCCATCGCTGAGTTTCTGTGTACAGACCTGTCTACGGACATACGGCTTTCCCCCTTTCCAGAGGAGTCTGAAAAGGAGTCGCTCCAAAGCCTTACAGCGGTCCGCAGGCAGAGGAAGTACTGACAAGTGGTAAAGGATCAACGGAAAGACGTAAGTTTGGCACGCCTCCGCACGACCCTTCAGGGACAAACCCCTGCGAATCCAAGTCCCCACTGACGATTCGACCTTTGTCTGTACCTCCGACCAATTTTTGTCCAGCTGGAGCCCAGGCCCGAACCAGATTCCAAGAATCTTTACCGGGCCATCTGTCCAGCCGAACTCACCTGGAAGCGAGTTTACCCCGGTCCAAGTGCCCAACCGCAGGCCAACGGACTTGCTGCGGTTGACTATGGCCCCTGTAACACGTTCATACTCATCGACCGCCTCTATCACCGCTTTAATATCGATCCTTCGCCCTACATAAACGGTGACGTCATCGGCGTACGCGGAAACCCTGGCAAATCGGCCGCCAGGTAGAGCTATCCCGCGTAGGACTGGTCTCGTCGTCTCGTCCCTTAACTTGCGAAGGAAGGGCTCCAACGCCAGGACATAAAGCAGAGGCGACAGCGGACACCCCTGGCGCACCGACCGAGAGACCCCAAAGGACTCCGACAACCTACCATTTACTTGTACCGCTACCGTGGGGTCACGATACAAAACGGAAATCCACTTGCGGAAGTCCGGACCAAAACCGGCGGTCTCCAAAACAGACTCCAAGAAACCATGGTCGACCCTATCGAAAGCTTTGGACTGATCTAAATTGATCAGCGCGGCTCCTGTGTCGTCTTCTAACCCCTCTATGATCGTGCGCACCAAGTGCAAGTTGTCTTTAATCGTTCTCCCCTTCACAGAACAAGTCTGATCCGGTTCGACCAAATCACCGATGACAACCTGCAGTCGGTTTGCAAGAACGCGGGCCAAAATCTTCAACTCTGTGTTTAGCAGAGTGATGGGCCTGTAATCATCTAAGTCCTCCCCACCATGCCGCTCTTTCTTCTTCAGTAGTGTGACCACTCCTTTGGTTACCTGCCCAGGGATGGATCCCTGGGAAAACCAGTGGTTAAACACACCCGTCAGAAGAGGAACAAACATGGGCGACAGCCTCAAATACAATTCGTAGGGCAGACCATCGAGCCCTGGAGATCTGTTCTGGCCAACCTGCTTCAACGCAGTAATGACTTCACGCTCTGTAACCACCCCATCACAGCTAGCTGCTCGGTCCGCAGTAAGGCGGGGCGAGCCGGCTAAATAGCTGCCAAACTCCTGGCCGCGGAGTCTGGGTAGTTGGGTAAAGCGTTCCTTCAAATGTTGACGAAACCCATTGCAAATCTCTCGAGTCGATACGAGGGTATGTCCTTCCAGGTTTTTCACCTTCCGAATGTACCCGTCCGAACCACGTCTTAAGGCAGCCTTACGCTCAACAGCGTCAACGTTCACGGCTTCGTTAGAGACTCTTTTTAACCTAGCCCTAACTACTTGCCCTTCGTAACGCTCGCTAGCCAAGCGCTGAAGGTCCCCCTTAACTATGTTTATCTCTAGGGGATCCCCACCAGCCACCGCCCGGGTCAATCTATCTTCTAGCTGCCTTTTGGTCCGTGCCCTAGTTAACGCGAGGCGTTGGCTGTATTGGACACAAAAGAGCCTAATGGTAGCCTTAAGTCTAACCCACCAGCTACTCCCGGTAACCGCCCCCACTAACTCCCGCTGAATTAGTGTTGTCAGCTGTTCCCGAAAGTCGTTCATCTCCAACAAGGAGGCGTTCAACTTCCAGTAGCCAGCCAACCTAGGCCTATTACCTAATCTCAAACGAGCCATTACTAATTTATGGTCCGAATGACCTAACCAGTGGAACGTGGGACACGATAAGAAATCTATGTCGCCTCTTCTAATTAACATCCTGTCCAAGTAGGTACTTGGACAGGCGGCCACGCTACTTTGCCACGTCCACATCTCCCTCCCTGGGTGATCCAGACGGAACCTGTCGACAAGATCGCACGAGGCCATCAGGTCAGACAGGCTGCTTTCACACCGATCCGACCCTCTATTCCCCCCGACCTTATCTATCTTGGGGTCCAGGATGGCATTCCAGTCCCCCATTAAAACTACTCGCTCCGGACCCGCCGAAAGGAACACCTCCACCTGCCGAAAAAAGGAAACCCTCTCCCCAGCGATATTGGGCGCGTAAACTGCCAAAATCCGGAACTTACTGCTTTTAACGGCAACATCGACCACGACCAGCCTTCCATGAGCGCACGCGTGAACTACAGTAACCGCCGCACCTAGGGTGCGACTCACTAACACAGAAACCCCACGGCTAAAGGAATTGCCGTATGCTGAATAAACGTCAAAGTCGTTCACCAGCACACTGCAATCCCCGGGTCCAACAAAGTGGGTCTCCTGAATTGTAGCTATATCTACCTCCAGGGCTATGAGATCCCTCAGCACGCGAGCAGCCTTGCTTCGAGATCTCATGCCCCTCGCATTTAAACTAGCTAGGTTCAAGTTTGCCATAATTTCCCTAATTAGAAGTATCCCTCAAAAACGGGTCTAAAGTCCTCGGGTGTTAGAACGCCGAAAGACTGACCGATGCTGCCAGTTAGCAACTCTGTTGTGAACTGACCTCCTCGGACCAGTCCCCCCACGTCTAAGGGAAAGGTTATTTTCAAGGCTCTATAAAGGGATGGGTGAACATAAATGGGGACCCTCCCTTCGCACTTGACTGCTATTTGCATTAAGGACGGGTGCTCCTCATCCACAATCTTCAGCCCCGGAAAAGCCAGTTTCGCTTCGGCAACCATCCTCCATAATGCTTTTACTCTGGCCCCCTTCTCCTTTCTCAGGAACGTGATGAGCATCGGTGCTTCACTGAAGTTGGTTGGCCTCTCCACTTCCTTCCCGTCCACTTCGGTGAGCTTTTCCAGCTTTTGGACGTGTTTCTTCTGGCCTGCGCTGAGGTCCATCGGTCCCTGGCTCACATCCACCTCGCATATCCTCTCCCCGGGTAAGAAAGGCCTCTTCCGTGTTCGTTCAGTCCGGATCGGGGCTACCGGGGTGGTGGTGGTGCTGATCGTCTCTTTGTTCTCTTCTGCTTCCATGTCCTCTGGGGACCCGGCTTCTACGTCTTCGGAAGTTTGGGCTTCAGAGGTCTCCTCGTTGGTAGTAGGAGTAGTAGTGGTAGGGGGAGGGGTATTCTGCTCATCCATGGGGTCTGACGGTTGGGCAGGGTTTTCTTGGTCTTCTTCGTCGTCGTCTTCCTGGTCTTCCTTAACCTTCTTGTTTGTGGCTGCCAGGCTTCTTTTTTCCGTCTTCTTTTCTTCTTCTTCCTCTTCTGATTCGGGGGCCAACTTTCGTTTCACTCCCGACTTCTCTTCCTTTTGTTTCTGGTCTTTTGGCTTTTCCGGGGCCACTGTCTTCTGCTTTCCCTTCTTGGCCACAGTACTCCAGCTCCTTGGTGTCTCCGCTGTTGGTGTGACTGCTTTCTCCGTCACTTTCACCGGGGGCACCGCTGTCGGTGGGGGCACTGGATCCCTCTTCGGGCAGAACTTCGCCATGTGGCCCGGCATCCTACAGCTCCAACAGTGTGGCCTTCTGCCTTCGACGATTATGGACATTGTCCATTTCTCCCATGTCAGTTGGGCGGGGATTGTGTTGAAGCCAGCTCTGTTGACCCTCATCTTGAGCTTATAATCTCCGGTCATTATATTTTTGGGGCCTCGCGCTGCCGTCACTGCCTCCACGTCCCCATATTGTGATAAGATGGCTCCGACCTGCTCCTCTTCGAAACACCATGGGACTCCCAGAATGGTCACCGTTGTTCGTCTTTTTTCCAGGTATTCTGGCTTACACCGGATCCCCTTCCATATTGTGTCGCTTTTCGATGTTCTGATGGCGTCTTCTTCTGTGGGTAGCAGGACATCCCACATTGCGTAACTTCTACGCACTATGTAAGTTGCTGGGATGTTTGTTTCCACCAACAAGCTTATCATTTTCTCCTTGCTCAATCCGGTGAGCCCCTTTTGTTTTTCATCGAAAGTCACTAGGGACACAATTCTTCTTCTGAGGCTTTCGAGCTTCCCTGGGACTGGCTTGATTTCATTTCCGTCCGTGAGGTGCCGGTACTTTTCCTGGAAGAGTCTTCGGTATGCTTCCGGGCTCTTTTGCTCCTTCGGGCCCCAGGTCTTCTCTGGACTTGTTTGATTTGGTCCCCAGCTGCTTCCTTCTTCCGGACTTTTTCCTGGGCCCGTCTTCTCCGGTCTTGCTTCTGGGCTTTTCCCCGGATTCTGCTTCTTCTCGTGAGTCATAGGTTGCCATGTAGTTGGTTTCTCTAACTCAAGAGAGTTCCATCTCCTCAATGCTGGTTCCCTCTTCTTCGGGCTGTTGTCCGCCGACCTGACCGCTCTGTTCGTTCCTTCTGCGGAAGGGCGCGACTTCCTGATGGGCCTTTGAGGTATGGCCCAGCCTGTCTTGATTGCTCTTTTCTCTTCCCGTGTCCGTGGTTTTCCCCCGACAACTGCCCATGGGTTGAGAAAATCTGTGTCGCTGTCTTCCCTTGGTTCAGCGCCCCCGGGCCTAGAGTCTTTTCCCTCTACTAGGTATACAGGAGGTGATGGTGAATACCCCGCGGCTAGAGACTCTATTTCTACCATGAACGCTGCAGGTGATAGTGGGATTTCACTGGGTGTGGCATCCCCTGACAACGACGACGGCACTGAGACTCCACCGGGTGTGGTATCTCTCGACGGCACTGGGATTCCATTGGGCGTGGTCTCCCCCGACAGCGGCACTGTAACGTCACTCGACGGCATTGTGACGTTACCCGTCAACGGCACTGGAACGTCACCGAATGTGACGCTCCCCCTTCTCGGCACTGGGGTGTCACCGGGTGTGACACCCCCCCTTCTCGGCACTGGGGTGTCACCGGGTGTGACACCCCCCCTTCTCGGCACTGGGGTGTCACCGGGTGTGACACCCCCCCTTCTCGGCGCTGGGGTGTCACCGGATGTGACACCCCCCCTTCTCGGCACTGGGGTGTCACCGGATGTGACACCCCCCCTTCTCGGCACAACCCCAGGGGCGTCCCCCATGGTGTTAGAGGCAGAGGCCTGCCTCTTGATTTGTTGGCCCAGTGCCCTTCCCCGACCCGCCGATTTGGAAGCTAGAGGGCCTTCACCACAAAAGGGTACGTGGGTAACCTCTAGTCCTGCCGGCTGCTTAAGTCGGTTCCAGACACTGAACAATCTGAAAAAAGAATAGAAAACGTGAACAGTTAAAGGAGCTTCGCATGAGAACCAAGCCATTTATTTAGTGTTCTGCCCCGGACCTGGCATTATCTACTGCCAGGCCCTCATTTGGGGTCCAGAGACACTTAGGCATGAAGCCAGTAGGGGGAAAGGGGGGGTCGAGGGTCATTCTAAACTATGCTAGGTCTTTGAAGACTTTATTAAAATTCCTATGCTAAGACACTATTTTTTATATTATCATTCTTACTATGGAGTTTATCTACTTAAAATCTCCCCAGCGTATGGCGTTGGCGTTTTTAACTGAAAGAAATAAATGTTTTTATTCAACAAAACAAAATCATATGTACAAACAAAAAGAAAAGATGATTTTGGAAATAAAATTTTTTCTAAAAATGAGGGATGAGATGATGGGGAGGGGGGCAAACTAAGATACACCCAAAAAGAAAAGCAAAAACAAATTAACAAAATGCCTATGGGGTCGGGTTAGTAATGGATCCCCCCAACCTATTTCTAAATATGGAGCGCCTACTGTCTTTCGGTCCCGAGGGTCGAAAGCAAGCAGGTCGTTCCCTAGTGGGGAGTGGGGGACCTAGGGACGATATTTGAAAATAAATTAGATAGGGATGGGTAACATAAGGACTGGACGGCGTCTTCCAAGATAAATGTACGTATAGGGGCAACAGACCGGGGACAAAACAAAGGGTGGACTGGGCATCTTTTGGAAGCTCTCCTATTGCCGATAAAAATAAATTCAGGGACGGGATCAACTTTCATACTTGCCCTAGTCTAGTATCTAATAAAGAATTTTTCCACTCGTGGTGGTTAGGACCTAACTATCCCTACTCTGTTACTTTGTTTGGGGCTGGGTTCCGTAGAACCTTAGCACCGCCTGACAGATACCACTAGGGTGGGAAAACAAACTTAAACCTAGCGCCTCGTCGGATGCACAAACTAGTGTTGTGCACCCATCTCCTATCAAAGTCCATGCGGTGCAATCTTTTCCAATCGCATCTGATCTTTACTTTAAGTTGATGTTTAAAGCGACCAACCAGATCCCGATCCGAAACAGATTGCTCCTCATGGACAATTTCAAGACGTGAAATCCACGTTACTAATCTAGCTACTGCTAGGATCGCTAGAAACACCAATCGTCTCTCCCCAGTAAACGGCGGATCCATGTTGTCGACGACGTACGCCAAATCAAGTGGCACCAACCGCTCGGGGTCGATGCGAGCCGTTACCCTTCCGGCGTACTCCCAGAGCCTCCGAACTCCGCTGCAAAGAAAAAAGGCATGCTCCCTCGTTTCATCTTCGTCTTCCTCGCAGCGGGGGCAGAAAGGAACGTATTCATCCTCTCTGCAGTCTCTGGCTAGTACGCCGAAAAGTGGCAGCGCATTCCGGACTAGCCTCCATGTGATTGAAAACTCTGAATTATTTAGAAAGCTACTGGCTGTCGCCCAATTCCACTGAGAGAGGACCTCCTCCCTCGACATGTGCAGCCGCTCAACCAGCGGATCTTTTGCGGTCCCCACTACTAAATCCCGATACAGTCTCCTCCTAGGCCGTGCAAGGTCACTGGACCCCGGCAATGCCCTAAGGGCGGCTCGGCATTCGGAGAGGAACCGCCGTTCCCCCGCCGGTCTTCTGCGACCTTCGGCGGCAGGGGAGGGTATGAGCTGTGGGAAAGCGTGCTCCACAACTGGTACCCAGTGCAATTCCTCAAGCAGTGTCCGACTTAGGAACGCCAATCTTTCGGCGTGCTTATGACTTAACAAGTCAGGCATTCCCAAGCCTCCATCGCTGAGTTTCTGTGTACAGACCTGTCTACGGACATACGGCTTTCCCCCTTTCCAGAGGAGTCTGAAAAGGAGTCGCTCCAAAGCCTTACAGCGGTCCGCAGGCAGGGGAAGTACTGACAAGTGGTAAAGGATCAACGGAAAGACGTAAGTTTGGCACGCCTCCGCACGACCCTTCAGGGACAAACCCCTGCGAATCCAAGTCCCCACTGACGATTCGACCTTTGTCTGTACCTCCGACCAATTTTTTTCCAGCTGGAGCCCAGGCCCGAACCAGATTCCAAGAATCTTTACCGGGCCATCTGTCCAGCCGAACTCACCTGGAAGCGAGTTTACCCCGGTCCAAGTGCCCAACCGCAGGCCAACGGACTTGCTGCGGTTGACTATGGCCCCTGTAACACGTTCATACTCATCGACCGCCTCTATCACCGCTTTAATATCGATCCTTCGCCCTACATAAACGGTGACGTCATCGGCGTACGCGGAAACCCTGGCAAATCGGCCGCCAGGTAGAGCTATCCCGCGTAGGACTGGTCTCGTCGTCTCGTCCCTTAACTTGCGAAGGAAGGGCTCCAACGCCAGGACATAAAGCAGAGGCGACAGCGGACACCCCTGGCGCACCGACCGAGAGACCCCAAAGGACTCCGACAACCTACCATTTACTTGTACCGCTACCGTGGGGTCACGATACAAAACGGAAATCCACTTGCGGAAGTCCGGACCAAAACCGGCGGTCTCCAAAACAGACTCCAAGAAACCATGGTCGACCCTATCGAAAGCTTTGGACTGATCTAAATTGATCAGCGCGGCTCCTGTGTCGTCTTCTAACCCCTCTATGATCGTGCGCACCAAGTGCAAGTTGTCTTTAATCGTTCTCCCCTTCACAGAACAAGTCTGATCCGGTTCGACCAAATCACCGATGACAACCTGCAGTCGGTTTGCAAGAACGCGGGCCAAAATCTTCAACTCTGTGTTTAGCAGAGTGATGGGCCTGTAATCATCTAAGTCCTCCCCACCATGCCGCTCTTTCTTCTTCAGTAGTGTGACCACTCCTTTGGTTACCTGCCCAGGGATGGATCCCTGGGAAAACCAGTGGTTAAACACACCCGTCAGAAGAGGAACAAACATGGGCGACAGCCTCAAATACAATTCGTAGGGCAGACCATCGAGCCCTGGAGATCTGTTCTGGCCAACCTGCTTCAACGCAGTAATGACTTCACGCTCTGTAACCACCCCATCACAGCTAGCTGCTCGGTCCGCAGTAAGGCGGGGCGAGCCGGCTAAATAGCTGCCAAACTCCTGGCCGCGGAGTCTGGGTAGTTGGGTAAAGCGTTCCTTCAAATGTTGACGAAACCCATTGCAAATCTCTCGAGTCGATACGAGGGTATGTCCTTCCAGGTTTTTCACCTTCCGAATGTACCCGTCCGAACCACGTCTTAAGGCAGCCTTACGCTCAACAGCGTCAACGTTCACGGCTTCGTTAGAGACTCTTTTTAACCTAGCCCTAACTACTTGCCCTTCGTAACGCTCGCTAGCCAAGCGCTGAAGGTCCCCCTTAACTATGTTTATCTCTAGGGGATCCCCACCAACCACCGCCCGGGTCAATCTATCTTCTAGCTGCCTTTTGGTCCGTGCCCTAGTTAACGCGAGGCGTTGGCTGTATTGGACACAAAAGAGCCTAATGGTAGCCTTAAGTCTAACCCACCAGCTACTCCCGGTAACCGCCCCCACTAACTCCCGCTGAATTAGTGTTGTCAGCTGTTCCCGAAAGTCGTTCATCTCCAACAAGGAGGCGTTCAACTTCCAGTAGCCAGCCAACCTAGGCCTATTACCTAATCTCAAACGGGCCATTACTAATTTATGGTCCGAATGACCTAACCAGTGGAACGTGGGACACGATAAGAAATCTATGTCGCCTCTTCTAATTAACATCCTGTCCAAGTAGGTACTTGGACAGGCGGCCACGCTACTTTGCCACGTCCACATCTCCCTCCCTGGGTGATCCAGACGGAACCTGTCGACAAGATCGCACGAGGCCATCAGGTCAGACAGGCTGCTTTCACACCGATCCGACCCTCTATTCCCCCCGACCTTATCTATCTTGGGGTCCAGGATGGCATTCCAGTCCCCCATTAAAACTACTCGCTCCGGACCCGCCGAAAGGAACACCTCCACCTGCCGAAAAAAGGAAACCCTCTCCCCAGCGATATTGGGCGCGTAAACTGCCAAAATCCGGAACTTACTGCTTTTAACGGCAACATCGACCACGACCAGCCTTCCATGAGCGCACGCGTGAACTACAGTAACCGCCGCACCTAGGGTGCGACTCACTAACACAGAAACCCCACGGCTAAAGGAATTGCCGTATGCTGAATAAACGTCAAAGTCGTTCACCAGCACACTGCAATCCCCGGGCCCAACAAAGTGGGTCTCCTGAATTGTAGCTATATCTACCTCCAGGGCTATGAGATCCCTCAGCACGCGAGCAGCCTTGCTTCGAGATCTCATGCCCCTCGCATTTAAACTAGCTAGGTTCAAGTTTGCCATAATTTCCTTAACTAGAAGTATCCCTCAAAAACGGGTCTAAAGTCCTCGGGTGTTAGAACGCCGAAAGACTGACCGATGCTGCCAGTTAGCAACTCTGTTGTGAACTGACCTCCTCGGACCAGTCCCCCCACGTCTAAGGGAAAGGTTATTTTCAAGGCTCTATAAAGGGATGGGTGAACATAAATGGGGACCCTCCCTTCGCACTTGACTGCTATTTGCATTAAGGACGGGTGCTCCTCATCCACAATCTTCAGCCCCGGAAAAGCCAGTTTCGCTTCGGCAACCATCCTCCATAATGCTTTTACTCTGGCCCCCTTCTCCTTTCTCAGGAACGTGATGAGCATCGGTGCTTCACTGAAGTTGGTTGGCCTCTCCACTTCCTTCCCGTCCACTTCGGTGAGCTTTTCCAGCTTTTGGACGTGCTTCTTCTGGCCTGCGCTGAGGTCCACCGGTCCCTGGCTCACATCCACCTCGCATATCCTCTCCCCGGGTAAGAAAGGCCTCTTCCGTGTTCGTTCAGTCCGGATCGGGGCTACCGGGTTGGTGGTGGTGCTGATCGTCTCTTTGTTCTCTTCTGCTTCCATGTCCTCTGGGGACCCGGCTTCTACGTCTTCGGAAGTTTGGGCTTCAGAGGTCTCCTCGTTGGTAGTAGGAGTAGTAGTGGTAGGGGGAGGGGTATTCTGCTCATCCATGGGGTCTGACGGTTGGGCAGGGTTTTCTTGGTCTTCTTCGTCGTCGTCTTCCTGGTCTTCCTTAACCTTCTTGTTTGTGGCTGCCAGGCTTCTTTTTTCCGTCTTCTTTTCTTCTTCTTCCTCTTCTGATTCGGGGGCCAACTTTCGTTTCACTCCCGACTTCTCTTCCTTTTGTTTCTGGTCTTTTGGCTTTTCCGGGGCCACTGTCTTCTGCTTTCCCTTCTTGGCCACAGTACTCCAGCTCCTTGGTGTCTCCGCTGTTGGTGTGACTGCTTTCTCCGTCACTTTCACCGGGGGCACCGCTGTCGGTGGGGGCACTGGATCCCTCTTCGGGCAGAACTTCGCCATGTGGCCCGGCATCCTACAGCTCCAACAGTGTGGCCTTCTGCCTTCGACGATTATGGACATTGTCCATTTCTCCCATGTCAGTTGGGCGGGGATTGTGTTGAAGCCAGCTCTGTTGACCCTCATCTTGAGCTTATAATCTCCGGTCATTATATTTTTGGGGCCTCGCGCTGCCGTCACTGCCTCCACGTCCCCATATTGTGATAAGATGGCTCCGACCTGCTCCTCTTCGAAACACCATGGGACTCCCAGAATGGTCACCGTTGTTCGTCTTTTTTCCAGGTATTCTGGCTTACACCGGATCCCCTTCCATATTGTGTCGCTTTTCGATGTTCTGATGGCGTCTTCTTCTGTGGGTAGCAGGACATCCCACATTGCGTAACTTCTACGCACTATGTAAGTTGCTGGGATGTTTGTTTCCACCAACAAGCTTATCATTTTCTCCTTGCTCAATCCGGTGAGCCCCTTTTGTTTTTCATCGAAAGTCACTAGGGACACAATTCTTCTTCTGAGGCTTTCGAGCTTCCCTGGGACTGGCTTGATTTCATTTCCGTCCGTGAGGTGCCGGTACTTTTCCTGGAAGAGTCTTCGGTATGCTTCCGGGCTCTTTTGCTCCTTCGGGCCCCAGGTCTTCTCTGGACTTGTTTGATTTGGTCCCCAGCTGCTTCCTTCTTCCGGACTTTTTCCTGGGCCCGTCTTCTCCGGTCTTGCTTCTGGGCTTTTCCCCGGATTCTGCTTCTTCTCGTGAGTCATAGGTTGCCATGTAGTTGGTTTCTCTAACTCAAGAGAGTTCCATCTCCTCAATGCTGGTTCCCTCTTCTTCGGGCTGTTGTCCGCCGACCTGACCGCTCTGTTCGTTCCTTCTGCGGAAGGGCGCGACTTCCTGATGGGCCTTTGAGGTATGGCCCAGCCTGTCTTGATTGCTCTTTTCTCTTCCCGTGTCCGTGGTTTTCCCCCGACAACTGCCCATGGGTTGAGAAAATCTGTGTCGCTGTCTTCCCTTGGTTCAGCGCCCCCGGGCCTAGAGTCTTTTCCCTCTACTAGGTATACAGGAGGTGATGGTGAATACCCCGCGGCTAGAGACTCTATTTCTACCATGAACGCTGCAGGTGATAGTGGGATTTCACTGGGTGTGGCATCCCCTGACAACGACGACGGCACTGAGACTCCACCGGGTGTGGTATCTCTCGACGGCACTGGGATTCCATTGGGCGTGGTCTCCCCCGACAGCGGCACTGTAACGTCACTCGACGGCATTGTGACGTTACCCGTCAACGGCACTGGAACGTCACCGAATGTGACGCTCCCCCTTCTCGGCACTGGGGTGTCACCGGGTGTGACACCCCCCCTTCTCGGCACTGGGGTGTCACCGGGTGTGACACCCCCCCTTCTCGGCACTGGGGTGTCACCGGGTGTGACACCCCCCCTTCTCGGCACTGGGGTGTCACCGGGTGTGACACCCCCCCTTCTCGGCGCTGGGGTGTCACCGGATGTGACACCCCCCCTTCTCGGCACTGGGGTGTCACCGGATGTGACACCCCCCCTTCTCGGCACAACACCAGGGGCGTCCCCCATGGTGTTAGAGGCAGAGGCCTGCCTCTTGATTTGTTGGCCCAGTGCCCTTCCCCGACCCGCCGATTTGGAAGCTAGAGGGCCTTCACCACAAAAGGGTACGTGGGTAACCTCTAGTCCTGCCGGCTGCTTAAGTCGGTTCCAGACACTGAACAATCTGAAAAAAGAATAGAAAACGTGAACAGTTAAAGGAGCTTCGCATGAGAACCAAGCCATTTATTTAGTGTTCTGCCCCGGACCTGGCATTATCTACTGCCAGGCCCTCATTTGGGGTCCAGAGACACTTAGGCATGAAGCCAGTAGGGGGAAAGGGGGGTCGAGGGTCATTCTAAACTATGCTAGGTCTTTGAAGACTTTATTAAAATCCCTATGCTAAGACACTATTTTTTATATTATCATTCTTACCATGGAGTTTATCTACTTAAAATCTCCCCAGCGTATGGCTTTGGCGTTTTTAACTGAAAGAAATAAATGTTTTTATTCAACAAAACAAAATCATATGTACAAACAAAAGGAAAAGATGATTTTGGAAATAAAATTTTTTCTAAAAATGAGGGATGAGATGATGGGGAGGGGGGCAAACTAAGATACACCCAAAAAGAAAAGAAAAAACAAATTAACAAAATGCCTATGGGGTCGGGTTAGTAATGGATCCCCCCAACCTATTTCTAAATATGGAGCGCCTACTGTCTTTCGGTCCCGAAGGTCGAAAGCAAGCAGGTCGTTCCCTAGTGGGGAGTGGGGGACCTAGGGACGATATTTGAAAATAAATTAGATAGGGATGGGTAACATCAGGACTGGACGGCGTCTTCCAAGATAAATGTACGTATAGGGGCAAACAGACCGGGGACAAAACAAAGGGTGGACTGGGCATCTTTTGGAAGCTCTCCTATTGCCGATAAAAATAAATTCAGGGACGGGATCAACTTTCATACTTGCCCTAGTCTAGTATCTAATAAAGAATTTTCCACTCGTGGTGGTTAGGACCTAACTATCCCTACTCTGTTACTTTGTTTGGGGCTGGGTTCCGTAGAACCTTAGCACCGCCTGACAGATACCACTAGGGTGGGAAAACAAACTTAAACCTAGCGCCTCGTCGGATGCACAAACTAGTGTTGTGCACCCATCTCCTATCAAAGTCCATGCGGTGCAATCTTTTCCAATCGCATCTGATCTTTACTTTAAGTTGATGTTTAAAGCGACCAACCAGATCCCGATCCGAAACAGATTGCTCCTCATGGACAATTTCAAGACGTGAAATCCACGTTACTAATCTAGCTACTGCTAGGATCGCTAGAAACACCAATCGTCTCTCCCCAGTAAACGGCGGATCCATGTTGTCGACGACGTACGCCAAATCAAGTGGCACCAACCGCTCGGGGTCGATGCGAGCCGTTACCCTTCCGACGTACTCCCAGAGCCTCCGAACTCCGCTGCAAAGAAAAAAGGCATGCTCCCTCGTTTCATCTTCGTCTTCCTCGCAGCGGGGGCAGAAAGGAACGTATTCATCCTCTCTGCAGTCTCTGGCTAGTACGCCGAAAAGTGGCAGCGCATTCCGGACTAGCCTCCATGTGATTGAAAACTCTGAATTATTTAGAAAGCTACTGGCTGGCGCCCAATTCCACTGAGAGAGGACCTCCTCCCTCGACATGTGCAGCCGCTCAACCAGCGGATCTTTTGCGGTCCCCACTACTAAATCCCGATACAGTCTCCTCCTAGGCCGTGCAAGGTCACTGGACCCCGGCAATGCCCTAAGGGCGGCTCGGCATTCGGAGAGGAACCGCCGTTCCCCCGCCGGTCTTCTGCGACCTTCGGTGGCAGGGGAGGGTATGAGCTGTGGGAAAGCGTGCTCCACAACTGGTACCCAGTGCAATTCCTCAAGCAGTGTCCGACTTAGGAACGCCAATCTTTCGGCGTGCTTATGACTTAACAAGTCAGGCATTCCCAAGCCTCCATCGTTGAGTTTCTGTGTACAGACCTGTCTACGGACATACGGCTTTCCCCCTTTCCAGAGGAGTCTGAAAAGGAGTCGCTCCAAAGCCTTACAGCGGTCCGCAGGCAGAGGAAGTACTGACAAGTGGTAAAGGATCAACGGAAAGACGTAAGTTTGGCACGCCTCCGCACGACCCTTCAGGGACAAACCCCTGCGAATCCAAGTCCCCACTGACGATTCGACCTTTGTCTGTACCTCCGACCAATTTTTGTCCAGCTGGAGCCCAGGCCCGAACCAGATTCCAAGAATCTTTACCGGGCCATCTGTCCAGCCGAACTCACCTGGAAGCGAGTTTACCCCGGTCCAAGTGCCCAACCGCAGGCCAACGGACTTGCTGCGGTTGACTATGGCCCCTGTAACACGTTCATACTCATCGACCGCCTCTATCACCGCTTTAATATCGATCCTTCGCCCTACATAAACGGTGACGTCATCGGCGTACGCGGAAACCCTGGCAAATCGGCCGCCAGGTAGAGCTATCCCGCGTAGGACTGGTCTCGTCGTCTCGTCCCTTAACTTGCGAAGGAAGGGCTCCAACGCCAGGACATAAAGCAGAGGCGACAGCGGACACCCCTGGCGCACCGACCGAGAGACCCCAAAGGACTCCGACAACCTACCATTTACTTGTACCGCTACCGTGGGGTCACGATACAAAACGGAAATCCACTTGCGGAAGTCCGGACCAAAACCGGCGGTCTCCAAAACAGACTCCAAGAAACCATGGTCGACCCTATCGAAAGCTTTGGACTGATCTAAATTGATCAGCGCGGCTCCTGTGTCGTCTTCTAACCCCTCTATGATCGTGCGCACCAAGTGCAAGTTGTCTTTAATCGTTCTCCCCTTCACAGAACAAGTCTGATCCGGTTCGACCAAATCACCGATGACAACCTGCAGTCGGTTTGCAAGAACGCGGGCCAAAATCTTCAACTCTGTGTTTAGCAGAGTGATGGGCCTGTAATCATCTAAGTCCTCCCCACCATGCCGCTCTTTCTTCTTCAGTAGTGTGACCACTCCTTTGGTTACCTGCCCAGGGATGGATCCCTGGGAAAACCAGTGGTTAAACACACCCGTCAGAAGAGGAACAAACATGGGCGACAGCCTCAAATACAATTCGTAGGGCAGACCATCGAGCCCTGGAGATCTGTTCTGGCCAACCTGCTTCAACGCAGTAATGACTTCACGCTCTGTAACCACCCCATCACAGCTAGCTGCTCGGTCCGCAGTAAGGCGGGGCGAGCCGGCTAAATAGCTGCCAAACTCCTGGCCGCGGAGTCTGGGTAGTTGGGTAAAGCGTTCCTTCAAATGTTGACGAAACCCATTGCAAATCTCTCGAGTCGATACGAGGGTATGTCCTTCCAGGTTTTTCACCTTCCGAATGTACCCGTCCGAACCACGTCTTAAGGCAGCCTTACGCTCAACAGCGTCAACGTTCACGGCTTCGTTAGAGACTCTTTTTAACCTAGCCCTAACTACTTGCCCTTCGTAACGCTCGCTAGCCAAGCGCTGAAGGTCCCCCTTAACTATGTTTATCTCTAGGGGATCCCCACCAGCCACCGCCCGGGTCAATCTATCTTCTAGCTGCCTTTTGGTCCGTGCCCTAGTTAACGCGAGGCGTTGGCTGTATTGGACACAAAAGAGCCTAATGGTAGCCTTAAGTCTAACCCACCAGCTACTCCCGGTAACCGCCCCCACTAACTCCCGCTGAATTAGTGTTGTCAGCTGTTCCCGAAAGTCGTTCATCTCCAACAAGGAGGCGTTCAACTTCCAGTAGCCAGCCAACCTAGGCCTATTACCTAATCTCAAACGGGCCATTACTAATTTATGGTCCGAATGACCTAACCAGTGGAACGTGGGACACGATAAGAAATCTATGTCGCCTCTTCTAATTAACATCCTGTCCAAGTAGGTACTTGGACAGGCGGCCACGCTACTTTGCCACGTCCACATCTCCCTCCCTGGGTGATCCAGACGGAACCTGTCGACAAGATCGCACGAGGCCATCAGGTCAGACAGGCTGCTTTCACACCGATCCGACCCTCTATTCCCCCCGACCTTATCTATCTTGGGGTCCAGGATGGCATTCCAGTCCCCCATTAAAACTACTCGCTCCGGACCCGCCGAAAGGAACACCTCCACCTGCCGAAAAAAGGAAACCCTCTCCCCAGCGATATTGGGCGCGTAAACTGCCAAAATCCGGAACTTACTGCTTTTAACGGCAACATCGACCACGACCAGCCTTCCATGAGCGCACGCGTGAACTACAGTAACCGCCGCACCTAGGGTGCGACTCACTAACACAGAAACCCCACGGCTAAAGGAATTGCCGTATGCTGAATAAACGTCAAAGTCGTTCACCAGCACACTGCAATCCCCGGGCCCAACAAAGTGGGTCTCCTGAATTGTAGCTATATCTACCTCCAGGGCTATGAGATCCCTCAGCACGCGAGCAGCCTTGCTTCGAGATCTCATGCCCCTCGCATTTAAACTAGCTAGGTTCAAGTTTGCCATAATTTCCCTAACTAGAAGTATCCCTCAAAAACGGGTCTAAAGTCCTCGGGTGTTAGAACGCCGAAAGACTGACCGATGCTGCCAGTTAGCAACTCTGTTGTGAACTGACCTCCTCGGACCAGTCCCCCCACGTCTAAGGGAAAGGTTATTTTCAAGGCTCTATAAAGGGATGGGTGAACATAAATGGGGACCCTCCCTTCGCACTTGACTGCTATTTGCATTAAGGACGGGTGCTCCTCATCCACAATCTTCAGCCCCGGAAAAGCCAGTTTCGCTTCGGCAACCATCCTCCATAATGCTTTTACTCTGGCCCCCTTCTCCTTTCTCAGGAACGTGATGAGCATCGGTGCTTCACTGAAGTTGGTTGGCCTCTCCACTTCCTTCCCGTCCACTTCGGTGAGCTTTTCCAGCTTTTGGACGTGCTTCTTCTGGCCTGCGCTGAGGTCCACCGGTCCCTGGCTCACATCCACCTCGCATATCCTCTCCCCGGGTAAGAAAGGCCTCTTCCGTGTTCGTTCAGTCCGGATCGGGGCTACCGGGGTGGTGGTGGTGCTGATCGTCTCTTTGTTCTCTTCTGCTTCCATGTCCTCTGGGGACCCGGCTTCTACGTCTTCGGAAGTTTGGGCTTCAGAGGTCTCCTCGTTGGTAGTAGGAGTAGTAGTGGTAGGGGGAGGGGTATTCTGCTCATCCATGGGGTCTGACGGTTGGGCAGGGTTTTCTTGGTCTTCTTCGTCGTCGTCTTCCTGGTCTTCCTTAACCTTCTTGTTTGTGGCTGCCAGGCTTCTTTTTTCCGTCTTCTTTTCTTCTTCTTCCTCTTCTGATTCGGGGGCCAACTTTCGTTTCACTCCCGACTTCTCTTCCTTTTGTTTCTGGTCTTTTGGCTTTTCCGGGGCCACTGTCTTCTGCTTTCCCTTCTTGGCCACAGTACTCCAGCTCCTTGGTGTCTCCGCTGTTGGTGTGACTGCTTTCTCCGTCACTTTCACCGGGGGCACCGCTGTCGGTGGGGGCACTGGATCCCTCTTCGGGCAGAACTTCGCCATGTGGCCCGGCATCCTACAGCTCCAACAGTGTGGCCTTCTGCCTTCGACGATTATGGACATTGTCCATTTCTCCCATGTCAGTTGGGCGGGGATTGTGTTGAAGCCAGCTCTGTTGACCCTCATCTTGAGCTTATAATCTCCGGTCATTATATTTTTGGGGCCTCGCGCTGCCGTCACTGCCTCCACGTCCCCATATTGTGATAAGATGGCTCCGACCTGCTCCTCTTCGAAACACCATGGGACTCCCAGAATGGTCACCGTTGTTCGTCTTTTTTCCAGGTATTCTGGCTTACACCGGATCCCCTTCCATATTGTGTCGCTTTTTGATGTTCTGATGGCGTCTTCTTCTGTGGGTAGCAGGACATCCCACATTGCGTAACTTCTACGCACTATGTAAGTTGCTGGGATGTTTGTTTCCACCAACAAGCTTATCATTTTCTCCTTGCTCAATCCGGTGAGCCCCTTTTGTTTTTCATCAAAAGTCACTAGGGACACAATTCTTCTTCTGAGGCTTTCGAGCTTCCCTGGGACTGGCTTGATTTCATTTCCGTCCGTGAGGTGCCGGTACTTTTCCTGGAAGAGTCTTCGGTATGCTTCCGGGCTCTTTTGCTCCTTCGGGCCCCAGGTCTTCTCTGGACTTGTTTGATTTGGTCCCCAGCTGCTTCCAGCTTCTGGACTTTTTCCTGGGCTCTGCTGCTGTGATCCCTCGTGACCCGTCTTCTCCGGTCTTGCTTCTGGGCTTTTTCCCGGATTCTGCTTCTTCTCGTGAGTCATGGGTTGCCGTGCAGTAGGTTTCTCAAACTCAAGAGAGTTCCATCTCCTTAAAGCTGGTTCCCTCTTCTTCGGGCTGTTGTTTGCCGACTTGACCGCTCTGTTCGTTCCTTCTGTGGAAGGGTGTGATTTCCTGATGGGCCTTTGAGGTATGGCCCAGCCTGTCTTGATTGCTCTTTTCTCTTCCCGTGTCCGTGGTTTTCCCCCGACAACTGCCCATGGGTTGAGAAAATCTGTGTCGCTGTCGTCCCTTGGTTCAGCGCCCCCGGGCCTAGAGTGTTTTCCCTCTACTAGGTATACAGGAGGTGATGGTGAATACCCCGCGGCTAGAGACTCTATTTCTACCATGAACGCTGCAGGTGATAGTGGGATTTCACTGGGTGTGGCATCCCCTGACAACGACGACGGCACTGAGACTCCACCGGGTGTGGTATCTCTCGACGGCACTGGGATTCCACTGGGCGTGGTCTCCCCCGACAGCGGCACTGTAACGTCACTCGACGGCATTGTGACGTTACCCGTCAACGGCACTGGAACGTCACCGAATGTGACGCTCCCCCTTCTCGGCACTGGGGTGTCACCGGGTGTGGCACCCCCTCTTCTCGGCACTGGGGTGTCACCGGGTGTGACACCCCCCCTTCTCGGCACTGGGGTGTCACCGGGTGTGACACCCCCCCTTCTCGGCACTGGGGTGTCACCGGGTGTGACACCCCCCCTTCTCGGCACTGGGGTGTCACCGGATGTGACACCCCCCCTTCTCGGCACTGGGGTGTCACCGGATGTGACACCCCCCCTTCTCGGCACAACACCAGGGGCGTCCCCCATGGTGTTAGAGGCAGAGGCCTGCCTCTTGATTTGTTGGCCCAGTGCCCTTCCCCGACCCGCCGATTTGGAAGCTAGAGGGCCTTCACCACAAAAGGGTACGTGGGTAACCTCTAGTCCTGCCGGCTGCTTAAGTCGGTTCCAGACACTGAACAATCTGAAAAAAGAATAGAAAACGTGAACAGTTAGAGGAGCTTCGCATGAGAACCAAGCCATTTATTTAGTGTTCTGCCCCGGACCTGGCATTATCTACTGCCAGGCCCTCATTTGGGGTCCAGAGACACTTAGGCATGAAGCCAGTAGGGGGAAAGGGGGGTCGAGGGTCATTCTAAACTATGCTAGGTCTTTGAAGACTTTATTAAAATCCCTATGCTAAGACACTATTTTTTATATTATCATTCTTACCATGGAGTTTATCTACTTAAAATCTCCCCAGCGTATGGCTTTGGCGTTTTTAACTGAAAGAAATAAATGTTTTTATTCAACAAAACAAAATCATATGTACAAACAAAAAGAAAAGATGATTTTGGAAATAAAATTTTTTCTAAAAATGAGGGATGAGATGATGGGGAGGGGGGCAAACTAAGATACACCCAAAAAGAAAAGAAAAAACAAATTAACAAAATGCCTATGGGGTCGGGTTAGTAATGGATCCCCCCAACCTATTTCTAAATATGGAGCGCCTACTGTCTTTCGGTCCCGAAGGTCGAAAGCAAGCAGGTCGTTCCCTAGTGGGGAGTGGGGGACCTAGGGACGATATTTGAAAATAAATTAGATAGGGATGGGTAACATCAGGACTGGACGGCGTCTTCCAAGATAAATGTACGTATAGGGGCAAACAGACCGGGGACAAAACAAAGGGTGGACTGGGCATCTTTTGGAAGCTCTCCTATTGCCGATAAAAATAAATTCAGGGACGGGATCAACTTTCATACTTGCCCTAGTCTAGTATCTAATAAAGAATTTTCCACTCGTGGTGGTTAGGACCTAACTATCCCTACTCTGTTACTTTGTTTGGGGCTGGGTTCCGTAGAACCTTAGCACCGCCTGACAGATACCACTAGGGTGGGAAAACAAACTTAAACCTAGCGCCTCGTCGGATGCACAAACTAGTGTTGTGCACCCATCTCCTATCAAAGTCCATGCGGTGCAATCTTTTCCAATCGCATCTGATCTTTACTTTAAGTTGATGTTTAAAGCGACCAACCAGATCCCGATCCGAAACAGATTGCTCCTCATGGACAATCTCAAGACGTGAAATCCACGTTACTAATCTAGCTACTGCTAGGATCGCTAGAAACACCAATCGTCTCTCCCCAGTAAACGGCGGATCCATGTTGTCGACGACGTACGCCAAATCAAGTGGCACCAACCGCTCGGGGTCGATGCGAGCCGTTACCCTTCCGACGTACTCCCAGAGCCTCCGAACTCCGCTGCAAAGAAAAAAGGCATGCTCCCTCGTTTCATCTTCGTCTTCCTCGCAGCGGGGGCAGAAAGGAACGTATTCATCCTCTCTGCAGAATCCGGCTAGTACGCCGAAAAGTGGCAGCGCATTCCGGACTAGCCTCCATGTGATTGAAAACTCTGAATTATTTAGAAAGCTACTGGCTGGCGCCCAATTCCACTGAGAGAGGACCTCCTCCCTCGACATGTGCAGCCGCTCAACCAGCGGATCTTTTGCGGTCCCCACTACTAAATCCCGATACAGTCTCCTCCTAGGCCGTGCAAGGTCACTGGACCCCGGCAATGCCCTAAGGGCGGCTCGGCATTCGGAGAGGAACCGCCGTTCCCCCGCCGGTCTTCTGCGACCTTCGGCGGCAGGGGAGGGCACGAGCTGTGGGAAAGCGTGCTCCACAACTGGTACCCAGTGCAATTCCTCAAGCAGTGTCCGACTTAGGAACGCCAATCTTTCGGCGTGCTTATGACTTAACAAGTCAGGCATTCCCAAGCCTCCATCGTTGAGTTTCTGTGTACAGACCTGTCTACGGACATACGGCTTTCCCCCTTTCCAGAGGAGTCTGAAAAGGAGTCGCTCCAAAGCCTTACAGCGGTCCGCAGGCAGAGGAAGTACTGACAAGTGGTAAAGGATCAACGGAAAGACGTAAGTTTGGCACGCCTCCGCACGACCCTTCAGGGACAAACCCCTGCGAATCCAAGTCCCCACTGACGATTCGACCTTTGTCTGTACCTCCGACCAATTTTTGTCCAGCTGGAGCCCAGGCCCGAACCAGATTCCAAGAATCTTTACCGGGCCATCTGTCCAGCCGAACTCACCTGGAAGCGAGTTTACCCCGGTCCAAGTGCCCAACCGCAGGCCAACGGACTTGCTGCGGTTGACTATGGCCCCTGTAACACGTTCATACTCATCGACCGCCTCTATCACCGCTTTAATATCGATCCTTCGCCCTACATAAACGGTGACGTCATCGGCGTACGCGGAAACCCTGGCAAATCGGCCGCCAGGTAGAGCTATCCCGCGTAGGACTGGTCTCGTCGTCTCGTCCCTTAACTTGCGAAGGAAGGGCTCCAACGCCAGGACATAAAGCAGAGGCGACAGCGGACACCCCTGGCGCACCGACCGAGAGACCCCAAAGGACTCCGACAACCTACCATTTACTTGTACCGCTACCGTGGGGTCACGATACAAAACGGAAATCCACTTGCGGAAGTCCGGACCAAAACCGGCGGTCTCCAAAACAGACTCCAAGAAACCATGGTCGACCCTATCGAAAGCTTTGGACTGATCTAAATTGATCAGCGCGGCTCCTGTGTCGTCTTCTAACCCCTCTATGATCGTGCGCACCAAGTGCAAGTTGTCTTTAATCGTTCTCCCCTTCACAGAACAAGTCTGATCCGGTTCGACCAAATCACCGATGACAACCTGCAGTCGGTTTGCAAGAACGCGGGCCAAAATCTTCAACTCTGTGTTTAGCAGAGTGATGGGCCTGTAATCATCTAAGTCCTCCCCACCATGCCGCTCTTTCTTCTTCAGTAGTGTGACCACTCCTTTGGTTACCTGCCCAGGGATGGATCCCTGGGAAAACCAGTGGTTAAACACACCCGTCAGAAGAGGAACAAACATGGGCGACAGCCTCAAATACAATTCGTAGGGCAGACCATCGAGCCCTGGAGATCTGTTCTGGCCAACCTGCTTCAACGCAGTAATGACTTCACGCTCTGTAACCACCCCATCACAGCTAGCTGCTCGGTCCGCAGTAAGGCGGGGCGAGCCGGCTAAATAGCTGCCAAACTCCTGGCCGCGGAGTCTGGGTAGTTGGGTAAAGCGTTCCTTCAAATGTTGACGAAACCCATTGCAAATCTCTCGAGTCGATACGAGGGTATGTCCTTCCAGGTTTTTCACCTTCCGAATGTACCCGTCCGAACCACGTCTTAAGGCAGCCTTACGCTCAACAGCGTCAACGTTCACGGCTTCGTTAGAGACTCTTTTTAACCTAGCCCTAACTACTTGCCCTTCGTAACGCTCGCTAGCCAAGCGCTGAAGGTCCCCCTTAACTATGTTTATCTCTAGGGGATCCCCACCAACCACCGCCCGGGTCAATCTATCTTCTAGCTGCCTTTTGGTCCGTGCCCTAGTTAACGCGAGGCGTTGGCTGTATTGGACACAAAAGAGCCTAATGGTAGCCTTAAGTCTAACCCACCAGCTACTCCCGGTAACCGCCCCCACTAACTCCCGCTGAATTAGTGTTGTCAGCTGTTCCCGAAAGTCGTTCATCTCCAACAAGGAGGCGTTCAACTTCCAGTAGCCAGCCAACCTAGGCCTATTACCTAATCTCAAACGGGCCATTACTAATTTATGGTCCGAATGACCTAACCAGTGGAACGTGGGACACGATAAGAAATCTATGTCGCCTCTTCTAATTAACATCCTGTCCAAGTAGGTACTTGGACAGGCGGCCACGCTACTTTGCCACGTCCACATCTCCCTCCCTGGGTGATCCAGACGGAACCTGTCGACAAGATCGCACGAGGCCATCAGGTCAGACAGGCTGCTTTCACACCGATCCGACCCTCTATTCCCCCCGACCTTATCTATCTTGGGGTCCAGGATGGCATTCCAGTCCCCCATTAAAAATACTCGCTCCGGACCCGCCGAAAGGAACACCTCCACCTGCCGAAAAAAGGAAACCCTCTCCCCAGCGATATTGGGCGCGTAAACTGCCAAAATCCGGAACTTACTGCTTTTAACGGCAACATCGACCACGACCAGCCTTCCATGAGCGCACGCGTGAACTACAGTAACCGCCGCACCTAGGGTGCGACTCACTAACACAGAAACCCCACGGCTAAAGGAATTGCCGTATGCTGAATAAACGTCAAAGTCGTTCACCAGCACACTGCAATCCCCGGGCCCAACAAAGTGGGTCTCCTGAATTGTAGCTATATCTACCTCCAGGGCTATGAGATCCCTCAGCACGCGAGCAGCCTTGCTTCGAGATCTCATGCCCCTCGCATTTAAACTAGCTAGGTTCAAGTTTGCCATAATTTCCCTAACTAGAAGTATCCCTCAAAAGCGGGTCTAAAGTCCTCGGGTGTTAGAACGCCGAAAGACTGACCGATGCTGCCAGTTAGCAACTCTGTTGTGAACTGACCTCCTCGGACCAGTCCCCCCACGTCTAAGGGAAAGGTTATTTTCAAGGCTCTATAAAGGGATGGGTGAACATAAATGGGGACCCTCCCTTCGCACTTGACTGCTATTTGCATCAAGGACGGGTGCTCCTCGTCCACAATCTTCAGCCCCGGAAAAGCCAGTTTCGCTTCGGCAACCATCCTCCATAATGCCTTTACTCTGGCCCCCTTCTCCTTTCTCAGGAACGTGATGAGCATCGGTGCTTCACTGAAGTTGGTTGGCCTCTCCACTTCCTTCCCGTCCACTTCGGTGAGCTTTTCCAGCTTTTTGACGTGCTTCTTCTGGCCTGCGCTGAGGTCCACCGGTCCCTGGCTCACATCCACCTCGCATATCCTCTCCCCGGGTAGGAAGGGCCTCTTCCGTGTTCGTTCAGTCCGGATCGGGGCTACCGGGGTGGTGGTGGTGCTGATCGTCTCTTTGTTCTCTTCTGCTTCCATGTCCTCTGAGGACCCGGCTTCTACGTCTTCGGAAGTTTGGGCTTCAGAGGTCTCCTCGTTGGTAGTAGGAGTAGTAGTGGTAGGGGGAGGGGTATTCTGCTCATCCATGGGGTCTGACGGTTGGGCAGGGTTTTCTTGGTCTTCTTCGTCGTCGTCTTCCTGGTCTTCCTTAACCTTCTTGTTTGTGGCTGCCAGGCTTCTATTTTCCGTCTTCTTTTCTTCTTCTTCCTCTTCTGATTCGGGGGCCAACTTTCGTTTCACTCCCGACTTCTCTTCCTTTTGTTTCTGGTCTTTTGGCTTTTCCGGGGCCACTGTCTTCTGCTTTCCCTTCTTGGCCACAGTACTCCAGCTCCTTGGTGTCTCCGCTGTTGGTGTGACTGCTTTCTCCGTCACTTTCACCGGGGGCACCGCTGTCGGTGGGGGCACTGGATCCCTCTTCGGGCAGAACTTCGCCATGTGGCCCGGCATCCTACAGCTCCAACAGTGTGGCCTTCTGCCTTCGACGATTATGGACATTGTCCATTTCTTCCATGTCAGTTGGGCGGGGATTGTGTTGAAGCCAGCTCTGTTGACCCTCATCTTGAGCTTATAATCTCCGGTCATTATATTTTTGGGGCCTCGCGCTGCCGTCACTGCCTCCACGTCCCCATATTGTGATAAGATGGCTCCGACCTGCTCCTCTTCGAAACACCATGGGACTCCCAGAATGGTCACCGTTGTTCGTCTTTTTTCCAGGTATTCTGGCTTACACCGGATCCCCTTCCATATTGTGTCGCTTTTTGATGTTCTGATGGCGTCTTCTTCTGTGGGTAGCAGGACATCCCACATTGCGTAACTTCTACGCACTATGTAAGTTGCTGGGATGTTTGTTTCCACCAACAAGCTTATCATTTTCTCCTTGCTCAATCCGGTGAGCCCCTTTTGTTTTTCATCGAAAGTCACTAGGGACACAATTCTTCTTCTGAGGCTTTCGAGCTTCCCTGGGACTGGCTTGATTTCATTTCCGTCCGTGAGGTGCCGGTACTTTTCCTGGAAGAGTCTTCGGTATGCTTCCGGGCTCTTTTGCTCCTTCGGGCCCCAGGTCTTCTCTGGACTTGTTTGATTTGGTCCCCAGCTGCTTCCAGCTTCTGGACTTTTTCCTGGGCTCTGCTGCTGTGATCCCTCGTGACCCGTCTTCTCCGGTCTTGCTTCTGGGCTTTTTCCCGGATTCTGCTTCTTCTCGTGAGTCATGGGTTGCCGTGCAGTAGGTTTCTCCAACTCAAGAGAGTTCCATCTCCTCAATGCTGGTTCCCTCTTCTTCGGGCTGTTGTCCGCCGACCTGACCGCTCTGTTCGTTCCTTCTGCGGAAGGGTGTGATTTCCTGATGGGCCTTTGAGGTATGGCCCAGCCTGTCTTGATTGCTCTTTTCTCTTCCCGTGTCCGTGGTTTTCCCCCGACAACTGCCCATGGGTTGAGAAAATCTGTGTCGCTGTCCTCCCTTGGTTCAGCGCCCCCGGGCCTAGAGTCTTTTCCCTCTACTATGTATACAGGAGGTGATGGTGAATACCCCGCGGCTAGAGACTCTATTTCTACCATGAACGCTGCAGGTGATAGTGGGATTTCACTGGGTGTGGCATCCCCTGACAACGACGACGGCACTGAGACTCCACCGGGTGTGGTATCTCTCGACGGCACTGGGATTCCATTGGGCGTGGTCTCCCCCGACAGCGGCACTGTAACGTCACTCGACGGCATTGTGACGTTACCCGTCAACGGCACTGGAACGTCACCGAATGTGACGCTCCCCCTTCTCGGCACTGGGGTGTCACCGGGTGTGACACCCCCCCTTCTCGGCACTGGGGTGTCACCGGGTGTGACACCCCCCTTCTCGGCACTGGGGTGTCACCGGGTGTGACACCCCCCCTTCTCGGCACTGGGGTGTCACCGGATGTGACACCCCCCCTTCTCGGCACTGGGGTGTCACCGGATGTGACACCCCCCCTTCTCGGCACTGGGGTGTCACCGGATGTGACACCCCCCCTTCTCGGCACAACACCAGGGGCGTCCCCCATGGTGTTAGAGGCAGAGGCCTGCCTCTTGATTTGTTGGCCCAGTGCCCTTCCCCGACCCGCCGATTTGGAAGCTAGAGGGCCTTCACCACAAAAGGGTACGTGGGTAACCTCTAGTCCTGCCGGCTGCTTAAGTCGGTTCCAGACACTGAACAATCTGAAAAAAGAATAGAAAACGTGAACAGTTAGAGGAGCTTCGCATGAGAACCAAGCCATTTATTTAGTGTTCTGCCCCGGACCTGGCATTATCTACTGCCAGGCCCTCATTTGGGGTCCAGAGACACTTAGGCATGAAGCCAGTAGGGGGAAAGGGGGGTCGAGGGTCATTCTAAACTATGCTAGGTCTTTGAAGACTTTATTAAAATCCCTATGCTAAGACACTATTTTTTATATTATCATTCTTACCATGGAGTTTATCTACTTAAAATCTCCCCAGCGTATGGCTTTGGCGTTTTTAACTGAAAGAAATAAATGTTTTTATTCAACAAAACAAAATCATATGTACAAACAAAAAGAAAAGATGATTTTGGAAATAAAATTTTTTCTAAAAATGAGGGATGAGATGATGGGGAGGGGGGCAAACTAAGATACACCCAAAAAGAAAAGCAAAAACAAATTAACAAAATGCCTATGGGGTCGGGTTAGTAATGGATCCCCCCAACCTATTTCTAAATATGGAGCGCCTACTGTCTTTCGGTCCCGAGGGTCGAAAGCAAGCAGGTCGTTCCCTAGTGGGGAGTGGGGGACCTAGGGACGATATTTGAAAATAAATTAGATAGGGATGGGTAACATAAGGACTGGACGGCGTCTTCCAAGATAAATGTACGTATAGGGGCAACAGACCGGGGACAAAACAAAGGGTGGACTGGGCATCTTTTGGAAGCTCTCCTATTGCCGATAAAAATAAATTCAGGGACGGGATCAACTTTCATACTTGCCCTAGTCTAGTATCTAATAAAGAATTTTTCCACTCGTGGTGGTTAGGACCTAACTATCCCTACTCTGTTACTTTGTTTGGGGCTGGGTTCCGTAGAACCTTAGCACCGCCTGACAGATACCACTAGGGTGGGAAAACAAACTTAAACCTAGCGCCTCGTCGGATGCACAAACTAGTGTTGTGCACCCATCTCCTATCAAAGTCCATGCGGTGCAATCTTTTCCAATCGCATCTGATCTTTACTTTAAGTTGATGTTTAAAGCGACCAACCAGATCCCGATCCGAAACAGATTGCTCCTCATGGACAATTTCAAGACGTGAAATCCACGTTACTAATCTAGCTACTGCTAGGATCGCTAGAAACACCAATCGTCTCTCCCCAGTAAACGGCGGATCCATGTTGTCGACGACGTACGCCAAATCAAGTGGCACCAACCGCTCGGGGTCGATGCGAGCCGTTACCCTTCCGACGTACTCCCAGAGCCTCCGAACTCCGCTGCAAAGAAAAAAGGCATGCTCCCTCGTTTCATCTTCGTCTTCCTCGCAGCGGGGGCAGAAAGGAACGTATTCATCCTCTCTGCAGTCTCTGGCTAGTACGCCGAAAAGTGGCAGCGCATTCCGGACTAGCCTCCATGTGATTGAAAACTCTGAATTATTTAGAAAGCTACTGGCTGGCGCCCAATTCCACTGAGAGAGGACCTCCTCCCTCGACATGTGCAGCCGCTCAACCAGCGGATCTTTTGCGGTCCCCACTACTAAATCCCGATACAGTCTCCTCCTAGGCCGTGCAAGGTCACTGGACCCCGGCAATGCCCTAAGGGCGGCTCGGCATTCGGAGAGGAACCGCCGTTCCCCCGCCGGTCTTCTGCGACCTTCGGCGGCAGGGGAGGGTATGAGCTGTGGGAAAGCGTGCTCCACAACTGGTACCCAGTGCAATTCCTCAAGCAGTGTCCGACTTAGGAACGCCAATCTTTCGGCGTGCTTATGACTTAACAAGTCAGGCATTCCCAAGCCTCCATCGCTGAGTTTCTGTGTACAGACCTGTCTACGGACATACGGCTTTCCCCCTTTCCAGAGGAGTCTGAAAAGGAGTCGCTCCAAAGCCTTACAGCGGTCCGCAGGCAGAGGAAGTACTGACAAGTGGTAAAGGATCAACGGAAAGACGTAAGTTTGGCACGCCTCCGCACGACCCTTCAGGGACAAACCCCTGCGAATCCAAGTCCCCACTGACGATTCGACCTTTGTCTGTACCTCCGACCAATTTTTGTCCAGCTGGAGCCCAGGCCCGAACCAGATTCCAAGAATCTTTACCGGGCCATCTGTCCAGCCGAACTCACCTGGAAGCGAGTTTACCCCGGTCCAAGTGCCCAACCGCAGGCCAACGGACTTGCTGCGGTTGACTATGGCCCCTGTAACACGTTCATACTCATCGACCGCCTCTATCACCGCTTTAATATCGATCCTTCGCCCTACATAAACGGTGACGTCATCGGCGTACGCGGAAACCCTGGCAAATCGGCCGCCAGGTAGAGCTATCCCGCGTAGGACTGGTCTCGTCGTCTCGTCCCTTAACTTGCGAAGGAAGGGCTCCAACGCCAGGACATAAAGCAGAGGCGACAGCGGACACCCCTGGCGCACCGACCGAGAGACCCCAAAGGACTCCGACAACCTACCATTTACTTGTACCGCTACCGTGGGGTCACGATACAAAACGGAAATCCACTTGCGGAAGTCCGGACCAAAACCGGCGGTCTCCAAAACAGACTCCAAGAAACCATGGTCGACCCTATCGAAAGCTTTGGACTGATCTAAATTGATCAGCGCGGCTCCTGTGTCGTCTTCTAACCCCTCTATGATCGTGCGCACCAAGTGCAAGTTGTCTTTAATCGTTCTCCCCTTCACAGAACAAGTCTGATCCGGTTCGACCAAATCACCGATGACAACCTGCAGTCGGTTTGCAAGAACGCGGGCCAAAATCTTCAACTCTGTGTTTAGCAGAGTGATGGGCCTGTAATCATCTAAGTCCTCCCCACCATGCCGCTCTTTCTTCTTCAGTAGTGTGACCACTCCTTTGGTTACCTGCCCAGGGATGGATCCCTGGGAAAACCAGTGGTTAAACACACCCGTCAGAAGAGGAACAAACATGGGCGACAGCCTCAAATACAATTCGTAGGGCAGACCATCGAGCCCTGGAGATCTGTTCTGGCCAACCTGCTTCAACGCAGTAATGACTTCACGCTCTGTAACCACCCCATCACAGCTAGCTGCTCGGTCCGCAGTAAGGCGGGGCGAGCCGGCTAAATAGCTGCCAAACTCCTGGCCGCGGAGTCTGGGTAGTTGGGTAAAGCGTTCCTTCAAATGTTGACGAAACCCATTGCAAATCTCTCGAGTCGATACGAGGGTATGTCCTTCCAGGTTTTTCACCTTCCGAATGTACCCGTCCGAACCACGTCTTAAGGCAGCCTTACGCTCAACAGCGTCAACGTTCACGGCTTCGTTAGAGACTCTTTTTAACCTAGCCCTAACTACTTGCCCTTCGTAACGCTCGCTAGCCAAGCGCTGAAGGTCCCCCTTAACTATGTTTATCTCTAGGGGATCCCCACCAGCCACCGCCCGGGTCAATCTATCTTCTAGCTGCCTTTTGGTCCGTGCCCTAGTTAACGCGAGGCGTTGGCTGTATTGGACACAAAAGAGCCTAATGGTAGCCTTAAGTCTAACCCACCAGCTACTCCCGGTAACCGCCCCCACTAACTCCCGCTGAATTAGTGTTGTCAGCTGTTCCCGAAAGTCGTTCATCTCCAACAAGGAGGCGTTCAACTTCCAGTAGCCAGCCAACCTAGGCCTATTACCTAATCTCAAACGGGCCATTACTAATTTATGGTCCGAATGACCTAACCAGTGGAACGTGGGACACGATAAGAAATCTATGTCGCCTCTTCTAATTAACATCCTGTCCAAGTAGGTACTTGGACAGGCGGCCACGCTACTTTGCCACGTCCACATCTCCCTCCCTGGGTGATCCAGACGGAACCTGTCGACAAGATCGCACGAGGCCATCAGGTCAGACAGGCTGCTTTCACACCGATCCGACCCTCTATTCCCCCCGACCTTATCTATCTTGGGGTCCAGGATGGCATTCCAGTCCCCCATTAAAACTACTCGCTCCGGACCCGCCGAAAGGAACACCTCCACCTGCCGAAAAAAGGAAACCCTCTCCCCAGCGATATTGGGCGCGTAAACTGCCAAAATCCGGAACTTACTGCTTTTAACGGCAACATCGACCACGACCAGCCTTCCATGAGCGCACGCGTGAACTACAGTAACCGCCGCACCTAGGGTGCGACTCACTAACACAGAAACCCCACGGCTAAAGGAATTGCCGTATGCTGAATAAACGTCAAAGTCGTTCACCAGCACACTGCAATCCCCGGGCCCAACAAAGTGGGTCTCCTGAATTGTAGCTATATCTACCTCCAGGGCTATGAGATCCCTCAGCACGCGAGCAGCCTTGCTTCGAGATCTCATGCCCCTCGCATTTAAACTAGCTAGGTTCAAGTTTGCCATAATTTCCTTAACTAGAAGTATCCCTCAAAAACGGGTCTAAAGTCCTCGGGTGTTAGAACGCCGAAAGACTGACCGATGCTGCCAGTTAGCAACTCTGTTGTGAACTGACCTCCTCGGACCAGTCCCCCCACGTCTAAGGGAAAGGTTATTTTCAAGGCTCTATAAAGGGATGGGTGAACATAAATGGGGACCCTCCCTTCGCACTTGACTGCTATTTGCATTAAGGACGGGTGCTCCTCATCCACAATCTTCAGCCCCGGAAAAGCCAGTTTCGCTTCGGCAACCATCCTCCATAATGCTTTTACTCTGGCCCCCTTCTCCTTTCTCAGGAACGTGATGAGCATCGGTGCTTCACTGAAGTTGGTTGGCCTCTCCACTTCCTTCCCGTCCACTTCGGTGAGCTTTTCCAGCTTTTGGACGTGCTTCTTCTGGCCTGCGCTGAGGTCCACCGGTCCCTGGCTCACATCCACCTCGCATATCCTCTCCCCGGGTAAGAAAGGCCTCTTCCGTGTTCGTTCAGTCCGGATCGGGGCTACCGGGGTGGTGGTGGTGCTGATCGTCTCTTTGTTCTCTTCTGCTTCCATGTCCTCTGGGGACCCGGCTTCTACGTCTTCGGAAGTTTGGGCTTCAGAGGTCTCCTCGTTGGTAGTAGGAGTAGTAGTGGTAGGGGGAGGGGTATTCTGCTCATCCATGGGGTCTGACGGTTGGGCAGGGTTTTCTTGGTCTTCTTCGTCGTCGTCTTCCTGGTCTTCCTTAACCTTCTTGTTTGTGGCTGCCAGGCTTCTTTTTTCCGTCTTCTTTTCTTCTTCTTCCTCTTCTGATTCGGGGGCCAACTTTCGTTTCACTCCCGACTTCTCTTCCTTTTGTTTCTGGTCTTTTGGCTTTTCCGGGGCCACTGTCTTCTGCTTTCCCTTCTTGGCCACAGTACTCCAGCTCCTTGGTGTCTCCGCTGTTGGTGTGACTGCTTTCTCCGTCACTTTCACCGGGGGCACCGCTGTCGGTGGGGGCACTGGATCCCTCTTCGGGCAGAACTTCGCCATGTGGCCCGGCATCCTACAGCTCCAACAGTGTGGCCTTCTGCCTTCGACGATTATGGACATTGTCCATTTCTCCCATGTCAGTTGGGCGGGGATTGTGTTGAAGCCAGCTCTGTTGACCCTCATCTTGAGCTTATAATCTCCGGTCATTATATTTTTGGGGCCTCGCGCTGCCGTCACTGCCTCCACGTCCCCATATTGTGATAAGATGGCTCCGACCTGCTCCTCTTCGAAACACCATGGGACTCCCAGAATGGTCACCGTTGTTCGTCTTTTTTCCAGGTATTCTGGCTTACACCGGATCCCCTTCCATATTGTGTCGCTTTTCGATGTTCTGATGGCGTCTTCTTCTGTGGGTAGCAGGACATCCCACATTGCGTAACTTCTACGCACTATGTAAGTTGCTGGGATGTTTGTTTCCACCAACAAGCTTATCATTTTCTCCTTGCTCAATCCGGTGAGCCCCTTTTGTTTTTCATCGAAAGTCACTAGGGACACAATTCTTCTTCTGAGGCTTTCGAGCTTCCCTGGGACTGGCTTGATTTCGTTTCCGTCCGTGAGGTGCCGGTACTTTTCCTGGAAGAGTCTTCGGTATGCTTCCGGGCTCTTTTGCTCCTTCGGGCCCCAGGTCTTCTCTGGACTTGTTTGATTTGGTCCCCAGCTGCTTCCAGCTTCTGGACTTTTTCCTGGGCTCTGCTGCTGTGATCCCTCGTGACCCGTCTTCTCCGGTCTTGCTTCTGGGCTTTTTCCCGGATTCTGCTTATTCTCGTGAGTCCTAGGTTGCCGTGCAGTAGGTTTCTCAAACTCCAGAGAGTTCCATCTCCTCAAAGCTGGTTCCCTCTTCTTCGGGCTGTTGTCCGCCGACCTGACCGCTCTGTTCGTTCCTTCTGCGGAAGGGTGTGATTTCCTGATGGGCCTTTGAGGTATGGCCCAGCCTGTCTTGATTGCTCTTTTCTCTTCCCGTGTCCGTGGTTTTCCCCCGACAACTGCCCATGGGTTGAGAAAATCTGTGTCGCTGTCCTCCCTTGGTTCAGCGCCCCCGGGCCTAGAGTCTTTTCCCTCTACTAGGTATACAGGAGGTGATGGTGAATACCCCGCGGCTAGAGACTCTATTTCTACCATGAACGCTGCAGGTGATAGTGGGATTTCACTGGGTGTGGCATCCCCTGACAACGACGACGGCACTGAGACTCCACCGGGTGTGGTATCTCTCGACGGCACTGGGATTCCATTGGGCGTGGTCTCCCCCGACAGCGGCACTGTAACGTCACTCGACGGCATTGTGACGTTACCCGTCAACGGCACTGGAACGTCACCGAATGTGACGCTCCCCCTTCTCGGCACTGGGGTGTCACCGGGTGTGACACCCCCCCTTCTCGGCACTGGGGTGTCACCGGGTGTGACACCCCCCCTTCTCGGCACTGGGGTGTCACCGGGTGTGACACCCCCCCTTCTCGGCACTGGGGTGTCACCGGGTGTGACACCCCCCCTTCTCGGCGCTGGGGTGTCACCGGATGTGACACCCCCCCTTCTCGGCACTGGGGTGTCACCGGATGTGACACCCCCCCTTCTCGGCACAACACCAGGGGCGTCCCCCATGGTGTTAGAGGCAGAGGCCTGCCTCTTGATTTGTTGGCCCAGTGCCCTTCCCCGACCCGCCGATTTGGAAGCTAGAGGGCCTTCACCACAAAAGGGTACGTGGGTAACCTCTAGTCCTGCCGGCTGCTTAAGTCGGTTCCAGACACTGAACAATCTGAAAAAAGAATAGAAAACGTGAACAGTTAAAGGAGCTTCGCATGAGAACCAAGCCATTTATTTAGTGTTCTGCCCCGGACCTGGCATTATCTACTGCCAGGCCCTCATTTGGGGTCCAGAGACACTTAGGCATGAAGCCAGTAGGGGGAAAGGGGGGGTCGAGGGTCATTCTAAACTATGCTAGGTCTTTGAAGACTTTATTAAAATTCCTATGCTAAGACACTATTTTTTATATTATCATTCTTACCATGGAGTTTATCTACTTAAAATCTCCCCAGCGTATGGCGTTGGCGTTTTTAACTGAAAGAAATAAATGTTTTTATTCAACAAAACAAAATCATATGTACAAACAAAAAGAAAAGATGATTTTGGAAATAAAATTTTTTCTAAAAATGAGGGATGAGATGATGGGGAGGGGGGCAAACTAAGATACACCCAAAAAGAAAAGAAAAAACAAATTAACAAAATGCCTATGGGGTCGGGTTAGTAATGGATCCCCCCAACCTATTTCTAAATATGGAGCGCCTACTGTCTTTCGGTCCCGAGGGTCGAAAGCAAGCAGGTCGTTCCCTAGTGGGGAGTGGGGGACCTAGGGACGATATTTGAAAATAAATTAGATAGGGATGGGTAACATAAGGACTGGACGGCGTCTTCCAAGATAAATGTACGTATAGGGGCAACAGACCGGGGACAAAACAAAGGGTGGACTGGGCATCTTTTGGAAGCTCTCCTATTGCCGATAAAAATAAATTCAGGGACGGGATCAACTTTCATACTTGCCCTAGTCTAGTATCTAATAAAGAATTTTTCCACTCGTGGTGGTTAGGACCTAACTATCCCTACTCTGTTACTTTGTTTGGGGCTGGGTTCCGTAGAACCTTAGCACCGCCTGACAGATACCACTAGGGTGGGAAAACAAACTTAAACCTAGCGCCTCGTCGGATGCACAAACTAGTGTTGTGCACCCATCTCCTATCAAAGTCCATGCGGTGCAATCTTTTCCAATCGCATCTGATCTTTACTTTAAGTTGATGTTTAAAGCGACCAACCAGATCCCGATCCGAAACAGATTGCTCCTCATGGACAATTTCAAGACGTGAAATCCACGTTACTAATCTAGCTACTGCTAGGATCGCTAGAAACACCAATCGTCTCTCCCCAGTAAACGGCGGATCCATGTTGTCGACGACGTACGCCAAATCAAGTGGCACCAACCGCTCGGGGTCGATGCGAGCCGTTACCCTTCCGACGTACTCCCAGAGCCTCCGAACTCCGCTGCAAAGAAAAAAGGCATGCTCCCTCGTTTCATCTTCGTCTTCCTCGCAGCGGGGGCAGAAAGGAACGTATTCATCCTCTCTGCAGTCTCTGGCTAGTACGCCGAAAAGTGGCAGCGCATTCCGGACTAGCCTCCATGTGATTGAAAACTCTGAATTATTTAGAAAGCTACTGGCTGGCGCCCAATTCCACTGAGAGAGGACCTCCTCCCTCGACATGTGCAGCCGCTCAACCAGCGGATCTTTTGCGGTCCCCACTACTAAATCCCGATACAGTCTCCTCCTAGGCCGTGCAAGGTCACTGGACCCCGGCAATGCCCTAAGGGCGGCTCGGCATTCGGAGAGGAACCGCCGTTCCCCCGCCGGTCTTCTGCGACCTTCGGCGGCAGGGGAGGGTATGAGCTGTGGGAAAGCGTGCTCCACAACTGGTACCCAGTGCAATTCCTCAAGCAGTGTCCGACTTAGGAACGCCAATCTTTCGGCGTGCTTATGACTTAACAAGTCAGGCATTCCCAAGCCTCCATCGCTGAGTTTCTGTGTACAGACCTGTCTACGGACATACGGCTTTCCCCCTTTCCAGAGGAGTCTGAAAAGGAGTCGCTCCAAAGCCTTACAGCGGTCCGCAGGCAGAGGAAGTACTGACAAGTGGTAAAGGATCAACGGAAAGACGTAAGTTTGGCACGCCTCCGCACGACCCTTCAGGGACAAACCCCTGCGAATCCAAGTCCCCACTGACGATTCGACCTTTGTCTGTACCTCCGACCAATTTTTGTCCAGCTGGAGCCCAGGCCCGAACCAGATTCCAAGAATCTTTACCGGGCCATCTGTCCAGCCGAACTCACCTGGAAGCGAGTTTACCCCGGTCCAAGTGCCCAACCGCAGGCCAACGGACTTGCTGCGGTTGACTATGGCCCCTGTAACACGTTCATACTCATCGACCGCCTCTATCACCGCTTTAATATCGATCCTTCGCCCTACATAAACGGTGACGTCATCGGCGTACGCGGAAACCCTGGCAAATCGGCCGCCAGGTAGAGCTATCCCGCGTAGGACTGGTCTCGTCGTCTCGTCCCTTAACTTGCGAAGGAAGGGCTCCAACGCCAGGACATAAAGCAGAGGCGACAGCGGACACCCCTGGCGCACCGACCGAGAGACCCCAAAGGACTCCGACAACCTACCATTTACTTGTACCGCTACCGTGGGGTCACGATACAAAACGGAAATCCACTTGCGGAAGTCCGGACCAAAACCGGCGGTCTCCAAAACAGACTCCAAGAAACCATGGTCGACCCTATCGAAAGCTTTGGACTGATCTAAATTGATCAGCGCGGCTCCTGTGTCGTCTTCTAACCCCTCTATGATCGTGCGCACCAAGTGCAAGTTGTCTTTAATCGTTCTCCCCTTCACAGAACAAGTCTGATCCGGTTCGACCAAATCACCGATGACAACCTGCAGTCGGTTTGCAAGAACGCGGGCCAAAATCTTCAACTCTGTGTTTAGCAGAGTGATGGGCCTGTAGTCATCTAAGTCCTCCCCACCATGCCGCTCTTTCTTCTTCAGTAGTGTGACCACTCCTTTGGTTACCTGCCCAGGGATGGATCCCTGGGAAAACCAGTGGTTAAACACACCCGTCAGAAGAGGAACAAACATGGGCGACAGCCTCAAATACAATTCGTAGGGCAGACCATCGAGCCCTGGAGATCTGTTCTGGCCAACCTGCTTCAACGCAGTAATGACTTCACGCTCTGTAACCACCCCATCACAGCTAGCTGCTCGGTCCGCAGTAAGGCGGGGCGAGCCGGCTAAATAGCTGCCAAACTCCTGGCCGCGGAGTCTGGGTAGTTGGGTAAAGCGTTCCTTCAAATGCTGACGAAACCCATTGCAAATCTCTCGAGTCGATACGAGGGTATGTCCTTCCAGGTTTTTCACCTTCCGAATGTACCCGTCCGAACCACGTCTTAAGGCAGCCTTACGCTCAACAGCGTCAACGTTCACGGCTTCGTTAGAGACTCTTTTTAACCTAGCCCTAACTACTTGCCCTTCGTAACGCTCGCTAGCCAAGCGCTGAAGGTCCCCCTTAACTATGTTTATCTCTAGGGGATCCCCACCAGCCACCGCCCGGGTCAATCTATCTTCTAGCTGCCTTTTGGTCCGTGCCCTAGTTAACGCGAGGCGTTGGCTGTATTGGACACAAAAGAGCCTAATGGTAGCCTTAAGTCTAACCCACCAGCTACTCCCGGTAACCGCCCCCACTAACTCCCGCTGAATTAGTGTTGTCAGCTGTTCCCGAAAGTCGTTCATCTCCAACAAGGAGGCGTTCAACTTCCAGTAGCCAGCCAACCTAGGCCTATTACCTAATCTCAAACGGGCCATTACTAATTTATGGTCCGAATGACCTAACCAGTGGAACGTGGGACACGATAAGAAATCTATGTCGCCTCTTCTAATTAACATCCTGTCCAAGTAGGTACTTGGACAGGCGGCCACGCTACTTTGCCACGTCCACATCTCCCTCCCTGGGTGATCCAGACGGAACCTGTCGACAAGATCGCACGAGGCCATCAGGTCAGACAGGCTGCTTTCACACCGATCCGACCCTCTATTCCCCCCGACCTTATCTATCTTGGGGTCCAGGATGGCATTCCAGTCCCCCATTAAAACTACTCGCTCCGGACCCGCCGAAAGGAACACCTCCACCTGCCGAAAAAAGGAAACCCTCTCCCCAGCGATATTGGGCGCGTAAACTGCCAAAATCCGGAACTTACTGCTTTTAACGGCAACATCGACCACGACCAGCCTTCCATGAGCGCACGCGTGAACTACAGTAACCGCCGCACCTAGGGTGCGACTCACTAACACAGAAACCCCACGGCTAAAGGAATTGCCGTATGCTGAATAAACGTCAAAGTCGTTCACCAGCACACTGCAATCCCCGGGCCCAACAAAGTGGGTCTCCTGAATTGTAGCTATATCTACCTCCAGGGCTATGAGATCCCTCAGCACGCGAGCAGCCTTGCTTCGAGATCTCATGCCCCTCGCATTTAAACTAGCTAGGTTCAAGTTTGCCATAATTTCCTTAACTAGAAGTATCCCTCAAAAACGGGTCTAAAGTCCTCGGGTGTTAGAACGCCGAAAGACTGACCGATGCTGCCAGTTAGCAACTCTGTTGTGAACTGACCTCCTCGGACCAGTCCCCCCACGTCTAAGGGAAAGGTTATTTTCAAGGCTCTATAAAGGGATGGGTGAACATAAATGGGGATCCTCCCTTCGCACTTGACTGCTATTTGCATTAGGGACGGGTGCTCCTCATCCACAATCTTCAGCCCCGGAAAAGCCAGTTTCGCTTCGGCAACCATCCTCCATAATGCTTTTACTCTGGCCCCCTTCTCCTTTCTCAGGAACGTGATGAGCATCGGTGCTTCACTGAAGTTGGTTGGCCTCTCCACTTCCTTCCCGTCCACTTCGGTGAGCTTTTCCAGCTTTTGGACGTGCTTCTTCTGGCCTGCGCTGAGGTCCACCGGTCCCTGGCTCACGTCCACCTCGCATATCCTCTCCCCGGGTAAGAAAGGCCTCTTCCGTGTTCGTTCAGTCCGGATCGGGGCTACCGGGGTGGTGGTGGTGCTGATCGTCTCTTTGTTCTCTTCTGCTTCCATGTCCTCTGGGGACCCGGCTTCTACGTCTTCGGAAGTTTGGGCTTCAGAGGTCTCCTCGTTGGTAGTAGGAGTAGTAGTGGTAGGGGGAGGGGTATTCTGCTCATCCATGGGGTCTGACGGTTGGGCAGGGTTTTCTTGGTCTTCTTCGTCGTCGTCTTCCTGGTCTTCCTTAACCTTCTTGTTTGTGGCTGCCAGGCTTCTTTTTTCCGTCTTCTTTTCTTCTTCTTCCTCTTCTGATTCGGGGGCCAACTTTCGTTTCACTCCCGACTTCTCTTCCTTTTGTTTCTGGTCTTTTGGCTTTTCCGGGGCCACTGTCTTCTGCTTTCCCTTCTTGGCCACAGTACTCCAGCTCCTTGGTGTCTCCGCTGTTGGTGTGACTGCTTTCTCCGTCACTTTCACCGGGGGCACCGCTGTCGGTGGGGGCACTGGATCCCTCTTCGGGCAGAACTTCGCCATGTGGCCCGGCATCCTACAGCTCCAACAGTGTGGCCTTCTGCCTTCGACGATTATGGACATTGTCCATTTCTCCCATGTCAGTTGGGCGGGGATTGTGTTGAAGCCAGCTCTGTTGACCCTCATCTTGAGCTTATAATCTCCGGTCATTATATTTTTGGGGCCTCGCGCTGCCGTCACTGCCTCCACGTCCCCATATTGTGATAAGATGGCTCCGACCTGCTCCTCTTCGAAACACCATGGGACTCCCAGAATGGTCACCGTTGTTCGTCTTTTTTCCAGGTATTCTGGCTTACACCGGATCCCCTTCCATATTGTGTCGCTTTTTGATGTTCTGATGGCGTCTTCTTCTGTGGGTAGCAGGACATCCCACATTGCGTAACTTCTACGCACTATGTAAGTTGCTGGGATGTTTGTTTCCACCAACAAGCTTATCATTTTCTCCTTGCTCAATCCGGTGAGCCCCTTTTGTTTTTCATCGAAAGTCACTAGGGACACAATTCTTCTTCTGAGGCTTTCGAGCTTCCCTGGGACTGGCTTGATTTCGTTTCCGTCCGTGAGGTGCCGGTACTTTTCCTGGAAGAGTCTTCGGTATGCTTCCGGGCTCTTTTGCTCCTTCGGGCCCCAGGTCTTCTCTGGACTTGTTTGATTTGGTCCCCAGCTGCTTCCAGCTTCTGGACTTTTTCCTGGGCTCTGCTGCTGTGATCCCTCGTGACCCGTCTTCTCCGGTCTTGCTTCTGGGCTTTTCCCCGGATTCTGCTTCTTCTCGTGAGTCATGGGTTGCCATGTAGTAGGTTTCTCCAACTCAAGAGAGTTCCATCTCCTCAATGCTGGTTCCCTCTTCTTCGGGCTGTTGTCCGCCGACCTGACCGCTCTGTTCGTTCTTTCTGCGGAAGGGTGTGATTTCCTGATGGGCCTTTGAGGTATGGCCCAGCCTGTCTTGATTGCTCTTTTCTCTTCCCGTGTCCGTGGTTTTCCCCCGACAACTGCCCATGGGTTGAGAAAATCTGTGTCGCTGTCCTCCCTTGGTTCAGCGCCCCCGGGCCTAGAGTCTTTTCCCTCAACTAGGTATACAGGAGGTGATGGTGAATACCCCGCGGCTAGAGACTCTATTTCTACCATGAACGCTGCAGGTGATAGTGGGATTTCACTGGGTGTGGCATCCCCTGACAACGACGACGGCACTGAGACTCCACCGGGTGTGGTATCTCTCGACGGCACTGGGATTCCACTGGGCATGGTCTCCCCCGACAGCGGCACTGTAACGTCACTCGACGGCATTGTGACGTTACCCGTCAACGGCACTGGAACGTCACCGAATGTGACGCTCCCCCTTCTCGGCACTGGGGTGTCACCGGGTGTGACACCCCCCCTTCTCGACACTGGGGTGTCACCGGGTGTGACACCCCCCCTTCTCGGCACTGGGGTGTCACCGGATGTGACACCCCCCCTTCTCGGCACTGGGGTGTCACCGGGTGTGACACCCCCCCTTCTCGGCGCTGGGGTGTCACCGGATGTGACACCCCCCCTTCTCGGCACTGGGGTGTCACCGGATGTGACACCCCCCCTTCTCGGCACAACACCAGGGGCGTCCCCCATGGTGTTAGAGGCAGAGGCCTGCCTCTTGATTTGTTGGCCCAGTGCCCTTCCCCGACCCGCCGATTTGGAAGCTAGAGGGCCTTCACCACAAAAGGGTACGTGGGTAACCTCTAGTCCTGCCGGCTGCTTAAGTCGGTTCCAGACACTGAACAATCTGCAAAAAGAATAGAAAACGTGAACAGTTAAAGGAGCTTCGCATGAGAACCAAGCCATTTATTTAGTGTTCTGCCCCGGACCTGGCATTATCTACTGCCAGGCCCTCATTTGGGGTCCAGAGACACTTAGGCATGAAGCCAGTAGGGGGAAAGGGGGGTCGAGGGTCATTCTAAACTATGCTAGGTCTTTGAAGACTTTATTAAAATTCCTATGCTAAGACACTATTTTTTATATTATCATTCTTACCATGGAGTTTATCTACTTAAAATCTCCCCAGCGTATGGCTTTGGCGTTTTTAACTGAAAGAAATAAATGTTTTTATTCAACAAAACAAAATCATATGTACAAACAAAAAAGAAAATATGATTTTGGAAATAAAATTTTTTCTAAAAATGAGGGATGAGATGATGGGGAGGGGGGCAAACTAAGATACACCCAAAAAGAAAAGAAAAAACAAATTAACAAAATGCCTATGGGGTCGGGTTAGTAATGGATCCCCCCAACCTATTTCTAAATATGGAGCGCCTACTGTCTTTCGGTCCCGAAGGTCGAAAGCAAGCAGGTCGTTCCCTAGTGGGGAGTGGGGGACCTAGGGACGATATTTGAAAATAAATTAGATAGGGATGGGTAACATCAGGACTGGACGGCGTCTTCCAAGATAAATGTACGTATAGGGGCAAACAGACCGGGGACAAAACAAAGGGTGGACTGGGCATCTTTTGGAAGCTCTCCTATTGCCGATAAAAATAAATTCAGGGACGGGATCAACTTTCATACTTGCCCTAGTCTAGTATCTAATAAAGAATTTTCCACTCGTGGTGGTTAGGACCTAACTATCCCTACTCTGTTACTTTGTTTGGGGCTGGGTTCCGTAGAAACTTAGCACCGCCTGACAGATACCACTAGGGTGGGAAAACAAACTTAAACCTAGCGCCTCGTCGGATGCACAAACTAGTGTTGTGCACCCATCTCCTATCAAAGTCCATGCGGTGCAATCTTTTCCAATCGCATCTGATCTTTACTTTAAGTTGATGTTTAAAGCGACCAACCAGATCCCGATCCGAAACAGATTGCTCCTCATGGACAATCTCAAGACGTGAAATCCACGTTACTAATCTAGCTACTGCTAGGATCGCTAGAAACACCAATCGTCTCTCCCCAGTAAACGGCGGATCCATGTTGTCGACGACGTACGCCAAATCAAGTGGCACCAACCGCTCGGGGTCGATGCGAGCCGTTACCCTTCCGACGTACTCCCAGAGCCTCCGAACTCCGCTGCAAAGAAAAAAGGCATGCTCCCTCGTTTCATCTTCGTCTTCCTCGCAGCGGGGGCAGAAAGGAACGTATTCATCCTCTCTGCAGAATCCGGCTAGTACGCCGAAAAGTGGCAGCGCATTCCGGACTAGCCTCCATGTGATTGAAAACTCTGAATTATTTAGAAAGCTACTGGCTGGCGCCCAATTCCACTGAGAGAGGACCTCCTCCCTCGACATGTGCAGCCGCTCAACCAGCGGATCTTTTGCGGTCCCCACTACTAAATCCCGATACAGTCTCCTCCTAGGCCGTGCAAGGTCACTGGACCCCGGCAATGCCCTAAGGGCGGCTCGGCATTCGGAGAGGAACCGCCGTTCCCCCGCCGGTCTTCTGCGACCTTCGGCGGCAGGGGAGGGCACGAGCTGTGGGAAAGCGTGCTCCACAACTGGTACCCAGTGCAATTCCTCAAGCAGTGTCCGACTTAGGAACGCCAATCTTTCGGCGTGCTTATGACTTAACAAGTCAGGCATTCCCAAGCCTCCATCGTTGAGTTTCTGTGTACAGACCTGTCTACGGACATACGGCTTTCCCCCTTTCCAGAGGAGTCTGAAAAGGAGTCGCTCCAAAGCCTTACAGCGGTCCGCAGGCAGAGGAAGTACTGACAAGTGGTAAAGGATCAACGGAAAGACGTAAGTTTGGCACGCCTCCGCACGACCCTTCAGGGACAAACCCCTGCGAATCCAAGTCCCCACTGACGATTCGACCTTTGTCTGTACCTCCGACCAATTTTTGTCCAGCTGGAGCCCAGGCCCGAACCAGATTCCAAGAATCTTTACCGGGCCATCTGTCCAGCCGAACTCACCTGGAAGCGAGTTTACCCCGGTCCAAGTGCCCAACCGCAGGCCAACGGACTTGCTGCGGTTGACTATGGCCCCTGTAACACGTTCATACTCATCGACCGCCTCTATCACCGCTTTAATATCGATCCTTCGCCCTACATAAACGGTGACGTCATCGGCGTACGCGGAAACCCTGGCAAATCGGCCGCCAGGTAGAGCTATCCCGCGTAGGACTGGTCTCGTCGTCTCGTCCCTTAACTTGCGAAGGAAGGGCTCCAACGCCAGGACATAAAGCAGAGGCGACAGCGGACACCCCTGGCGCACCGACCGAGAGACCCCAAAGGACTCCGACAACCTACCATTTACTTGTACCGCTACCGTGGGGTCACGATACAAAACGGAAATCCACTTGCGGAAGTCCGGACCAAAACCGGCGGTCTCCAAAACAGACTCCAAGAAACCATGGTCGACCCTATCGAAAGCTTTGGACTGATCTAAATTGATCAGCGCGGCTCCTGTGTCGTCTTCTAACCCCTCTATGATCGTGCGCACCAAGTGCAAGTTGTCTTTAATCGTTCTCCCCTTCACAGAACAAGTCTGATCCGGTTCGACCAAATCACCGATGACAACCTGCAGTCGGTTTGCAAGAACGCGGGCCAAAATCTTCAACTCTGTGTTTAGCAGAGTGATGGGCCTGTAATCATCTAAGTCCTCCCCACCATGCCGCTCTTTCTTCTTCAGTAGTGTGACCACTCCTTTGGTTACCTGCCCAGGGATGGATCCCTGGGAAAACCAGTGGTTAAACACACCCGTCAGAAGAGGAACAAACATGGGCGACAGCCTCAAATACAATTCGTAGGGCAGACCATCGAGCCCTGGAGATCTGTTCTGGCCAACCTGCTTCAACGCAGTAATGACTTCACGCTCTGTAACCACCCCATCACAGCTAGCTGCTCGGTCCGCAGTAAGGCGGGGCGAGCCGGCTAAATAGCTGCCAAACTCCTGGCCGCGGAGTCTGGGTAGTTGGGTAAAGCGTTCCTTCAAATGTTGACGAAACCCATTGCAAATCTCTCGAGTCGATACGAGGGTATGTCCTTCCAGGTTTTTCACCTTCCGAATGTACCCGTCCGAACCACGTCTTAAGGCAGCCTTACGCTCAACAGCGTCAACGTTCACGGCTTCGTTAGAGACTCTTTTTAACCTAGCCCTAACTACTTGCCCTTCGTAACGCTCGCTAGCCAAGCGCTGAAGGTCCCCCTTAACTATGTTTATCTCTAGGGGATCCCCACCAGCCACCGCCCGGGTCAATCTATCTTCTAGCTGCCTTTTGGTCCGTGCCCTAGTTAACGCGAGGCGTTGGCTGTATTGGACACAAAAGAGCCTAATGGTAGCCTTAAGTCTAACCCACCAGCTACTCCCGGTAACCGCCCCCACTAACTCCCGCTGAATTAGTATTGTCAGCTGTTCCCGAAAGTCGTTCATCTCCAACAAGGAGGCGTTCAACTTCCAGTAGCCAGCCAACCTAGGCCTATTACCTAATCTCAAACGGGCCATTACTAATTTATGGTCCGAATGACCTAACCAGTGGAACGTGGGACACGATAAGAAATCTATGTCGCCTCTTCTAATTAACATCCTGTCCAAGTAGGTACTTGGACAGGCGGCCACGCTACTTTGCCACGTCCACATCTCCCTCCCTGGGTGATCCAGACGGAACCTGTCGACAAGATCGCACGAGGCCATCAGGTCAGACAGGCTGCTTTCACACCGATCCGACCCTCTATTCCCCCCGACCTTATCTATCTTGGGGTCCAGGATGGCATTCCAGTCCCCCATTAAAACTACTCGCTCCGGACCCGCCGAAAGGAACACCTCCACCTGCCGAAAAAAGGAAACCCTCTCCCCAGCGATATTGGGCGCGTAAACTGCCAAAATCCGGAACTTACTGCTTTTAACGGCAACATCGACCACGACCAGCCTTCCATGAGCGCACGCGTGAACTACAGTAACCGCCGCACCTAGGGTGCGACTCACTAACACAGAAACCCCACGGCTAAAGGAATTGCCGTATGCTGAATAAACGTCAAAGTCGTTCACCAGCACACTGCAATCCCCGGGCCCAACAAAGTGGGTCTCCTGAATTGTAGCTATATCTACCTCCAGGGCTATGAGATCCCTCAGCACGCGAGCAGCCTTGCTTCGAGATCTCATGCCCCTCGCATTTAAACTAGCTAGGTTCAAGTTTGCCATAATTTCCCTAACTAGAAGTATCCCTCAAAAACGGGTCTAAAGTCCTCGGGTGTTAGAACGCCGAAAGACTGACCGATGCTGCCAGTTAGCAACTCTGTTGTGAACTGACCTCCTCGGACCAGTCCCCCCACGTCTAAGGGAAAGGTTATTTTCAAGGCTCTATAAAGGGATGGGTGAACATAAATGGGGATCCTCCCTTCGCACTTGACTGCTATTTGCATTAAGGACGGGTGCTCCTCATCCACAATCTTCAGCCCCGGAAAAGCCAGTTTCGCTTCGGCAACCATCCTCCATAATGCTTTTACTCTGGCCCCCTTCTCCTTTCTTAGGAACGTGATGAGCATCGGTGCTTCACTGAAGTTGGTTGGCCTCTCCACTTCCTTCCCGTCCACTTCGGTGAGCTTTTCCAGCTTTTGGACGTGTTTCTTCTGGCCTGCGCTGAGGTCCACCGGTCCCTGGCTCACGTCCACCTCGCATATCCTCTCCCCGGGTAAGAAAGGCCTCTTCCGTGTTCGTTCAGTCCGGATCGGGGCTACCGGGGTGGTGGTGGTGCTGATCGTCTCTTTGTTCTCTTCTGCTTCCATGTCCTCTGGGGACCCGGCTTCTACGTCTTCGGAAGTTTGGGCTTCAGAGGTCTCCTCGTTGGTAGTAGGAGTAGTAGTGGTAGGGGGAGGGGTATTCTGCTCATCCATGGGGTCTGACGGTTGGGCAGGGTTTTCTTGGTCTTCTTCGTCGTCGTCTTCCTGGTCTTCCTTAACCTTCTTGTTTGTGGCTGCCAGGCTTCTTTTTTCCGTCTTCTTTTCTTCTTCTTCCTCTTCTGATTCGGGGGCCAACTTTCGTTTCACTCCCGACTTCTCTTCCTTTTGTTTCTGGTCTTTTGGCTTTTCCGGGGCCACTGTCTTCTGCTTTCCCTTCTTGGCCACAGTACTCCAGCTCCTTGGTGTCTCCGCTGTTGGTGTGACTGCTTTCTCCGTCACTTTCACCGGGGGCACCGCTGTCGGTGGGGGCACTGGATCCCTCTTCGGGCAGAACTTCGCCATGTGGCCCGGCATCCTACAGCTCCAACAGTGTGGCCTTCTGCCTTCGACGATTATGGACATTGTCCATTTCTCCCATGTAAGTTGGGCGGGGATTGTGTTGAAGCCAGCTCTGTTGACCCTCATCTTGAGCTTATAATCTCCGGTCATTATATTTTTGGGGCCTCGCGCTGCCGTCACTGCCTCCACGTCCCCATATTGTGATAAGATGGCTCCGACCTGCTCCTCTTCGAAACACCATGGGACTCCCAGAATGGTCACCGTTGTTCGTCTTTTTTCCAGGTATTCTGGCTTACACCGGATCCCCTTCCATATTGTGTCGCTTTTTGATGTTCTGATGGCGTCTTCTTCTGTGGGTAGCAGGACATCCCACATTGCGTAACTTCTACGCACTATGTAAGTTGCTGGGATGTTTGTTTCCACCAACAAGCTTATCATTTTCTCCTTGCTCAATCCGGTGAGCCCCTTTTGTTTTTCATCGAAAGTCACTAGGGACACAATTCTTCTTCTGAGGCTTTCGAGCTTCCCTGGGACTGGCTTGATTTCATTTCCGTCCGTGAGGTGCCGGTACTTTTCCTGGAAGAGTCTTCGGTATGCTTCCGGGCTCTTTTGCTCCTTCGGGCCCCAGGTCTTCTCTGGACTTGTTTGATTTGGTCCCCAGCTGCTTCCTTCTTCCGGACTTTTTCCTGGGCCCGTCTTCTCCGGTCTTGCTTCTGGGCTTTTCCCCGGATTCTGCTTCTTCTCGTGAGTCATAGGTTGCCATGTAGTTGGTTTCTCTAACTCAAGAGAGTTCCATCTCCTCAATGCTGGTTCCCTCTTCTTCGGGCTGTTGTCCGCCGACCTGACCGCTCTGTTCGTTCCTTCTGCGGAAGGGCGCGACTTCCTGATGGGCCTTTGAGGTATGGCCCAGCCTGTCTTGATTGCTCTTTTCTCTTCCCGTGTCCGTGGTTTTCCCCCGACAACTGCCCATGGGTTGAGAAAATCTGTGTCGCTGTCTTCCCTTGGTTCAGCGCCCCCGGGCCTAGAGTCTTTTCCCTCTACTAGGTATACAGGAGGTGATGGTGAATACCCCGCGGCTAGAGACTCTATTTCTACCATGAACGCTGCAGGTGATAGTGGGATTTCACTGGGTGTGGCATCCCCTGACAACGACGACGGCACTGGGATTCCACTGGGCGTGGTCTCCCCCGACAGCGGCACTGTAACGTCACTCGACGGCATTGTGACGTTACCCGTCAACGGCACTGGAACGTCACCGAATGTGACGCTCCCCCTTCTCGGCACTGGGGTGTCACCGGGTGTGACACCCCCCCTTCTCGGCACTGGGGTGTCACCGGGTGTGACACCCCCCCTTCTCGGCACTGGGGTTTCACCGGGTGTGACACCCCCCCTTCTCGGCACTGGGGTGTCACCGGGTGTGACACCCCCCCTTCTCGGCACTGGGGTGTCACCGGATGTGACACCCCCCCTTCTCGGCACTGGGGTGTCACCGGATGTGACACCCCCCCTTCTCGGCACAACACCAGGGGCGTCCCCCATGGTGTTAGAGGCAGAGGCCTGCCTCTTGATTTGTTGGCCCAGTGCCCTTCCCCGACCCGCCGATTTGGAAGCTAGAGGGCCTTCACCACAAAAGGGTACGTGGGTAACCTCTAGTCCTGCCGGCTGCTTAAGTCGGTTCCAGACACTGAACAATCTGAAAAAAGAATAGAAAACGTGAACAGTTAAAGGAGCTTCGCATGAGAACCAAGCCATTTATTTAGTGTTCTGCCCCGGACCTGGCATTATCTACTGCCAGGCCCTCATTTGGGGTCCAGAGACACTTAGGCATGAAGCCAGTAGGGGGAAAGGGGGGGGGTCGAGGGTCATTCTAAACTATGCTAGGTCTTTGAAGACTTTATTAAAATTCCTATGCTAAGACACTATTTTTTATATTATCATTCTTACCATGGAGTTTATCTACTTAAAATCTCCCCAGCGTATGGCGTTGGCGTTTTTAACTGAAAGAAATAAATGTTTTTATTCAACAAAACAAAATCATATGTACAAACAAAAAGAAAAGATGATTTTGGAAATAAAATTTTTTCTAAAAAAGAGGGATGAGATGATGGGGAGGGGGGCAAACTAAGATACACCCAAAAAGAAAAGCAAAAACAAATTAACAAAATGCCTATGGGGTCGGGTTAGTAATGGATCCCCCCAACCTATTTCTAAATATGGAGCGCCTACTGTCTTTCGGTCCCGAGGGTCGAAAGCAAGCAGGTCGTTCCCTAGTGGGGAGTGGGGGACCTAGGGACGATATTTGAAAATAAATTAGATAGGGATGGGTAACATAAGGACTGGACGGCGTCTTCCAAGATAAATGTACGTATAGGGGCAACAGACCGGGGACAAAACAAAGGGTGGACTGGGCATCTTTTGGAAGCTCTCCTATTGCCGATAAAAATAAATTCAGGGACGGGATCAACTTTCATACTTGCCCTAGTCTAGTATCTAATAAAGAATTTTTTCCACTCGTGGTGGTTAGGACCTAACTATCCCTACTCTGTTACTTTGTTTGGGGCTGGGTTCCGTAGAACCTTAGCACCGCCTGACAGATACCACTAGGGTGGGAAAACAAACTTAAACCTAGCGCCTCGTCGGATGCACAAACTAGTGTTGTGCACCCATCTCCTATCAAAGTCCATGCGGTGCAATCTTTTCCAATCGCATCTGATCTTTACTTTAAGTTGATGTTTAAAGCGACCAACCAGATCCCGATCCGAAACAGATTGCTCCTCATGGACAATTTCAAGACGTGAAATCCACGTTACTAATCTAGCTACTGCTAGGATCGCTAGAAACACCAATCGTCTCTCCCCAGTAAACGGCGGATCCATGTTGTCGACGACGTACGCCAAATCAAGTGGCACCAACCGCTCGGGGTCGATGCGAGCCGTTACCCTTCCGACGTACTCCCAGAGCCTCCGAACTCCGCTGCAAAGAAAAAAGGCATGCTCCCTCGTTTCATCTTCGTCTTCCTCGCAGCGGGGGCAGAAAGGAACGTATTCATCCTCTCTGCAGTCTCTGGCTAGTACGCCGAAAAGTGGCAGCGCATTCCGGACTAGCCTCCATGTGATTGAAAACTCTGAATTATTTAGAAAGCTACTGGCTGGCGCCCAATTCCACTGAGAGAGGACCTCCTCCCTCGACATGTGCAGCCGCTCAACCAGCGGATCTTTTGCGGTCCCCACTACTAAATCCCGATACAGTCTCCTCCTAGGCCGTGCAAGGTCACTGGACCCCGGCAATGCCCTAAGGGCGGCTCGGCATTCGGAGAGGAACCGCCGTTCCCCCGCCGGTCTTCTGCGACCTTCGGCGGCAGGGGAGGGTATGAGCTGTGGGAAAGCGTGCTCCACAACTGGTACCCAGTGCAATTCCTCAAGCAGTGTCCGACTTAGGAACGCCAATCTTTCGGCGTGCTTATGACTTAACAAGTCAGGCATTCCCAAGCCTCCATCGCTGAGTTTCTGTGTACAGACCTGTCTACGGACATACGGCTTTCCCCCTTTCCAGAGGAGTCTGAAAAGGAGTCGCTCCAAAGCCTTACAGCGGTCCGCAGGCAGAGGAAGTACTGACAAGTGGTAAAGGATCAACGGAAAGACGTAAGTTTGGCACGCCTCCGCACGACCCTTCAGGGACAAACCCCTGCGAATCCAAGTCCCCACTGACGATTCGACCTTTGTCTGTACCTCCGACCAATTTTTGTCCAGCTGGAGCCCAGGCCCGAACCAGATTCCAAGAATCTTTACCGGGCCATCTGTCCAGCCGAACTCACCTGGAAGCGAGTTTACCCCGGTCCAAGTGCCCAACCGCAGGCCAACGGACTTGCTGCGGTTGACTATGGCCCCTGTAACACGTTCATACTCATCGACCGCCTCTATCACCGCTTTAATATCGATCCTTCGCCCTACATAAACGGTGACGTCATCGGCGTACGCGGAAACCCTGGCAAATCGGCCGCCAGGTAGAGCTATCCCGCGTAGGACTGGTCTCGTCGTCTCGTCCCTTAACTTGCGAAGGAAGGGCTCCAACGCCAGGACATAAAGCAGAGGCGACAGCGGACACCCCTGGCGCACCGACCGAGAGACCCCAAAGGACTCCGACAACCTACCATTTACTTGTACCGCTACCGTGGGGTCACGATACAAAACGGAAATCCACTTGCGGAAGTCCGGACCAAAACCGGCGGTCTCCAAAACAGACTCCAAGAAACCATGGTCGACCCTATCGAAAGCTTTGGACTGATCTAAATTGATCAGCGCGGCTCCTGTGTCGTCTTCTAACCCCTCTATGATCGTGCGCACCAAGTGCAAGTTGTCTTTAATCGTTCTCCCCTTCACAGAACAAGTCTGATCCGGTTCGACCAAATCACCGATGACAACCTGCAGTCGGTTTGCAAGAACGCGGGCCAAAATCTTCAACTCTGTGTTTAGCAGAGTGATGGGCCTGTAATCATCTAAGTCCTCCCCACCATGCCGCTCTTTCTTCTTCAGTAGTGTGACCACTCCTTTGGTTACCTGCCCAGGGATGGATCCCTGGGAAAACCAGTGGTTAAACACACCCGTCAGAAGAGGAACAAACATGGGCGACAGCCTCAAATACAATTCGTAGGGCAGACCATCGAGCCCTGGAGATCTGTTCTGGCCAACCTGCTTCAACGCAGTAATGACTTCACGCTCTGTAACCACCCCATCACAGCTAGCTGCTCGGTCCGCAGTAAGGCGGGGCGAGCCGGCTAAATAGCTGCCAAACTCCTGGCCGCGGAGTCTGGGTAGTTGGGTAAAGCGTTCCTTCAAATGTTGACGAAACCCACTGCAAATCTCTCGAGTCGATACGAGGGTATGTCCTTCCAGGTTTTTCACCTTCCGAATGTACCCGTCCGAACCACGTCTTAAGGCAGCCTTACGCTCAACAGCGTCAACGTTCACGGCTTCGTTAGAGACTCTTTTTAACCTAGCCCTAACTACTTGCCCTTCGTAACGCTCGCTAGCCAAGCGCTGAAGGTCCCCCTTAACTATGTTTATCTCTAGGGGATCCCCACCAGCCACCGCCCGGGTCAATCTATCTTCTAGCTGCCTTTTGGTCCGTGCCCTAGTTAACGCGAGGCGTTGGCTGTATTGGACACAAAAGAGCCTAATGGTAGCCTTAAGTCTAACCCACCAGCTACTCCCGGTAACCGCCCCCACTAACTCCCGCTGAATTAGTGTTGTCAGCTGTTCCCGAAAGTCGTTCATCTCCAACAAGGAGGCGTTCAACTTCCAGTAGCCAGCCAACCTAGGCCTATTACCTAATCTCAAACGGGCCATTACTAATTTATGGTCCGAATGACCTAACCAGTGGAACGTGGGACACGATAAGAAATCTATGTCGCCTCTTCTAATTAACATCCTGTCCAAGTAGGTACTTGGACAGGCGGCCACGCTACTTTGCCACGTCCACATCTCCCTCCCTGGGTGATCCAGACGGAACCTGTCGACAAGATCGCACGAGGCCATCAGGTCAGACAGGCTGCTTTCACACCGATCCGACCCTCTATTCCCCCCGACCTTATCTATCTTGGGGTCCAGGATGGCATTCCAGTCCCCCATTAAAACTACTCGCTCCGGACCCGCCGAAAGGAACACCTCCACCTGCCGAAAAAAGGAAACCCTCTCCCCAGCGATATTGGGCGCGTAAACTGCCAAAATCCGGAACTTACTGCTTTTAACGGCAACATCGACCACGACCAGCCTTCCATGAGCGCACGCGTGAACTACAGTAACCGCCGCACCTAGGGTGCGACTCACTAACACAGAAACCCCACGGCTAAAGGAATTGCCGTATGCTGAATAAACGTCAAAGTCGTTCACCAGCACACTGCAATCCCCGGGCCCAACAAAGTGGGTCTCCTGAATTGTAGCTATATCTACCTCCAGGGCTATGAGATCCCTCAGCACGCGAGCAGCCTTGCTTCGAGATCTCATGCCCCTCGCATTTAAACTAGCTAGGTTCAAGTTTGCCATAATTTCCTTAACTAGAAGTATCCCTCAAAAACGGGTCTAAAGTCCTCGGGTGTTAGAACGCCGAAAGACTGACCGATGCTGCCAGTTAGCAACTCTGTTGTGAACTGACCTCCTCGGACCAGTCCCCCCACGTCTAAGGGAAAGGTTATTTTCAAGGCTCTATAAAGGGATGGGTGAACATAAATGGGGACCCTCCCTTCGCACTTGACTGCTATTTGCATTAAGGACGGGTGCTCCTCATCCACAATCTTCAGCCCCGGAAAAGCCAGTTTCGCTTCGGCAACCATCCTCCATAATGCTTTTACTCTGGCCCCCTTCTCCTTTCTCAGGAACGTGATGAGCATCGGTGCTTCACTGAAGTTGGTTGGCCTCTCCACTTCCTTCCCGTCCACTTCGGTGAGCTTTTCCAGCTTTTGGACGTGCTTCTTCTGGCCTGCGCTGATGTCTACCGGTCCCTGGCTCACATCCACCTCGCATATCCTCTCCCCGGGTAAGAAAGGCCTCTTCCGTGTTCGTTCAGTCCGGATCGGGGCTACCGGGGTGGTGGTGGTGCTGATCGTCTCTTTGTTCTCTTCTGCTTCCATGTCCTCTGGGGACCCGGCTTCTACGTCTTCGGAAGTTTGGGCTTCAGAGGTCTCCTCGTTGGTAGTAGGAGTAGTAGTGGTAGGGGGAGGGGTATTCTGCTCATCCATGGGGTCTGACGGTTGGGCAGGGTTTTCTTGGTCTTCTTCGTCGTCGTCTTCCTGGTCTTCCTTAACCTTCTTGTTTGTGGCTGCCAGGCTTCTTTTTTCCGTCTTCTTTTCTTCTTCTTCCTCTTCTGATTCGGGGGCCAACTTTCGTTTCACTCCCGACTTCTCTTCCTTTTGTTTCTGGTCTTTTGGCTTTTCCGGGGCCACTGTCTTCTGCTTTCCCTTCTTGGCCACAGTACTCCAGCTCCTTGGTGTCTCCGCTGTTGGTGTGACTGCTTTCTCCGTCACTTTCACCGGGGGCACCGCTGTCGGTGGGGGCACTGGATCCCTCTTCGGGCAGAACTTCGCCATGTGGCCCGGCATCCTACAGCTCCAACAGTGTGGCCTTCTGCCTTCGACGATTATGGACATTGTCCATTTCTCCCATGTCAGTTGGGCGGGGATTGTGTTGAAGCCAGCTCTGTTGACCCTCATCTTGAGCTTATAATCTCCGGTCATTATATTTTTGGGGCCTCGCGCTGCCGTCACTGCCTCCACGTCCCCATATTGTGATAAGATGGCTCCGACCTGCTCCTCTTCGAAACACCATGGGACTCCCAGAATGGTCACCGTTGTTCGTCTTTTTTCCAGGTATTCTGGCTTACACCGGATCCCCTTCCATATTGTGTCGCTTTTTGATGTTCTGATGGCGTCTTCTTCTGTGGGTAGCAGGACATCCCACATTGCGTAACTTCTACGCACTATGTAAGTTGCTGGGATGTTTGTTTCCACCAACAAGCTTATCATTTTCTCCTTGCTCAATCCGGTGAGCCCCTTTTGTTTTTCATCGAAAGTCACTAGGGACACAATTCTTCTTCTGAGGCTTTCGAGCTTCCCTGGGACTGGCTTGATTTCATTTCCGTCCGTGAGGTGCCGGTACTTTTCCTGGAAGAGTCTTCGGTATGCTTCCGGGCTCTTTTGCTCCTTCGGGCCCCAGGTCTTCTCTGGACTTGTTTGATTTGGTCCCCAGCTGCTTCCAGCTTCTGGACTTTTTCCTGGGCTCTGCTGCTGTGATCCCTCGTGACCCGTCTTCTCCGGTCTTGCTTCTGGGCTTTTTCCCGGATTCTGCTTCTTCTCGTGAGTCATAGGTTGCCGTGCAGTAGGTTTCTCAAACTCAAGAGAGTTCCATCTCCTCAAAGCTGGTTCCCTCTTCTTCGGGCTGTTGTTTGCCGACTTGACCGCTCTGTTCGTTCCTTCTGTGGAAGGGTGTGATTTCCTGGTGGGCCTTTGAGGTATGGCCCAGCCTGTCTTGATTGCTCTTTTCTCTTCCCGTGTCCGTGGTTTTCCCCCGACAACTGCCCATGGGTTGAGAAAATCTGTGTCGCTGTCCTCCCTTGGTTCAGCGCCCCCGGGCCTAGAGTCTTTTCCCTCTACTAGGTATACAGGAGGTGATGGTGAATACCCCGCGGCTAGAGACTCTATTTCTACCATGAACGCTGCAGGTGATAGTGGGATTTCACTGGGTGTGACATCCCCTGACAACGACGACGGCACTGAGACTCCACCGGGTGTGGTATCTCTCGACGGCACTGGGATTCCACTGGGCGTGGTCTCCCCCGACAGCGGCACTGTAACGTCACTCGACGGCATTGTGACGTTACCCGTCAACGGCACTGGAACGTCACCGAATGTGACGCTCCCCCTTCTCGGCACTGGGGTGTCACCGGGTGTGACACCCCCCCTTCTCGGCACTGGGGTGTCACCGGGTGTGACACCCCCCCTTCTCGGCACTGGGGTGTCACCGGGTGTGACACCCCCCCTTCTCGGCGCTGGGGTGTCACCGGATGTGACACCCCCCCTTCTCGGCACTGGGGTGTCACCGGATGTGACACCCCCCCTTCTCGGCACTGGGGTGTCACCGGGTGTGACACCCCCCCTTCTCGGCGCTGGGGTGTCACCGGATGTGACACCCCCCCTTCTCGGCACAACACCAGGGGCGTCCCCCATGGTGTTAGAGGCAGAGGCCTGCCTCTTGATTTGTTGGCCCAGTGCCCTTCCCCAACCCGCCGATTTGGAAGCTAGAGGGCCTTCACCACAAAAGGGTACGTGGGTAACCTCTAGTCCTGCCGGCTGCTTAAGTCGGTTCCAGACACTGAACAATCTGAAAAAAGAATAGAAAACGTGAACAGTTAAAGGAGCTTCTCATGAGAACCAAGCCATTTATTTAGTGTTCTGCCCCGGACCTGGCATTATCTACTGCCAGGCCCTCATTTGGGGTCCAGAGACACTTAGGCATGAAGCCAGTAGGGGGAAAGGGGGGGTCGAGGGTCATTCTAAACTATGCTAGGTCTTTGAAGACTTTATTAAAATTCCTATGCTAAGACACTATTTTTTATATTATCATTCTTACCATGGAGTTTATCTACTTAAAATCTCCCCAGCGTATGGCGTTGGCGTTTTTAACTGAAAGAAATAAATGTTTTTATTCAACAAAACAAAATCATATGTACAAACAAAAAGAAAAGATGATTTTGGAAATAAAATTTTTTCTAAAAATGAGGGATGAGATGATGGGGAGGGGGGCAAACTAAGATACACCCAAAAAGAAAAGCAAAAACAAATTAACAAAATGCCTATGGGGTCGGGTTAGTAATGGATCCCCCCAACCTATTTCTAAATATGGAGCGCCTACTGTCTTTCGGTCCCGAGGGTCGAAAGCAAGCAGGTCGTTCCCTAGTGGGGAGTGGGGGACCTAGGGACGATATTTGAAAATAAATTAGATAGGGATGGGTAACATAAGGACTGGACGGCGTCTTCCAAGATAAATGTGCGTATAGGGGCAACAGACCGGGGACAAAACAAAGGGTGGACTGGGCATCTTTTGGAAGCTCTCCTATTGCCGATAAAAATAAATTCAGGGACGGGATCAACTTTCATACTTGCCCTAGTCTAGTATCTAATAAAGAATTTTTTCACTCGTGGTGGTTAGGACCTAACTATCCCTACTCTGTTACTTTGTTTGGGGCTGGGTTCCGTAGAACCTTAGCACCGCCTGACAGATACCACTAGGGTGGGAAAACAAACTTAAACCTAGCGCCTCGTCGGATGCACAAACTAGTGTTGTGCACCCATCTCCTATCAAAGTCCATGCGGTGCAATCTTTTCCAATCGCATCTGATCTTTACTTTAAGTTGATGTTTAAAGCGACCAACCAGATCCCGATCCGAAACAGATTGCTCCTCATGGACAATTTCAAGACGTGAAATCCACGTTACTAATCTAGCTACTGCTAGGATCGCTAGAAACACCAATCGTCTCTCCCCAGTAAACGGCGGATCCATGTTGTCGACGACGTACGCCAAATCAAGTGGCACCAACCGCTCGGGGTCGATGCGAGCCGTTACCCTTCCGACGTACTCCCAGAGCCTCCGAACTCCGCTGCAAAGAAAAAAGGCATGCTCCCTCGTTTCATCTTCGTCTTCCTCGCAGCGGGGGCAGAAAGGAACGTATTCATCCTCTCTGCAGTCTCTGGCTAGTACGCCGAAAAGTGGCAGCGCATTCCGGACTAGCCTCCATGTGATTGAAAACTCTGAATTATTTAGAAAGCTACTGGCTGGCGCCCAATTCCACTGAGAGAGGACCTCCTCCCTCGACATGTGCAGCCGCTCAACCAGCGGATCTTTTGCGGTCCCCACTACTAAATCCCGATACAGTCTCCTCCTAGGCCGTGCAAGGTCACTGGACCCCGGCAATGCCCTAAGGGCGGCTCGGCATTCGGAGAGGAACCGCCGTTCCCCCGCCGGTCTTCTGCGACCTTCGGCGGCAGGGGAGGGTATGAGCTGTGGGAAAGCGTGCTCCACAACTGGTACCCAGTGCAATTCCTCAAGCAGTGTCCGACTTAGGAACGCCAATCTTTCGGCGTGCTTATGACTTAACAAGTCAGGCATTCCCAAGCCTCCATCGCTGAGTTTCTGTGTACAGACCTGTCTACGGACATACGGCTTTCCCCCTTTCCAGAGGAGTCTGAAAAGGAGTCGCTCCAAAGCCTTACAGCGGTCCGCAGGCAGGGGAAGTACTGACAAGTGGTAAAGGATCAACGGAAAGACGTAAGTTTGGCACGCCTCCGCACGACCCTTCAGGGACAAACCCCTGCGAATCCAAGTCCCCACTGACGATTCGACCTTTGTCTGTACCTCCGACCAATTTTTGTCCAGCTGGAGCCCAGGCCCGAACCAGATTCCAAGAATCTTTACCGGGCCATCTGTCCAGCCGAACTCACCTGGAAGCGAGTTTACCCCGGTCCAAGTGCCCAACCGCAGGCCAACGGACTTGCTGCGGTTGACTATGGCCCCTGTAACACGTTCATACTCATCGACCGCCTCTATCACCGCTTTAATATCGATCCTTCGCCCTACATAAACGGTGACGTCATCGGCGTACGCGGAAACCCTGGCAAATCGGCCGCCAGGTAGAGCTATCCCGCGTAGGACTGGTCTCGTCGTCTCGTCCCTTAACTTGCGAAGGAAGGGCTCCAACGCCAGGACATAAAGCAGAGGCGACAGCGGACACCCCTGGCGCACCGACCGAGAGACCCCAAAGGACTCCGACAACCTACCATTTACTTGTACCGCTACCGTGGGGTCACGATACAAAACGGAAATCCACTTGCGGAAGTCCGGACCAAAACCGGCGGTCTCCAAAACAGACTCCAAGAAACCATGGTCGACCCTATCGAAAGCTTTGGACTGATCTAAATTGATCAGCGCGGCTCCTGTGTCGTCTTCTAACCCCTCTATGATCGTGCGCACCAAGTGCAAGTTGTCTTTAATCGTTCTCCCCTTCACAGAACAAGTCTGATCCGGTTCGACCAAATCACCGATGACAACCTGCAGTCGGTTTGCAAGAACGCGGGCCAAAATCTTCAACTCTGTGTTTAGCAGAGTGATGGGCCTGTAATCATCTAAGTCCTCCCCACCATGCCGCTCTTTCTTCTTCAGTAGTGTGACCACTCCTTTGGTTACCTGCCCAGGGATGGATCCCTGGGAAAACCAGTGGTTAAACACACCCGTCAGAAGAGGAACAAACATGGGCGACAGCCTCAAATACAATTCGTAGGGCAGACCATCGAGCCCTGGAGATCTGTTCTGGCCAACCTGCTTCAACGCAGTAATGACTTCACGCTCTGTAACCACCCCATCACAGCTAGCTGCTCGGTCCGCAGTAAGGCGGGGCGAGCCGGCTAAATAGCTGCCAAACTCCTGGCCGCGGAGTCTGGGTAGTTGGGTAAAGCGTTCCTTCAAATGTTGACGAAACCCATTGCAAATCTCTCGAGTCGATACGAGGGTATGTCCTTCCAGGTTTTTCACCTTCCGAATGTACCCGTCCGAACCACGTCTTAAGGCAGCCTTACGCTCAACAGCGTCAACGTTCACGGCTTCGTTAGAGACTCTTTTTAACCTAGCCCTAACTACTTGCCCTTCGTAACGCTCGCTAGCCAAGCGCTGAAGGTCCCCCTTAACTATGTTTATCTCTAGGGGATCCCCACCAACCACCGCCCGGGTCAATCTATCTTCTAGCTGCCTTTTGGTCCGTGCCCTAGTTAACGCGAGGCGTTGGCTGTATTGGACACAAAAGAGCCTAATGGTAGCCTTAAGTCTAACCCACCAGCTACTCCCGGTAACCGCCCCCACTAACTCCCGCTGAATTAGTGTTGTCAGCTGTTCCCGAAAGTCGTTCATCTCCAACAAGGAGGCGTTCAACTTCCAGTAGCCAGCCAACCTAGGCCTATTACCTAATCTCAAACGGGCCATTACTAATTTATGGTCCGAATGACCTAACCAGTGGAACGTGGGACACGATAAGAAATCTATGTCGCCTCTTCTAATTAACATCCTGTCCAAGTAGGTACTTGGACAGGCGGCCACGCTACTTTGCCACGTCCACATCTCCCTCCCTGGGTGATCTAGACGGAACCTGTCGACAAGATCGCACGAGGCCATCAGGTCAGACAGGCTGCTTTCACACCGATCCGACCCTCTATTCCCCCCGACCTTATCTATCTTGGGGTCCAGGATGGCATTCCAGTCCCCCATTAAAACTACTCGCTCCGGACCCGCCGAAAGGAACACCTCCACCTGCCGAAAAAAGGAAACCCTCTCCCCAGCGATATTGGGCGCGTAAACTGCCAAAATCCGGAACTTACTGCTTTTAACGGCAACATCGACCACGACCAGCCTTCCATGAGCGCACGCGTGAACTACAGTAACCGCCGCACCTAGGGTGCGACTCACTAACACAGAAACCCCACGGCTAAAGGAATTGCCGTATGCTGAATAAACGTCAAAGTCGTTCACCAGCACACTGCAATCCCCGGGCCCAACAAAGTGGGTCTCCTGAATTGTAGCTATATCTACCTCCAGGGCTATGAGATCCCTCAGCACGCGAGCAGCCTTGCTTCGAGATCTCATGCCCCTCGCATTTAAACTAGCTAGGTTCAAGTTTGCCATAATTTCCTTAACTAGAAGTATCCCTCAAAAACGGGTCTAAAGTCCTCGGGTGTTAGAACGCCGAAAGACTGACCGATGCTGCCAGTTAGCAACTCTGTTGTGAACTGACCTCCTCGGACCAGTCCCCCCACGTCTAAGGGAAAGGTTATTTTCAAGGCTCTATAAAGGGATGGGTGAACATAAATGGGGACCCTCCCTTCGCACTTGACTGCTATTTGCATTAAGGACGGGTGCTCCTCATCCACAATCTTCAGCCCCGGAAAAGCCAGTTTCGCTTCGGCAACCATCCTCCATAATGCTTTTACTCTGGCCCCCTTCTCCTTTCTCAGGAACGTGATGAGCATCGGTGCTTCACTGAAGTTGGTTGGCCTCTCCACTTCCTTCCCGTCCACTTCGGTGAGCTTTTCCAGCTTTTGGACGTGCTTCTTCTGGCCTGCGCTGAGGTCCACCGGTCCCTGGCTCACATCCACCTCGCATATCCTCTCCCCGGGTAAGAAAGGCCTCTTCCGTGTTCGTTCAGTCCGGATCGGGGCTACCGGGGTGGTGGTGGTGCTGATCGTCTCTTTGTTCTCTTCTGCTTCCATGTCCTCTGGGGACCCGGCTTCTACGTCTTCGGAAGTTTGGGCTTCAGAGGTCTCCTCGTTGGTAGTAGGAGTAGTAGTGGTAGGGGGAGGGGTATTCTGCTCATCCATGGGGTCTGACGGTTGGGCAGGGTTTTCTTGGTCTTCTTCGTCGTCGTCTTCCTGGTCTTCCTTAACCTTCTTGTTTGTGGCTGCCAGGCTTCTTTTTTCCGTCTTCTTTTCTTCTTCTTCCTCTTCTGATTCGGGGGCCAACTTTCGTTTCACTCCCGACTTCTCTTCCTTTTGTTTCTGGTCTTTTGGCTTTTCCGGGGCCACTGTCTTCTGCTTTCCCTTCTTGGCCACAGTACTCCAGCTCCTTGGTGTCTCCGCTGTTGGTGTGACTGCTTTCTCCGTCACTTTCACCGGGGGCACCGCTGTCGGTGGGGGCACTGGATCCCTCTTCGGGCAGAACTTCGCCATGTGGCCCGGCATCCTACAGCTCCAACAGTGTGGCCTTCTGCCTTCGACGATTATGGACATTGTCCATTTCTCCCATGTCAGTTGGGCGGGGATTGTGTTGAAGCCAGCTCTGTTGACCCTCATCTTGAGCTTATAATCTCCGGTCATTATATTTTTGGGGCCCCGTGCTGCCGTCACTGCCTCCACGTCCCCATATTGTGATAAGATGGCTCCGACCTGCTCCTCTTCGAAACACCATGGGACTCCCAGAATGGTCACCGTTGTTCGTCTTTTTTCCAGGTATTCTGGCTTACACCGGATCCCCTTCCATATTGTGTCGCTTTTCGATGTTCTGATGGCGTCTTCTTCTGTGGGTAGCAGGACATCCCACATTGCGTAACTTCTACGCACTATGTAAGTTGCTGGGATGTTTGTTTCCACCAACAAGCTTATCATTTTCTCCTTGCTCAATCCGGTGAGCCCCTTTTGTTTTTCATCGAAAGTCACTAGGGACACAATTCTTCTTCTGAGGCTTTCGAGCTTCCCTGGGACTGGCTTGATTTCATTTCCGTCCGTGAGGTGCCGGTACTTTTCCTGGAAGAGTCTTCGGTATGCTTCCGGGCTCTTTTGCTCCTTCGGGCCCCAGGTCTTCTCTGGACTTGTTTGATTTGGTCCCCAGCTGCTTCCTTCTTCCGGACTTTTTCCTGGGCCCGTCTTCTCCGGTCTTGCTTCTGGGCTTTTCCCCGGATTCTGCTTCTTCTCGTGAGTCATAGGTTGCCATGTAGTTGGTTTCTCTAACTCAAGAGAGTTCCATCTCCTCAATGCTGGTTCCCTCTTCTTCGGGCTGTTGTCCGCCGACCTGACCGCTCTGTTCGTTCCTTCTGCGGAAGGGCGCGACTTCCTGATGGGCCTTTGAGGTATGGCCCAGCCTGTCTTGATTGCTCTTTTCTCTTCCCGTGTCCGTGGTTTTCCCCCGACAACTGCCCATGGGTTGAGAAAATCTGTGTCGCTGTCTTCCCTTGGTTCAGCGCCCCCGGGCCTAGAGTCTTTTCCCTCTACTAGGTATACAGGAGGTGATGGTGAATACCCCGCGGCTAGAGACTCTATTTCTACCATGAACGCTGCAGGTGATAGTGGGATTTCACTGGGTGTGGCATCCCCTGACAACGACGACGGCACTGAGACTCCACCGGGTGTGGTATCTCTCGACGGCACTGGGATTCCATTGGGCGTGGTCTCCCCCGACAGCGGCACTGTAACGTCACTCGACGGCATTGTGACGTTACCCGTCAACGGCACTGGAACGTCACCGAATGTGACGCTCCCCCTTCTCGGCACTGGGGTGTCACCGGGTGTGACACCCCCCCTTCTCGGCACTGGGGTGTCACCGGGTGTGACACCCCCCCTTCTCGGCACTGGGGTGTCACCGGGTGTGACACCCCCCCTTCTCGGCACTGGGGTGTCACCGGATGTGACACCCCCCCTTCTCGGCACTGGGGTGTCACCGGATGTGACACCCCCCCTTCTCGGCACTGGGGTGTCACCGGATGTGACACCCCCCCTTCTCGGCACAACACCAGGGGCGTCCCCCATGGTGTTAGAGGCAGAGGCCTGCCTCTTGATTTGTTGGCCCAGTGCCCTTCCCCGACCCGCCGATTTGGAAGCTAGAGGGCCTTCACCACAAAAGGGTACGTGGGTAACCTCTAGTCCTGCCGGCTGCTTAAGTCGGTTCCAGACACTGAACAATCTGAAAAAAGAATAGAAAACGTGAACAGTTAAAGGAGCTTCGCATGAGAACCAAGCCATTTATTTAGTGTTCTGCCCCGGACCTGGCATTATCTACTGCCAGGCCCTCATTTGGGGTCCAGAGACACTTAGGCATGAAGCCAGTAGGGGGAAAGGGGGGGTCGAGGGTCATTCTAAACTATGCTAGGTCTTTGAAGACTTTATTAAAATTCCTATGCTAAGACACTATTTTTTATATTATCATTCTTACCATGGAGTTTATCTACTTAAAATCTCCCCAGCGTATGGCGTTGGCGTTTTTAACTGAAAGAAATAAATGTTTTTATTCAACAAAACAAAATCATATGTACAAACAAAAAGAAAAGATGATTTTGGAAATAAAATTTTTTCTAAAAATGAGGGATGAGATGATGGGGAGGGGGGCAAACTAAGATACACCCAAAAAGAAAAGCAAAAACAAATTAACAAAATGCCTATGGGGTCGGGTTAGTAATGGATCCCCCCAACCTATTTCTAAATATGGAGCGCCTACTGTCTTTCGGTCCCGAGGGTCGAAAGCAAGCAGGTCGTTCCCTAGTGGGGAGTGGGGGACCTAGGGACGATATTTGAAAATAAATTAGATAGGGATGGGTAACATAAGGACTGGACGGCGTCTTCCAAGATAAATGTACGTATAGGGGCAACAGACCGGGGACAAAACAAAGGGTGGACTGGGCATCTTTTGGAAGCTCTCCTATTGCCGATAAAAATAAATTCAGGGACGGGATCAACTTTCATACTTGCCCTAGTCTAGTATCTAATAAAGAATTTTTCCACTCGTGGTGGTTAGGACCTAACTATCCCTACTCTGTTACTTTGTTTGGGGCTGGGTTCCGTAGAACCTTAGCACCGCCTGACAGATACCACTAGGGTGGGAAAACAAACTTAAACCTAGCGCCTCGTCGGATGCACAAACTAGTGTTGTGCACCCATCTCCTATCAAAGTCCATGCGGTGCAATCTTTTCCAATCGCATCTGATCTTTACTTTAAGTTGATGTTTAAAGCGACCAACCAGATCCCGATCCGAAACAGATTGCTCCTCATGGACAATTTCAAGACGTGAAATCCACGTTACTAATCTAGCTACTGCTAGGATCGCTAGAAACACCAATCGTCTCTCCCCAGTAAACGGCGGATCCATGTTGTCGACGACGTACGCCAAATCAAGTGGCACCAACCGCTCGGGGTCGATGCGAGCCGTTACCCTTCCGACGTACTCCCAGAGCCTCCGAACTCCGCTGCAAAGAAAAAAGGCATGCTCCCTCGTTTCATCTTCGTCTTCCTCGCAGCGGGGGCAGAAAGGAACGTATTCATCCTCTCTGCAGTCTCTGGCTAGTACGCCGAAAAGTGGCAGCGCATTCCGGACTAGCCTCCATGTGATTGAAAACTCTGAATTATTTAGAAAGCTACTGGCTGGCGCCCAATTCCACTGAGAGAGGACCTCCTCCCTCGACATGTGCAGCCGCTCAACCAGCGGATCTTTTGCGGTCCCCACTACTAAATCCCGATACAGTCTCCTCCTAGGCCGTGCAAGGTCACTGGACCCCGGCAATGCCCTAAGGGCGGCTCGGCATTCGGAGAGGAACCGCCGTTCCCCCGCCGGTCTTCTGCGACCTTCGGCGGCAGGGGAGGGTATGAGCTGTGGGAAAGCGTGCTCCACAACTGGTACCCAGTGCAATTCCTCAAGCAGTGTCCGACTTAGGAACGCCAATCTTTCGGCGTGCTTATGACTTAACAAGTCAGGCATTCCCAAGCCTCCATCGCTGAGTTTCTGTGTACAGACCTGTCTACGGACATACGGCTTTCCCCCTTTCCAGAGGAGTCTGAAAAGGAGTCGCTCCAAAGCCTTACAGCGGTCCGCAGGCAGGGGAAGTACTGACAAGTGGTAAAGGATCAACGGAAAGACGTAAGTTTGGCACGCCTCCGCACGACCCTTCAGGGACAAACCCCTGCGAATCCAAGTCCCCACTGACGATTCGACCTTTGTCTGTACCTCCGACCAATTTTTGTCCAGCTGGAGCCCAGGCCCGAACCAGATTCCAAGAATCTTTACCGGGCCATCTGTCCAGCCGAACTCACCTGGAAGCGAGTTTACCCCGGTCCAAGTGCCCAACCGCAGGCCAACGGACTTGCTGCGGTTGACTATGGCCCCTGTAACACGTTCATACTCATCGACCGCCTCTATCACCGCTTTAATATCGATCCTTCGCCCTACATAAACGGTGACGTCATCGGCGTACGCGGAAACCCTGGCAAATCGGCCGCCAGGTAGAGCTATCCCGCGTAGGACTGGTCTCGTCGTCTCGTCCCTTAACTTGCGAAGGAAGGGCTCCAACGCCAGGACATAAAGCAGAGGCGACAGCGGACACCCCTGGCGCACCGACCGAGAGACCCCAAAGGACTCCGACAACCTACCATTTACTTGTACCGCTACCGTGGGGTCACGATACAAAACGGAAATCCACTTGCGGAAGTCCGGACCAAAACCGGCGGTCTCCAAAACAGACTCCAAGAAACCATGGTCGACCCTATCGAAAGCTTTGGACTGATCTAAATTGATCAGCGCGGCTCCTGTGTCGTCTTCTAACCCCTCTATGATCGTGCGCACCAAGTGCAAGTTGTCTTTAATCGTTCTCCCCTTCACAGAACAAGTCTGATCCGGTTCGACCAAATCACCGATGACAACCTGCAGTCGGTTTGCAAGAACGCGGGCCAAAATCTTCAACTCTGTGTTTAGCAGAGTGATGGGCCTGTAATCATCTAAGTCCTCCCCACCATGCCGCTCTTTCTTCTTCAGTAGTGTGACCACTCCTTTGGTTACCTGCCCAGGGATGGATCCCTGGGAAAACCAGTGGTTAAACACACCCGTCAGAAGAGGAACAAACATGGGCGACAGCCTCAAATACAATTCGTAGGGCAGACCATCGAGCCCTGGAGATCTGTTCTGGCCAACCTGCTTCAACGCAGTAATGACTTCACGCTCTGTAACCACCCCATCACAGCTAGCTGCTCGGTCCGCAGTAAGGCGGGGCGAGCCGGCTAAATAGCTGCCAAACTCCTGGCCGCGGAGTCTGGGTAGTTGGGTAAAGCGTTCCTTCAAATGTTGACGAAACCCATTGCAAATCTCTCGAGTCGATACGAGGGTATGTCCTTCCAGGTTTTTCACCTTCCGAATGTACCCGTCCGAACCACGTCTTAAGGCAGCCTTACGCTCAACAGCGTCAACGTTCACGGCTTCGTTAGAGATTCTTTTTAACCTAGCCCTAACTACTTGCCCTTCGTAACGCTCGCTAGCCAAGCGCTGAAGGTCCCCCTTAACTATGTTTATCTCTAGGGGATCCCCACCAACCACCGCCCGGGTCAATCTATCTTCTAGCTGCCTTTTGGTCCGTGCCCTAGTTAACGCGAGGCGTTGGCTGTATTGGACACAAAAGAGCCTAATGGTAGCCTTAAGTCTAACCCACCAGCTACTCCCGGTAACCGCCCCCACTAACTCCCGCTGAATTAGTGTTGTCAGCTGTTCCCGAAAGTCGTTCATCTCCAACAAGGAGGCGTTCAACTTCCAGTAGCCAGCCAACCTAGGCCTATTACCTAATCTCAAACGGGCCATTACTAATTTATGGTCCGAATGACCTAACCAGTGGAACGTGGGACACGATAAGAAATCTATGTCGCCTCTTCTAATTAACATCCTGTCCAAGTAGGTACTTGGACAGGCGGCCACGCTACTTTGCCACGTCCACATCTCCCTCCCTGGGTGATCCAGACGGAACCTGTCGACAAGATCGCACGAGGCCATCAGGTCAGACAGGCTGCTTTCACACCGATCCGACCCTCTATTCCCCCCGACCTTATCTATCTTGGGGTCCAGGATGGCATTCCAGTCCCCCATTAAAACTACTCGCTCCGGACCCGCCGAAAGGAACACCTCCACCTGCCGAAAAAAGGAAACCCTCTCCCCAGCGATATTGGGCGCGTAAACTGCCAAAATCCGGAACTTACTGCTTTTAACGGCAACATCGACCACGACCAGCCTTCCATGAGCGCACGCGTGAACTACAGTAACCGCCGCACCTAGGGTGCGACTCACTAACACAGAAACCCCACGGCTAAAGGAATTGCCGTATGCTGAATAAACGTCAAAGTCGTTCACCAGCACACTGCAATCCCCGGGCCCAACAAAGTGGGTCTCCTGAATTGTAGCTATATCTACCTCCAGGGCTATGAGATCCCTCAGCACGCGAGCAGCCTTGCTTCGAGATCTCATGCCCCTCGCATTTAAACTAGCTAGGTTCAAGTTTGCCATAATTTCCTTAACTAGAAGTATCCCTCAAAAACGGGTCTAAAGTCCTCGGGTGTTAGAACGCCGAAAGACTGACCGATGCTGCCAGTTAGCAACTCTGTTGTGAACTGACCTCCTCGGACCAGTCCCCCCACGTCTAAGGGAAAGGTTATTTTCAAGGCTCTATAAAGGGATGGGTGAACATAAATGGGGACCCTCCCTTCGCACTTGACTGCTATTTGCATTAAGGACGGGTGCTCCTCATCCACAATCTTCAGCCCCGGAAAAGCCAGTTTCGCTTCGGCAACCATCCTCCATAATGCTTTTACTCTGGCCCCCTTCTCCTTTCTTAGGAACGTGATGAGCATCGGTGCTTCACTGAAGTTGGTTGGCCTCTCCACTTCCTTCCCGTCCACTTCGGTGAGCTTTTCCAGCTTTTGGACGTGTTTCTTCTGGCCTGCGCTGAGGTCCACCGGTCCCTGGCTCACGTCCACCTCGCATATCCTCTCCCCGGGTAAGAAAGGCCTCTTCCGTGTTCGTTCAGTCCGGATCGGGGCTACCGGGGTGGTGGTGGTGCTGATCGTCTCTTTGTTCTCTTCTGCTTCCATGTCCTCTGGGGACCCGGCTTCTACGTCTTCGGAAGTTTGGGCTTCAGAGGTCTCCTCGTTGGTAGTAGGAGTAGTAGTGGTAGGGGGAGGGGTATTCTGCTCATCCATGGGGTCTGACGGTTGGGCAGGGTTTTCTTGGTCTTCTTCGTCGTCGTCTTCCTGGTCTTCCTTAACCTTCTTGTTTGTGGCTGCCAGGCTTCTTTTTTCCGTCTTCTTTTCTTCTTCTTCCTCTTCTGATTCGGGGGCCAACTTTCGTTTCACTCCCGACTTCTCTTCCTTTTGTTTCTGGTCTTTTGGCTTTTCCGGGGCCACTGTCTTCTGCTTTCCCTTCTTGGCCACAGTACTCCAGCTCCTTGGTGTCTCCGCTGTTGGTGTGACTGCTTTCTCCGTCACTTTCACCGGGGGCACCGCTGTCGGTGGGGGCACTGGATCCCTCTTCGGGCAGAACTTCGCCATGTGGCCCGGCATCCTACAGCTCCAACAGTGTGGCCTTCTGCCTTCGACGATTATGGACATTGTCCATTTCTCCCATGTCAGTTGGGCGGGGATTGTGTTGAAGCCAGCTCTGTTGACCCTCATCTTGAGCTTATAATCTCCGGTCATTATATTTTTGGGGCCTCGCGCTGCCGTCACTGCCTCCACGTCCCCATATTGTGATAAGATGGCTCCGACCTGCTCCTCTTCGAAACACCATGGGACTCCCAGAATGGTCACCGTTGTTCGTCTTTTTTCCAGGTATTCTGGCTTACACCGGATCCCCTTCCATATTGTGTCGCTTTTTGATGTTCTGATGGCGTCTTCTTCTGTGGGTAGCAGGACATCCCACATTGCGTAACTTCTACGCACTATGTAAGTTGCTGGGATGTTTGTTTCCACCAACAAGCTTATCATTTTCTCCTTGCTCAATCCGGTGAGCCCCTTTTGTTTTTCATCGAAAGTCACTAGGGACACAATTCTTCTTCTGAGGCTTTCGAGCTTCCCGGGGACTGGCTTGATTTCGTTTCCGTCCGTGAGGTGCCGGTACTTTTCCTGGAAAAGTCTTCGGTATGCTTCCGGGCTCTTTTGCTCCTTCGGGCCCCAGGTCTTCTCTGGACTTGTTTGATTTGGTCCCCAGCTGCTTCCTTCTTCCGGACTTTTTCCTGGGCCCGTCTTCTCCGGTCTTGCTTCTGGGCTTTTCCCCGGATTCTGCTTCTTCTCGTGAGTCATAGGTTGCCATGTAGTTGGTTTCTCTAACTCAAGAGAGTTCCATCTCCTCAATGCTGGTTCCCTCTTCTTCGGGCTGTTGTCCGCCGACCTGACCGCTCTGTTTGTTCCTTCTGCGGAAGGGCGCGACTTCCTGATGGGCCTTTGAGGTATGGCCCAGCCTGTCTTGATTGCTCTTTTCTCTTCCCGTGTCCGTGGTTTTCCCCCGACAACTGCCCATGGGTTGAGAAAATCTGTGTCGCTGTCTTCCCTTGGTTCAGCGCCCCCGGGCCTAGAGTCTTTTCCCTCTACTAGGTATACAGGAGGTGATGGTGAATACCCCGCGGCTAGAGACTCTATTTCTACCATGAACGCTGCAGGTGATAGTGGGATTTCACTGGGTGTGGCATCCCCTGACAACGACGACGGCACTGGGATTCCACTGGGCGTGGTCTCCCCCGACAGCGGCACTGTAACGTCACTCGACGGCATTGTGACGTTACCCGTCAACGGCACTGGAACGTCACCGAATGTGACGCTCCCCCTTCTCGGCACTGGGGTGTCACCGGGTGTGACACCCCCCCTTCTCGGCACTGGGGTGTCACCGGGTGTGACACCCCCCCTTCTCGGCACTGGGGTGTCACCGGATGTGACACCCCCCCTTCTCGGCACTGGGGTGTCACCGGGTGTGACACCCCCCCTTCTCGGCACTGGGGTGTCACCGGGTGTGACACCCCCCCTTCTCGGCACTGGGGTGTCACCGGATGTGACACCCCCCCTTCTCGGCGCAACACCAGGGGCGTCCCCCATGGTGTTAGAGGCAGAGGCCTGCCTCTTGATTTGTTGGCCCAGTGCCCTTCCCCGACCCGCCGATTTGGAAGCTAGAGGGCCTTCACCACAAAAGGGTACGTGGGTAACCTCTAGTCCTGCCGGCTGCTTAAGTCGGTTCCAGACACTGAACAATCTGAAAAAAGAATAGAAAACGTGAACAGTTAAAGGAGCTTCGCATGAGAACCAAGCCATTTATTTAGTGTTCTGCCCCGGACCTGGCATTATCTACTGCCAGGCCCTCATTTGGGGTCCAGAGACACTTAGGCATGAAGCCAGTAGGGGGAAAGGGGGGGTCGAGGGTCATTCTAAACTATGCTAGGTCTTTGAAGACTTTATTAAAATTCCTATGCTAAGACACTATTTTTTATATTATCATTCTTACCATGGAGTTTATCTACTTAAAATCTCCCCAGCGTATGGCGTTGGCGTTTTTAACTGAAAGAAATAAATGTTTTTATTCAACAAAACAAAATCATATGTACAAACAAAAAGAAAAGATGATTTTGGAAATAAAATTTTTTCTAAAAATGAGGGATGAGATGATGGGGAGGGGGGCAAACTAAGATACACCCAAAAAGAAAAGCAAAAACAAATTAACAAAATGCCTATGGGGTCGGGTTAGTAATGGATCCCCCCAACCTATTTCTAAATATGGAGCGCCTACTGTCTTTCGGTCCCGAGGGTCGAAAGCAAGCAGGTCGTTCCCTAGTGGGGAGTGGGGGACCTAGGGACGATATTTGAAAATAAATTAGATAGGGATGGGTAACATAAGGACTGGACGGCGTCTTCCAAGATAAATGTACGTATAGGGGCAACAGACCGGGGACAAAACAAAGGGTGGACTGGGCATCTTTTGGAAGCTCTCCTATTGCCGATAAAAATAAATTCAGGGACGGGATCAACTTTCATACTTGCCCTAGTCTAGTATCTAATAAAGAATTTTTCCACTCGTGGTGGTTAGGACCTAACTATCCCTACTCTGTTACTTTGTTTGGGGCTGGGTTCCGTAGAACCTTAGCACCGCCTGACAGATACCACTAGGGTGGGAAAACAAACTTAAACCTAGCGCCTCGTCGGATGCACAAACTAGTGTTGTGCACCCATCTCCTATCAAAGTCCATGCGGTGCAATCTTTTCCAATCGCATCTGATCTTTACTTTAAGTTGATGTTTAAAGCGACCAACCAGATCCCGATCCGAAACAGATTGCTCCTCATGGACAATTTCAAGACGTGAAATCCACGTTACTAATCTAGCTACTGCTAGGATCGCTAGAAACACCAATCGTCTCTCCCCAGTAAACGGCGGATCCATGTTGTCGACGACGTACGCCAAATCAAGTGGCACCAACCGCTCGGGGTCGATGCGAGCCGTTACCCTTCCGACGTACTCCCAGAGCCTCCGAACTCCGCTGCAAAGAAAAAAGGCATGCTCCCTCGTTTCATCTTCGTCTTCCTCGCAGCGGGGGCAGAAAGGAACGTATTCATCCTCTCTGCAGTCTCTGGCTAGTACGCCGAAAAGTGGCAGCGCATTCCGGACTAGCCTCCATGTGATTGAAAACTCTGAATTATTTAGAAAGCTACTGGCTGGCGCCCAATTCCACTGAGAGAGGACCTCCTCCCTCGACATGTGCAGCCGCTCAACCAGCGGATCTTTTGCGGTCCCCACTACTAAATCCCGATACAGTCTCCTCCTAGGCCGTGCAAGGTCACTGGACCCCGGCAATGCCCTAAGGGCGGCTCGGCATTCGGAGAGGAACCGCCGTTCCCCCGCCGGTCTTCTGCGACCTTCGGCGGCAGGGGAGGGTATGAGCTGTGGGAAAGCGTGCTCCACAACTGGTACCCAGTGCAATTCCTCAAGCAGTGTCCGACTTAGGAACGCCAATCTTTCGGCGTGCTTATGACTTAACAAGTCAGGCATTCCCAAGCCTCCATCGCTGAGTTTCTGTGTACAGACCTGTCTACGGACATACGGCTTTCCCCCTTTCCAGAGGAGTCTGAAAAGGAGTCGCTCCAAAGCCTTACAGCGGTCCGCAGGCAGGGGAAGTACTGACAAGTGGTAAAGGATCAACGGAAAGACGTAAGTTTGGCACGCCTCCGCACGACCCTTCAGGGACAAACCCCTGCGAATCCAAGTCCCCACTGACGATTCGACCTTTGTCTGTACCTCCGACCAATTTTTGTCCAGCTGGAGCCCAGGCCCGAACCAGATTCCAAGAATCTTTACCGGGCCATCTGTCCAGCCGAACTCACCTGGAAGCGAGTTTACCCCGGTCCAAGTGCCCAACCGCAGGCCAACGGACTTGCTGCGGTTGACTATGGCCCCTGTAACACGTTCATACTCATCGACCGCCTCTATCACCGCTTTAATATCGATCCTTCGCCCTACATAAACGGTGACGTCATCGGCGTACGCGGAAACCCTGGCAAATCGGCCGCCAGGTAGAGCTATCCCGCGTAGGACTGGTCTCGTCGTCTCGTCCCTTAACTTGCGAAGGAAGGGCTCCAACGCCAGGACATAAAGCAGAGGCGACAGCGGACACCCCTGGCGCACCGACCGAGAGACCCCAAAGGACTCCGACAACCTACCATTTACTTGTACCGCTACCGTGGGGTCACGATACAAAACGGAAATCCACTTGCGGAAGTCCGGACCAAAACCGGCGGTCTCCAAAACAGACTCCAAGAAACCATGGTCGACCCTATCGAAAGCTTTGGACTGATCTAAATTGATCAGCGCGGCTCCTGTGTCGTCTTCTAACCCCTCTATGATCGTGCGCACCAAGTGCAAGTTGTCTTTAATCGTTCTCCCCTTCACAGAACAAGTCTGATCCGGTTCGACCAAATCACCGATGACAACCTGCAGTCGGTTTGCAAGAACGCGGGCCAAAATCTTCAACTCTGTGTTTAGCAGAGTGATGGGCCTGTAATCATCTAAGTCCTCCCCACCATGCCGCTCTTTCTTCTTCAGTAGTGTGACCACTCCTTTGGTTACCTGCCCAGGGATGGATCCCTGGGAAAACCAGTGGTTAAACACACCCGTCAGAAGAGGAACAAACATGGGCGACAGCCTCAAATACAATTCGTAGGGCAGACCATCGAGCCCTGGAGATCTGTTCTGGCCAACCTGCTTCAACGCAGTAATGACTTCACGCTCTGTAACCACCCCATCACAGCTAGCTGCTCGGTCCGCAGTAAGGCGGGGCGAGCCGGCTAAATAGCTGCCAAACTCCTGGCCGCGGAGTCTGGGTAGTTGGGTAAAGCGTTCCTTCAAATGTTGACGAAACCCATTGCAAATCTCTCGAGTCGATACGAGGGTATGTCCTTCCAGGTTTTTCACCTTCCGAATGTACCCGTCCGAACCACGTCTTAAGGCAGCCTTACGCTCAACAGCGTCAACGTTCACGGCTTCGTTAGAGACTCTTTTTAACCTAGCCCTAACTACTTGCCCTTCGTAACGCTCGCTAGCCAAGCGCTGAAGGTCCCCCTTAACTATGTTTATCTCTAGGGGATCCCCACCAACCACCGCCCGGGTCAATCTATCTTCTAGCTGCCTTTTGGTCCGTGCCCTAGTTAACGCGAGGCGTTGGCTGTATTGGACACAAAAGAGCCTAATGGTAGCCTTAAGTCTAACCCACCAGCTACTCCCGGTAACCGCCCCCACTAACTCCCGCTGAATTAGTGTTGTCAGCTGTTCCCGAAAGTCGTTCATCTCCAACAAGGAGGCGTTCAACTTCCAGTAGCCAGCCAACCTAGGCCTATTACCTAATCTCAAACGGGCCATTACTAATTTATGGTCCGAATGACCTAACCAGTGGAACGTGGGACACGATAAGAAATCTATGTCGCCTCTTCTAATTAACATCCTGTCCAAGTAGGTACTTGGACAGGCGGCCACGCTACTTTGCCACGTCCACATCTCCCTCCCTGGGTGATCCAGACGGAACCTGTCGACAAGATCGCACGAGGCCATCAGGTCAGACAGGCTGCTTTCACACCGATCCGACCCTCTATTCCCCCCGACCTTATCTATCTTGGGGTCCAGGATGGCATTCCAGTCCCCCATTAAAACTACTCGCTCCGGACCCGCCGAAAGGAACACCTCCACCTGCCGAAAAAAGGAAACCCTCTCCCCAGCGATATTGGGCGCGTAAACTGCCAAAATCCGGAACTTACTGCTTTTAACGGCAACATCGACCACGACCAGCCTTCCATGAGCGCACGCGTGAACTACAGTAACCGCCGCACCTAGGGTGCGACTCACTAACACAGAAACCCCACGGCTAAAGGAATTGCCGTATGCTGAATAAACGTCAAAGTCGTTCACCAGCACACTGCAATCCCCGGGCCCAACAAAGTGGGTCTCCTGAATTGTAGCTATATCTACCTCCAGGGCTATGAGATCCCTCAGCACGCGAGCAGCCTTGCTTCGAGATCTCATGCCCCTCGCATTTAAACTAGCTAGGTTCAAGTTTGCCATAATTTCCTTAACTAGAAGTATCCCTCAAAAACGGGTCTAAAGTCCTCGGGTGTTAGAACGCCGAAAGACTGACCGATGCTGCCAGTTAGCAACTCTGTTGTGAACTGACCTCCTCGGACCAGTCCCCCCACGTCTAAGGGAAAGGTTATTTTCAAGGCTCTATAAAGGGATGGGTGAACATAAATGGGGACCCTCCCTTCGCACTTGACTGCTATTTGCATTAAGGACGGGTGCTCCTCATCCACAATCTTCAGCCCCGGAAAAGCCAGTTTCGCTTCGGCAACCATCCTCCATAATGCTTTTACTCTGGCCCCCTTCTCCTTTCTTAGGAACGTGATGAGCATCGGTGCTTCACTGAAGTTGGTTGGCCTCTCCACTTCCTTCCCGTCCACTTCGGTGAGCTTTTCCAGCTTTTGGACGTGTTTCTTCTGGCCTGCGCTGAGGTCCACCGGTCCCTGGCTCACGTCCACCTCGCATATCCTCTCCCCGGGTAAGAAAGGCCTCTTCCGTGTTCGTTCAGTCCGGATCGGGGCTACCGGGGTGGTGGTGGTGCTGATCGTCTCTTTGTTCTCTTCTGCTTCCATGTCCTCTGGGGACCCGGCTTCTACGTCTTCGGAAGTTTGGGCTTCAGAGGTCTCCTCGTTGGTAGTAGGAGTAGTAGTGGTAGGGGGAGGGGTATTCTGCTCATCCATGGGGTCTGACGGTTGGGCAGGGTTTTCTTGGTCTTCTTCGTCGTCGTCTTCCTGGTCTTCCTTAACCTTCTTGTTTGTGGCTGCCAGGCTTCTTTTTTCCGTCTTCTTTTCTTCTTCTTCCTCTTCTGATTCGGGGGCCAACTTTCGTTTCACTCCCGACTTCTCTTCCTTTTGTTTCTGGTCTTTTGGCTTTTCCGGGGCCACTGTCTTCTGCTTTCCCTTCTTGGCCACAGTACTCCAGCTCCTTGGTGTCTCCGCTGTTGGTGTGACTGCTTTCTCCGTCACTTTCACCGGGGGCACCGCTGTCGGTGGGGGCACTGGATCCCTCTTCGGGCAGAACTTCGCCATGTGGCCCGGCATCCTACAGCTCCAACAGTGTGGCCTTCTGCCTTCGACGATTATGGACATTGTCCATTTCTCCCATGTCAGTTGGGCGGGGATTGTGTTGAAGCCAGCTCTGTTGACCCTCATCTTGAGCTTATAATCTCCGGTCATTATATTTTTGGGGCCTCGCGCTGCCGTCACTGCCTCCACGTCCCCATATTGTGATAAGATGGCTCCGACCTGCTCCTCTTCGAAACACCATGGGACTCCCAGAATGGTCACCGTTGTTCGTCTTTTTTCCAGGTATTCTGGCTTACACCGGATCCCCTTCCATATTGTGTCGCTTTTTGATGTTCTGATGGCGTCTTCTTCTGTGGGTAGCAGGACATCCCACATTGCGTAACTTCTACGCACTATGTAAGTTGCTGGGATGTTTGTTTCCACCAACAAGCTTATCATTTTCTCCTTGCTCAATCCGGTGAGCCCCTTTTGTTTTTCATCGAAAGTCACTAGGGACACAATTCTTCTTCTGAGGCTTTCGAGCTTCCCGGGGACTGGCTTGATTTCGTTTCCGTCCGTGAGGTGCCGGTACTTTTCCTGGAAAAGTCTTCGGTATGCTTCCGGGCTCTTTTGCTCCTTCGGGCCCCAGGTCTTCTCTGGACTTGTTTGATTTGGTCCCCAGCTGCTTCCTTCTTCCGGACTTTTTCCTGGGCCCGTCTTCTCCGGTCTTGCTTCTGGGCTTTTCCCCGGATTCTGCTTCTTCTCGTGAGTCATAGGTTGCCATGTAGTTGGTTTCTCTAACTCAAGAGAGTTCCATCTCCTCAATGCTGGTTCCCTCTTCTTCGGGCTGTTGTCCGCCGACCTGACCGCTCTGTTTGTTCCTTCTGCGGAAGGGCGCGACTTCCTGATGGGCCTTTGAGGTATGGCCCAGCCTGTCTTGATTGCTCTTTTCTCTTCCCGTGTCCGTGGTTTTCCCCCGACAACTGCCCATGGGTTGAGAAAATCTGTGTCGCTGTCTTCCCTTGGTTCAGCGCCCCCGGGCCTAGAGTCTTTTCCCTCTACTAGGTATACAGGAGGTGATGGTGAATACCCCGCGGCTAGAGACTCTATTTCTACCATGAACGCTGCAGGTGATAGTGGGATTTCACTGGGTGTGGCATCCCCTGACAACGACGACGGCACTGGGATTCCACTGGGCGTGGTCTCCCCCGACAGCGGCACTGTAACGTCACTCGACGGCATTGTGACGTTACCCGTCAACGGCACTGGAACGTCACCGAATGTGACGCTCCCCCTTCTCGGCACTGGGGTGTCACCGGGTGTGACACCCCCCCTTCTCGGCACTGGGGTGTCACCGGGTGTGACACCCCCCCTTCTCGGCACTGGGGTGTCACCGGATGTGACACCCCCCCTTCTCGGCACTGGGGTGTCACCGGGTGTGACACCCCCCCTTCTCGGCACTGGGGTGTCACCGGGTGTGACACCCCCCCTTCTCGGCACTGGGGTGTCACCGGATGTGACACCCCCCCTTCTCGGCGCAACACCAGGGGCGTCCCCCATGGTGTTAGAGGCAGAGGCCTGCCTCTTGATTTGTTGGCCCAGTGCCCTTCCCCGACCCGCCGATTTGGAAGCTAGAGGGCCTTCACCACAAAAGGGTACGTGGGTAACCTCTAGTCCTGCCGGCTGCTTAAGTCGGTTCCAGACACTGAACAATCTGAAAAAAGAATAGAAAACGTGAACAGTTAAAGGAGCTTCGCATGAGATTATGTATTTTATTGCTTAATAAAAAAATCTTGAAAATCCAATTAACAAAAAAATTCCTTAAACAACAAAATTAGGCACAAGGCCCTACTCAAAGTTTGGGAGGGGAAGGGTTCAGGGTCTTTGTGACTAAAGTGATTAAAAAGGTAATGAATGTAGACTTTGGAGTCTTACTCTTGACTGGCAACATTTACCAAAATACCTCATTCACTCTATGGATCTTAAACTAACTAATAAATCCCCAGCGTTTAAGAATGAAAACTATATTTACAATTGATGAACAGTTGTCTGTGTGTTTGTGTATGCATTTTTTTTTTTTTTTTTTTTTTTTTTTTTTAATATGGTGTGTGTGTGCATGTGTGAAAAAATAAAGTTCAATTTCATTAGAAATAAAAAGTTTTTGAATTAAGAGAAAGATTGTTCGTGGAGTGGGGAAAAAACTAAAAAGTGTTCGTATGAAAAACAAACAATAAGTCCTACAGAGTTGTTAGTGAGACCCCCCTGTCCTAATCTAGGTGACTAGACCCCCCACTGTTTTCCGGGGAACCGAAAACAAGCAGGGCATCCCTAATTGGGGATTGGGGAAAATATCTTAATGGCAGTGGGAGAAGACAAAGCAACGGGTGGAGGAGGGTTGGAAGGTGACCTCTGAGTAGGGGAGTGACCGGGGATGTTGAAAAAACAAGGATGTGGCACAAAGGGGATGGGCAGACTCAGAGGTTCTCTAGTACCAAAAAATAAAATCAGGAGCAGGATCTCATTTATACCACCAGTCAAGAGTCTTCTTAAGTTTTTCTTAGCTAGAACCTAAGCGGGGTGGGTTCCGAAGGCCCCAGCACCGCCCGTGCCATGCTTAAGGAGGGAACACGTATTGAAACTTGACTCCTCGACGGATGCACAAGCTAGTGCTGTGCACCCACCTCTTGTCGAAATCCGTTCTAGGCAACCTCCTCCAATCGCATCTGATCTTCACCTTAAGCTGATGTTTAAAGTAAACGATCAGATCACGATCTGGAACAGATGTCCCTTCGTGGACCAACTTGAGGCGCGTGATCCAAATCACCATGCGCGCTACTGCCAGGATCGCCAGGAAAACCATTCTTTCCTCCCTGGGGAACGGCGGCTCCATGTTGTACACAAAAAACCCTTCGTCGAGATCGAGCGGACATTCGGCATCGATGCGAGCCGTTACCCCCTCGACGTACTCCAATAAGGGCTGGATCCGGCTGCAACTAAAAAACGCGTGCCCGATCGTTTCGGGCTCGCGTTCGTCACAGCGCGGACAGAAGCCACTTGTATTTTCTTTATACCGGCGGAGTACGTCGAGAAGGGGCAGCGCGTTACGGACCAGTCGCCAGGTGAGGGAAAATTCCGAGTTGTTCAGAATCTCCCGTCCCGGCGCCCAACTCCAATGAGAGCGGACAACCCCCATCGACCATCCCATCCGCCTACAAAGTGGATCCTTCGCGGTCCCCTCCACTAGCTCCCGATATAGTTTCTTTCTTGGCTGATCGAGGACACTGGTCCCCGGCAAAGCTCTAAGAGCGGTCCGGCATTCGGAGAAGAACTTAGACTCCCCCCTCGGCCTACGACGACCTTCTACCGAGGAGTTGGATTTGAGATTGGGAAACGCGTTCTCAACCACAGGGACCCAAGGAGCGTCTTCTTCAAGCGAACGACCCAAGAAAGCCAATCTCTCGGCATTTCTATGACACAAGAGACTGGGCTGACCCAGGCCTCCCTCGCTCGGCTTCTGGACACAGACCTCTCTGCAGACATAATGCTTACCCTCCTTCCACAATAGTGAATCGAGGCACCCTTGTAAGCGGGTTAGTCGTTCTGCAGGGAGAGGAAGTACAGACAATCGGTAAAGGATGAGCGGGAAGACGTATGTAGCGCACGCCTCCGCCCGACCCTTCAAGGACAATTTCCTTCCAATCCAAGTCTTCACCGACGATTTGACCTTGCCATATACTTCCGACCAATTCTTTTCCAGCTGAAGTCCCGGTCCAAACCAGATACCGAGAATACGGACCGGTCCATCGGTCCAGCTGAAAATACCTGGAAGCGAGTTTACCCCGGTCCAGGCCCCCAACCGCAGGCCGACAGACTTGCTGCGGTTGAACATGGCCCCTGTAACTTCTTCGTATCGAGCGAGCGCCTCGACCACCGCTTGAACGTCCGTGTGGCAAGACACGAACACGGTGACGTCATCAGCGAACGCGGAAACCCTGGCTCGTGTGCCTCCAGGGAGGGCTATTCCGCGCAGGACTGGTGTGGCCGCCCCGTCCCTTAACTTGCGAAGGAGGGGTTCCAACGCCAGGACGTACAACAGAGGCGACAGCGGACAGCCCTGACGCACCGACCGAGAGACAGCGAATGACTCCGACAGCTTACCGTTGATCTGCACCGCTACCGTCGGCCTATCATACAGGACAAAGATCCACTTGCGGAAGTCCGGATTAAATCCGGCGGCCTCTAGCACAGATCCTAGGAACCGATGGTCGACCCTATCGAATGCCTTGGACTGATCCAAACTGATCAGCGCGGCTTCGGCGTCGTCTTCTGTCCCCTCTATGATCGAGCGTATCAAGTGCAAATTGTCTTGAATCGATCTCCCCTTCACAGCATAAGTCTGGTCCGGTTCGATCAAGTCAGTGATGACAACCTGCAAGCGATTCGCAAGAATCTTTGCCAAAATCTTTAACTCTGTGTTTAGCAGAGTCAAGGGCCTAAAATCATCAAAGCTTTCCCTCCCACCATGCCGTTGACCTTTCCTCAGCAATGTGATCACTCCCTTGGTCACCTGTCCAGGGATGGAACCCTGGGCAAACCAATGGTTGAACATATCCTTCAGAATAGGGACCAACATGGGCGACAGCCTCACGTAGAACTCGTAGGGTAAACCATCAAGCCCCGGGGATTTGTTGTAGCCGACCTGCTTCAACGCAGTAATGACCTCATGTTCAGTAACAAGACCATCACAGCTAGCTGCCCGAGCCGCCGTGAGGCGGGGCGAGTCAGCCAAATAGCTGCCAAACTCATCGACCCTGAGTCCGGGTAGTTGGGTGAAGCGCTCCGATAGATGCTCCCGAAACCCCTCGCAGATCTCCCGAGTCGAAGCTAGGGCGTGTCCTTCCAGGTTATGTACTTTACGAATGTACCCGTCCGAACCGCGCCTTAGAGCAGCCTTACGCTCAACAGCGTCAACATTCACAGCCTCGTTGGAAACTTTCATTAATCTGGCCCTAACTACTTGACCTTCATACCGCTCGCTAGCCAAGCGGTTGAGGTCTTGTTTAGCTAGTGCTGCCTCTAGGGGATCCCCCCTCTCCACCGCCCGGGTCAGCTTATCCTCTAAGCGCTTCTTTGCCTTAGCCTTATCTAACGCGAGGCGTTGGCTGTATTGGACAGAGAAGCGCCTAATCTTGGCCTTAAGACTAACCCACCACTTACTCCCTGTAACCGCCCCCACTAAAGCCCTCTGAATTAATTCTGTAACCTTCAACCGGTAGTCCTCCAACTCCAACAAGGTGCTGTTGAACTTCCAGTATCCGGCTAGTTTAGGCCTAGCACTTAAGTTCAAACGGGCCATAACGAGTTTATGGTCCGAGTGTCCTAACCAGTGGAACGTGGGGCACGATAGAAAGTCTACGTCACCTCTTCTAACTAACATCCGATCCAAGTAAGTACTCGGATGGGAAGGCGTTCCAAGATTCCACGTCCACATCTCCCGCCCCGGATGGTCCAGCCGGAATCTGTCGACGAGATCGCACGAGGCCATCAGGTCGAACAGAGTGCTGTCACACCGCACCGACCCACTAGTCCCCCCGACCTTATCTATTTGGGGATCAAGGATCGCATTCCAATCACCCATTAGCACTAACCGTTCCGGATCCACTAAGAAGCCCTCCAACCGTCGAAAAAAGGATGCCCTCTCTACAGCAGAATTGGGAGCATAAACCGCGACAATCCGAAACACACTACTATTAACGGCAACATCAACAACAACTAGCCGCCCGTCCTCGCCTGCGTGAACAACATTCACCGACGCTGACAGGGTGCGACTCACTAGCAAGGAGATTCCACGACTATTAGTATTGCCATATGCTGAGTAAACATCGTAATCGTTCACCAGCACCTGACAATCCTCGTCACAAATAAAGTGGGTCTCCTGGATAGCGGCGATATCTACCTTAAGGGACACCAAGTCTCTCACAACGCGCGAGGCCCTGCTTCGACACCTGATGCCCCTCACATTCCATGTAGCCAAGTTCAAAGCCATGCTCACTTACCTTATTCAGTGTCACAGACGGGTCTGAAATCCTTGGCAGTGAGGACGTGGCAGGCCTGGCCGAGGCTGCCGGTAAGTAAATCTGCTGAGGGTACTCCGTCCTTGGCCACACCTCCCACGTCCAGGGGGAAGGTTAGTTTGAGTGCCCTGTAGAATGAGGGGTGTATGTACACAGGGACTCTGCCCTCACACTTAAAGAAAAAGTTTTTCAGTGAAGGATGGTCCCTGTCCACCAGCTGCTGGCCCGGGATCGCATCCTTCGCTGCTTTTATCATGGCCCAGAGGGCTTGAGTCCTAGTGTCCTTGTTGATCCTCACAAAGGTGGTCAACATCGGCGCGTTCTTGAATTTTGTTGGGTCCGCTACGCTGTCGCCATCAACGTAAGCGAGACCCTTCAGCTTGTTATAATGGACCTTTTGCTGTCCTTTGAGGTCCGGCGTTGTGTGGTGTGGGTCCAGCTCGCATATTCTGCCCCCTGGCAGGAATGGTAATTTTTTAGTTCTTTCCGTGCGAACTGGCCTTGTTGGGGAAGGGGGGCTTTTAGGTTGGGGGTGAGGGGAGGGGGGTGGAGTGGGGGTAGTTGACACAGTTTCTTCCTGGGGTGGTTTATCACAGGATGGGGGTGGTGAAAGGTCTCTTGGGGCTTTGGGGAGATCTGGGGAGGGGGGTAGTTGCTCGGGCTGCTGAGGTAGTGGGGTGGCAGGTTGCTTAACTTGCGGGACTGCTGAGGTGTCTTTATCAGTAGGAGTTGGGGGGTCGGCTCGTGTCTTCCTGCTCTTCCTCCTTCTGGCCCTCCTGATCTCTGTGGCGCTCAGTTTGGACGGAGCTGCCGTTGCCTCCTCTTCCTCAGACACTACCTCCTCCTCAGACTCTTGTAATTTCCTCTTGTTTGAGGAGGGGGGTGCCTGTGTCTCCATGGCCTCTTGTTTTTCGGGTTGGTCTCTGGTCACCGTCTGTGGGGATGACTGTTGGGGGGTCTTCCCTTTTTTGGTGACCGTAACCCAGCCCGCAAGTGCTTCTGGGAGGCTTGTGGTCGGGGCAGGAGCGGAGGCTTTGACTGGTGCTGCTACTCCTACCTTTCCGGTTGCCCTGGGCGGGTTCCTGGTCTTCTTGGGGCAGTCTTTAGCCATGTGCCCCTGTTGTTGGCATTGCCAGCAGTGGGGCTTTCTCCCTTCCACTATTAGGGAGAGGGTCCAGTCCCCGAACTTCAGCGTCGCCGGGATTCCAAAGAAGCCGGCCTTGTCCAGGACCATCTGGATCTTGTAGTCCCCGGTCATTATATTCTTTTGACCGCGGACTGGAGTTACCTCCTCGACGTCCCCGTACTGGCTGAGGATGGCTCCCAGTTGGTCTGCATCCATGTAACAGGGGACGTTCAAGGCGGAGACGTTTGTCCTTCTCCTGTTCAGGTACACCGGCTGCAGCTTGATATTCCTGCTCTGGTGTACAGTCCTGGACAATTTGTCGGCGGCTTCTGGCGTGGGGAGCAGCACATCCCACTGTGCGTAGCTCCGTCTGCAGACGTAACTGGCTGGGATGTTCTGCTCCAGCAGGAGTTTCAACATGGTGTCTTTGTTGACCCCCGTCAGACCCCTCGTCTTGGTGTCTGATGTGATGAAGGAGAGGACTCTTTTCTCCAAGCCTTCGACCTGACCCGGGAGGGGTTTGATTGTGTTCCCCTCCGTATAGTCTTTGTACTTGGAGTCAAAGAGCCTCTTGTAGTCCTCCGGCTTCTTCTTGTTGGGTTGTGCTTTGGGGCCCCATGCTGATCCTCCCTCCGGTTGGGTGTTTGCTGGTCCGGGGACAGGAGTTGTAGGTGAGGCAGCTGGCCGCTCCGTGCCCGTTGTTGTGCCTGCAGCGCCTGGGGTTTGACCTTTACCAGTCAGAGTTGGCCAGTCCGCATTGGTCCTCGCGTGCTGGCTTACTCTGCTTTCCGGGTCGTTCCCCTTAGGTTTCTTGTTCTGCTGGATGGCTTTCGGAGTTGTAGGTGCCTCCCCTCCTGGGGATGTGTTCCCAGCAGCGGCTTTTGCAGTCGCAGAGGTGGGGGGTGGTGCTGCTACCAGTTTACGTTTGTTGGAACTGGTCAATGCGTTTACCCCCACCTGGGTATTCCTCTTCCCGTCATTACCCTCTTGGGGAGTGCTGCTGGGTGGGATGATGGTTTCCTCCTCGAACAGCGCTTTTAGAGAGGCTAGGGTTGCATCGAGTAGCTCTTCTGGTTTTCCGGCGGCGTTGTTTACCTCTGTCTCTTCAGGTGAGAGGGAGTTGCCCTGTTGGGGAGCCAGAGACAATGGTCTCGCAGACCCGTCCGCCTGTTGGGGAACTAGGGATGCTGTAGGTGCAGCTTCCATTGCTTTTCCCCCTGCCGTTCTTCCGGCATCTGCGCAATTCGACGGGCTGCCCTCATGGGGAGCAGCAGTTGCAGGTGGTTTTCCAGGGGTCGCCGCGGGCTGCGGCCCTACCCCTTGATCTGTTCTCAAGGTCGCCGCGCGCTGGGGCCCTACCTTGTCTTCTGGCGCCTTCCTGCCGGGAGATGCATTGGTTCCCTCACATGGGGAGTCGTCTGCGGGGGAGATGTTGCGCATTTGGGGTGACGTGCCCCTCCTGCCTGGCATCGTGGCGGTAGCACTGGCCGCTGCCCAAAGTGTAGCTGGGAGAAAAGAAAACCCAGGGGAGTGGAGGGGGTGAAGCGGACTCAGAAGAGAATAGTGTTTTTGACCTCCCCTCACGGGGATGTCGGGTTAGCAGCTCAGATCCCCCCGCGAGGGGGGAGAGCAGAGAAGAAAGACGCAGTGGGTGCTAGCGGGTCAGAGTGCCGCGTCGCAATTAAGAGAGAGAGGGGATAGGCATCCCTGCCCACAGAGGGGAGCAGAAACGAAGCACCCGCCCTACCCCACGTCACCCTACCCACTAACTACCCCAACGGAAGCGAGAAAGAAAGCCCTGTCTGCTCGATCCACTGGGAGAGCAGCGAAGATAGACAAAAGTTTGGGCCTGGCAGGTCAGAGTGCTGCTCAGGCAATTAAGTGGTGAGAAATTAGACCATCCCAGTCTCGAGAAGTGAGACCGAAACGAAGAAAAAACAACATGCAACAACAAATGAAAAGAGAAGGTCTCAACTACCAGCGATAGTGGTGTTGGTCCCGAGATTCCAGTCTCCCAAAAGAGGGGATCGGTTTCCGGGTCCAAGCTGCCACAAATGTGGAGTCGGTCCTCTAGGTCCTGACTCCCCAAAGGAGGGGGTCGGTCCTAACTAACCAAGGTTAGTAATAAAAAACACCTTAACCTAGCCCGAGAGCCCGGTGGTGGGGTCAAGTTTAGTAGAGATACTACACTTTGACAGAGCTTTGCATAGCATGAGAACCAAGCCAACGAGCGGCGAAAATATCGCCGAAAATATTCAGAGGGCTGCTAGATACCGGGGACGGGCAGGAAATTGTTTTCTATTTATAAACAACAGTTAATATTAATTCCCGGATGTGTTCTTTACGAGCAGTCGATGCTGAAGGATTTCGTTGTTTGTATTTCAAAGATTTTTCCAGGAAATTAAAGTTTGTTGTTTTTGTTATTGTTGTAGAAAAGATGTTTTTTTTAAATTTCTTTTCTACAACGGGGCCCTGAAATCACGTGACAGCCGCCGACATTGCTGCTACTGCTGATTTTGGTAGAGTCTATTAATTGCTGGTCGTTTGTAATGCCGTCGTTGTTGTTGTTGTTGTTTACTTGCTACTGCTGATTTTGGTAGAGTCTATTAATTGCTGGTCGTTTGTAATGCCGTCGTTGTTGTTGTTGTTGTTTACTTGCTACTGCTGATTTTTGGTAGAGTCTATTAATTGCTGGTCGTTTGTAATGCCGTCGTTGTTGTTGTTGTTGTTTGTTAGCGGCCAAGCCGCGACAAGGGCATCTCTTCTAGTTTCCCACTGTTTGATAGAAAGGAAAAGGGAGTATCAAATCTAATAGATCCCGCACTATCAGAAAACTCAATTTTCTGTCACATCGCCGCAGTATTGCATTTTTGTGCTGCTCTACATGTACTTAAATGGAATGCTTTCAAATAGACTCATATCAATGATGCCCTCATCTACGTACATACTCCCGACTAATTCGACAAGCAGTAAAATGGCAACGCCCTACTATGTTAAGGGTCCAAGATGTCAAAAAGCTTCTGCTCTAATAGTTTCTGTCTTTTTTTTTTTGTGTTTTTTTCTTTGGACTGCGAGACTTAAGAATTTCCTTCCTTTTCTTCTTTCCCTGTCTATATAACTTGTACATGTTTAAATATAATGTGACCAGACACCTTGTATCACTATTCCGAACATTCACCTGCAATACACGATTTAAATAATAGCAATACGTTTCATGAATCAATATGTCTTTTACAGGTAAAAATAATAAACAAAAACAGCATACGACTAGGCAGATCTCTTGTTCAAAATAAATACTAAATATTCAGCGTTTCTCTCTCGATCTATCGTGTATAATACACATCAAAATGAAACATTATCGCAAGAAAAAAATGCAACTAATCATGCGTAAAATCTTTAGAGGATCTTTTTGATACGACGTGTATTTAATTATCGAGTATTATAATAATTCAGTCTGGCTATCAATACACACACACACACACACACAAGACTAAACTATTTTAGAATGTGCAAAATTAGAAAATCCAACCTTGCAATACTAAACAAGAACCCTTACTGTAACATACTGGTTATATATTTATCTATGAACATGGTTTTATGATATATAAGCGCAGTGTCGTCATAATAGTGTAACAGGCATCAATCCGCGTCTTTCAATGTATGTATAAATCAAATAACCGTCCATGCAATATTTTCGTACCACATATAAATGTGACAATACGTGTGTGCGTGTGCCAGAGTGTGTGATTGGGTATTTAATACATATCTACAAACTATAAACTGAAACATAGCCGTTCAGTAAACGGACTATTAACCTCAGCGCAGAGACCAAAAAGAATATCTTGCATCCCACTGATACATTTTCTTCAACACTGGTTTCGTGGTATCTCGAAGCTCTGTAATAAAGATACTTCTAATTTCTAATGAATTATGCAGTTAAATAAACCACAACTTTGTGTTTACGTATATTTCATTCCACTCCCATTTTCCGTTGTAATGCCAAGTTTTTTTTTTTGCGAAGTTTTATATTTGGTCTGTAACGCCAAATTTACTTCTCATGATGTACCAGAACGAGCTATAGCCAGGTTAATATTTCGGTAAGTGACCTCTCTCTAAGTGACTCTTCGATTTTACTTTTTATCTATATCCAATTGTATTCTTTGTCTAAGAATCTGACTGCGTCATCATTTCGTGTTATCTATTGTTCCCAAGTTATTACGAATTCTTAATTAAAACCGATGGGCATCTATTTACAATTCTGTTCTTGTCACTTTTATTTATTGTATATTTTTTATTATTTTCCAAATATTTGGCTCGTCTTTATTAAACCATTTCATAATTTGCTTTAATATTTAATTTGTTCGATTATCATTGTTAGATATTGATATCAAATATTTCATTTCTTTGTTACAGATATTGATATCAAGTATTTCATTTGTATTCAATTGACTTAGCTATGCAAACTACATAACTAAACTAGCTAACGTGCTCGATTCTTATCGTATAGCCCCCATTTGTTGCAATAGTACTTATGACGTGCAGTGGTTTTTTACTGAAAAAAGAAGTCAGGTTGGTTGGTTGGTTGTTTTTGTTTTACGGCATATCAACCCTATTCAGGTTATTTAATGCCGAATCCAAAGATTTTGAAGAAAGATTTTTTTAATATATTTGTTGTTTTTAAGTCTGTTTCTATTTAACCCATAGTTGGGACCCTAACAGGTATTACCACTTCGGGTCAGAGTGGATCTGGGAGCAATGGCAATTAAAGAGTGGCTCCACACTCCCCAAAGCCCAAAAGCTGGGGCCTCACCACTGGATATAGTTTAAGGTCATATCCAGGACCAAGAAAAAAGAAGTCAGATAAAACGTTACTAAAACAGAACATTCGAGAGAAACAGGGCAAAACAAAAAAGAACATTGTCTCCCAGAGGATGTTGGACTGAATGAGTAATTTAAAGATTATCCTATAGTATATTCTTTTATTTGTATTGAAATCTGTAGCACAATATTCATGTCAACATATTTACTAGTACATATTTATCGTATTTCCTGTATTTGGACCAGTTCTATATCTAAAAATCTATATATACTATTTTCATAGAAATGTTAATAAACCCGTATTATCTGCGGGTTATCGTTTTTTCTGCCCTCAAAACTAAATTAATATGTTATCCAGAAAAAAAAGATCAACTTTATCAAAGCATATTTGTAGATAAATATATTTTTGATTCCATGGAATATCTATAACATGGTTTTTATGATCTAACCGTGACCTCGAACAGTTCAGCCCTCTCTCAGACCCCCACATTGTCCGGCCCTCGAACAAACAAACAAAAAATGTTTAAATCCGACTCGGCCCTCCTTTCTCTTTCAACAAAGGGCATCCATTATCATTACCTTCCAAAGAATGCCCGCTTCTTGTTTTTTCTTTAACTGTTAATTTCGTCTGCCATAAGATTAACAAAACCTCGCCATCTTGACACCAGCTTCAAAGTTTCTCGCCGTCAATGTCTATCCCACATGTCTATCTCACCTGATGCAAGTTTTTCTTTCTCTACTCGATCACACGCCGTAGCCAGCCTTTCCTCGTAGCCAGCCTTTCCTCGTATCTACTTTACATGTTCATTTTTTTTTCATGCGCATTTGCTTTTTTCTGACAACGTGGGTTCCTTTCTTTCCTCTTCTTGTGACGCAAGTTCGCACACACTTCTAAATTTGCATGTGTGATTTTTTCAGCTACTGCTGCTAATAGCTTCGCAAGCCATCTAACTAAAATATCCTGCTGATATATTTTTACGAACTCATACACACTCTGTCACATATTTACTGGTTCTGGTTTAGAAACAGTTTGCAAGAAACCAAACAATTGCACTTATTAATAAATAAGAGCGTTTGATTTTGAAGAATTTGTGATCAAATCATTAGCAATACCCTGGACAACAATTGACAAACAAAACCCATTATTCTTCCCAGTCATAAAATAGGGCTAGGGCAACCGCATATTCTTTTCATTGTTTTCGAGTGTGTATCCGTTGCTATCTTATATACTTTTATATAGAGTGATGTGACTCTCGGTTGATTAACTGTGTCTAACTGTTGGATATATATTCGAGTCAAAACAATGAAAAAGATATGCTGTTATTATAGCTATAGTTATAACGACTTCGAATTTCATGTTTAACACAACGGAAAAATCCCTACATGTTGCAATTTGTGGGTGGCTTACATTGTTTTGTTTCTATATTGATTCGTCTTAACATGGAGATAGGAGCGTTCGACAAAGGATGTTTATTCTTTCTGTAACATACTACTTTGCATGAGTGACGTTCCAAAAGTAATGCCCTATATTTTTATTCAGCCTGAATCAATCACAAGGGATTATAGATTGCATTGTTATCATACATGGCTTTATGCATTAATAACTGTAAACTTTTATTTCTATATTGTAAATATTGACGGTGCGTAGCTCTAAGAAAGAAGCCCTTGTTATGAACGTGCATCAGATGCAAAGATGCGTTATTGAATTCCTCAATACAGTGTATATTAAACCGATAAACATTCACCGACATCCGTAAGGCGTTGTTTTTAGACAAATTGCTCCCAACAAGGCATGATGCCATTTAATGTAAAGGGTTAAACTTACTACAAATAAAAAACCTTGGCAACGATAAGTGTTAAATAGAATATGTTCTGTGACAAAAAACAGCAAATCTTACGAAACTGATGAAGTAGATGTCAGCACGAGTAGGAGACGGGTTAGTCGATTTCAAAGTGGAAATAATGATGTGAATGATTAAGCACGCTTTAGACGTTACGACCGAAACATCACAAGTGGCTAACAAAACTGCATTTAGAACGGCAGTAACCATGTAGAAATGTAAATACTGAGGCACTGTCGATGCAATTCTCTATCTGTAGAAGAGCTAGGTACACCCTAAAATGGAATACTATTGCCACATCTGGGCAGGAACTGATCGGTACGCCCTATCCAGCATTCATAAAACTCATAACAGGCGTCTTAACCTAGTAGGTAATGCCCAGCTCTCTTTTCTTCAAACTCTTTTCCACATAAGCGACGTCACGAGCCATTCTCTCCTGCAAGTGCAGTCTGAGCTTTAATCTATTGTTCCTCTTTGCCAAACTTTCATAAAAACACTCGACTATTTACAACGACTATTAACGACTATTAACCATTTTTCCCACTCTCTAACTTTGCCTAAACATAATAGAAGATTCTAGGAACAAAGCTTCTTTTCTAGAACTTCCGACCTGTGGAATACTGTTCGGCTGTCCTGCTTTCCCGTTGAATACAACATGGTAGCCTTCAAATCCAATGTAAACAAATTCTTGTTGAACCGTCCCCATAAATAATCAAATTATACCCAATTTACACCATTAATAATTACTAAAGTACCACCTAACATTCATTAAAGCTTATCCTCGAATAGCCTTCTGGCCTTGACAATGTATAGACTTCAAAGAAGAAAAAAATGTTAATTTTTATGTGCCTATTCTGTCTCCGAATCTCTACAACGTTTTAGTTTTTGACTAGAAAAAATAGGGTGTCTGACTATTAGAGCGACTTACGTACTGTTGTAAATGCAACACTTTTGTACATAGAATAAGTTTTAAAACATGAATGCATGATTTTCCTATCAGGAAAGGAAGGTTTCCACAATTTTTTTTACCATTTTTCGTACATTAAAATCAAGATATAATAACGATAAAACAAGTGCTTAAAATGACACTTCGAGCAAAATCCATTAAGAGGTTTTGATTTTATAAATGTATAAAATTACAAACTTACGTTTAAATATGATTTTCCTGAAATTCAAATTCAAAGCAATCCACCACAATTAATTTCGAATGGCTATTGATTAAATTTAATGCAAAACTGAATAATTTTATTTTGCCGACATTGTGCGTCTTTAATCCATTACCACTGCACCAAAGTAATTAAACTTTGAGAAATGTATATGATTTATAATTAACACTAGCAGGCCAACTGACGTTTCCCGACGGTAAGAAGAGCTAAAATATAATAATATCAATCATGCAGATTACGCGTATTTATTATTATAGGGACGATATCTATCGATTATTATATTTACCCTAATATATAGTCTACAGATAAAACATTATATATATATATATATATATATATATATATATATATATATATATATATACTAGCAAAAGTACCCGTCGTTGACTGGGTTTGACTGGGTTCAAAAACAGCTTACAGAAAATGGACTCTGATTTATGAAAGTATGATAGGTTATGAAAATGAAGGGCTGTAAATAGATAGCTTCGAATTTGGGGGTATCAAAACCAAAGCAAAATATGATGAAAGTAAAAATAAAATGAGATAAACCCCATAATTTATTATACCATACCTGTTCACACTGAAACACTTATCACAATATTCTGTGGATCTATATTAAAAAATCTTGTTAAACTTTGTGACATATTTCCATTCTAGGGAGGTCAGGCGAGAACGAACACCCCATAATGTTATTATACCATATTTCTTCAAACTGAAACATAATTATCAAAGTATCCTTGCGCAAATAGGTATGAAAAGTTTTTATTAAAGGATGTGCCTATTTCTATTCTATGGAGGCCAGGCGTGAATGCATACCCCATAATTTTATTATACCATCCCTATTTAAGTTAAAGCATACTTATCAAAGTATTATTATGTACATCTATATCAAAAACACTTGTAAGCGTTTTTTTTTAATTTTTAATTTTTTTATTTCCATACTTTGCGGACCAGGCGCGAACGAAGACCCCACACTTTTAATGAACCACCGTTCTGCCAAATCAAACATACCCGTTCCTGTGTCTCGATCGATACATCTTCTATCATTATATGTAATCATTTTTTTTTAATGGTCAACCATATAGGAGCCTATTGGTAACCACACACACACACACACACACACACACACACACACACACACACACACACATATATATATATATATATATATATACATTCAGCTTTATATTATAGATATATATATTTATGTCGATATGTATATCTATATATATGAGTTGGGAGCCATTGCTAACATTGAAATGAAAATTACAACCCTCCGGCCTCATTTTTTGCCTCTGAGCAACGTCCATAAGCACACACACACACACACACACACACACACACACACACACACACACACACACACACACGTTCAGCTTTATATTACAGATATATATATATATATGTCGATATGTATATCTATATATATGAGTTGAGAGCCATTGTTTACGTTGAAATGAAAATTACAACCCTCCGGCCTCATTTTTTTGCCTCTGAGCCACGTCCATAAGCGCACACGCACACACACACAGACACACAGACACACACACATATATATATATATATATATATATATATATATATATATATATATAATTTCAAAATTTCACTATCCTTCTTTTTTTTTTATTTTTCTTCCTTTGAAGATTGTAATGCCGAGTATGGGGCAGCCAAACCAGCTGCCAGCATTGCCCCGCTTTTTTATTGAAACCAACCGAGAGCTCTTTTTAGTATCCTCGCTGTTCCCTTAAGTGCAATTGTCTGAATCTCTTTTGCACTTGGTTCACCAGGAATATTAGTTACGTAGGACTTCAGGTTTTTCTTCATAGGTCCTGTGGCACCTATGATAACTGGTATGATCGATATCTCCTTTAGGTTCCAGTTTCTTTTCATATCATACATGAGACCTTGGTATTTGGTCTGTTTCTCTCTTTCAGCTCTGTTAATACCGCCATCATTAGGAACACTCACTTCAATCAAGGTTGCAACTCTCTCTGACTTATTCCATATAACTATGTCAGGTTTCACAGCAGCATTTTCAAGGTAGGTGGCTGTAGGGATTACATGGTCGTAATGTATGGTATATAAATCATTTCCATTTGTTTTTTCAGGTTGATGTTCTCAGGACTTGCTGCTACACTGGATGTTTAATTTTTTACAGATGATCCAGTGGAGGTACTTGCATACTCCATCATGTCTCGCTGTATAGTAGCCGTCCCCTAGAAGAACTTTGCAACTTGATATCAGATGACCAACACTTTCCAATTCTGTGTGGCAGAATCTGCATTTATTGTCATTACTGATCCCTGCCATCTTCTTGAATGCATTGGTCATCAATCCCTGGTCTTGGGCAGCCATTATGACCCTTTCCTGATCGTGGTGGAGGGATCCTCTTTTGAGCCAGTCCAAAGAACCTTCTTTATCTATGTATTCCCGAGAAAGTTCCCCCAGAAAATACTTTGCACGCTGATGTTGTTCCCATTCTTTAAGGCTCATCTGTTGAAAGGTCTCGGTATATTTCTGCCGGCTCTTTCTTGCTATTTCTGTGGCACACTTGTTTGGTGTTTCGTCCTCATCTGAGAGACAACTCTGACCAAAATTTTTGGCCAGCTGGGTGACTGATGTTGTTCTGCTGGCTCTTGTCTCTTGATGTTCATATACTATTGAGAGGGTGTCATTCTGGGAGCTTCTCAGATACTGACCGGTGCTCACAATAGTTGCCCTATGTTGATGATTAATCTCTGAGAGTCCCAGACCTCCTTCTCCCCTGGGCACATACAGCCTTGGTAGACACTGATTTCTATATATTATTTTATGAAGCGTTAGTAGCTTCCGTGTCTTTACATCTAGCCGGTTGATGTATTTTTGTGGCCAGTCAATGATACCAAAGCTGTATGTTATTACTGGCATAGCAAACTGGTTTATGGCAGCAATTTTATTTTTATTGGTGAGCTGGGTTTTGCATATTTTCCTCACCCGGCGTACATATTCTTTACTAATCTTCTCCCTCATCTTGGCATGTTGTATGTTCTCGTTTTCCTCAATGTCAAGGTACTTGTAAGGCTCATGCTCTTCTAGATCCCTGAGGTCGATGTTTTCATTAAGCTGCATATTTTCTGTGTGGGTCTTCTTCCCAGCTCTGAGTGTACATTTGGCACATTTATCCAGGCCAAACTTCATTCCGATGTCACTGGAGAATGTGTGTACTACCTGCAGAAGGTGGTGCAGATCGGTGTCAGAGCTAGCATACAGCTTAAGGTCATCCATGAAGAGCAGATGGTTTATTCTCTTGCTTGGATCTCGATGGCGTCCCTGACTCAAATTGTAGGCGCTCTGATTTTTATTCAGGAGCTTGCTTAGTGGGTCTATTGCCATACAGAAGAGTAAGGGAGATGAGCTATCACCTTGGAATATTCCCCTTTTGATTTTTACTTCAGGGATGATGGTTTTTCCTCCATTGTGATTTAATGATATTGTAGTTTTCCACATCTGAAGGTGAGCAGCCATTGTTTTTCTAATTACCGGGTGGACTTTGTATAACTCAAGGCACCGAAGTAGCCATGAGTGTGGCACACTGTCAAATGCCTTCTGGTAATCAATCCATGCCATGCTCAGGTTTTTGTGTCTCTTCCTACAGTCTTCTAGGACGGTCTTGTTGATTAATAGTTGGTCTTTGGTACCGAGGCATTTTCTTCTGCACCCTGTCTGCTCTTTTTCAAGGTAGGTCCCAGAAGATAGATGGTCATATATACCATCGGCTATCAGACCAGTTAAAAGTTTGTAGGTAGTTGTAAGGCAGCATATTGGCCTGTATTTATTTGGCCGTTGTGTCTCCTTGGTCTTGGGTATGAGGCTGGTGTCCCCCTCTGTCAGCCAGGGTGGTGTTGCTTCTTCATCTCTTAGCATCCTGCTGAAGCAATCACTGTAGTGGGGGTGGAGTGCAGTCAATTGCTTCAGCCAAAAGTTTTGGACATTGTCGATGCCAGGTGCTTTGTGGTTGGATAATTGTGCCAGTTTTCTTGTTATTTTACCAGGAGTTATGACTGGTTCTGGCATCTGAGGCTTGGTTTCATTGAGCCTAATAATATCTTCAATCCACTGAGCCTCTTGATTATATTTACCTTCTGTTTCAAATAGAGGTCTCCAGTAGTTTTCCAGGGCTTCCTCTGCAGGTGGACTATCTACAGTAATGGCGTCCCTTGTCAGCTGCCTGTAAAAAGTCCTTTGGTTTGTTTTAAACTGCCTATTTTGAATCTAGGAGTTGATCTTGTTCTCCTGGTTTTTAATTCTCTGGGAAAGTGCTGGTATTTTTCCTTCTAACTCCCTAGCTGTATTATGTAATCCCTCAATTTTCTCATGGTGGTATTTGGTACAGAGTTTTTTGATGGTGGTCTTAAGTCGACCCTGTATCGAGGGATTTGCAAGGAACTGTTTTATTTGGCTTAGTTCTTTCCTGCAGAGGTTCAGTTGTTTTTGCAGCTTGGTCTTCCAGTGAGCTGTTTGTCTAGAGACTCTGGGCCCTATTCGATGATTGTGATTGAATGTTCGAAGGTTAATTTTTCTGTCAATATAGAGGCCAGCTGCATATGTGATATGGTTGAGTTCTGTGAGCATTACTGTTGTTACTTCTAGAATAGGGATTTAAAGGTTATATGAGGTTTCTAAAACATGAAAACAAGGTTACTTTGTATATTTAATATTTTTTAAATATTTTAAGCGATTCTCAAAAAAAGTATCCAAATGAAAATGAAACATGTTGAAAAAGAAATGGAAATTTGTAGTACGGGCAGCATTAATTCCTTGCAAAATAAAAAATGTATTATTTCTATACTGTAAGCCATTATTTTATGTAATTTTAGAACAACATTTTAGACACATTAAGTCGTTATAAAATATTACATCACAATCGCAACCGTCTTTAGAGGAAGTAGTTTCTATTTTCCCTCTAAATACTAAGTACTCCTACCGCCTCCAGACATCAAAGGACAAAATTCTGCACTTTCAGCAGATATGAGATTTCATCCATCGTAACTAGATCAAAAAATAATATGCATAACATAGTCTTTCCCTTTTCCTATTTGAAAGTAATAAAGTCTTCCCTAACTTATTCCGCTCTTTCTGATTTGCTAAATTTTAACCATATATCTATTACAGACTAACGGTATCCGCATGCTAAATGGGCACTAATGTACCATTCAAATATGGAGTCGCATTGATACCTACTTTTCCCCTTCAGAGTAAATTGCTGCGGATCTTACATTTTTCGGTGTGCTCTTTGTACTTCCCCCTCTCTCTCTCTCTTTCTCTCTCTTTCCATCCCTACCTATCTCTCTGAATATTGTTCCCAACCCTTTCGCCCCCCTTTCTCTCTCTCGCTCGCTCGCTCTCTCCCTCTCTCTCTCTCTCTCTCTCGTTCTCTCTCACCCTCTTGCTCGCTCACTTTGTACATTATTCCAGTACCTGTGCAATCTATTATGATCGTCTCCAATTTAAAAGTAAATGTTTTGCTAGTGCTATCTACTGGATTCGTACTTATTATGTTGTTTCAACTTATTATTTAGAATTTTTTATCAGTTGTTTTTTTTTAATGTATTTTCGCATATCTTTTCAAATATAGTTATTTAAAAATATTTGCGATGTAAAAAGGTTATTTGAGTTTATATCTCATAATATATTATGTTTATTTAAGTTGATATCTTATATATTTTGTTAAGCATAGAATTACTTACAGAAATATTAAAAGAAGTAAATGCCATTACATGGGGCATTGAATTCAGTGCGGTACTTTATTTAAATTTCTTTTTCGAACTGATTCTCAAGATTGCGCACGTGTTAATTTTATTTATTTTATTTTTTCGGTGGGAGTAAATTTGTGTATAAGGTCCACGCTCACAAGTATTTGTTAGAATCACGACTTATAGAATTTCGACTATTCTGATTAAGAAAATCTCATTAACATTTGGCGGAGAAAAGTACTTTTAGAGATATAAAGACATGTATTATGCACTGTAATTCACTGGCTGCCAGGTTTGTACACACACCTGATAAACACATCTACTTCTCTTCTAAAGACAGTGCCAGCCCCCGGTTTTTGAAGCATTTGCGGGTAGATTTATTGACAACGAATATCACGATTAAATTAGGGGAATTAATTTTTCCATCCCGACCCCAAAAACGGGGGTTGTCTACTCCGAAAGCTCTCCTTCACATGGAATGTTGGGGGTGTCAATTCTGAACGCCGTTCTTAAGATGGAGAGGTTGGTGGTGTCTATTTCGAAAGTCGTTGTTTACATGAGAAGTTTGGTATGTCTATGCCAAACGCCATGGAAACAGCTAGGACTGCTACCACATATTTTGATAACTCTAAAGGGTTATACGGTGAGGATTCCTTCCCTCTAAAACTTCTGTTTTTAGTTTTGAATATTATTCTAATGGACGATTTTTCGTATTTTTATTAATTCATACGAGTTTACAATTTCCCTTAATTACTTTTTTTTAATTTCAAATACCATCTGAATGTTATCTTTCAAAACCATCACTAATAGCCAGTGAAAGCAAGATTCTTACATTTCAGCCACGGCCGCCAGTGTCCGCAATTGTTTAGGGACGGCAGTGGCCACCAACAACCATACTTTTTGTGAGAGGGCAGGCTTTCACCGGGCGACGCCGGTTAATGGGTCCTGCAAGTGTGTGTACATATATATATATATATATATATATATATATATATATATATATAATCACTTTTTTAACGATGATATCGCCTTATCGTTGAAGACATGGTTCAAGCGAGGGCGCAGGGACCACGGACTTCATATATATATATATATATATATATATATATATATATATATATATATGTGTGTGTGTGTGTGTGTGTGTGTGTTTTGAAAAACGAAAAACCGAATGAATTTATAACATAATCAACGTTTCGTCCCTATTGCAGAGTACATATTCAGGATATTAAAAGGAAAAATGCAAAAAAAAAGAAAGAAAATGATCATAGTCCATACGAAAATGAAAGGAAAACAGTGTTTGAATCCTATCCGTATCGGGTAGGAAAACAGGTAGTTTTTAATGTCTGTTTTATTGTTGTGGAAGTTGTTTGTATCAAGTGAAAACCAAGTCTATTAAGAGTGTCGCAGATTTTTTTTATTCTTAGTGTGAGTGGGAATGAAGAGATGTATGTTTAATAGTGAGGTATTTCTTTTATTTTTCTGTCTGTTTATATTATAGTGTATTTTCATAGGGTTTTCTTTCCGTAAGAAATGAAATAGGATGCGTACTGTAGTTTTTTCAAAACATTTGTAATGTATTAAAATTCATCATTAAGATATTGGGGGCTGCATATTCTAAAGGCACGCAAGAAAAACAATAAAACAGACATTTACAACTACCAAGTACTCTCCCCAAACCCTCACATCCGACGTCGGTATTCCCCACATGTAACAACTGGCAACAAGTGTACAGAGGTTAGAAACAGCGTAAATTGAAACTAAGACTTTACGAACACAGAAGAGATATATGGAATGGTAACGCCCTAAATGCACTCTTTTGCTATTATGCAGAAGACGATCATTCATCTAATTTAGATCATGCGAAAATGATAAAATACGTTATAGATAGAGCTACAGGAGACTTTTAGAATCAGCACTAATATTAAACACTAATACTATTACGCAAAGAAAGGGATCCTACCATTTAGCCCCTAGTATAGGGAAAATAATAATCAAAGAACAACATATCAAAACAGATCCTGGTTAACCGTTTTTCTTTAATCCTTTAATATTTCAACAAAATGAATAAGTTTAGAGAGAAAAAGTGTACATATTTATTTAACGCATGTTAAAAGTGTATATATAGGCATTGAACAACCCAACCTTCCCATACACACACATATGTTTTCCTTCCCGATATGGGTAGGATTCTAACATTGTTTTCTTTTCATTTTCGTATGGTCTATGATAATTTTCTTTTTTTTTTTTTTTTTTTTGCATTTTTCCTTTTAATATCCTGCAGATGTCTTCTGCAATAGGGACGAAACGTTGATTATTTTATAAATTCATTCAGTTTTTTCTTTTTTCAAAGTCAACCATCGCTGGTATTTTTATTTTATTTTATGCACACACACACACACACATATATATATATATATATATATATATATTCAGAAAGTGTGAAAGAATATATATATAAATATTTTCAACAGCCGAACCAATGTCGCAGCCCACAAGAGCCAGGAAAACTAACAAACGGGTTTCAAATCCTGAGCGCAGATATATCTAACTGGTGAGCCCAAATGAGGGCGAAACTCGAGTCTTGCACTTCCGGTTTGTTAGCTTTCTTGTCTCATGTGGGCTTCGACATTGGTTCGGCTGCGGAAAATCATTATATATATATATATATATATATATATATATACAGGGACCCCCCCAAGACGGGCTCAACTCTAATTAGGCACCGTTTCTTAGTGTTTTGTCGTAATGAAATGAAACTTCGGTCATAACTAGTTTATTATATTCAAAATATCACATCAAAAGACTAGGGTCCTTGGCCCTTTTTTCTCCGTTCTATATCATATGTTCTAGATGGCCTCCATTTAGCTTTTTTTGGGTCACCTTGTGTATATATATATATATATATATATATATATATATATATATATATATATATAGAGAGAGAGAGAGAGAGAGAGAGACAGACAGACAGACAGACAGACAGACAGATTCACCTGTCATCGTTTTTTTAAAAAGGAATCGCCCGACCGTCGAAGATAAGATTTAAGCAAGACGATCCAAATAATTATATAGATATATTGTTTATCTTTCACTTCTTTTTCGAGATAACTTGATTTTCATTGAAGTGTTCTATTATTCCTATATTGCTTTTGAAATAACCCAAAGTAAATTATAAGACCCACACGTGACAACCTCGTTACAATACGCCATCTTGTTTGATAATTCATAATAACCGACACATAAAGTAAACACTTATATAAACATTTACTTACACTTAGCCGTATATAAAAATAGACACTGTATTAACTGACACAGAAATCTGCCACAGCAGATTGGCCAACATATATCCAAATTTCGGTGTAAAAATTTCAAAAAAATTAACAAACAACAAATATAGTTTATACAAAACTTGCTGGGTTACCCGACGTTTCCCGGGCATGGAGAAGTGATCTAGTAAGTATATTGGAAAAAAAATAAGACGCTGTGGGCAACTGGGGTGAAGTGAGGTGTGGAAAAAAGTCGTAGGCAAGCAGTTTTGAACCTATAACACAGAGGGGGGCAAGAAGCGGAAAAACCGCCGACTGCTTAGATCCCGCGCCCATCGCGACATACGACGTCGGCGGCGTTCAAAATAAGCTTATTTATTGCAAGGCGTATGATAACTTTGCAAAAAGGTCGACGCAAAAACTGACTACTCCTTGTAAAACACGACCCAATTGACGGTCAAATATTTATCCGTTTGGCCAATATTTGGATATTTGCCGTCCGAGACGTCTTTCAAACAATACCATTTTTGTTAGAGTTCATCGCGTGTGTGAAAATCTTTTTGGCAGATATACAAGCACACTCACAAACACATTTTTCCTTTTATATAATAGACTGCTTGAGGTGTGTGTTGAGCAAAAGAAATAAATAAAAAGGGGTACTAGACAGGCTCGAACCCGTACTACGAAGGACGAAAAGAACTGGAAAAAGTGACGTCTTTGCTGTTTCACCCATTGCCAACCTGGGAGTGGCGAAAGTTTAAATTAAGGCTACGCAATCAAAAAGAAGGGTGAACTTTCGAAAATATTGACGAAAAAAGCGACCCCCTTCATGAAGAAAGTGCCCGGTTGAGGGTGGAGAAATTAATGTTTTTAGCCAATTTTTGGACATTCGTCGTCAGAAGGGTTGCGTTTTAATACAATACCGATTTTGTGAAAATACGTCGCCTCTGTCGACAGTTTTGGGCAGACATACACACATACATACATTTAAACAGACAGATGAGATTTATATTATAGATGTAAAAATACACCTATTTATTCGCCAAAATAATATAAAATAACACATATAAAAATATTTTTGAAGTACGTCTTTTTCACAGAAATAGTATTCCTTAAAGAAAAAAATGTGTACAAATATAATATGAACGTATAAGTACAAATATATTTTATGAAAACAAATCAGGCTTGACAAAACACCATCTGATAAGAACACATACGAATCAACCCGCAGAGAAATGGTAATTATCTTGTCACAGAGGGGAAAATTTATTTGAAAATCCATTTCATATGGCGAAGTAAATATGAGATGGCTGTATAACTTACTACTTGGTTTCTCGTTTACCTAAACAGTTGGAATATTTTCGGCCTGAGGCTAGATAAATGCACGCTTTGTTTTCCTTTTTTAATTAGAAATATTTATTTATTATTCACACAGCTCGTTGCCTAAAGATAGTATTAGGATAATCCGATTACAAACAAATGTTATCATTAAGATAGAATAGATACTATGTGGTTACAAACAAATACATATTGTCTTTATTAAGATGCAATATAGCTAATGTGCTTATAATCAAACATCAATTGTTATGATTATTAAAATAGAATTGTGACTATGTGATTAAGAATAAATGCGCACTATCATTAAAAGGAATGGAGGCTATACGATTACTAACAAAGACGCGTTGCCATTATTAATATAGAATGGTAATCACATAGCCTCAATTATATCTTAAGAACAGGCCTGGGTGTCCGGCGGTGGCCGGGTGTTTCGATGTGTGTGTTGAGCAAAAAATAAAAAAAAAGTGGTAGTAGGCTGACTCGAACCCCTGAATGTCGCAAGAGGTGCTAAAAATGCTAGTAGCGTGGGAATCAAACCAACAGTAGGCAACCAGGGGTGAAGAGATGTGTTGGAAAAACGTGGTAGTACGCAGGCAAGCTCGAACCCGTAACGCGAAGGCGGAAAAGAAAAGCGAAACAAAATCTGACGTCTTAGCCGATGTCTCCATGACGCGACCGGAAGTCAAATGCGTTGAAATTAATCCAAGTTAATCAAACGGTGACCATGGCTTGCTAAAATGTCGGCGAAAGAAATCGACCCTTCCTTGTACAAAACGGCCGAGTTTAGGGCGACGGAATTTATGCTTTTTACCAATTTCTCGATATTTTTCGTCCGAGAAACCGAGCTTCAAAATGATGCTGATATTGTCAGGATTCGTAGCCTCTGTCGAAAACTTTTGCGAGACATACAAACATACATACATACATACATTTAAACAGACAGGTGAGATTTATATTATATATGATAATGCGTATTAAGAGAGAATTGAAACTTTGTGATCGCCGCAATGTTGCATCTCTGTGCATGTTTTACAAATATTTTAACGGAATGTGCTCTGATGGACTCGTTGAAATTGTGCCCCCCTAAACGTTCATATGCGCAGCAAACCTGCTTCGCAACAAAATCTCACCTTGTGACTGTTGAGACCCCTAAATGCCAGAAAGCTTTGTACTCTAAATGTTTCTTCCCTCGAACAGCTTAACTTTAGAATTCCCTTCTTGCTACTTGCTACCTGGTTTCCTGACTTTACTGATATTCAGAAGTTTAAATGTAATGTAAAAAAACATCTTGTTAATATTTCCTAATCTTGGTCCCAAATAGTAGCTCCTTACGTCTAAGAGGCGATATGCCTTGTAAGGGGTGAACGTTAGCAATAAAAAAAAGCATTATCATTATTAAGATAGAATTGATACAATATGTTCTGTCTAATTCATTTTATTATATTTACAAATAAATAGAGACATGTTTTCCATTAGTATTAATTTATACATAACTTACACTATATCACACCTCTCCTTAACAAATAACTTTCGTATCCTTAACCTCTATAATTCATTGTATATGTGTTCTATTAAATTATAATATCTTAATTAGTAACTCTGCATTTTTACAGGATATATTATGTGTACGTTGCTAAAGTCCTAAATATGTTGGATGTGATCTTAATTGAGTGAAGCTAAGTCGTTTTGTAAATTTTAAAATCATTCCTATATATTATGTACAATATGCTATTTAATAGAGAATTGACTCTACAAAAATAAATATAAAATCTGAATGAATTAAAATATATTTATATATATTTTACGACTAGGCTAAGTCGCCCTTTTCCTGCTAGTAAAGTAATATTTTCCCACTTGAGTTTGCGTTGAATTTACTCAAAGTAGAGCTATCGATATACATATAAATGTATTTCCCTCGGTTTTCTACGATGTACGCTGAATAGTTGTTAGCTTAAATAGTGCAAGATGACATGATTGGAAATAGAAAATTATACAAAAACATGGAGGAAGAAAAAGCACTAAAACAAGCGTAAGATAGATAAATATTATGTTTCCGGATAACAACTGATATTTTCTATTCTTTTAATTAATCGGGATACTTCTCTCAACGTTTCCGCTGATGTAAATTCCGACTTTTTATGAGTATCTTAACAAACGCGAGAATCTGCACAGATTTTTCGAATCATTTTATCTTTTTTATTTAATTCACGATTCAATCATTGCAAGGCGTAGCCAGAAGTGCTTTGTGTGTTTTTAAGGCTCTCCCTTGGAGAAGTCAAACGTTTTTTTTCTTTCTCTCTCTAATTTAAAGCGTCAGTAGGGCAGTCATAGATCGGCAGGCCGGAATTTGCCTTGTAAATAATTTGTCTGTCAATGTAGGAATGATTTAATGCTTGTGAATCGATTTCAAAATAACGGCTCAATGTTTGCCTACCTATAGGGGAACTAACAGGGTTGAATTCATCTTGTTTTATTCTTTTTCGTTCAAAAAACAATAGTGATTTATCCTCATTTTCTTGTACAAGATTTTTCCTCTTGTTTCGTTCCGTTCAGTTTTTGTTTCGCTTTGTACATCTATAAGTATTTAATTACAACCAGAACGTGGCAAAAGTACGCATGTTTAATAAAAGACCATAAAACAAGATTTTTTTTACACGGTGGTCACCACTTATCAAGGTCCGGAAGCCACTAAGGGATAAGGGTTATTGAAAGTACAGTGCGTTTGTGTGGAGATTTAATGAAGTGTCTATTTAAGGGAGCAGTTCATTAGGAATTTGTTAACGTTGGACTTGAAGACATCCAAGTTGTAGTCAGGTGGGAAGCAGGCAGACGGAACAGAGTACCACAGGCGTTCAGTTCTAAGAATGGTTATAATTAGAGTAATCCAAATGTTGCATTTAAAAATCAGGTTGAGTAATTTGACAATATAGTTATATAAAAAAACATTCATAAATCAATCCAGATTTTTTTCAATTACACGTCAGATGTACATTCACTAGGCATTAAATGCAACATCTAAGTTCCGTTAATTATACTAAAATAATGAAACGAAACGAAGAAACCATTATATTTTGTACAAGTTTTTCAATTGAATTATCGGCGTGGACGATACAACGAGCACAATTGAAAATTTCTTAAAACTTCTAATCGGTCCAAGCTGAAAGAAAAAGAACATGCTGCTCCCGTGGATTAAATAAAGAGTACCATTCGAAATTCCGTACAGATACGTGGATTTGACAGAAAGATTCCTGGGTTCAACAGGGTACACCTAAAGAAGATCTTAGGTTATATGGACAGAAAAATATAAAGAATCTACATAAAATCTAAATGTGTTTTTATGACTGACAGAAAACGGAAGTATACCCGAAAGGCATACCTGCTGAAACTCTGCAAACATAACATTTTAAAGTCTTTTAGCCATAAGTATAGTGTGGCAAAAGCTACTACAGGGTTTTGAACTTAAGTAGATTCTTTATTTGATGATATCTTTCTGTAGTTTTAACACAATCTGATTAAAACATTGAGAAGTTCTTACAAAATATACAAAATTCAAACAATTTTCATTAATAAAAAATAATGTCTTTTAAATGTTACCCATTTTCAGCTTCGCATATTTGTGCTCTTTCCAAAATATTATTCATGACAGAATGCAGAATCTCTAAATTGCGATTTACCTCATTTCTTTCGTTCCTGATGTTTTCTTTCAATTCTTGTAGGGTTTGGGGTTTGTTAACATAGAAGCTTTCTTTAAGATATCGCCACAAGAAATAGTAAGGGCTAGTCAAGTCTGGGGAATATGGTGGCCATTTGACATTGCCATAGTGAGAGATAATGTTATCGCCAAAGCATTGCCTGAGATTGTTAAAACAATTTCACAACAAGCGTACGTTGTTAAATGCTATACTTATCTTTTTTTACATAGGCGTCACCACTTATCAAGGCCGATATACCACTAAAGGATAAGGGTTAAATAGTGTACAGTAGTCAAAAGGACAATATATAGTAATCGATAGTAATGGAAGGTCGGTAAATGCTAACTAAAGTGGAACGGCTCATCAGAAACTTGTTCACGTTGGACTTGAAGACAACCATATTATAGACAGCTGGAAAGTAGTAAAACGGAAGACAATTCCACAGGCGTGCAGTTCTAAGAAAGAAGCTTTGATCATGGAATCTATGTTTAGGTTTAGCCACAGATAAAGAGTGGGGAAAATTATTGATAATGTTTTCAGCTAGTCGAGTATTTCTTGTGAAGGTTTGGCGAGGGGGGAACCATAGATTTAAGCTCAGTCGAACACTTAACATGAAAATAACGATAAAGCAGAGACAAACTCGCAACATCTCTTCTGTGAGATAGAGGTTGTAGGGAAGAGAAAAGGACATCTCCCACCAGGCCACAAAGTCTATTTTGAACCCTATCAAAGCAGGACAAGTCTTTACTTGCAGTTCCTGCCCAGATGTGACAACAGTATTCCATCCTTGGACGTATCTGGCTCTTATATAGATAGAGAATAGCATCAGCAGTGAGATATCTACTGGATCCATAGAAGGATCCGCCAATTTTTCCAGCGGCCTTGGAAACAGATTTGATGTACGTATTCAATTTAAGATCAGGAGTAAAGGTCAAGCTTAGAAGCCTGTCAAAACTTGAGGCCTCCCCAAGACGAGAGCCATTTATTTTAATTGATGCCAGATGGGGATCAGAACGTTGATGATATAAAGAGAGAAGCTTGTTTTAGATGCATTAAAAGTAACCAGCCACTCCTTTCCCCATTGTACCACGTGATCAATATCAGAGGAGAGAGAATCGGAGAGAACTTGGTCGTTTACTGCCTTAGATGTGCTACCATAGATGGTAGTGTCGTCAGCAAAAATGTTTACGAATGATGTAAGGATGTGATTTGGAAGATCATTAATGTAGATCAGGAAAAAAAGTTGGGCCCAGGATAGACCCCTGAGGGCCTCCAGCATTTATACTGTGAGCTTCTGATTTTTTTCCCATCAACTACTACTCTTATGAACCTATCAGATAGAAATGATTTAATAATTGAGAAGACATTTCCAGCTATACCATGGCTGGAGATCTTGTGAAGTAAACCTTTATGACATAACCTATCAAAGGCCTTAGATATGTCAAGAAAATATCATCTATAAAATATCTGAAATAGAGAAAAATAATCATTAATGGTAGAATAGCAAAGATTTGCAACCTTTTAGTGACTACGCATTGTATAATATTTTTTTGGAGAAAGTCTAGTCTAGGATCTTTATAATTCTATCCACCTCCAAGGAGGCAAATCTTATAATAATCTTTAAATATATCCTATTTTAATAGAATTATGTCATGCTTACAAGTAGAACCGAGGTTACCCGAGATTGAATAATGAGCAACGAATATCTCACTCTTCCAGTAACTTAACTGTCATCAAAGTCGCTAAAATAACCAATTTTTCAATCAATTGATTGCCTGCTCTAATAGTGCCCGATTAACTATAGTGCACCGAAATGAAAGTTTGACATAGATTCCCGCAGTGAGTTAATCCATAACACGGTGTAGTCTACATTGCATTTAAAGAACTTATTCTTGGTTTTATGAAATTGTTTTATTAGTCGAGCAAGTCACTGCTCGTCAAACAAAATACCTGCAGACTACTATTGCCTAATGATGCCGTAAGTAATGCTTAAAAAAACTTTTTTTTTATTTTCTCGCCAAATATTTAACGAATTCCTTTGGAATAGTGATTAAAATAATCTCCATGTTCTTCTGTTTCATTTAAGATATTATTTTATATAATTTGATATAATATCGATTAAAAATTTTTTCTTACAAATAAATTCCTTACGAGTTTTCCAACGGCATTTAATAACTGTCTGCTGGCACGGCACTATTATTACTGCTATTACTAGAGAGAGAGAGAGAGAGGGGGGGGGAGGAGAGGGGGGAAAGCAACGTGTTAAAGATGGTATATGCGACGCAAGGAGAAATACATAACATTTACAATGAATATAATAATCATTTTTTATAATGATAAAATTTAGAAATATTTAAAATCTTTAAAAGTGCAACAAAATGTTAATAACATTTTTATTAGGCACTGATTGAGTGTTGTCAATACACCATACTAGGTGGGAGACCTTGTTTGGATAAAACCCCCGAATGCTGGGTGCACTACGAAATTTTTCCAGGGAAAAATAGACGAAATCATAAGTCCTCAGACCATGTTGATTGGTGGCATACCACGTCACGTAAAAGATATCCGCCCTTGTTATACCTCTTCTGATTCTGAGGACGATGAGGAGGATCACACACCGTTCAGAGATGATCCTGATCACTTACTGCCCCTTCAGGTGAGCATAGAAACACCACCAACAGAACCAGACGAGGGAATGATGGGACATACTGATGACAATAGTGAGGAGAGCGATGGACACAAGGAAGTAATGCCTCATCGAAATACTCGACAGAGACGAATACTGCCCACCCCCCGTGATTGCGAAACCCCGCGAGAAGGGATGATGGAGCATACCGAGGAGATGACGCCTCCGATTCTTCGGAGAAGTACCCGACAAAGACGGATACTGCCCCCCTGCCCTGATTGTGAGACACCGCCTATGGAACCACGAGACGGGATAATGGAACAGACTGGTAGTAATGATGGTGGTAATGAAGAAAACAGCAATGAGGAAGTGCTGCCCCCGATTCTTCGAAGGAGTACCCGCCAACGACGATTGCCCGCATGTCCTGTTTGTGATCATGAGATCAGGGGGAGTGTGGAGAAATGCGTGACTTACCTGGATAGACCACGTGCGGGTCGGTCACCGAAAATAAATAAAAAGAAAGAAAAGAAACGGTCAAGACTCTTATTTATAGAGTAGTGATCAGGTGAGTTAGAAGAATATGCAAATAGAGGTGAACGATTTTGCGATATAAAAAGCCTGTGTTGTTAAGAGGAGGGGCAGACTGTTGGCAGAAGTCAGTGCTGTCAGACGTGCTTTAGAGTTTTGTTATTATATGCTGTGTTCGATTGTTGGGAGAGAGAAAAGAGAAGAGGAGGAACCAAGAAGACATTCTGCAGAAGCCCAGGATCAAATTCAGAAAATGCATCAAGCTCACAAAGCATAGATTGACGACCAAAACTCTACTGAAAAAAGATTGGCATACAAAACCTGCAAAGGGAAAGTGCAGAGGACACTACGACAGATGAAAGAGAAATGGTGGACCGCACATGCAGAAGCTGTTCAGTCAGCATTCAACAGAAAGGACACAAAAGCTTTTTATGAAGGTATAAGGAAGGTTTTCGGTCCTCAAGAATCAGGAGTTTCGCTAATTTTAGCAGAAGACGGGACATTACTGACAGACAAGGACGGTATCTTGAGACGCTGGAAGGAACATTTTGAAACAGTGTTAAATTCTTCTTCGATAACAGACGATGAGATTATAAACTCAATCGAGCAGGTTCCCGAGAGATCAGAACTATCCGTGTTACCAACTCTCCCAGAAGTCCTTGCAGCAGTTGAACAGATATCATTGGGTAAAGCACCAGGAAATGACGGTATACCACCGGAAGTCTACGGATATGGTGACCATAAACTGGCCAGAAAGCTACATGCACTTTTCGTGTCCATTTGGACATCTGGAAAAGTCCCACAGGACTTTAAAGATGCATCAATTTACCATCTTTATAAAAATAAAGACTTGAGGAATTCCTGTGACAATCATCGTGGCATATCTCTGCTCTCAATTGCTGGAAAAATCATGGCCAGACTAATAATCAACAGATTAATCAGACATCTTGTAGATGAGATATATCCCGAATCGCAGTGTGGTTTCCGCTCTCTTCGGGGTACAATAGATATGATCTTTTCTCTGCGACAGGTCTCTGAGAAAGTTCGAGAAAAGAACCAAGAGCTATACATAGTGTTCACTGATCTTACTAAAGCCTTTGACACTGTCAACCGAACTGCCCTATGGAAAATCCTTAAGAAAATTGGTATACCTGACAATATGCTCAAAGTTATAACATCCTTCCATGATGACATGAAGGCTTCAGTAATGTCCAATGGGGACTCTTCTGAGCCTTTCAATGTGACCAATGGAACAAAACAAGGTTGTGTAATGGCTCCAGTATTATTCGCACTTTACTTCTCTGTTATGCTGAAATATGCATTTGCAGATGTTGACACTGGCGTTCATTTCCAATTCCGTACAGATGGTGGGATTTTTAATCAACAACGCTTCAAAGCGAGAACACTTCTCCGAAGAACCATTATAAGAGATTTGCTGTTTGAAGATGATGCTGCCCTTGTCGCGGCTTCTCGGGAGGAGGCTCAACATCTTGTAAATCGGTTTTCTACTGCATGTAAAGCCTTTGGCTTGACAATCAGTATAAAGAAAACGGAAGTTATCTACCAGCCACCATCTACACCAAAACAAGTACAGGGTGTTAAACAGAAACAAACCGTGCACAATTTTCCTCAGATGTCGATTCAGGTAGATGGGAAAAACCTAAAGTATGTTAACAAGTTTACATACTTGGGAAGTGTGGTTGATTCAAGTGCATCTCTCGACCATGAAGTTATCAACCGTATCTCCCAAGCAAGCAGCGCCTTTGGCAAGCTGCACACAAGATTATGGAATGTTCGGGGTTTAAGCCTGAAAACAAAAATTCATGTATATAAGGATGTGGTACTGTCCACACTTTTGTATTTCGCAACTTGACGTCTTCCATAAGAGATGTCTACGCGCCATTTGCGGTTTTACTTTGAAAGATAAAATATCAAATGCGAAATTATTCACACTTTGTAAAATCAGCAACATCGAAAGCTTCTTAATCCAGTCGCAGCTTCGATGGGCGGGTCATGTGATGCGAATGGATGATAATAGGATACCGAAGCAACTCCTGTATGGCCAATTACGTGGGACAACCATGGTTGCGTTACAAAGACAAAATAAAGTCTAATTTGCAGGTTCTAAATATTGAATATAACAACATTGAACTAACTGCAAAAGACAGAAGGAAGTGGATAGAAATGTGTGACAGAAAAATCAAGGAGTTCTCGGCGTTTTACATGGAAAAACTAAAAGAAGCGAGAGTCAAGTCAAAAAATAACACTGAGCAGTGTGGAGCTAAATTCTCGCATTTATATGTCTGTCACCACTGCGATCGCCATTGCAAGTCTCTAGCAGGACTAAAGTTCCACATACGTCTAAGTGAATGTCGACACGCTGAGTTCTAGACCTACAGGTCAATTGTCGGAGTCTCATACGTCGAAAATCGACGGAGAGTCCATCATATATATATATATATATATATATATATATATATATATATATATATATATATATATATATATATATAATTAGAAACAAATAAACATTTCCGGAGAAAACATTGGAAGTAGTTTTGAATTACACACTATTGTCGTTAATATTTACGTCTTTCAACTCTAAATGACCAAGGAGGACAGAGCCCCTCCCTAAAACTTCAAAAATGAGTATTTGATTTTAATAAAATTTAAAACACAAAAATAAGACACAGCGATTTCATCTCTTTCAGTTTTTTTTTCTGACTATATAAGTAAATTAAACGATAGATGGTTCATGTAATACTATGAGAGTAATATGATTCTACTTGCATTGAAAAATGCAAAGTCGTGATCCTCATTGAGTGTCGAGCAACTTCGGGTCTTTCTGCTAGTTTAATATTGAATTTACTGTTTGAAAAGCAGGAAATTTCTCAAACACTAATTTATTTTTAAACAGTGATTTTCGTATGAAATATAGTCACTGTTTGACGAGTAACAGTTGTTTTGGGTCATGTTCCTTTCAAAGTTGTCACAATATTATTAAACTGATGCTTTGTGATATTAAAAAAAAACATTTCTGTAACATATTGTCAGCCACGAATTCAGACTTTCCTCTTTGAAAAGATCAATGAAATGCCTTTAAAAGTTTGAAAATTATTTTCTGCTGCTTCTGGACAAAATCAAAATCGGATACAATAAATTTTAAACAAAATGGAAGTTGGACAACAAAAATTACAATCTCGAACTTTTTTTTCTTTTCTAGTGATCAACTTGTAAAAAATGTATTTTCTCAAATAAATGCAGATGCGCGGATATAAAATCATGAGAAGTGACGTCATCGATGGGGAGAGGGATAGAATTATGAAAAGACACGAGAAAACAGTCGAAATTGCAGGAGAGACGTGGAAAACGTTCTATATCGCAGGGGTGACGTCACAGCTTTAACGACGAAGAAGTAAATGACGATGTACATTACAAAAAACAGGTCGGAGTTATTTCCTGTTCTTTTGTCCACTTTACGTCTGAGGACACAATGCGGGTTGGTCCGCAGACACGTTCAGTTTCAAGAAAAAAATGAATAGTGATGGCAATACAATAAAAGTTGGACAATAAAAATCACAACCTCGAATTTCTTGCTTTTCTAGTGATCATCTTGTAAAAATGTATTTTCTCAAATAAATTTTAGCGTGATTTTGGAAACTGGATATGTTTTAGACAAAGGTCAAGAAGAGATTATGGAGTTACTCGACTTTTTAATACACAGGAATCTTGTGAGAATAGAAAATTATAGAAATAAGGCTAAAATGACATCAGACGTACAGTTTAGATATTGCCTTTATTTATTGAGCTTTAAGTCTGTAATTGAGTTTATATATCCCTCTTTTCTCTCTCTATCTCTCTCTTTCTCTCTTTCTCTCTCTCCCTCTCTCGCACGCCTCTAGCTCTATCTTTTTCTCCGATTCCATTATAATTTGACTTGTTAGCTAGTTGGAGACTTATTGAGACTAATATAAATAAATCATTTATCTTAGAAATTCCGTGTAGAATTACTCTAATTGGAAAGTCAAAATTATTATGTGAAGTATACTGTGCACTTGCATACAGAAAAATCATAACTCATATTTCAGATGATAACAACACGCACGCGACGATGACCCTGAGTCAACAAGTTATGACCTTAAGCTTTTTGAAAAATAGTGTTAGTTGACCTTCGTGTAAATGATTACAGAGCAGTAAATTCGCTGATAACTAACGCAATTATTTAAAATAAATGAGTATTGTGAAGAATCTTTGGCATTAACTTAATCGATAAATAAGTCTTTCTGATACTGAACATTATTTTCAGAACATCTCATTACAAAAAAAAAACAGACTAGAAAACACGTGTGACGTTTCTGAATTTTTGAGATGAGGATTTATTAATCGTATTGTTTTTATTCATCGGACTACTGTTCTCATCTTGCGTGCGATTTTCACAACGTTTCGGTCGATGTAACCTTCGACCTTCTCTAGGTGTATCTTGTCAAACTCGGGAACGTTTCCGTCGAACACGGGAATTTGAACGGAATTTCGAGCGGTACATTTTATTTACATCACGGTGTACCGTGCTCCTGTTCCGTTAGTCATGACTGGATAGAGGTCCTAATAATTCGAAATTGTATTTTTCAGTCGCTCAATCTGAGGATTGAACCTTTAATCTTCAGGAAAATATCACTTTTTATAATTGATTTTTCTAAATACTCTAACCACTGCTCTTGAGGTTTAAAGGTCCAATTCTCGGTGGGCGACCGAAAAATGCAATTGCGAATTACTTAGGACCTCTATCCAGTCATGGCTGACGGAACAAGAGCATGCTACCCCCCGTGGTGTAAATAAAGGTTTCCGCTCGAAATTCCGTCCAAATTCCCGATTTCAACAAAAACATTCCTGAATTCGACAAGATACATCTAACAGAAACTAATGAAGTGCAAATTCTCAGTAGAAACAAAAATTTATGTTCTTTTAAAATCGTGAACTCTATAGATGTACAAGAAGTTTTAAGATGGCTCAGTAATTTTTAAACCTCGTTCTAGCGGGATTTGAGTATGAATGTCTAATTCATATATCGCAGCCACATTGTTGATGGCTGACAGAATGAGAACATGCTACACACGTGAATTCTATAAAGAGCTCCCCTTCGAGATTCGATACTAATTCGCGTATTCAACAAGATGATACCTGTGTTTATATGATGCACCTGTATAAACATGTATTACATTATAAAGGTTGATATGACTTAAATTAAAATTACTAAACCAAACCAAACCCCATAAATAAATATTTTAAGATACAAAGATCTTGAAGCATAAAGAAAGTTTTCCAAAATTACTGCATTCAACATTATTTTACCCGAAAACGATTGGCGAAGCAAACCAACTAAACTATATTTCTCTGTGTGATCATGGTTTCATTGGATTTAGGAAATGATATGTAAAAAACAAAAAGATGAATGCAAGTTTCTTATAAAACAACAAAACAATTTTTCAGTTCTTGGGGCAATTATTTTGTTTTGCTTTGTTTTCGGTTATCCGTTCATCATATAAATTACGTTGCATTTTCCCCCTTAGATTCCCACTTGGTTTAACGCACATAGATATAAAGATATAAATAAGCCAAATAAAAATGTCTTCCTCAATGCGTCCTCTAATTGTATGAAAGTGTTTGTCTGTCGGTCTTTCGGTCAATTAAACTTACGTTTATAATAATACTAGTCTACCCGTTGGCTCTTGAAGGGTAAGATGAAAAATGTTCAAAATGAAAAGTGATTTTGAGATTATATTGTCTTTTATTTTCTTGAGAATTTTTTTTTTTTACGTGATGAGTGAAAAAAGCAATATTTAGGAAGCCCCCAGGGCACTACTGAAGCACTAATTAAAATCAAGGAGGTCTTACTAAAAGCACTATTAAATCAAGTTTATACCTCCTCCTGCTTAAAGAGATATATTTTTAGTAACTTTAACAGACCTGGATAACTACGAAGGGATGCCTGTGCGTGAAAATTTTGGGGGCAGAAAGTTCGCAATCTCCTACCACACCTCTCCTGAGTCGACGTTGTTAAATACCAGTGGCAAGTGAAGTGTATATACAAGGCGACTGGAAACAAATGCCGAGATAACCAGAGAGCACATTCAGCGCCTAGAATTCCCCATCTGGTACTAACCAGGCTCAACTTCGGTCAATGTTGCTTAACTTCGGTCCTTTCACGAGAACCGATGTGTCAACGCGATTATGCCATATATATTTTAAGTAAGACAGAAAAAAATAAATAAATCGTCAGAATCCCCATACGCGCTACTAAAAGCAGTAAATAGGCTTAAAAATATGATTATACTTATATATTATATATTTATATTTAAATCAGTTTTTTTTTTAAGACTACGGGATTAAATTACATTTATTTGTAAAGAAAAACGTTAAAATACATTAAAACAAAAAATAGTGTTGACCTCGTCTATGCTTTGAATATCGGACTTAAAACAAGGCGGCTATAAAATAGGTAAGAAGACGAATTTTTGAAACCGGAAGCCACAAACCGGATAGACGATTTCAACGCCCAAGCAAAAAAGCTGATTTGAGTTTTATAATTATCTAGATTTACAACGTTAAACACTCAAATCGAATGGACACATCTTAAGAACACCATCTCTTGTTTATTTGTTTTAAGGAACAACTAACGCGCGACAACTATTCTTACTAAGTCATAAAACATTTATGTATGTTAATAAAATGCGCCGTGTTATCATTTGTCTTACATATAAAATTATAATGTCGGAGATTTCAAGATTAGTTATCGATAACGAAGAACTGAGTACCAAATATTGCTTTTGACATGGAACCACGCCTTTTTTTTCTCTATGTTCTTTGCAAGTATATAGTATTCCACAGAATATGCTCCAACAAAATTCGATCGATGCATCTGTTTGTAACATAGCGAGGATGCGCGGATATAAAATCATGAGAAGTGACGTCATCGATGGGGAGGGAAAGACTATGAAAAGACGAGAAAACAGTCGAAATCGCAGGAGAGGCGTGGAAAACGTTTTACATCGCAGGGGTGACGTCACAGCTTTAACGACGAAGAAGTAAATGACGATGTACATTACAAAAAGCAGGTCGGAGTTATTTCCTGTTCTTTTGTCCACTTTACGTCTGAGGACACAATGCGGGTTGGTCCGCAGACACGTTCAGTTTCAAGAAAAAAATGAATAGTGATGGCAATACAATAAAAGTTGGACAATAAAAATCACAACCTCGAATTTCTTGCTTTTCTAGTGATCATCTTGTAAAAATGTATTTTCTCAAATAAACTTTAGCGCGATTTTGGAAACTGGATATGTTTTAGACAAAGGCCAAGAAGAGATTATGGAGTTACTCGACTTTTTAATACACTGGAATCTTGTGAAAATAAAAAATGATAGAAATAAGGCTAAAATGACATGAGACGTACAGCGCGTGCTGTTGTTAGGCAAGAGTTAAGCAGTCCTAACATTGAGGTCCTTTGGCCAGATTCAAAAGCTTGCAGATCGATGGCAGTCCAAACGAGAAAGATAAAAAAAAAGGAGTTACGAATATTTATAAAATTAACAAGTATTTAGTTCGTTTGTTTCTTTTTGTTAATACATCACGTCACTTCAATACACGAATATACGAGTTGCCTGAAATAAGTTTCCAGAGTGTTACGGGTGCGCACTTTTATTGCTAGTACACACAAAACTCTAGTTCCTTTTGAAGTAATCTCCTTCGACTGCAATGCACTTGTTCTACCGTTCAAAAAATTCTGGAGAGCATCATGGCAGTTTTCTTGTGTGAGCGTGTGAATAACTCTTGTCACGGCCTTTTTCATCTCCTCAGTGTTCTCATGGCAACAGCCTCTAAGTTTTTCCTTGAGCTTAGGTAATAACCGAAAACAAGTCATCAGGAACAAGGTCTTGATTATATGAATTTTTGACCAATCAGGGTTCGGTGTAATAAAGCTTATTTCTGCCAGTTTCTTGGAGCCCCTTAAAAATAAAAAGAAACAAAAAGAACTGTTTTCGGCAGACAGACCGAGGATTCTGATAGCATGCACGTAGAGCGAATATAGTAGCACACACAACATAATGTCTCACGCACCAATGGACTATTGCTGGACACTCTTTTTCTCATCTCGTCTGAAACACGTCGTCTATCTCTCCCCCCTCACTCTCCCAATTCCTTACTTTCTTCCCTTCTTTTTTGTAACGACTGCCACATTTGCGCACAAAAAAAGGCTCATATCTTTCGTTTTAATGTAAAAAAAAAAAAGTTTATTTTACATTTCTTCGTAGTGTATTTTGTAAGAAAAAAAATGTAAGGAAAAATTAAAGATGGCGCCCGACTCTCTCTTTAACACGGTAAGATATCCTCAACACGGCACAAGAAGCAACAGCCACACGATTCCCCAGCCAACTCAATCGTCACTGCCCACGTCTTTCCCCTCACCCGCTTTTATCGTCGTTCTAGGCCGGCTAAATTTGCATATTCCGAGAATTCGTGTGACTTTGCGAGACATCATACTTTACAAAAGACGGCGGTCGCCATCTTGGTCCCTCTTTTCTATTTTTGGTCGGTAACGCTGAGCTGGTCTCGAGGTAAGTCTTTTTCCCCTCATCCGTCTCTCCCACGTACCCACACAACACGCAAACACGCGGGCGCTTATCTCCTGGATGCACGTTACACTCTCCCCTGATCTGATGATCACATAGAGAGCACTGGGGGGGGGTGGCCTTTTAGTGCGTGTGCTTCTGCGAAGAGGTACATTCACTGTTTCAGATTCGGGCTCTGGATCTGGTTCCGCCTCATCAGATGAAGTATCGCTATCAGTCTCTGGAAGGGGCTCACTGAATCCGTGCATCGGCAGCTCATCGCTAGACGCTTCACTGCTTTCTTCTGTAGTTGTATGACGCACCTCGGTAGCTGGGCGAAGATCTCGCACATGTCGTGGGGTTCCATCGACCAAAACAGACTGCTGGCTAATCACTCCAGATATGTGTCCTCGCTTAAACTTGTCGGTGCACCGATTTCCTGGAGGCCGCACCCACACTGGATCTCCCACTTCATATCTGTTATATGTTCCCTTGTCGGTTGGCTGCGTAGTGTTGATTCCCTTCACTCCGACTCGGTACGTGTAAATAGCATTCGCAGGTGCGGTTGAAGGGGACGTCCCGTCCTTTGGCGTAATGTTGTACCAATATGTTGCTTCCGCAATAGTACATCGCTTCCTGGCAGCAATTCTCTTGATGCTGCGATGGCTTCTTTCAGCAATGCCATTTCCTGATGGCACATACGCACATCGCAACCGTAGACGGACGCCCCACTCATCTAACAACTGCCGGACTTGCTGGCTACAAAACGCTGCATCATTGTCAGTCAGGAGCTCTTCCGGCGCACCTCGCTCAAAAAAAAATGGATGATAGGTGGCGAACAACATTTGCTGAATCCTGTCTGGTCATCTGCCGCCACACCGCAAATCTCGTAGGCCCGCAATCAATGAGAGTTAGAAAGGGCTTGCCACTGTAATGGGTAATATCCATGGCCAGCCGCTGCCACACACTCTCAACTTCCAAGCAACCCTTCTCCCATCGCTCTGGTGCAGGATCAATAGACTGGCAAGCCTCACAATTTCTGACGATCTGTCTGACATCCATCTTGGTCACTGCTGGGTATGCACGCCTCACAAAATAAAGGGTCCCCTTGATACCCGGATGTCCGCTCTGTGCATGAATTTTTTGTATTTGACATGAGTCGATTGCAACTGCACAAGATCGAGCAGTAATCTCCATTCCCATCTTCGCGGCTTCATACCATTTGTGAGGTACACGGGTCAGTTGGTCAGCACGATTACAATGTGATGGCACCAGAGTGACGCTCAGTGATAGCCCATACTCAGATACCAGGTTTTTTAGCGTGTCTAGCCTTCTCCGTATTAACATTTCGCTTGCTGCCTTGGTACGGATTCGTGTCCGTCCTGAAAGTGTGTCAGACACCCAGTGGTAGACACAGAGAGAATCTGTGTACAAGGTCAACTTCTTAGACTGCCACTGCAGGGCCAGATTTACCCCCTTTACAACAGCGTCCAGCTCTGCCAGGTTGATATGCTGAGAATCTGTTACGGGCCGCAGCCAACACGCATCCTCGAACACGTTTCCTCCTTGCTCCAATGATACTCCCAACGCCAAAGAACTGGCATCAACCCACACACCTACGTTGTCTCCATTAACACACCACCGCCCACAGGCAGGGTCCTTCTTGTTCACTCTCTCCAGTGTCTCTTTAATCATCAGAGTTAGTAGGACATCATCGGATATGTCATCCCAACCCGTGGTTGTTAAATTTGCTCTGCGTTTAATCACACCAACAGCTGCGCGGAGCCAGCCACAGACCGGTAAGTGACCAACAAGTTTTCCACACCAAGAAAAAACGGTCCGCCTTGTAACGAGGTTGGGGAGGCTTGGAATTTCACTGCCACGCCTCCATTGTAGGGTGCCATCCTCTTCATAAACATCCAATCCCAATACACGTGCTCCTTCCCTTAAACGTTCGGGATTCTTGCATTCCAGACCAAACTGAGCCAACTTTTCTTTGACACACGACGCAGACTGTACATCTTCATTGACGTATACGTCATCAATGTAAGCTGACGTTGAGTCCCTCATGGGCTTTTCTTGGGACAATACTGTGTTGACAATAGTCTTCATGATCTGTGGTGCCACATTTAGGCCGAAGCCAAGGCGTGTAAGGCAGTACCTCTGCCCCTGGAACCAAACTGTCTGGAACGGCCACAACGTCTCATCAACTCGCACCTATAAATAGGCTTTTCGTAAATCCAATATTGAGACATTAGTGCCTTTCTGACGCCATTCCCTCAACTTACTGGCGCATATGTCAGCATCGGCAGTGTAGGCTTCAATATGCTTGTTAAGCTCCCTATAGTCCAGCACGGGCCGTACTTTCGACTTGTTATGCTGGACTACTGCCATCAAGGGTATTAGACCCTTCGGAGGCCCAAGCTTGTCCTCAGGGTAGGGGATTAACCAGCCATCTTGGATCCACGCCTTTAGTTCCCTTTCGTATTCTGCTCGGGCCTCACTGGGTATAGGGTACTCTGCAACCCCATTCTTGAGTTTAATCGGTGCCATTCCCTCGGTCCACTTCCAAGATGCAATCCAGGCCCTCTTGCGCGAGTCGTAGTCCACTGTAAAATCCGGCCGATCGATATGGAGCGCTGCACACACCGGGGCCTCTAAGAATCGCACCTTTCCATCTCGATGAATTGCGACTCCCCCCAGCGCCTTGATGGCATCGTATCCGAGCAACAGGTCAAACCCCAGGAGATTTCCTTGGGTAACGAGCACATTGATCTTAGTGGCTGCACCGGTGTCCGTGTAGATCTTGACAGTTCCAGCTCCACAGCATGTCTGGGTCTCGCCTCCTATCGTGGTGACTTTGATCTTCCTCTTAGTCCAACTTGGACACAGCCTGGTGCTCACTATAGTATGCGAACAGCCTGAGTCGAGAAGTGCTGAGCAGGGTATCCTGTTTACGTAGACGGTTATTACTGGTTGCGCCTTGTTCAAATTTTGCTCGGGGAGCAGGGCGGCGCTGACGTCCTCTCCCCTGATACGTTTCCCGCACAGTTTTGGGCTAGATGCCCCAAACCGCCACACTTAAAACAGCGCACACGCCCCCTGTTGGTGCAATTCCTTGCAAAATGTCCGCGTCGGCCGCAGCGAAAACATTTCCCATTGCTTGCAGGGTTCTGATTCGGAATCTCCCGAGCGCCAATCTGGCCTGTCTGTGTCGCCATCACAACTGGTTCCCCCAGGTCCTCCTCATCTTTGATGATGGCTCGAGCACGTTCCATCAAGTGTTCCATGGTCGTTGTTGAAACGCTGGTTGAGGCTCTCAGTAGCTACTTCACCCGAGTGTGAAGGCCTGCCACAAACGCGTACGCGAGCGTCCGCTCCGACACCCCTCCACCGGACAGAACTGCGAGTTTCTTTAACTCAGCGAAGAAAACGTCCACGCTTTCCTCCGGTAGAAGTTTTCGGGAAGCAAATTTTTCATAGGCCGTACAAGGATCCATGGCAAATGCCTTGTACAGCGCAGCTTTAATTGCGGTGACATCTCCCTTTTCGGCAGCACTGAGTTGCTGATATACACTCAAGGCACCCCCAGCCAATCTCAGGGGAATTACAGTGTGTACCCTTTTCACCTCACAAAGGTCGCACGTCAGCTCGACCCTTTCAACCCAGTCGATGATGGACGTGGACCAGTCAAACTCGGGTATGAGCTTTAAGTCAAATTTCGACTCGGTCATAGTCCTAGAGGCCAAATGGCCGAGATAGCTTGTAAGAAAAAAATGTAAGGAAAAATTAAAGATGGCGCCCGACTCTCTCTTTAACACGGTAAGATATTCTCAACACGGCACAAGAAGCAACAGCCACACGATTCCCCAGCCAACTCAATCGTCACTGCCCACGTCTTTCCCCTCACCCGCTTTTATCGTCGTTCTAGGCCGGCTAAATTTGCATATTCCGAGAATTCGTGTGACTTTGCGAGACATCATACTTTACAAAAGACGGCGGTCGCCATCTTGGTCCCTCTTTTCTATTTTTGGTCGGTAACGCTGAGCTGGTCTCGAGGTAAGTCTTTTTCCCCTCATCCGTCTCTCCCACGTACCCACACAACACGCAAACACGCGGGCGCTTATCTCCTGGATGCACGTTACATATTTCTTTTTTATTCATTCTTCCGGGGAATTATGCAAATCCCCAACAAGTGTTAAACCAAAAATAACCTAAACAAGAAATCGTTTACCAGAAGTGGTCTATGGAAGATATTTGATAATCGGCATCGAAGAATTCTCGCGTTATATTATTCAAATTTATGAAGCTGCTGATTGAACAGTTGACGGGTTACAACACGTATTATAGATGGTGTATATGTTTACATCCTAAGCGAGATATACGGAAATGCAAGAGTACGAGAGCGTGACATTATTCCGTTATATTTACAAAATGTGTTCAATACGAGAAACGAGACCCACGAAACCGCTACGATATTACCTAAGCAGTATACTTCCAAGAAAGTGCCATGCGGTAAAAGACCGAAACGTGTGCAAATAAAAAAAGAACCCTTTAGATGGTATGAGATTAAATAACTATGTTGTAGGAAGGAAGACAGTGCCTGCGAAAGTATGCCTCGTAGGACTAAACCAAACTCCTATCCTTACATCATCAACGCTCTGATCCCCATCTGGCATCAATTGTGATGGATGGCTCTCGTCTGGGTGAGGCCCCGTGTTTTGACAAGCTTCTGGGTTTGACCTTTACTCCTGATCTGGAATGGAACACGTACATCAAGTCTGTTGCCAAGGTCGCTGGAAAGATGGTGGGATCCTTCTACCGCTCCAGAAGATATCTCACTACTGATGCAATTCTCTATCTATATAAAAGCCAAGTACGTCCAAGGATGGAATACTGTTGCCATATCTGGGCAGGAGCTGCCAAAAACAGCCTATCCTGCCTTGACAGAGTACAAAATAGACTTCATGGCTTAGTGGGGGATGCCCTTTTCTCTACCCTGCAACCCCTCTCTCACAGAAGAGACGTTGCGAGCCTATCCTTGTTTTATCGTTATTTTCATGGCAGGTGCTCGTCTGAACTCCAATCCCTGGTCCCCCCTCGCCAATCTTTCACGAGAAACACCCGTCTAGCTGAATCCACTGTCAAAAGTTTCCCCCACTCTATATCTGTGCCTAAATCAAAACGCGGATTCCATGAACAAAGCTTCTTTCTTAGAACTGCACGCCTGTGGAACTCTGTTCCGTCTGCCTGCTTCCCTCCGGACTACAACTTGGATGTCTTCAAGTCTAATGTTAACAAATTCCTAAGGAACCGCCCCCTTAAGTAAACATTCCATCAAATCTCCACACTAACGTAATGTACTTGCAATAACCCTTATCCCTGAGTGACTTCCGGGCCTTGATAAGTGGTGATCACTGTGTAAAAAAAAAACAAAAAAAAAACTAATACCTATACCACAGTCCGACAGAACAAGGATAATCGAAGTGACCGCTCTCTGTCCAATTGACTCTCCAGGATATATTATGTAATGGTATTTAGAAGAGGGAATGATCCAATGATGTTGACCGTACACATTAGTCTCTTTCCGCTCTGGCTAGATATCATTTCAACCAACACCATTTTCATTATTATTTCATTCCGCAACGTCCAAGTTTTGATGAAAATAAATAAAATAAAACACGCTATGAACAAAATAAATACATGCGTTTATTTCTTTAGATAAATAAATTCTTTATGTACTTTTAAGCAAATAAATATATGTTAATAAACATTCGCGTACACTGTCTATTAATAACTAGTTTTATTTTTTGTTTGTCTGTTTGTTTTTAAATTAATGAGTCATTACTTTTAATGTTTCAAAAGTTGTGGGGAGTTTCTGATTTAGGGGTGTCACTGGTTTTAGTTGATGTCAGTTTTAGGGATGGTTTCTTTGGTGGTTTTATAGGGTCAAAGTACGATGAGTGGGCTTCTAAGAAATATTTTCCTCCCAAATAAGACGCTATGCCACCTTGATATAGGGGGGATACTATATGTTGCAAGGATACTATATAGGGAGTTGAGCAGCAAATGCATGTTCACATTACACTTGAACTTCTGCATGCCAGTACAGTTGGGAAAGCAGGAAGAAATTATTACAGTAGAAAGCTTCTTATATCTAGGGTTCCTTACTGTGTAGGGGTGGGACGTTGCTGCTTGTCGGGTTTGATGGGGGTATTGACGTCAGGAGGGTACAAGAGTGTGTAGTTCATCAGAACATCCATCATTAAAATACTTGTAAAACTGATTAAGTGATGCAACATTTCGTCGAGGTTGAAGCCTAGATGACAGTTCAGGACCTATCAGGTTGGCGACTGCTTTTTCAACTCTTCCCAGAAGGGAGAGACATGTAGCGGATGAATCAGCCCAAAATGTGACAACAATACTCCATACATGGACGAATGGTGGCCTTATAGAGGTAATTGGATGTGTGAAAATGAGAGACATTTTATACGACAAAATAAAACGAAATAATGATTTCAGAAGAATACCTTCAGAAAGGAGATGTTTTATATGTTTAAAATATAAGTTCACGGCAATAGAAACAGATATCGAATAATTTAGAGTTCTTGTAAAACAAAGGGGATTCATTAGTTGAGATATCGAGGAAGTCAGTCGAAGGTTTAAGGGCCGTGCGTTACACGGATCCAAAAGTCCAAATCAAAACTTCTCTGCTCAATGATATAACTTATATATTAAAAAAATGTGTTAATAAAAAGCAATGTCTAATGTTGTTTTTATATTAGTGGGTTCGTTGGTTGTTTTTGTTTTACGGCATATCAACCCTTTTCGGGTTATTTAATGCCGAATCCAGTGATTTTGGTAAAGTTTTTAATAGAATATATTTGTTTTTGTTTTTTGTTTTTCAAGTCAGTTTCTATTCAACCTATATTTGGGACCCTAACAGGTACTACCACTCCGGGTCAGACTCGACTTGGGAGCAATGCCAATTAAAGGGTGGCTCCACACTCCCCCAAACCCGCAAGCTGAGGCCTTACCATCGGATATATTTTAAGGTCATATCCAGGATCTTTTATATGAGAAATTAAGGTAAGTGAGTCAGGTTGGAATGTTTCAGTTGGTTTTAAATGAGCAAACCACAACGAAGAGATTCAAGCAGTTTGTTCGTTTTCCGCATTTGTAAGTGTGAGTATGCGTAAGTTGACATGCTAATAGGCTCAAAATCCGACGAAAAAGCGCCGAGAACGCCAGTCCGTGGGTTTTGGTTTAAGTTGTTCATAAAAGAAAAATCTAGCTTTAAAATATCATTTTTAATGACCGTTGCAAATAAATTCAGAAACCTCTGTGATTGGTTAACAATTATTTGTTTTTACTTCTGCGCAGAAGATGTGCGCACAAAAAAATTTACACCTATTTTGTTTTGGGCACCGAAGGTGCTACACACTTATTTAGGTCATAGGACTATTCGAGGATCAGAGCTAACTAGTATTTTTTTAGGAAGGCAGTGATAATTGAAATTAAGCAAAATGTTTTTTTTATATATAGAATTGTTGTTTTTCTCTTTTACGTTGAGGAACATATTTGAATATTGCAAACGAAAAGAAATAAAAAGCAATAACAAATGTTTGGTGCGGTTAAGGCCAAGAAATGGCTGCGTTCAGACAGATCTGGTAGCAATAGTTCAATGAGAGTAAAAGTCTGCTCTCTATAGTGGGAAGAAAGTAAAAACTGTCTCAGTCTAGAAGAATTTCTATGTTAGTGACTAAGAACAGACTAGATGGAAATACGCTATCAAAAAATACTACACTTTAATGATAGAAAACAGGCGAGCCTATCATCTTTATTTGGGTAATATAAGTTTTCTCAAATCCATTTAAGTTATCGATGAGCCCCCTAGAGAAATATCTCTGAATGCATCAGGTTTTTTTATTAATATTTACTGCCTTTTATGGATAAAGCCAAATCTTCTACTTTTGGATGTACTTTTTATAAGTTTTAGCCTTCGGTAAGATCAGTCTATTGTGAATACACTGGCTTTTCACACAATGCACTTCGCGTGTATTCTGCTATCGTCTTGTCTCGCGGGAAATGTGCGTCAAGCGAAACGCACCAGACAATACTTCAAGACAAAGAGTTTCTAGGCCTCTGTAAGCTATTTTTTTATTTGTTGCTACGAATATCTGGGAACAGTAAAACGTGTTTCGCTCATTTATAGGTTCGGAGGTGAAGGCACTTTCGGAAACACAACTAAAACTTGATAATACAGGCGACATAACTCAAACAATAAAAAAAATATCACACACACATATACATGTAATAGAACACGGACGGGTGTATAATACAGCTGTATGTTATTACTAGGACTGTAACAAGAGAATATTCTTATCATTGTTTTGGCTCTCGAGTATATATCCGACACAGTTAGACACAGTTAATCAATCGAGAACCACACCACTCTATCTAAAAACATATAAGATATTCACTGATATATACTCGAGAGTCAAAATAATTAAAAGAATATTCTATTGCCATGGCCCTAGGAATTAATGAGCCGTGTGCGAAATAATGTCAAGGTAAGGAAAAAAGACTATAAAAAGGGGAGAGAACACGTTAGAGAACACGGTCGCGTGATAGGACAGAGGTTAGAGAGAGGGGGCACAATAACGTTTAATTCGGGAAAGTACTTAGAAATAAATGATGTTCTTACAAAAAAAACAAGGTAGTCGAGTTATAACTTGCCCTGTATTCCTTGCGATGTACTCTGCTATAATATGTTGGGTCCTGAAATATCTACATGTTAACCCGTGCGTAAACGTAGCGTGCACTGTTACCCCCACCATATATATATATATATATATATATATATATATATATATATATATATATATATATATGTGTGTGTGTGTGTTAGGTCATGTCATATGCTACTGGTACCATGTAACCCAGTACTACCTGCCTCCTGGTCGGGTCACCGGCGACTAAACTGGTTCCCTCACCAGACTTGTTTGGTGAGGAGGGCGGCTAGTCTCCCTGAAGGATTAAAAACAAGACCTTCCAAAGGGCGAATGAACTCTTTTTCTGGGTCAACAGCCAACCAGCACCGTGTATATTTGTGTGAGTGTATATGTGTATTGGGGTGGAGAGGGCTCCCGTAAGCCGTGGTGAAGGCAACCTTTCTAGGAGAAGCAAATCTCTGATTTAAAAAACCAAAAAGCGGAAGACCATTACCCGCATTAAGCTGGTCTGAAGTTTAATTTGTTGCTGGCTATCTTGCTCTTGCTTGTTGCTGGATCTCAACATTTTGAACCGAGAGAGAGACTTAGCTGTCGTACAAAGCTAAGACTCTGTAACATCATATTTGTATAGATACTCCCTCAGGCATTTGGGCTCATGGATTTTAAATGTCTGGGGGAGTGGCACTCGTCTGACAATACGTTGCAATCATCATATATATATATATATATATATATATATATATATATATATATATACTCAGGCAGCAAGTCATTATTTATGCATGTCTTATTAAACACGACTTTTCCAGTTATTAACCGAATAGCGTTTAACATTACGCATACACTAACCGTATTCAACAATACATAAAAAATGAATAAATAAATAAATAATCTATAAATATAAAAGCGAAAATGTATGTGTGTTCGCTTTTTCTGTATGTCTACAAAAGGCTTCTTTGAGAGAAGCGGTCGGTCTCCTAACAACTTTTTAAAACTTTTTATATCACATATAAATCGTAATATCTCACAGTTAACAACGAAGCTCGCCTGTCTATTTAATTTGCTCGATTTCGGGAAGATAAATATTCAACATTTGTCGCTCGCCGCATGTGGGTTAGTCTTTTTCCTATAACATCTTGGGGGGGGAAGCGTTCAGCAGTAAATGAATACCATCCCGCAGTCAAACTTGACCTCATTAACTCATTAAAACGGGCACCTACCAAATCCAAGTAATTAAATAAATCCAAACATGTTTCCGTTAATATCTCGCGGTGGGGCAATGGTTAATGTCGCACTTTTTTTTTCACACTTTAATTTACAACTTTGCCTCAACGGTTCGGGTTCGATCCTCATACTTACTTTTTTAACCCCCCCCCCCGGAGTTTCCACGCACACCTCCAAACACCTGGGCAACGCCGGGTACCCCTCGCTAGTAATATATAAAATAAAAAATAAAATAAGAAAAGCTAAATTAAAAATAAATAATTCATCCCTACCCATCCCACCCCTACCTATATAACCAATATAAAATAAAACAGAATTAACTATAAATGCAAACGAGCCTCGATAAAGAACGTCAACAACAACAACTACTCCTTAGGATGATTTCTAAGGTTTGCTTGAATTCAGGGAATAACCGAAAGTCATAGGAAGCAAGGTCTGGACTACAGACAGGGTGATGAAATGTTTTGATGCATATTTTAGTCAAATACACTGTGACAAGAATGAAGTTGTGGACTGGCACATTCGTGCAAATCTTCTCCATCCTTAGTTCCGCACAATTAATTGTGTGTCAACTTCCCACACTAACATCAAGCTGTGAACTTATTGTCTCTATAGATACACGACGGTCCTTATCCATGGAACTCTGTATTTGGCCAATCACCTCTGTTGTCCTAACATCCCTATTCCTCCCAGCCATCTTATCATCCATCATAGACGCCTCACCTCCCTCGAATTCCTTAAACCATTAAAAGACTGATGCTCGATTCATACAAGATAATCCAAAAGCGGTTTAAAAGCATTTCATACATTTCTGTGCCATTTTTTTTTTCAAGTTTAAAACAGAATTCCATATTATATCGTTCACGTTCCGATTGCATTTTTTAAATTCCCCAGCTCTGACATGTGTTAGTATTGTGTAATCCGATTTGTGCTGTAGCTGTTCATTTGATCCTGAAATCATAAAAAAAAATTGGCTAGTCATTTCATACGATGTCTAACAAGAATATACTGAATTTCCAAGAGTCTGCAACAATTTTAAATGCATGTACAACAAAGTCTAGAAACTTTTTAAGCCACTTCGTTAAAATATGAGATGAATTATACATCCAGGTCTACAGTTTTAATCTCAGTGCATAGTTATAAGACCGGATAAATTGCAGTAAAAATCAACTAGTCTCAACTCGTTTCAAATGTAAATGTTCAAATACTTTGTCTCAAACATTTATTTATAAAGAAAATATATAAGATAAAGTAAGGGAGGTCATCCTTTGCTATTTTGGCGAAATATTCAATACCTACTTCCTTTTAATTAATTATATTGTTTAATTATCTTACGATAATATGTGTTTTATCGTATTAGTACAAATCTTGACACCGATGTATTAATTAACTGCAAATGTGTCATATGTTAATATATTGATAAATAAGCTGATGTTAATAACCGATTGAAAGTGAAAATCAAAAAAGCAACAAAGAGAAAACAAAATAAAATTAATTCATTTTTTATAACTGTTCCTAATGATGCGTAAGCCTCCGACTTCGTATACATATTAAGATATTTGCTTAGTTATGAAGGGCTTGATTGTGTGTGCATTCATATGGTGTTTCCATTATCTTATTCCAAATCTCGGTCAAGAGATATGTTTTAACTTTAATCTCATTTAAATCATCCATAAATATTTCAATTGTTATGTTGCAATATTACCACAAATTTATATTGTTTTAACTTTAATCTCATTTAAATCATCCATAAAAAATTTTAATTATATTGCAATATTACTACAAATTTATATAGTTTTTTTTTTATCCAAATGCCAATACAATAGAAAATACAATGGAAAAAAAGTAGATGATATCATTAAAAAACCGGGGTTTTAAATATCTTGTATATTATCAATAAGTAACATAGTCTTCACTAATAAAACATATTTAAATAATAGATCTTTACTAATTTATTTATCGTATCTAAAGATATATACTTTTTTTTAATATCGTACTCTTCCAATTACTTAAATCACACCTTTTGGTCAAGATCAAAGTGTAGTATCTGTTCTTCAGATGCTGCACTTCTATTTCTTGTTCTCTTTCAGTGGAGGAGAAATCCTTCACGACTGAGACAATTTTTATTTTTGTACCTTTTCTCCACGTTAAGAAACGATCCTGGTGTCTAACTCTGTCCCGTGGGGAGGCATAGTAAATAGGTACTTAAATCACAATTGATTATTTACCTAGTTTTATCTCTGTTAAACTACAGGCATTTTTGAAATTCCCCAGCTCTGACAGGTTTTAGTATTGTGTAATCCGATTTCTGATGTAGCTGTTCATTTGAACCTGAAATCATTAAAAAAGAAAATTGGCTAGTCATTTCATAAGATGTCTAACAAGAATATACAGAATTTTCAAGAGTCTGCAACAATTTTGAATACATGTACAACAAAGTCTAGAAACTTTTTTAAGATATGAGATTAATTAAGCGAATTGTTTTAGTTAATTAATTAATTAATTAATATGAGATTATCAAAGCGAATAGTTTTAATCTCATTACATAGTAATAAGACAGGATTAATTGTGGTCAAAATCAACTAGTCTCAACTCGTTTCAAATATGAATGTTTAAATACTTTTTTCCAAACTTTTACTTATAAAAAAATATATATGAGATAGAGTAAGGGGAGGTAATCCTTTGCTATTTTAGCTATTTTAGCGAAATATTCAAACCTACTTTCTGTTTCATAACGATAACATATTTCATCGTTTTAGTACAAATCTTGGCACTAATGTATTAACTAACAGCGAATGTAACATATGTTAATATATTAATAAATAAGCTGATGTAAACATAGGATTCAAAGTGAAAATCACATTTAATGCACAAAAGCAAACAAATAGAAAACAAAATAAAATGTATTCATTTAGTTATAGCTATTCATAACGATTCCTAGATCTCCTACTTCACATCAATTTACTTAGTTATGAATGATTTAATTGTGTGTGAATTTATATGCTGTTTGCGTTATCTTTTTCCAAATCTTTCGTATTTGTCGAGACATAGGTTTCAACTTTAATCTCATCTAAATCATCAATAAAAATTCCAATTATTGTGTTGCAATATTTCTACAAATTTATATTGTTTTTTTTTGTTTAAATCCAAATTCCAATACAATGGAAAATGTCTACTGAAGTAGATTATAACATTTCAAAAACCGGGTTTATAAATATCTTCTAAATCATCGGAAACTTGCGTACGTTTTCACTGATAAAAATAATTAAATAATTGATCTTTACAAATTTATCGTGTCTACAGATATAAACTTATTTTTCAATATCGTACTCTTTGAATTATTTAAACCACAATTGATTATTTACCTAGTTTTTTTTCTCTGCTAAACTACAGTCATGTTAGGTTTCTGAACTGTGTTATATATTATCGCACCGCAGACTAGTCTTTTACGCCTACGGGCTGGGTTTCAATTTTTTTCGAAAAATGTAGATGTCGATAAACGATCAAACTAATGTTCAATGTTTTTTTAATAGAAAGTAGTTTTGTAAGCAGAAAGAATGTTAGAAACAAGCTTATGAGAATAAATATAACAGAAAATAGATTACAATAACAGAATTCGAATCAGGCAGAAATTTTAAAACAACAAATCAATCCATTTTTTTGTTATTTACGTAAAGGTTTAGTGTCTTATCGTCGAAACCCACTTAGAGAGAAAGTGTAGAGAAAAGAATGAAAATGTGTAGTCAGTCAAGTGAGAATGCAGGTTCAACAAAATAAAACGGTTACAAAACAAATAGTTAGAATAATATTTACAAGAACAATAACAAAGAGATTGTCGCTTTGATAAAATGAATAGAATAAGAGATTGACCCTTTGATAAAATGGTGGCGTTAACAGAAACGATGGTTTTGTTATATCTAAAGATTTTAAAGTTTTGCCGACTGATAATTCAAAAGAGACCAACATTTTGATCCGATCTACAAAAAATATTAACAGTGAAGAATATCATTGTTGCTCTGTCGTGGTGTTGTTAAACGAAAGAAAAAGATGTAATGTGCATCCAGGAGACAAGCTCCCGCGTGTTTGTGTGTTGTGTGGGTGCGTAAGAGAGACGGACGAAAAGGAAAGACTTACCTCGGAGCCGGCTCGGCGTCGCCGATCGAAAATAGAGAAAGAAAGATCAAGATGGCGGCCGCCGTCTTTTGTAAAGGATGATTGACTTGGTCGGGAATCGTGTTGCTGTTGCTCTCGTGCCGTGTGGGTGTGAGCATATCTTACCGTTGTTGGACCGTTCTGAGTAACCGATTGTTGGGTCCGTTCTGAGTAACCGTTCGCGCCCGTCTAGGTATCTTGCTAGTTGGATTCCGTGCAGAACCGGTGGTTACTGGTTATTGAATTGCTTTACGTTGCTGCAAAATTATACATCAACAGAGGGCGCAGTACTTTTAAAGGATTTTCCTTATACATCTACAGAGGGCGCAGTAATTTTAAAGGACTTTCCTTACACATTTTCTACAAAAGAGAGTGCATGTTTCTTTATATGCGTAAATTGAAAATACTTGTGGATACAGAATACCTGTTGTTCAATTTTCTGTGTTATTAAAAAGGTTGTCTGCTCGCTCACTCTAGAACATGTAACATATAATTATCGATGTGAGATTCAATCATTGTGTTAAAAGCACAAAGTTTTAAAGATTGTCATTTTAGCTTTGTAAATAATGCCGAAGTGATGTTTTTAACAACGCGACGTGATAAAAACATTTTGTTTTATTTTTCTAAAAAAGATATAAAATATTCAGTAAATATTAAACAAAACAATATAGTTTTATAATTGTAAAACAGATTCTCAACCATTGTAAAAACACATATGCAATGTTTAATTAAATTATTACACAATTATGTCAATATATAATGTAAGCAAGATTTATATTAATTTAAAACTAAAACAGGAAGTCCGATTTCATAAGCGAAAGCTTTCTACAGCAACTCTAAGTGTGGTTAAATGAAAAAGTACATGTTTCGTATATGCATAATTGGATATACATACATTTTTCATTTTACTTATAAAGGTTTTCTGTTCGCCCACTCTAGAACATGTAACATATAATTATCGATGTGAGATGCGATCTTTGGGTTAAAAGCTCAAAGTTGTGAAAATTATAACTTAGCTTTGTAAATAATCGCAGAAGTGCTGTTTTATAATGTATCGTGAAAAAATATTTTATTTTATTTTTCGAAAAGATTAGTAAAATATTAAACAAATTAATATATTTTTAAAGATGTATAAACAAATTCCTACTATTGTAAAAACATATATACAAATTATAATAAAATTATTACACATTCATGCAAAATATATATTATTTTTTTTACACAGTGATCACCACTTGTCAAGGCCCGGAAGCCACTCAGGGATAAGGGTTATTGCAAGTACATTACGTTAGTGTGGAGATTTGATGAAGTGTTTACTTACGGGGGCGGTTCATTAGGAATTTGTTAACGTTGGACTTGAAGACATCCAAGTTGTGGTCCGGTGGGAAGCAGGCAGACGGAACAGAGTTCCACAGGCGTGCAGTTCTAAGAAAGAAGCTTCGTTCATGGAATCCGCGTTTTAATTTAGGCACAGATAAAGAGTGGGAGAAACTTTTCACAGTGGATTCAGCTAGACGGGTGTTTTTCGTGAAAGATTGGCGAGGGGGCACCAGAGATTGGAGTTCAGACGAGCACCTGCCATGGTAATAACGATAAAACAAGGATAGGCTCGCAACGTCTCTTCTGTGGGAGAGAGGTTGCAGGGTAGAGAAAAGGGCATCCCCCACTAAGCCACGAAGTCTATTTTGTACTCTGTCAAGGCAGGATAGGCTGTTTTTAGCAGCTCCTGCCCAGATATGGCAGCAGTATTCCATCCTTGGACTACTTGGCTTTTACATAGATAGAGAATTGCATCAGTAGTGAGATATCTTCTGGAGCGGTAGAAGGATCCCACCATCTTTCCAGCGACCTTGGCAACAGACTTGATGTACGTGTTCCATTTCAGATCAGGAGTAAAGGTCAACCCCAGGAGCTTGTCAAAACACGGGGCCTCACCCAGACGGGAGCCATCCATCACAATTGATGCCAAATGGGGATCAGAGCGTCGATGATGTAATGATAGGAGTTTGGTTTTGGATGCATTAAAGGTAACCAGCCACATCTTCCCCCACTGAACCACGCGCTCGAGATCAGAGGAGAGAGAATCAGAGAGAACTTTGTCATTTACAGCCTTTGATGTGTTGCCGTAGATGGTCGTGTCAAATATAAAATGTAAGCAAGTTTTATATTAATTAAAAACTAAAACAGGAAGCCCCGTAAACTTATTAATTTCGACTTATAAAATCATATGTATTAGTTGTTCCTATATTTCACTGAAATATCGATATATCACCATTCGAAAAAAAACAGTTGAATTCATATTTTTATACTCAAATTCAATACGCTTCACTGAGTTTGTCTGGGAAATCTTTATATTAAACATTAAATTTTCGATCAACAAATGATTATTTGGGTTCTGTTTTTCCAATGAATATATTTGAATTTTAATGCATAAAATATATATTTATATTTGTTCTTTAAATATCATTTTGATGAAAGTGCTTCTAAATCCAGTTGCTTTAGTCATTGAATAAACATAGAAAATCCTTTTGTATTAACAAATAGTCCTAAATAAATACAGTCGTAGTCTAATGTATTTGTTAGTTTCTCGGGATATATTTGGTTACTTGCATGAATATGTTGTTGTTATATATTTTTCTACATGGCTAGCCTTCATTTTCGGATAAACTTCGTTTTGTATAATTCTGTAGCGAAACCTATCTATCTATCTATATATCTATCTATCTATCTATCTATCTATCTATCTATCTATATATATATATATATATATATATATATAGTAATTTATAAAAGTTCACACACCTGTAAAACCTGACTCAGTTCACACACCTGTAAAACAGAAACCACATGGGGATTAAGTTACACTGAATATTCCGCGTTTCATCCACTCTAGCCTGAAGAGTCCTAGAGTGGAATATTCAGTGTAGCCTTATCGCCATATGTATTTTATAAATTACTAACTAGCTCTACCTATGTGTTGAGCACTTTTTAAGTAAATACTTTAAGTTTACGCATAAATCTATACTTTCGTATGAGTAAATTAAGTAGTTATACACACACACACACATATATATATATATATATATATATATATATATATATAACTCAGATACGAGGGGCGTTTAATAAATAATGCCCCTGACCAACTTCCCATAGAAATAGAGCAATGAAACTTGGCACAGTTATTAGTTATTCTTTACATAGGAACCACTCAGAGTTATGCATGTGTCCCATCGTTTGATACATCTCTGGAGATCGTTTTTGTAGAACACGCCAGGTTGGTCCTCAACTTACGACGTGACTTCAGAAATCAATACTGCATTATTTGAGAAACGCTTTCCTTTCAAAAACAACTTCATGGATGAGAAGAGGTGAAAATCAGAGGGTTCAAGGTTAGAAGATTAGGGAGGATGCGGAAGGATTTCATAACTACAAGCCCATGCTTCTGATCTGGCGACATGCGAGTTGTGGACCGGAGTGTTGTCCTGCAGGAGGAGGGTAACTTTGCTGATCTTGCCCCGCATCTTGATTTTGATAGCTTCCCTTAATTTCCTCAAAACTGAAGCATAATAGGCTCCTGTAATTGTGGTACCCTTTGCCAGGAAATCTGTCATCACTACTCCGTTCTGGTCGCAGAAAAACAGTGAGAATGACATTGCCAGCGCAGGGTTGCACCCTTACCTTCTTTGGAGGTGGTTAGTCCAAGTGCTTCCACTGCATTAACTGGGCTTTGGTCTCTGGATCATAGTGATGGACCCACGTTTCATCCTGTGTATTCAGTCTTTTGAAAAACTTTGACTAATCTTCTTGGCATATCTCCAAATTCATCCTCGACAACTCGATGCGTTCTCGCTTCTGGAATGGTGTGAGCAACCTGGGAATCCATCTAGCAGACACCTTATGCATATGCAAATGGTCATGAATGATAGTTTCCACCGACCCTGTACTAATCTTGACATCTTGGGCTATTTGGCGAATAGTAATACGCCGATCTTAACAAATGGCAGCCTCAACTTGACGGACAGATTACTCATCAATGGCAGAAGGGGGGCGACCAGGTCTGGGAGCTGTTTCCACAGGCTTTCGGCCATGTTTGAATTCACGATGCCAGCGTTTTACAAGGTAATATGATGGGGCATTATCACCATGAGTTTCTTTCATTTCATCAAAAGTCTCCTGTGGTGTGCGTCCTTTCAAATACAAACACCGGATCACTGCTCGACATTCAACAGGCTCCATTTCACACCTGACTCAGTTCACACACCTGCAAAACAGAAACCACAATTAGTTCAGAGCTGTAACTTGCTACATAACCCGTAGAGATATAAACAATTGGATATGCAAAATTTCAGCTTGATCAAACAACTAGAAGTGGGTCAGGGACATTACTTATTGCACGCCTCTCGTATGCTTGCTTGTTTAGGCGTTTAAATCGTCCACCCGGTTTGAAAAGTTATGTGTATTACATGAAAAAAGCCATAAAGTTTGTTTTTTTTCAATCGAAAATGTTATCGCAGTTAAATTATGCAAACGAAAACAAAACTAAATCCCTTTTAGTTTTCTTCATTGGCATTTTACGAATTTTGGTTGCGTTTGTCATTCCAAGTTAAAATCCTTATCAAACAGTTAAAAATTAATACTTTATTTCATTTTCATTTTTTAACAGGTTAAACCTTTTTATTTTCATTTTTATGCTAAGATTTTCAACGCTTAAACAAACATAAACCATTTAACAGTACAAAAGCAAAGCCGCTGACATGTGATAAGTGGTTTCATTAAGAGTCGCACTTGTTTATTTACAAAGCTATTCGACGGAATGAGGCCAGACAAATTTTAAGGCTCGGATGACTAACACTATATAATGTAACTTTTTTGAGCAAATATAAAAATAGAAGATTTGCTATAATTTTACTTAGTTTCAACTTGAACATTTTTCATTAAAAGTACGACTTCCAAAGGTTTGTGGATATACTAAAAACGACTATTACATGTAATTTTTTCGCACGTAAGTATTTTCCGGAAAGTTAGCAATGTAATACCTTATGGTTAAAGAAGTAGCCATCGTTGTATTCGCAGGTGCGCATATTTTTGTCATGATTAATATACTCACTATTCCATAGTTAACCTTTACATATACTGACCAAACGGGTCAGGTGTAGTCTAGTAAAATTATAAAACTCAGATGAGCTTGCTTGCTTGCTTGGGCGTTTTAAACGTCCATCCGCTTTGTGACTTTCGATATAAAAAAAAACTTCGTCTGCTTACCTATTCCATGGTCGCCCTGGCTTAAGTTAGATATTGAAAACTGATGCTTCTATTCAAAGCATAGACAAGTTCAACAATATTTTGTGTTTTAACTTATTTGTTTTAACTTATTTGTTTTCCTTACAAGCAAATGTAATTTAACCCCAATCTATCTATTTATTTATCTTTATATTATCTATCATTATGATTATAAATCTCAGATCAGCTTGCTAGCTTGAGCGTTTAAACCGTCCATCCAGTTTGAAAAATTCCGCGCATGCGTAATTACATGATACCAAAGCCATGAAAGATTTTTTATCGCGTTTAACATATGCAAATAAAAACAAAACTAAATCCATTTGCTTTTTTTTCGGCATTTTACGAATGTTATTTGTGTTTTTCATTGCATATATATATATATATATATATATATATATATATATACATGTATATATATATATATACTGTGCCAATCGCCTTATTGCAGATTAGTAAAATATTAATATTTCACTAAATATACGTCACAACAAAATCCAAATTATACCATCAAACAATTCCTTTAAGAGTAGTTATTCACGAAGTTATGACATTTTATTCTTTATCAGGAATTTCCACTGTCCATCGATTTATTGCAGGTCTTTTAAAATGTTGTTTTAGAGCAAAAATAAAATGTTTTTTTTTTTTGCGAACTTTACTTTTTATTATATTTTTCTCTCAAAGAATAATAAACACAAAATATCTATGGTATGCGCCTCATATTATTTATCGACATATCCCCCATTTTTAAATAACTTAAAACAACATTTTGTCTCCCGAGGAAGGCGATTCTTTTATCTTAAAAGGAGTTATTGCTCTAGCAAAATCAACTATGTTCCTCCACAAGGCATCCTTTTAAGTAAATTGCTCTCCTCCCTCATAAACTCCTCTTTTTAATATTCAGAGATATTCAATGAAGAACACTGTGGTCAGATAATGAGAGTTTCCCCAACGAATTCCATAGATTCAAGGAAGGATGTAGTCGCCCCAAGCAGAATTGGATGGTAGATTGTCATGTATAAAAATCCTCTGAAAACTACGTGACAATGGTAAGTCATCTAGTCATGTTGAGAAATGATTATCCAAAAAGGCCGTGGACGCATTGCTGGTAAGCGTTACACCCTCTGGCGCTCGGAATGGTCCAACCAACTTATCCCCACAGATTCCCGGTTAAGACATGATACCTCTACCTCTTTGTTGGTGATGAACTCTGTAACGGGTCGTAGTTCCGTTCGGGTTTTAAACTTTGGTCTATCTGTCTGGATCGTCAAGATTTGCATGTGCCTCAACCATAAATAGGACCTGTTAAAAATCCATTTTTATGTAATTCTGTGTCCAAACCATTCGTTTTTCCCTATGCCGTTTGCTTAATAGAGCCATTGGATGAGGTTTTATGTTCCTCTCAATCTTGGAGAAGATATTACCCCCATTCAACTTCGTGAATATTTCCTCTTGGCTTGGTAGGGGGTAATGGTGATCTTTTAATAGGGATTGACCCCGGTCGAAAAGTCTGCGCACACTCTAACTTCGTCATTCTTTTTCTTTACGTATACGGTGGGGGCTGCCCACTCGCTGTGTTCTATTTTTGATAGAATTCCCGTCTGTTCCAATCTATTTAATTCTTTATCAATCTTTTCCAACCCAGCGAACGGAACATTTCGCTTTTTTCTAAAAATTGGGCTGGCGTTTTCTTTAAGTTCAAACGAGGCCTTGAATTTATTGCAGCGACCTAAGTTAGTCGTGAATGCCTCAGGAAATAATTCTTTTAAATCGTCTTTTATATTTACTGTTGTTGGAGAAGAACATTCTAATTTTTTACAGAATGTATTGATTGGCTTATCCCATAGTCCGAATTTCTCAATTAAATCTATTTCAAACAGATTTTCACTATTTTTTAGTACGAATATTTTTAATTTCTTCGAAATCCCTTTCAATTTTATCGGGAGGACAACTTCTTCAAATTTTATACCACCACCAGTTACCGTCCGGGCTGCTTTACTAGTTTTCATCATGGCCGGTTTTCCCAACTTTTTCCACGTATTCAGGTTTATTATAGAAACATCGGAGCCGGAGTCGAGTTGTAACTTTATTGATGTTTTAAATATTTCCACTTTTACGTATTTTCGCCGATCTTTGTCTAATTTTGTATTTGATTTTGTTTGCTGTACTCTCTTTCTGGTGTAATCTTTATATCTGCAGCAATCGCTTTTGTGTCCCACCTTCTTACAAATGTAGAATTTTTTCTTCTTATAAGGACAATCTTATTCCCAATGCTTTTCTGCACATCTCTTACAGTTATATCTAGGAAGAGGCTTGTTATATTGTGTACTATATTTATGGTTATTATCTTTGGAATATCCCGTTCCATTGCTTTTCTTTGTAAAGTTCTTGGTTGGTGCGTATGGTTTTCTAACTTTTCTTACATATGCTACTCCGGATTCTTCTATATTTTTGAATCCTTTTTTAGTGTAATGGCCCTTTCACAGTCCTCTGCTAGTTTCTGGAGGGTTAAATCTTGCTCAGATTCCAGCTTAGACAACACTCGTCTGCGTATTTCTGCATTTTTCGTGGAAACTAACCCTTGAGCGAAGATTAGACATTTAAAATCTTCTACCGTTAGTTCTGCAAGCTTAAAATTATCGCAGTTTTTATTGACAACTGATGCGTATGTCAAATAATCTTGGTTGTCCATCTTTCTTAGATTCATGCACAGCCATCTTTTATGAAAAAGAGATATATTTGGATTAAATAATTCTTTTAGTAATTTTACAGCTTCCATGAACTCTAATTCCGCAGTTTTTTTAGGTAATATGTAATCTACGAATTTGCTGTGTTCTGATGTACCCAATTTTCTGAGTAAGAGGCTCACTTTCTGACTATTTGGCCAATTTTTACAGTCCAGTTGAAAAACATCCTCGTATCTTGTGTAGTATACTTCAAAATTCTTCTCTTCCTCAGGCACATAATGAAATGTGTCCATGCTATTAAAAATAGTTGTATGGGAGAAATTAACACTATCGACATTTTCCCGATTACTCTTTAGTAGTTCCAGTTTTAGCAAAACGTTCCTCTTGTCTTTTTTCATATTCCAATTGTAGTTTCTTATGCCTTTCTTCCTGTTCCAATTGCAGTTTTTTCTGCTTTAATTGTGCCATTTTCTGCTTTTCTTCTTGTTCCTGCTGCCATTTCAATAATCTGTCCTCTCTCTTTTCCTCGCGGTCAGCCTGTGCTTGTAAAAATTGCATGAACATTTTTGATAAGTCTTCCATGTTTTTTTTTTTGTTTGTTTTTTTTAGTGTTTAGTTAAAAAAAAAATTGTACCATGTACCATATACACCGGTTTGGGTTACAACAAAAAAGCAAATTGCTGTAAGCTCCTGTTTTCAATAATAATATCGCTGCTTGCAATAATATATTCTTTTTGCGAGTCACGCTGCAAAACAAAATAAAACAGGTTTATCTGGAATCACGAAATGGAATTGACTTTCCGTTTTTAGGCACTTACTAATAAGTAACTCTTTCCACAAAATAAAGTTTGGTTTTTTTTTGTTTTTTTTTAATCGAGTCACAATTGAATAAATGTATGCAGTACATTTAGTTCTTTGAGTTTTTTTTTCTCTAGTATTTTAGTAATTAAAATACCTCTTAAATTGAGATTACCTTTTTTTTCCGTGACGTTTTACTGTATTATCCGTTATTCAGTGACAACTTCAAGAAAAAAAAACCTTTCCTTGAATTTTAGTTTTAGCTGTGGTATTTCCTTTTAGTACCGACGTCAACCAAAACATTAATTAAAAAGTCCTTTAGTTGTTGTTTTGTTTACGGAGAACAGTAATTAGAATCCACTGGTGAACTTTTTTCGTAGGTTACTTCCTTGCTTTTCGTAATACGGGTCTGACCTGTCGTTTTTGCGACAGAACAAAGTTCGCTTTTTGTTTGCAAGTTGGTCCTTTAGTAAGATTTGTCGTGTAGCGACAAAACAAAAATTCACTTTTACATTGGTTTGCAAGTCAGATTCCCAGAAAACGGCGTAAATTGTCGCTTTTGCCACGTTAGAGTTTTTTTTCACTTGAGTTGAAACTTCTCTTTAGCGTAAAATCCGTTTGCTCGTCAATACTTTGCATTTCTTAAATAGTTCTTCGTCAAACTGTTATATTTGACGCTTCATATCTCGTCGCCAACTGTTGTGGTTGCAAGGTTGAACAATAATTAGTAAGGAAATACAATGAAGACGCAAACAACAAGATAACGCAATAATAAGTGTATTAAAGAAAAGGTATATTTACAATATGTACAAATGACGGTGTCGAGTCAGAGAGTCTTGGTGGGAGGACATGTATGCTCTTCGGCGTCACTTCTGGTGGCATTTGAGTAAGACACCCCAAGGCCAACCTAGGCTTGCCATTTATAGTGTTATGTTATTCGCATATGCAAATAAGTGGTTGCCACCACAACACTAGTGTCGTTAGGATTAAAGAATAATTATTTTGACCTATAAATATATGTATGTGTGTCTGTGTGGCTGCGCATTATTATTTAGTCATAAATACTTAATTATTTTCTACATAAGTATACATTTTCCTATAGTGTCGAGATAGCACTAATCCTAATCTATTTGCTATGTCTTTAGGTCGCCCCACGATACACGGTCGTCGGAACATTTTTAAAATTTAAATTTCGGATTGTCTTTAAAGTTCATTTCGGTGTTACGTGCTTTTCTTTTTCTTTCTATCTCCGCTGTAGCGTCACCTCTTGCCAAGGCTCGGTCATTTGCATATGTGAGATACCGCTGCTACACAATATCAGCTTGCTTTTCTTTTATGATGCATTATGTAATGTATTTGAATACATCCGGATTCCGTCTTCAAAGAATTTTCATAGAGACATTGAAAGGATAAATCCTAAACGTATTAGCAACCACGACTATGAACACCTGCGTATTTAGATGACTTACTAAATTGCGTTACTCAATTGATGTGGGCTAGATCAATAAGCTACTGCAAATAAATATATCCCTATCTCAGACACGTATAATATTCTCACAAGCAGTCGCGAATCTAGTATTTTACTTTTAATGTAAGTTTTCATGATTTTAATATTAAGATTTTCTAATTTTATGTTGGAAATAAAATTTGGTCCACTGGCAAAAGGAGAGTGGACCTGTAAATTCACCCGTTCTTATGTCAGCATTTTTCTCAATAACTATGCCTTGAATTTATGGAAAATTTGCACAAACATTAAACATGATATGAGTAAAAATAACAGAATGGATTTTTGGGGAAAATTCCGGTCGCCCCCCCCCCCCCTGGGGGCCTTTCGGGTTAAAATGGCTAAAACTGACTGTTTTGTACTTATTTTAAAAAGAAAATTGATGCCTTGGATTTGTATAAAAATTTCTGAAAAGTTGTAACTAACTGATTTCTATCTAATTTTGTTTGTCTATACTTCGCGATAACTCTTGGGTGTGCCCTAGGGGCTTTTTTAGGGATAATAAAAGCACTCCTTTTTGGTGAATATTTTACCATATTTGTCCAATTTTTTTTCTGTGTATGTCTATTTAGCAGTTTTGCATGGTGCTGAACTCAAATTTAAATATGTTAAGCCCTTGGGGACTTTGGGGGCAAATGATAGACCTGGTCATTTCTTTTTCTTTTTTTTCTTTTTTTTTTTTGCATGGTGCAGAACTCAAATTTACACATGTTAAGAACTAAACTGCACCGTTTGTTCATTTTTACCAGAATTTTACTTTTGGGGCTAAATAGGTAGGGGGGGGGCGATTGCTGAACTTAGTCATTTTTTAACTTCCTTGTTCACTATTGAATTCACCATGCATGCTTCGCTTGTTAAACATTATTTTCACGTAATGTTTGACCAAGGAATAAATACAAGAATAAATCCGACAAAATTCGACTACCTAACGAAGAAAACACAATTCGCGCCGTTAACAACTGCATCGAATACGACTATTAACATCTATTTCAAATGAGTGTATTGGAAATTGAGAATGCAGTTAGATACCAAGAGATACAGAAATTAAATTGAATTTGCTAATCGAAGATAAACGCACAGATTACGAAGTCTATGATTGCGGAATTCGATCGATATGTTAGAAGCTGAGTAAGAAGAAAGGCGCTTATGCTACCATCACGTCGGCTGGGGTTGTTATCACTGCCTGTTTTGTCAGGTAAGTTATACACTAGATGTAGAAAATGAAAGGGAAAAATAAATAATTCAATTTTCATTGATATCAACTAGATTGACTTCAGAAGCATTCAACAGGCGCCGGTGAATGTTGATCGGCTTACTTTTTTTCTGTATTGAGGAATTTAATGACGCATCTTTGATTCTGACGCACGTCCAGGATAAGACTTTTTTTAATATTGTCTCACACAATCAATATATGTAATAGAAAGATAAACCTCTGAAGTCCTGATTACATTCAGTCATAAACATGCAATTTGCAATGTCGTCTAATCTATTCAGGCATAATAGAGAAATACAAGGTATTATTTTGAATAGGTCCTCGTATATTAACCCATTCGTCTTATTTGATAACGTCTTCACTGTTAAGATATGTCTAAGTATTTGATTAGATACCCGTTGGAAAACTCCATCTTTTACAAAAAAGCACTTAGGAAATATACTAAACTATAATAACAGGTTTATAGTAAAATACAAGTATACCCCTGAATTAAAATAATACAATAAACTACACTACACAACATTACCCATTAATTTGAATATATCCTACCAACAGAAAACCATACAACATCCGTTATCAACATTTACATAAGTAAACATGATACATAGGTTCGATTAAAACGCATATTTTACAAAAACTGTACTTTTTTTCCGAAAGTGAACACTTAAGATGTTTCACTAGTTACATTACTGGCGATTTCGTATTGAATCACATTTCTCGATGTATTTTATTCATGACAAGATTTGTAAAGAACAAGGCCGATAGCCATTAGTCGCGTGCTCTCGTGTAATGAATGAATGCGTGAATGTAGGATTGACATGAAATTCTTAAAGAGAAACTAAAATGACCAAAAACTGGGCAGAAATGGCTTAAATAAATAAAAAGTAAATGACTTAGAATGACATTAATGAACTTAAGGGTGAATTGAATGACCTTAAGAATGACTTGAATGCTTAAAAAATAACTGGAACCCCTCATAAATAACTTGAATGATCTGGAGAATGAATTTAATGTCTTTCAGATTGACTGGTTTTAAAGTGGGTGATCATTTTACATTAAACTAATGCAGAAAAGTGATGCCCGATTTATATCACAAAGTTACAAACATAAGTACAGCATGTGGTAAGAACAGATACTACACTTGATCTTGGCCAAAAGGCCAAGAAAAACGGGCTTTATTTGCTCCCCTACCGAGCAAATTAGGCACAAGGCCGATTTTTTATATGGGGAGCGTAGGGAAGGGGGGCCAACTACCCCGGGGGTATGAAAGCTGGATAGTGACAATTGGTATGAAGGATTGCCCCTAATTTTACCAAGGTCTTATATGTGGGGTTGCCCCCCCCCCACATATGGTATTTACTTACAGTATCTGTCGGAACAGATACTACACTTTCATATTGGCCAAAAGGCCAAGAAAAGGTTATTTATTTGCTCCCACACCGAGCAAATTAGGCACAAGACCGATTTTTAATGTGAGGAGTGAAGGTGAAATGGGGACCAACTCCCCGGGGAGTGGAGCTGGATAGCTACAGTGTGTATGAAGGGTTCGTATGTATTTGCTCCTCGACCGAGCAAATTAGGCACAAGGCCGATTTTTAATGTGAGGAGTAAAGGGGGGAAATGGAGACCAACTCCTCGGGGAGTAGGGGAGCTGGATAGTGACAATTGGTATGAAGGGGTGCCCCTACATTGACCAAGGTCTTATATGTGGCGTTGGTATTTATTTGCTCTCCACCGAGCAAATTAGGCACAAGGCCGATTTTTAATGTGAGGAGTTAAGGGGAAATCGGGACCAACTACCCGGGGAGTAGGGGAGCTGTATAGTGACAATTGGTATGAAGGGTTGGCCCTACATTGACCAAGGTCTTATATGTGGGATCGTCCCCACATATGGTCTTTGCTTGCAGTATCTGCCGCAACAGATACTACACTTTGAGATATTAAATCCTTTATTCATGTTAAAAATACATTGAAAATGAACAAAAATCTTAGGCACACTACATTTTTATCTTGGCCAAAAGGCCAAGAAAAGCTTAAAAAGCTAAGAACAGCATGTATTAATAACAGACCTTTGATCTTAACCAAAAAGACCAAGCACAAAAGTGTTACGGACAGACCGACAAACCGACCGACAGACCGACGGCCCGACGGAGTGACTTATAGAGTCGCTTGCACGCGACTAACAATTTAAATAAAAATACGAACCTTTCATAAAAAATAACTATTTAATATATCTTTTGTCTAGTTTTTAAAATAAATCTTTCCTCATATAAGAAAAATCGACATTGTAATGAAATACATACAACTGTTTTATTATCTATTGGCTTTCAGATGTCGTGCTCATCAAAGTCAACCGGTATCAATCTGAAGATGTCTCCTTTCATTTACATATTTGGTGGAGGTCTTTGCAAGCTAATAAATCTCGTTATTTTTGTTACAGCAGAATATACGGGTGGGAATTGATCACCTGAGAGGTTGGGGTCTCGTTGTGAGGAGAGAACGTAGAAGCAGTTCGTAGTCTCTCCTGTTTTTGAATTTTGTCTTCTTTCTATGATGGCGCGATTTTTTTTTCTATTTTTTTAAATAGCATTGATTGCAAATGATTCCTAGTATTTACTTATTTTCTTTTCCAATATGCATCAGCATATAATTCTTTGTAAGTTATCACTTATAAGAGATAAAAGAATATATCATAAAGCATAAACGATGTTTCACTGTTCAAAAATTAGAAACTTATTGGCTACGTGTCTCACTGGCTTTCTTTTATGATACACTAGCAGTTCAGTCCGGTTTGGCCCGGGTCTTATGTACTGTTCTTTGTTTTTGTGCATATGTATATATTAAAAAGTTTGACTCATGCTCAGGTAACCTACATCTTAAATTTCAAGTGGTTAGACCCGAAATTGGAGGAGAAGTTTGGTAGAGTCTGCAAAAGTCAAGTCTCTAAACTTTAACCTCTTGGCAGCAAAATTTCCGCCCAAAAACACAAAACTGGCTGAATTGTTTGCTATTGACCGCAAAGATAACATCTTTTAAACTTTTACCTCTTGGCAGCCAAATTTTCGGCCTAAAACCAATTAAAAAGCTTGTCCTATGTCTGAATGCACTTTATGTAAAATTTAACATTTTTAGAACCAAAATTGGCGGGGGAGTTTGGCAGAGTCTGCAAAAGTCAACTCTGTAAACTTTAACCTCTTGGCAGCAAAAATTTCGCCCCAAAACATAAAACTGGCTGAATAGTTTGCTATTGATCGCAAAGATAACATCTTTTGAACTTTGACCTCTTGGCAGCCAAATTTTCGGCCTAAAACCAATTAAAAAGCTTGTCCTATGTCTGAATACACTTTACGTAAAATTTAACATTTTTAGAACCAAAATTGGCGGGGGAGTTTGGCAGAGTCTGCAAAAGTCAACTCTGTAAACTTTAACCTCTTGGCAGCAAAAATTTCGCCCAAAAACATAAAACTGGCTGAATAGTTTGCTATTGATCGCAAAGATAACATCTTTTGAACTTTGACCTCTTGGCAGCCAAATTGTCGGCCTAAAACCAATTAAAAAGCTTGTCCTATGTCTGAATACACTTTATGTAAAATTTAACATTTTTAGAACCAAAATTGGATATGTAATTTGGTGGCCCATTAACATTTATTAATTTGGGTTAAAATCAAATTATAAAGTTTGATCAGTGTCCAAGTAGCTTACATCTAAAATTTTCAGCGTTTAGTCCCATAATTGCCGGAGGAGTTTGGTAGAATTTCAAAGGTGAAATCGTTTAACTTTGGCCCCTTGACAGCTAATTTCTGACCGAAAACTGGTTTGAAAACAATTTCTCAAATCTCACTATATCTTATGTCTGCAGACTGAAAATTGTCAGAGTAGTTTGGTAGGAAAATGTACACACACATACACACACATACACACACATACAGACAATTTCACTTTTATAGATATATAGATAGTAAATATAATTATTATGAATGCACTCGGGATTATCCTTCCAGAAATGCGATTGGCCGTTTTATGCCATAAGAAGTGACGTGTATAACAGCCTGGGTGAAATCAAGAAATATACGCCAAAATCCTGAACCTTAAGTATATTCCAGTTACGACTAGGAACTCTAAGGTGACTTCTCAGATTATGTTACTCAATTAAGATTATTCAGTTATTTAAAAGAAATACATCCTAATCCGGAACATATGAAATATTTAAAGTGGAACGATAAAATTGTAACCCCATAAAAGAACAACATGATTCTATTTTCGTTTCATTAAAACCGGTTTTCTTATTTATTTATTTATTTTTTGTTGCAGACCATCTACTAGTTAGCCAGTTGTGTACACATCCCAAGAGCGATAGGAGCCTACTATCATTTTAAAGTGGCACAATGTCCAGGCAGTTAAATCGGAGATGCCCCGCTTTACAACGCATGCTCTCTACCGCACAAAGTTATGACAAAAGGACCATTGCCGGCACGCTTAAAATTAATCATTAGATTGCCACGAATAGCATGAACATAGCTAGGGAGATAAAAACACTGTTTTCCGTCACAATTGTGTTCTTTGATGTGATTTCTTGTGAGAGCCACACCATGCTACCTCACATCTTCGAAGTCAGCTTGCAAGTCAACATCAAAGTGTATCTGGATGTGCTGATAAGTGTGGTAATCTCCTGGTGCAATCAGATGGCCGCTGGCAGACCCCATCTGCGGCAGTACGCCTCGGCTAAGGCCCACAAGCCCAAAGAGACCCAGGCCTGGCTTCAGAAGGAACGCTACGATTTTTTACCGTTCTCTCATTGCCCCCCCCACTCTTCTCCGACCAAAGCCAACTGGACTACTTCGTTTGATCATACGTCGGGAACATCACCAACATGACCTCCCACAACACCGAAGCCAGCATGATCGTTGCAATCAACCGAGTATTCGCCGAACTCCCGCCAGCGCTTTGTGAAAAGGGATGCTTCCAGTTCCGGACACGTATTGAGACGGCTACACTTGATAGATGCCAGCTGTATTACATAATAAAGTTATCTGAATTGATTTTTACTATAAAAGTTTCAAAAATAAAGCTGTAGTGTTGTTTTCTTCGGGGCGATACTTTTATCGTTTCACGCTGTGCACACACATGTAGTCGAATGTTTTAATGTAAGATTCCATGTTTTTATATTAAGCTTATTCTAACATTATTTTACCATACCCACATATACTGTTTGGTTGATTAATAACTTCATAAATAGATTGTACAAAAAATGAATATGTCACATTGTAACGTTGCCTGGAACCCAACACGTTGTAACCTCAGTCGCAAAGCAGACAAAGAATAGAAAAGAACTTCAACACGTTTGTTTTTTTTTGTTGTGCAACATTTATTTCTTTACACTCTCGTTATCACTGTGACGTCCCCGAAATTATCGTCATCTCGAACGTTATCCATCTTCTAACGTGATCTTAAACGTTCTTCACGTCTCAAACATTATATCCGTTTTAAGGTCTTTTTTTTTCCCATACAGTGACGTCACTTCGAATTTATTTGTATACGCGCGCCGGCGCAATGTTACAAAGTGAAAGACACATCGTACATATATCCATTTCATCTGTAATATAAATTTCACCTGTCTGTTTAAATGTATGTTTGTATGTAAGTGTGTATATCTGCCTAAAACTTTCGACAGAGGCGACGGACTTTCACGAGATCGGTATCGTTTTTAAGCTTCACCTTTTCGGACGACAAATATCGGAAAAATGGCTAAAAAAATTAATTCCTTCACTCTCAACTTGGCATATTTCTACAGGGAGGAGTCACTTTTTTCGCCGATATTTTCGAAAGTCATCGCCTCTTTTCGATTGACTAGCCTTAATTTAAACAGCCTTTACTTCTGCTTTGGCGGTGGACGCACAACAAAGATGTCAGATTCTTTTTTTGGGTTTATTTTTTCACGTTCTTTTCCTCGTTCGCTGTACGGGTTCGAGCCTGCTTCCTACTACCACTTCTTTTTTTTTCTCAACCTGAAAACACCCGGGCAACGCCGGCCACCCAGGCTAGTATATATATATATATATATATATATATATATATATATATATATATATATATATATATATATATATATATATATATATAAGTGACTTTGTCCGTGTGGAATACTCTATCATTTTTCAGTCTAAAGCCTAAAGCCTTGAAACTTGATATATGAGATTTGGACCTGTGGAACAAATTCAATTTGATTTTTAGCTGGTAAAAATAGCTGCTAAGTTGTTTAAATTGAGAAATAAAACATTGAAATTGGCAGGAGTAAGTCAACTGAACCTGTCAGTTCTATGTATGTGCAAATATACATTTATATGTTAAAGTTGCTTAATTTTTAATGTTTTCATATCCATCTGTTGATAGCTCATGGTAATAACTAAAGCAAGAGTCCTAAAATACCAACACCAATTTCGAATGAATGTGTTTGAAATAGAGACTGCAGTTCGATACCTGGGGGATACAGATTGGAAATTGAATTTGACGTTCGAAGATCGAAGTTCTGATTAGGAGGTCTTTGATTTGATCGATATGTTAGAAGGCGGATAGCAAGAAATCCGCATGTGATATCAACATGTCGGATGCTGCTGTTATCACTGCTTTCTTCATCAATAAAGGACCGCAGTATAAACATGGAAGGTGAAAGGAAATAAGACTTGTGAATAAATGATTATACAAACGAAAAGTGGATAAAGTTAAATTAGAACCGAAGAAGATAAAAATGGATGTGCAAAATTATACCATTGATGAGAAATATTATAAAAAAAGATGAGCGTCTCAGCAATGTTGACCAATATAGGTTCTGTCACACAGAAGTAAAGAGTTTTAACCACCTGACAGCCATTTGTAAGGCTTTTCTGGTGCCCGGCTACTATACGGTACGACACATTTATACTATTATATACTATTTTAACCAGCTAATTACCTATAAAACAAGCATCCATAAAAATCCAACAATTTGACTCCCCTAGCGCCGCTCTGCGACTTTTAATTTCGGAAGAAATAGAGTTTGAAATTATGGAAAGAGACAGACACGCAGACACACAGACAAAGTAAGTTTTATAAATTAGATTAATTTTTCACTTTTTGGGTATAGATAATAAGTCTCCTCTGCGTTATAGGTAAGTTCCTGGAATATGTAGTAAATAGAGAAGTAGTCAACCAATTAATCAAAAATAACACCCTCAATGACATGGCAATATAGTCTCCGTTCTTCTAAATCTGTTGCAGATATGCTAACGGTTATATCTCATAGAATTAGCGAATCTCTCGATGGAGACTTCCTTTCTAGGGCAATTGCTCATGACATATCAAAGGCCATTAATGGAGTATGACATAAAGTTCTACTCCAGAAAATCCCCAGCTGCGGTGTACCTAGAAAAGTCTTTTCAATTATTAAATCATTTCTCTCTGATAGGTTCATAAGAGTATTGGGCGATGGCCAGAAATCAGATGCTCACAGTACTAATGCTGGAGTCACTCAGGGGTTTATCCTGGGCCAAATTCTCTTCCTGATCTACATCAATGATCTCCGAAATTACATCTTAAGGTCATTTGTAGACATTTATGCTGACGACACTAACATCTGTGACAACACGTCAAAGGTCAGAAACGACCAATTTCTCTCTGATTCTCTCTCTCCTCTAATCTTGAGCACGTGATACAATCGAGAAAGAGGCGGATGGTTACTTTTAATGCATTTAAAACCAAAATTCTATCTTTACATCATTAACGCTCTGATCCCTGTCTGGCATCAATTGAAATAAATGGCTCTCGTCGTGAAGAGGCTCCACGTTTTGACAAGCTTCTGGTATGACCTTTCTTCATGATCTGGGATGGAACACTTACATTAACTGCAAAGGCTGCTGGATCATTCTACCGCTCATATAAATATCTCCCTGCTGATGCCATTCTCTACTTGTATAAGAGTCATTTTTATTTTACCGAAAGCACTACTTTGAAATTTTTGTAAAATTAATAAATTTTTTTTAGTGAGCCTAATATTGCTAATATACGAGTAAATATGAAATGCTTTGCAGAATCGCTACCATAAAAGGAACAATAAAACGATAAATAATTGCGCAGTTTGCTAAAAATACGATAATTTCTTTTGACAATTTGTTGTTGCGTGATATTACCTCACCTATAGTAGACTGTAAGGCCTACAAAAAATTGTTTGTATTTTCTCTTTTTGCTGTGATTTTTGCTTGACTTAGATTAAAGTGTGGGAGACTTGCATTTACCATACTCTCTCGTCCAGAAAAAAAAATGGTCCTGACGGCGACACATGGCATAGAAGACCAAACGTAATACTTAATGCAGTCTCTAACACATACGGCGTCTAGCATATCCAAAATGGTTACCCATCCGGTAATGGCCAGCCTCTAGTTGCTGAACTTCGGGGATTATGTAGGCGCTATATATATATATATATATATATATATATATATATATATATATATATATATATATATATATATATTTAAAAAAAAGTAATAGGCGGAAGTTTCTCGAGAGCTCTTTCGGCTATCATCTCGTCAGGAGTAAATCGATAGCAACCTAAATAATATTGTAACGAAAATAAAGAGTTCTATTAGGGAACTTATTAAATGTGCCAAACGTACGGGGACACTAATTAAATTTATTTACGTTTAAAAACGATTAAAATATTGGCACAACGAGGGAGAAAAAAAAAGCGGGAGAAAAAAATTCAAAATTTCCCAAAGAGAAACAATGCGTTTGATGTTTCTTTTTGCCGGCACAAAGAAGGTTGGCGCACCGCGATAGAGATGGTATCTTAATTTAAAACTTGCGTTTTTGGACGTTCAGCTTCCTGTAATAAAAACGACCTTATTTTTGCACCAACCTAATAGAAAATCTATCAGAAAAAAACAATGCGAACAATAAAATCTTCTAATGCGTACGATATAATGATAATTAGATCGTCATAAAAATAATAGCTGATTCCAGAACAATTTATCCGTAAAAAGCTAACAGTAGAAACGGTAAAATTAGTCAGAATACGAATCTGGAGCAATAATTCATCTCCTTCATCGATCTATGAAATTATTCATAATTTATTGATACACGTTTATAGGCAACACGATCTTTGAAAGTTGATCTGTGTGTCTGTGAGTTCGTTCCCTATAAACTCGAAAACGGCTCGGCCGCTTTTTATGAAATTTCACACGAAGTTACGTCATGTACCTGGCAGTATTCACCAGTAAGTTTTGTATCGGAATGTCTTCGATAAGTCAGGATAATCGATAATCAAAGTAATCCGATGAAAGTATGGGACAGGCGATATTGACCAGAGTTAACACCTTACACAGCCTAACATCTCAAGTGCATTCGATATGTTTTCTTACTACACAAGCAGTAAGGCCCAACATATAAAATCAACAGTAGGTTCTTTGATAAGACAGGCACGTTCGAAATGAATGTTTCTGTTTAGAGCACGATTGACGCATGATACTTGACTTGTTCATTTTAAACTTTAATGTGACTTGGTCTACAATAGATTGTGGTCTACATAACAATGTGAAAGAGGGTGCAGGGAAGAGAAAAGGGTACCCCCACTAAGCTACAGATAAAACTGAAATTAACAAGAAATAGTAATTATAAACCATAGCTGGCTTACTACGAGAAAGATCTTTGTTTGCATGGACGAATAACGTATATATAAGAGATATAAAAAATAGCAATTCTCTAAGTGCATTATTCTCTCATTCATTGCAACATAACCACACCTTTGACTTTAAACAAGCAAAAGTAGTTAAATTTATTTCAAATAAACCGCGCCGGAAACTTCTTGAATCTGCGCTTATCGCAATTTCAAGCACTATTAAACAACGTGGAGGTTTCTATAACATAGCGCCATTAATAAGTAAACTTTTATTAAAAGAACATTATTTAACTGTGGACACAGGTTAACTTTCTCACACGATTCAACACCCCCTGTAATAATTAACACATAATCTCAATCAATAACTTACATAAAAAAACACTCATTTCATTTCTGTTACAAACTTATATTTGAATTTCAAAGATATATCTTTTTCCCAATAAGAATATAAACTTGCGTTCATAGTTTAAAAATTACATTAACGACTATATGACGTCACTAAAATTTCCTTCTCTTTAACAGCGCCAGCCCTCCCCATCCTTTTTGAATTTCCAACATCACTTTTGCGTTTCTCTGAAATAGAACTGCGTCACACTGTGCACGTGAAACGTTTTCAAATATTTTGTACTGGTATATTTTTTGGTTTCTTAATCTCATTCATCCAGAGGAAGTTTTTTGAAGCATGAAAACGATTTTACTTTTTGTATTCAATATTTTTATTATTTTTTTATATTTCAAGCGGACCTTCGATCTTGGTCACAAAAAAAGTATCGAAATGAAATTATATATATACATTATATTCATCGACATACTGCTTATCAGTGCGGCCAGACAAGCAACTACCTCAAGCCAGGATCGCAACCCTGTCGTAGCTTCTAACCGTTGCGCTATACGACTGTTGCTATGCGGGCAGTGAATTAACAATGTCATGACATTGTCCAAATACGTCAGCTCAATTTGTTTACACAAAGAGCATCGCTTCATAAACTAATGGTAATTTTTTTTACATGAGGGTAACCACTTATCAAGGCCCAGGAGCCACTCGGGGATAAGGGTTATTGTGTATACACTAATCAGTGGGATAGTATCGTAGTAATAGTAAATATTGGGGATTTGATAGGTGTCATTACTTAAGGGGGAGGTTCATCAGGAATTTGTTTGTGTTGGATTTGAAGACATGCAAATTGAATTCGGGGGGGGGGACAGGCAAGTGGCAGAGAGTTCCACAGCTGTGCAGTTCTGAGAAAGAAGCTTTGTTCATGGAATCTACGTTTTGATTTAGGCACGGATAAAGAGTGGGGAAAATTATTGACAGTGGTTTCAGCTAGTCGGGTGTTTCTCGTGAAAGATTGGCGGGGGTGGGGCAGAGAATGGAGTTCAGACGAGCACTTGCAGGGAAGAGAAAAGTTCATCCCCCACTAAGCCACGAAGTCTATTTTATACTCTGTCAAGGCAGGATAGACTGTTTTTAGCAGCTCCTGCCCAGATGTGGCAGCAGAAATCCATCCTTGGGCGTACTTGACTTTTATACAGATAGAGAATTGCATCCTTAGTTGGATATCTTCTGGAGCGGTAGAAGGATCCCACCATTTTCCCAGCAACCTTGGCCACAGACTTGATGTATGTGTTCCATTTCAGATCAGGAGTAAAGGTCAAACCTAGAAGCTTATCAAAACATGGGGCCTCCCCTAGACGAGAGCCATTCATTTCAATCTATGCCAGATGGGGATCAGAGCGTTTATGATGTAATGATAGGAGCTTGGTCTTAGCTGCATTAAAGGTAACCAGCCAGATGCATTGAAGGTAACCAGAATGATTTTAGTATGTGCTTTGGGAGATCATTGATGTAGAAGAGAGTTGAACGCAGGGTGGACCCCTGAGGGGCTCCAGCATTAATAATGTGGGCCTCTGCTTTCTGCCCATCAACCACTACTCTTATGAGCCTATCAGAGAGAAATGATTTAATGATAGAGAAAACATTTCCAGTTATACCGTAGCTTGAAATCTTGTGAAGTAGGCCCTTATGCCATACCTTGTCGAAGGCATTTGAAATGTTAAGAGCAATTGCCTAGAAATGAAGCCTTTGTCGAGAGATTCGTTAATTCTATGTGATATAATTTGTGTATAATTTCCCAAACACACACACACACACACACACATATATATATATATATATATATATATATATATATATATATATATATATATATATATATATATATAGTCAGCAACATACAGTACTGTTTCGCTGTTTCACAGCTCATTAGTGCGGCTAGACAGACAATTGCCTGAAGCCAGGATCGAAACCCGACCGCCCAAATGACATTCAAGGCTTCTCACCATTATGCTATACGGCTGCCGCTGTAAGGGTAATGAATTTAAAGATGTTTTCTTTTGAGATCGTCCCAATGCCTCCGCTCGATTTGTTTACACAAAGAGCTTCGCTTAATATGCTAATGGCAGTTTACATATCACTTCCCAATATGCTCAACCCAAGATATTGAGCATTATAGTCATCCACATACAGTACTGTTTCGCTGTTTCACAGCTCATCATATATATATATATCTATGTATATATATATATATATATATATATATATATATATATATATATATATAAGCTGAAATGAAAAATGTTTATTTCAACCTACCGACATATTTCTTTTACATGCTCAAATTTATACATAACTTGAAGTGGTAACATTTAAAAGCGGTCTCATATATCTCTCGAAATGTAGCTGGAGCGCTAATTTTTTGGTTTTGATTTAGAGCAGGTGGCATCAAAGCTATTACGTTACTCTTCTGAAATTAGTACTATATGTCCGTGCAATATAATATTCAATAAAGTAGAATTCAGTTACAATTTTCAGTTTTATAAAGATCCAAAAAATCAAATAATTTTGATAAGCACGAAACTGTCAATTTTAATCATTTTAACCCGAAAGGCGCCCTTGGTGGAGGGTGGGGAGCAACCGGAGTTTTCCCGGAGAATCTGTTCTGTTACTTTTTTACTCATATCATGCTAATGTTTTTGCAAAATTTCAAAAAATTCCCAGGTGTCGTTAATGAGAAAAGTGCGAAACGGACGAACGGAAAAGGGCGAATCTACCCACCTTCTCTTTGTCGGAGGACAAAAAAAAACGAAGATGAAACACGAGAACACAAGAAGTAGACGAAGAGAAATGGTAAAAAAGAAAAGAACAGAAAGAAAAAAAGGAAAGCTAGATATAAATGAAATATAACAAGAAAAAAATAATGCAAAGTAATTCTGGATATTTGAATTATAGATATTGGTTTTACGATTCGGAAGCAATTGCTTTATTGAATATATAATCGATTTATTTATCTTCATCGATTATTTCCTCTTCGGTTATTTTCTAAGGAATGATATTATTGTGAAGGTATTTGAGAACGACTGGGCAGATTAAATCGAGTCAATTGGATTTAAAAGAAATGAATTCCATGCCCCATCACAAAAATGGCGATTTTATTCGCCCATCTACTTCAGTGGAAATCGCCAAAAAAACAAACAAAAAAAAACAAAACAAAAAAAAAAAAAAAAAAAAATGAGCTTAATACGCATGAGCGAAAATTGTCGAGTAAATGTCACAATATTTACAGCCGTCTAGATGTAAAAAAAAAAGCAATAATATTGTAAAGATATCAGCTTTTACCAACCGCGTTTATTTTCCATTGGATTGCATATCAAATTAAGGAATCAATAGTATTTTTTAAGGATTTATAGTTATTTACTACTTATATAGTAATATCGAAAATGCCCATATCACTGCAAATAAGTAGATGATATGTATAGCTTTACGAATACAATAGTGATACTCGATCCCATTATTTTACTCGATCCCAATACAATTACAAATTCATGTAACATATCGCGGACGGCTATATGCAAATACCGAGCCATGAGCGAAATAACGTCACGGTAAGCAAAAATAAGACATTTATAGAGCACGTTCGAGAAAACGATCAAGTGAGAGACGTCACCGTCATAACCGTTGGGGAGAGAATGAGGAAATAAAGTTGATGTACTGAAAAAATAAGTTCGAGTATTCTTTGTCTACTTTGCGACTGAGACTACAACGTTTCGTGTAGTGTTACATTTCGATTTGTTAGGAAATCTCTAAATATGTTGTTATAAAGTTTATTTCATTTTACGGTTACTGTTGCTACCCCAAGTGGCCTCACCCGCAAGTCGTCGACCCCAAACTTTGTATGCCGGGGATTTTTCATTTACCTTCCTATCTTCTGTCCGTATCGTCATTTTCACACTGGCGACTATCTATGAGGAGGCACGAGTGTCCAAAAGTATACAAATAAAATAACACAAACACAGGAAAAACCCAGACGCCGATACCTCACATACATATCGGTTGGAATCTGGATGTGTGTGAAACTGCTCTCTACGCGCTGAGTTCCACATTTATATTTACTGCCAAGGCCGTCTTCCTCGCTTAGATGATTAATTCATCTCTGCTTTTTCGGGGGCTCTCGATCTGATCCAAACACCAAATGTCCACCTTGGAATCCAAGCTTCAACTAAGTACGCATAGGACTGTCGTTTCTAGGCCATTGTTCAGTCCTTTTCCTATCACTATTCCTAATAAAAACCTACCGTTATTTTTCTTTGTCTGCGTTCAGAACAAATTCCTATCCATTGTTTATTTATAAGTTCTTTTATTACTCGCTTAACCTACTTCCTTTTCTTTTTGTTCTGTATTCTTTGTCATTTTTCTACCCCTCCAGTACTCAACGACGTCAGTCGAACACAGTATAATAACTATAAAAACACATGAAATATGAGTATATATTTTCGCAAAGTAATCGTCTTTACTGGTAAAATAGCTGGTAGTTTTTACTGGTAGAATACCTAGTTGTTTTTCCAGATAGAATAACTGTTGGATTTTACTGGTAAAATAACTAATTGTTTTTACTAGTAGAATAACTGGTAGTTCTTACTGGTAGAATAACTGGTAGATTTTTTTGGTAGAATAACTGATAGATTTTACTGGTAGAACAACTGGTAAACTTTACTGGTAGAATAACTGGTTGTTTTACTGGTAGAATAACTGTTTTTACTGGTAGAATAACTGGTAGTGTTTGACTGGTAGTTTAAAATTTTAAAAAATGTATAAATTTATCACTTTTACCAGCACTGTAAAATGTAGTTTTAATAAAAAAAAAAATCAAACAAAAACAACAAAACGTTAAATAATTTTTTTTTTTTTTTGCAGAGGAAAACAGCAGCAATATTTCCGATTCCGATGGCCAAAGCGTTCTAACTTTTTCGATTCCCGATTCCGATTCATCATCGAACACTACAATAATACTATAGCTACACATAATGATAATTACATTCTGCAAATTCACTAATAAGTAGGGAGTGCCAAAGCCCAATATGTGTCTCACTATCTACATAAAAAGATATCATACAAAGTTTCCATATACGTGTATTTCAATATCAATGAACATTTAGAAAAAAAACTACAGAATTCTATATTAAAACAAAACAAAGAACTGAAACTTAATCATGAAAATGTCAGAGCTCAGATATGTTTTTTTTACTTCACTAACTGAGGGTTGAAAAGCTGAAGCGTAGTATTACACTAGATAATACATGTTGATTCTTATATTTTATTCTGAGAACAATATGTTTAAAAAACAAAATGACGACAAACCGAAATTTGGCACGAAAAGTCAAGAATAGGAAAGAAGTCAAATGCAATTCCCTTGACACATCCTTGCCTTTTTTAAATTATTATTTTGCGACAAGCCCTTTCTGAAAATATTATTACTTGTTTTCGCGTAAGTATTCGATGTCTTTCAAGAAACGATTATAATTTGAAAGATATCAGGAAAACGAATGCCAACAATAAAAGTATGGGATTCATATAAATTAATGTGTTATTGGGTTTAATTTATAAATAATTGATTTACCAGAGTTTATTGTTTTTGTCTGTTGCGTGTATATCTTATTACGCGTGTCTCTTTATCTGTATCTATTTATGTAATCGTGATATATCTAGTGTGTGCGCATATATATATATATATATATATATATATATATATATATATATATATACGCGATACATACCTATTTTTCTGTTATCTTGGTCTTCTGGTGTCACGCAAATTCCCGATATGAGCAACAGCGACTGCTAGCTAAGAATAATGGTAAACAAATGTTGCGATAGTGTAAAATAATGGGGCACGATTATTGAAAGAAATGTACAGTGCTAGGAATCATAGTAGATTTGTTGTTCCCGCGAAACACCACCGGTTATTCTCAAGTAGCAATATCATTCATAAAAACTTGCGTTAAACTCTCTTTTTTTACATGAGGGTCACCACTTATCAAGGCCCGAAGGCCACTCAGGGATAAGGGTTACTGCGTGTACAGTAATCAATGAGATAGTATTGTAGTAATCATTAGTATTGGGGGTTTTGATAGAGTGTCTTAAGGGGGCGGTTTGCCAGGAATTTGTTTATGTTGGACTTGAAGACGTCCAAGTTGTAGTCAGAGTTCCACTGGCGTGAAGTTCTAAGAAAGAAGCTTTGCTCATGGAATCTACGTTTAGATTTAGGCACAGATAAAGAATGGGGAAAATTATTGACAGTAGTTTCAGCCAGATGGGTGTTTCTCGTGAAGGATTGGCGAGAGGGGACGAGGGATTGGAGCTCAGACGAGCACCTGCCATGGAAATAACGAAAAACAAAGACAGGCTCGCAACGTCTCTTCTGTGGGAGAGATGTTGCAGGGAAGAGAAAAGGGAATCCTCCACTAAACCACGAAGTCTATTTTGTACTCTGTCAAGGCAGGATAGGCAGTTTTTAATACCTACTACTACTACTACTACTACTACTACTAATAATAATAAGAAGAAGAAGAAGAAGAAGAAGAACATTATTAAAAAATGTCATTTTTGACGTATATCTATTTGATAAAAAACGACATTATTTTACTCCAACTTTATAATAATAATAATAATAATAATAATAATAATAATAATAATAATAACGACAACTATAATAACATTAGTAACAATAAATAAAAAGAAAACAACAACAATAATAATAACATTAATTATAATAATAATATTAATAATAATAATAATAATAATAATAGTAATAATAGTAATAATAATAGTAATAATAATAGTAGTAGTAGTAGTAGTAGTAGTAGTAGTAATAATAATAGTAATAATAATAATAATAATAATAATAATAATTTTGCCTGTATTTAAGAATTCAGGGGATCGCTCATCACCCTCTTTGTGCAGGGCAATAAGACATTTATGCGTCATGAGTAAGTTGCTGGAATATGTGTTTAAAAGAGAAATAATCAACCGTCTCAGCAAAACTAACTTTCTGAGGGACACACAATATGGTTTCCGTTCTGCTATATCTACAGCAGATGTGCCTACAGTTATATCTCAGACGATTAGTGAATCTCTCGACGGAGGTTACCTTTCTAAGGCAATTACTCTTGACATATCAAAGGCCTTTGATAGAGTATAGCATAAAGGTTTATCTTCAGCTACGGTATAGCTGGAAATGTTTTCTCAATTATGAAATCACTTCTCTCTGATAGGTTCAGAAGAGTAGTGGTTGATGGGCAGAGATCAAAACCTAAAAGTTAATGCTGGAGTCTCCTAGGGGTTCATCCTGGGCCCAACTCTCTTCCTGATCTGCATCAATGATCTTCCAAATCACATCCTTACATCATTCGTAGACATTTATGCTGATGACACTACTATTTATAGTAGCATATTAAAGAAGTTCTCTCGGGTGCCCTTTCCTCTGATCGTGAGCAAATGGTACAACGGGGAAAGAGGCAACTTGTTTCTTTTAATGCATCTAAAACCAAGCTTTAATCTTTACATCATCAACGCTCTGATGCCCACCTGCCATCACTTTAAATGAATGGCTCTCGTCTTGGGAAGACCTCATGTTTTGGCAAGCTTCTGGGCTTGATCTTTACTCCTGATCTTAAATGGAACATATACTTTAAATCTGTTGCCAAGGCCGCTGGTAAAATGGTGGGATCCTTCTATCGATCCAGTAGATATCTCACTGCTGGTGCAATTCTCTATCTATATTAGAGCCAGGTACGTTCAAGGATGGAGTACTGTATCCAGATCTGGGCAGGCACTGATAGAACGGATTTATCCTACCTTGATAGAGTTCAAAATAGACTTCGTAGCCTCGTTGGGGGGTGTCCTTTTCTCTTCCCTGAAACCTCTTTCTCACAAAAAAGATGTTGTGAGTTTGTCTCTGCTTTATCGTTATTTTATGGCAAGTGCTCGACTGAGCTCCAATCTATGCCCCCCTCGCCAAACTTTTACAAGGAGCACACATTTAGCAGAAAACACTATCAAAAATTTCCCCCACTCTTCATCTGTGCCTAAACCTAAACGTAGATTCCACGATCAAAGCTTATTTCTTAGAAATGCACGCCTATGGAATTATCTTCCGTTGTCCTGCTTTCCGGCTGGCTACAATATGATTGTCTTCAAGTCTAACGTAAACAAGTTTTTGATGAGCCGTTCCATATCAGTTTACAACTTTACCGAATTTCTATTACTAACGAGTCCTATATTGTCCGATTGTCTACTGTACACTCTTTAACTCTTATCCTCGAGCGGCCTCTAGGCCTTCTAAGTCGTGAAGCCCATGTAACATAATAATAATAATAATAATAATAATAATAATAATAATAATAATAATAATAAATATCAAAATAATACCTATAATAGTAGGAGCACTTAGAACAATCCCGAAAAAGGTTGAAAAAAGAATGGGGGAAATTGGAATCAGAGTAATAACTGGAAAAATACGACGAACAACAATAATGAAAACAGTTGAAATATTAAGGAAACCCCTTGAATGTGGAGACTAATGCACATGACTAACTAGTGCGGGCAAGACAAACTGCTTAAGAGATAAAACATGGAACCAAGAACATTGAAGCTGTATATCTTTTAGTTCACTAACCCACTCTTTTTCACTATTACCACATCATCGCTCCTCCCCCCCAAAAAAAACACAGCCATATAAAGTCAAGGAGGAAAGAAAGACCGAGAGGTGGATAAGTGCGAAGAGAACTGGAAACTGAATCACTAATAACAGCTGCACAAGATAACGCAATTAGAACCAACCACATCAAAGCAAGAATCGACAAGAAACAAGAAAACAGCTGATGCAGACTATGTGAACAAAGAGACGAAACAATAAACCACAAAATAAGTGAATGGAGCAAACTAGCCCCCAAAATAAAAAAAAATAGACACGATCAAGTTGAGAAGGCAGTACATTGTCAATCGAGCAAACAATTCCATCTTGAAGACACAGACAAATGGTACAAGCACAAAACAGCAGCAGCGATGGAAAATTAAAGTCGAATGATTCTATGGGCATGGATGTACAAACGGATACACCCATCCAAGCAAGAAGACCGGATGTCATAGTAGTTAACAAAAAGGGATGGTCCTGCCGGATCTTAAAGTCCCAGCAAAGCACAGAAGCGGAGCAAATACACAGAATCGTCCAGAGATCTCCAGGAATCAGGAAATGGAAGAAAGTCAAGATAACAGAACTAATAGTAGGAGCACTAGTGAATGTCACCAAAAACGGGCACCAAATAAAGGGGGGATCAAGGAGGATGGGAAGATCATAGATAGAAACACTAGCCATGCCTTTGAAGTTTTTTTTTTGCAACCAAAATCTCAGTGAAGATCAACCAGAAATCAATGGTAAGCGGCTGTTGCGATAACACAAATTCTTTTTCAAAGTTATCGAAAGAGGTTGAGTGTAGTGGAAATCTGGGGAGACTTGTTGTCACTCAGACTCCAGGGAACATCACAAGTTGTTCTCAACAAGCAATCTTTGATGATAGCTTTTGAGACTACTGCTAGTGAGTAAATAATAATAATAATAATAATAATAATAATAATAATAATAATAATAATAATAATAATAATAGTAATAATAATAATAATAATAATAATAATAGGAAAGGGGGCACTACTAAACCTCGTTTGAAATGGTGCAAAAAATAAGACTTCGCGAAGACGTATTGCAACCCAAATCTCATGAAAACCAATGGTTGCTGCTAGCAAAAAAATAATTGCAAGCAGCTGCTGCGATAATACAATATCATTTGCAAAGTTTATCGGAAGAGGTAGCGGGTACTGAAAATCTAGGAAGAATTGATGCCACCCAGATTCCAGGTAACGCCAGGGGTTATTAATAGTGAGATAGGAACCTGCATAAAGTATTCTAGTGAGTATGCAACTAATACTACTACTACTACTACTACTGCTACTACTACTACTAATAATAATAATAACAACACTAATACTAATACTACTACTACTACTAATAATAATAATAATACTAATACTAATACTACTAATAAAAATACTACTACTACTAATAATAATAATAATACTAATAATATTAATACTACTAATAATAATAATAATATTACTAATAATACTGTTAATACTACTACTAATAATAATACTAACAATAGTACTACTACTACTAATAATAATACTAATAATAGTACTAATAATACTAATACTAATACTACTACTAATAAGAATAATAATTATAATACTAATAGAAATACTACTACTAATAATAATAATACTATTACTACTACTACTAATAATAATAATAATGATAATAATAATAATAATATTATCAAAAAAAATAATAATTTTAATAAAAGGAAGAAAAATAAAATTTTACTATAGAAATTGTAAAATCTACCAAGCTGTAAAAATTCATTAATAAAAACGCACATGACGGAAATTCGGTTATTTTATAAATAATATTGGTTTGAGAAAGGTGCTTTCGGATCATACCATTATCAGAAATAAAAAACAAAAGAAATAACGTTCTAGATAAATCAACAAGCTACAAGAAAAATTATAAAACAATTACGGGAATTCATTTATCCCTCTCACATGGTTGGACCGTTAGACACAAGATCAGTAAAGCTAGATTTGAAAGGCCAACTCTCTAGAGGATGAGTATTCAACAATTTAAAAATTCAAGGACGAGGTTATTTAAAAATTAATAGTTTGAGGAACTGAAAGATTGTCTTTCGTTTTGTCTCAGAAATTAATTCCTATATTAGTCACGTAAATTCGTTCGGCGTACAAGTGCATATGATGAGGTAAAGCCGTAACAATTACACACTAATATGGCATCGAGAGACCCCACCAGAAGCTACTGCATAGTCCAGAATCCATTCCCCAAATGGCAATACAACAGCCCAAGTACTTTGCGCCTGCTGATAGGACAACCTCCCTAGGGGTTAATCCAAGGTTCGGATCCCTGACTATCAGGCGGATAACGTCAGTCAAGATAAAATGTTTAGCTCCAGCATCCTTACCAGTGACATGACTGCCAGTATAGACATAGAAACAAACATTTCCGCCACCTCTGCCAACTGTTTGCGCAAAATACTGCCAACCTCGTATACAGCTTTTTCTTCTCCCTTTGTCAGAAAAATCACTCATTAAAAATCACTCATTAAAAATGAGTCATTAAAAATCACTCATTAAAAATGAGGACTGAGGGACAAATAAATAAATAAATATATATATATATACACACACACATGCATACATTATTATTTTATATAAAGTTGAAAGATGTTTTTTTTACCATGAGCGCAAAATACTTTAATAAGAATTAAGTTTGTAGGGATGAGTATAGTACTGCATTTTTACTTTCCCTTGGAATTTTATTCATCGATTCTTTTTTTTAATCATGTACTTCCACGTAAGGAAGCGATAAAGTTGCCAATTCCTTAAGTAAAATCGGTGCAACAGAAGCGAGTAAATTCGAACCTCGTTCACAAGATCTTCACTCGATGTCGGCATCTTCTTCAGAAACGCTACCCCCAGCAATCCAGGTATAGATGATTGATGGGAAGCGTATATTTGTTACTTGCAGTGATATAAAGATTGCAAACAAATACGTGTTTCGTAGTGCGTGTACGCATCGGACCCGTATTGGAAATTGCCAATAGCATTGTCCGTAAAATTAGTCTTCGTTCATTCTAATCAACTTACCAGATTGTTTTCTGTAATTCGATTAGAACATCCGCCGGGTATTGCGCAATTGTATCCTGTGAGTGAGCCGATATAATTAAAAAAAACTAACTACATAACTTTCTTTAATCGAATTATATCGCGCAGTGAAAACGAAAGAAAAATATGTAATAGCGAAAAGAATCTTTGTAAAATCGACATACAACTGATGATAAAGAAACTTAACACGAAGAGATTACAAGACAAATAAGAGCGAGATTCGATGTCGTCTAGAATGGCTCTGCGCACATCCATATTCAAAAACAAAATGGCGGAAATCTGGAACTAATCTTTCTATACCTTTGGGGAACGCTATTGTATGCTTTTGTGCATTGAGAGAAGCAATGAACAATAATGCTTTAGAAGAATGGTATTATTTATAATCTGTCTTTTATTCAAATACTCAAGCTTTATATCTGATATGGTTTGTTGCAGTGAAAACGAAACTTCTGTTAGATTATAATGGGATTACTTTTATATCCGGTTTAAGAGAAATTCAATTTAAATATTTGGAGAAGAAAGCGATCGCTGAACGTGACGACAAAAATATGCAAGGAAAAACCAATTCAAAAAACAAAGGTAATTGTACAAGCACACAATTAAACACAAAAAGCATTGGCTATTATTTTAAAACGTGCATATAACACATATATTTAGCGATAAAAATGGTATTTCAAAATTAACAATGCAGGTTGTCAAAAATCCTATTTCGAACTTAAGAATGAGAACAACAAAATTCTTAAGAATGACACGAAAGCCAACTTCTTTTCGGAAGATATAAATAGCAAGTCAACGAAAGTGATATTTCAGGCCTAACAATGACTTGCTGACAGCGATGGACCTTCGGACTAAACAGTGACAAACTATTAAAAATGTATATCGAATTTAAGTGTGACATGCCAACAAAATTGTATTTCGAACTAAAGAGTGAAGACGTAATAAAATGGAATTTTTAATTTAAAATGACAGACTTTCCAAATAGTATTTCCAAATATACGTGTGACAGGTCAACAGAATTGTATTTAAAACTTAAGAATGGTAAGACAATGTATTTCGAATTTGAGTGTTGCAAATCCAGAAAATGTATATCGATCTTGAGTGTGACATACCAACAAAATTGTATTTCAAACTTAAGAGCAACACACAATAAAATTGAATTAATAACTTAAAATGACAGACCAACAAAATGATATTAATGTGTGACAGGTCAACAGAATTGTCTAGTAGAACCCTGGGATACAGTGACCCTAGGATACGCTATTTTCAGGTCACGATGTGGATTACGATGTTTTTTTTCTGGCCCGTGGTCACGGTATTTGCCCCGCCTTACCGTGTTATTGATAGTGTTATTTGACTATATACATGTTTATTATATACTGTACTGTATTTTGTTACTAATTTTTAATGATGCATTCCAGAGTTCTACTATACTTCGAACTTTACAATAGCAAGGCAATATAATAGTATTGAAACTAAAATGTTACAGGGCGACAAATAATATTTTGGACTTAAGTGTGACAGTTGTACGAAATTTTATTTCAAACTTAAATATGATAAGATAATACAATAACACTAAAACTCAGTAGTGAGAGACCAACAAATGGTATTTCGAACTTAAGAGTGGTAAGAAAATAACAACAAAAAGGTATTTCGCACTTAAGATTGACAGAATAACTTATTAGAATTATATTGTGTACGCATAAACACACATACTGTTTCAAACTAATGAATAGGTCTATGGTAACGGCATATACTTTTGATTGTTTTGACTCTTGAGTATACATCCGGCATAGTTAGACACAGTTAATTAACAAAGCCCCACATCACTCAATAAAAAAGCATAAAAATATTAACAGATCCACACTCGGGAGTCAAAACAATAATAAGAATATGCTGTTGTCCTAGCTCTACTTACGAATGACAGACAAAAACAATGCTATTTAAATTCAAATTGTTTAGAAACGAAAAAGTTTATTTAAAACATAAGCGTATAAGAGAAAAGAAAATACTATTTCAAATTAAAGCACGACAGGTCTATCGATGGTCAGGCTTTTATTGAAGTAGATCGGAGCGTCCAGAAATTAATATGAATATAATCCGTTTCTTTTTCAATTCAATGAGATACATATAAAAATCAAGAGTTTATGTCTTGGAGTTAACATTCGATTTATTTTAGGAAATTCATCGATATATCAGCGTTAAATTAAATTATCCCTTTTGCCGCTCAAATGGTGAGTCATTACATCAGTTCAGAGTATGAATTTTCTTCTATTGACCAATTAACTAGGTTGTAGTTTATCTTGTCTGCTGGAGCATCATGCTAAGTGATGTTACAATATATTGCACCATAAGGAAAAATGTTTCATATTCTCTCTCTCTCTCTCTCTCTCTCTCTCTCTCTCTATATATATATATATATATATATATATATATATATATATATATATATATATATATATGAACAAATGATTAATAAAACATGCTAAAAGACATCTTGAAAAAGAGTTAAAAACATATTTAATTTTAAAAAGGAAGCACAAGATAAGTGGATAGTCCTTAATCCGCGGAGTTTCGAAGAAATACTCTCCTTCTCATCAGAGGACAGGAATTAGCAAAATGCGGGATCGGATTTTGCGTGTAAAAATATTTAAAAAAAAGATCTTACTTGGTTAAAAAAAGGGTGAGGTAAGAGGAACAGGAGACAAAAGAAAAATGATAAAAAGATTTCACATGAATGGATAGTCCGGTGAAGGGTAAAAAATCCAAGAATGGTAAAATCCAAACACAGTCGAATTAAAAATTTCCAATCCCACAGGTAAGTTCCAAATGGTCCAAAATGATCCAAAAGGCAGAATTCCTTGGAAAAATCACAAATGGAATGAGTTCCGAATCATTAAAAGAAAAGTTCAAATGTGCACAGAAAAAGCACTGGATATATATATATATATATATATATATATATATATATATATATATATATATATATGTGTGTTTAATATATATATATATATATATATATATATATATATATATATATATATATGTGTGTGTGTGTGTGTGTGTGTGTTTAAATTCGGTAATATTAAAATAAATTTATTTTTCGACAAGGAATACAGAATTTGTAAAAAGAAATAAATTATTTAATGAAGTGTTTAATGAACGGCTCATATTTTTAGAATAAAAGTACTTAGCAAAATAATACCATACCAGTTTCAAAAACTTACCGGTAGTTTCGTATCAAAAGCGTCGAAATCGTTGGTAATGCTGAGCTGCGTGTACTGTGAAATTTTCGTACTGTTCTGCGCAATGTGACAACGCACCATCGAAATTACTGAATCCACGGTTCTTGAGGTGTGTCAAATTATTAACAAAGCAGTTTTTTTTCGTCACGAAAATGGGTCGTAAAGGTGGTTTGAGTAATTGTGAAAAGAGTGCTATGACAGAACAGCCAGCAAAAGGTAAAACTACCCTGGAAATATCGAAAATGATAGAAAGGTACCATAACAAACTGAAGAACTTTGTCAAAGACCCTACAAAGGAAGGGAAGAGAGCCGATAAAGGTAAATCTAGAATTGTTTCACGCCCGTTTTTTACTCTAAATTAAACGTGAAGAAGTTAAGCACCCTGGGCAGACAAGTTGAGAAGTCTTTTATCAAGTCGAATTGAAGAATGTCTTTAAAAGTACTCAATGTAAAAATTGGCAAAGTCCGTTAAGCCTGTGGCAAAGCCCCCATTAAAGCAACATCACATACAAAACCGACTGAAATGGGCAGAAGACAACATGAAAACGGATTTTTCTAAGGTTTTGTTCACGGATGGAGTGCGTGTCATTCTTGATGGCCCAGATGGCTGGAGCAAGGGATGTGTCCTAGATGAACGACATCGTCATAAGCGTTTAAGGCGCCAACAAGGTGGTGGTGGGATAATGATTTGAGAAGGGATTATCAGAGGTACTTTAGTGGAGAGTCCCAGGGGGCGTAAAAATGACGTCAAATGCTTACATAGCTTTTCTGAAAGAGAACTTTGAACATGGTTAAAGAAGCAAAGGTTGACATTCAGAAGAACCATTATGCAAATACTCTTTGCTTTAGTTAGCTGCATGCAGGGGAGCATGATCCTGCATTTATGCAGGATAAGTCTCCCTCGCCTGCAGCGACAATAGCAAAGAGTAGTTGCAACAACTGGGGTTCTCTGGGCTACGGAGGATGGAGTGGCCTGCAAATTCACCAGATTTGTAACCCAATTGAGAACCTTTGGAGTATCATGAAGCGACGTCGCTATGTAAGTGGACGTCAATTAAGGAGAACAGATGAGTTGTGAGATGGTCTCGAAGAGGTATCACGAGGAATAACTGTTGACGAAATCACAAATTTGACGAATTCTGTGGACCAACGACTTTTACCATAAAAAGAATCGCATATCCCCTACTAATTTTGTAAACGTAGAAATTGCAATGAAGTTAATGTTCTAAGCAGTTTACCTAGTTCATTTAATGTTTGACAATTATTTCAATAAACAAGTTAGGGGTATATTGTGTTTTTCTCAACCTCGTTAATAACTTGACACACTGAAATCAATGGATATCCCTGTCTTCTGCCATAGTTTTGCTAATACTGTTTTAAATACTTTTATTTTCTGACTGGAGTAGCTGAACAGTATTGTAAGTACTTTCTCAAAGTTTAATGGATTTTTATGGACTCATCTCTTAAATATTTAAAAAAATGTAAACTCGTTATTAATTTGATACGCAGTATATATATATATATATATATATATATATATATATATATATATATATATATTGTCGTTTATTCTTTTTTCCTACCGATTGTTGGGCTCTCTATGATTCCGACGAATTGCCTTTAAAAATAAGGTCTAATTCACTAGGTTATCTCCATATACATAGATACATACATATATATATATATATATACATATATATATATATATACATATATATATATATATATATATATATATATATGCGTGTGTGTGTGTGCGTGTGTACTTATATATATATATGTACATACTTTAGGAATATATTTGAATGAAATCAAATAATTTTTTATATATATATATATATATATATATATATATATACGTTTGTGCATGTATAAATTTCTCCTAGTATAATAGCTGCATGAATATAATAACACGTAATCTATAATAAAATCTCACCTTTCTGTATGCATGTATGCATGAATGTACGTGCGTACGTATGTCTGCCTTAATCTATCGACAGAAGCGACGGATTTTCAGAAGATCGATATCGTTTTTAAGTTAAACCTTTCGGACGACAAAATATTGAACAATAAGCTAAAAACATTAATTCCTTCACCCTAAGGTGGGCACTTTTCTACAGGGAGGAGTCGCTTTTCTTGCCGATATTTTCGAAATCATCTCATTTTGTTGATTGACTAGCCCTAATTTAAACCTTCGCCACTTACGTTTGGTGATAGATGCAATGACAAAGATGTCACTTTTTTCACGGTCGTTTCCTCCTTCGCGGTACGGATTAAAGCCTGTCTGCCAACTGCCACTTTTTTTTCAATTTTTTTGGCTTAACCCACACCTCCAAACACCCGGGCAACACCAGGAATCTAGGCTAGCAGTTAACTAAAAATAACAAACAATAACAAAAACGAAAAAAACTAATAGAGAATTAATTTTTAAAAGAATATGCAAATAATCTAGATCTTTTGCAGACGTATGCAATCCCACAATCTACATATAACAAAATCGTATTTTCTTTAAAAAAAATTAAAAAGGGTTTTAGTATAAATATCATTACACAAAAAAAACACAAATTAATAGGAATATATATATATATATACATACATATATATATATATATATATATATATATATATATATACGTTCATAAGATTGCACTAATAACAAGTAAAACACTGTCTTTGTATTACATAATATTTAAACAATCATAATTGGCTCCGTCACGACGATTTTCTGCTAGTAACTTGGAGAAGTAAACGTTTAAATAGATTGAAGCTGTTTATTCCCAAGAAATATATATATATATATATATATATATATATATATATATATTGTGTACAGAAAGTTGTTAGTTGAGACAGATCATTGGTACCGTCGGTTTCAAGCCCGATAATAAGGCCCGTTTAAGGTATCCTTATCAAGCTCTCTTCAGCCAATATTCGTCAAGAGAGCTTGATAAGAATACCTTAAACGGGCCTTATTATCGGGCTTGAAACCGACGGTACCAATGATCAGTCTCAACTAACAACTTTCTGTGCACAAAATATAAATACGCTCTTACAATTTGCATTTTCCTTTTAATTGTGCACTCTGCTGGAATTCCTTTTCCCAAAAAAACTAATCATATATATATATATATATATATATATATATATATATATATATATATATATATATATATATATATGTATATATATATATATATATATATATATATATATATATATATATATATATATATATGGCTCATTCCATGTCAAATCGACAGGGGTAAAACCATGTCTGACACGGATTTTTTTCAAATTTGCTACACTTATAGATCTCCACAATAGGAATTGAATGGCACCTGTTACACATCTCAAGGTCAAGGGATTTCTGAGATATGACCTTGACCTTTTTAAAAAATGTGATTTTTTATGGAAAAGTGACCAATTTTAAAAGACGGTATCTCTGTTATTTATGGGCCTACAAAGTTCATTCATATATCATTCTAAAGTACTTGGATAGATCTACCATTTTATTTGCGGATATTTTTTTCAAGGTCAAATTTTTAAAAGTTGGCCTTGACCTTGACCTTTAACCTTAATTATCTCAAAAGACGTTATTTGAATCTTTTTCAAATGTTGACAAAAGATTTGTCTATCTTATGACAGTATATATCTCAAATTTTATGATGGGTTTTGAACTGGAACCATTCCAACAAGCGTTTTAAAGAAGTGGGCTAAATTCAAACTGACGGAATGTAGTACCTGCTACTTCATATAAAAACATTTTGGTATTTCAAAATATGGTCATGTTTGATATCTTTGTAAAGCTAATTTAATGCTGATTAATATGTATATAAAACCATGGTCACAAAATCCATATAAAAACATTTATGTTGATGAAACTGAATTTTCTTTAATTTTTTTTTATGCAACACATATTTTGTTATGGAAAAAAGTGATATAATTTGTGTTGGGACAGTTAATCGAAATCTCGAAATCGGAACTTTTTGGGGTATCAGAATCAGAAAACTAATATGCCATTCCCCAAAAAATGTTACTCTGTTCTATTGCTGATAATAAAAGATTAAATGAAGAATATTTATTTTTAAGCTATCAGTAAAAGTAAAACCTAATAACATAAACATGTGATGTGGATTTATTTTAGCTGTGTGAAAAAAAAACATAAAACATGACCTTTCCGTTTGTCCAGTCCTTCAGCATTGACAAATTTGACAAGAAAGTGCTAAAAGCTAATAAATTTTAATAAGTTAGTGGACTGAGTGAAAGTTTTATCACCTCTATGCCAGACAAGCTTTGGTGACAACGTTCCTTTGATTTTTGAAGTCTCTGTTTCCTTACTGGGTGAGGCTGCTGCCTTTTTACTGGCTAGGGGGATGGGTAAAGATAAAAAGCAATAAAAGATTAGAAAAAAACAATATTATTGAAACCACTTTCCCAGTTGTCTTTTGTAGAATCAAGAATGCGCTTACTTCCCCTCTCCACCATTATGGACCAGCCTACAATTAGTCAGGCATGGTGGATTATTCCATTTAGAGGCGCCTGATTGGCTTAACATGCATGGAGAGGCAGGTGCCTCTCTACAAATGCCAGCTGTTCTGGCATTCATGGTTTTTGGTTCCAGACTTCTGCCAGAGAACTCCTCTTCCCCATTGGATCAGCTAGTTCACCCTAGCAATATTCTATATATTGGAACAGATAAGACGCATAAATTCAAGATTGAAATTTTGCCAGGCACCATATACATGTAAGTTATATTTTCATCTAAATGCAGAATTTAAGTAGATGTTTTACTATATAAAACTACTACTACTACTAATTATTATTATTATTATTATTATTATTATTATCTTTTCTTAAATAGGTCTTCAGCAAAATTCTCCTAAACAAAAGTGTTATTCTACATTTTTTGGTACTCCTTGAGCATTGAGTTCAACGGCGACCCGGCTTATTTGTTTATTTGTCTCTCCTTTATAAAGGCTAAAGCATGCTCTGATAACATTCTTTCTATTCATTTACTTATATTGGCTTGACTTTTTGAATGAATATTAAAAAGAAAATCAGTTCATCAGAATATGAAGTTGATGATTGCAGGATCTCATCTTGCTAAACTGACTGAAGGAGAAAGTTATCATTTGACAGATTACCACCAATGCATACTTGCTGTTACATGCAATGAAGCATCGACAAATTGTTACTTGGGTGACTGCTCAACTTGCAACAAACTGATGGATGATTTTGTTTTATATATTGAAGAAATTTTTCACAAAAATTCAGTTGATGATTTTGTATATAAATAGTGGTTATTAACTGGTGGAACAATTCTACAAACACTATCACTATCCACAGACGAATTCATTGAAACTTTCCATGCGGGCCTTCAAACATTAAAGAAGCATAATTTCATTGCCAAAGCACAATAAAAAAAATTTTTTCTGATAGTAAAGGTTCTTTGAGGGTTGGCGAGGTCTTAGCAATAGCAGATTTTTCAGAGAATTATTCATTTGTTTTGCAAGATGCGGCTCAAGGATTCCATTGGAATAATGATCAAGCTACATTGTATCCATTCATCTGCTACTATCGAAATGGAATTGACCTTGAGCATATTAATTTTGTAATAATATCTGATTGTCTCAAGCATAATACAGTAGCTGTCCATTTGTTTCAAAGAAAGTGTATAGAACAATAAAAAGAAATTCTTGATTTTGATCTCCAAAAAATGATATATTTCTCTGATGGGGCTGTTACACACTACAAAAATTTTAAAAACTTTATAAATCTGTTTCATCATAAATCTGATTTTGGAATTGATTTTGGCACTTTTTTGCTACTTCTCATGGGAAAGGACCATGTGATGGGTTAGGTGGCACTATTAAAAGGTTAGCAGCAAAAGCTAGCCTGTAGCGACCCTATAATGAACAAGTAATGACGCCAAGACAACTGTATTTTTATGCAAGAAAATATATCTGGAATACATTTCTTATATTCCTCAACTGCAGAATGGAGAGAGGAAGCAAACATCTTAGAAGATAGATTTAACACTTCCTCTTCAATTATAGGAACGCGAAAATTACATACTTTCATTCCTGTCTCTCAAAGAGAAGTGGAAGTAAAAACAGTTTCAAGTTTACAAAATAAAGGAAGAATAATTCGAATCACAAAAAGAAACAATATGGAGTCCGAATACATTAAAAGATTTGTGACAGCACTTCATGGGAGGAATTGGTGGTTAGGATGTGTACTTGAAAAATATCCAGATAATGGAACGGTGAAATTAACATTGTTTTTGGACCCTCTCCATGTATTATCCATCACATCCAAATATATCAATTTTGAAATATTCTGATATTCTTAGCTCAGTTGATCCAATAACTGAAACAGGGATATCTTATAAACTTTCAAAAAATGAAATGAAAAAGGCATCAAATATTTTAGAAAGAAGGATTTTGAAAGAAAAATCTAAATAAATACTTTAACGTTCATTATTATAAAAAATGTTTCAGTAAAACAGATTTTTCATTCTGTGATATATTGCAATGTACACAGATTGATTTCTTGTGGATGTCAAATGTCAAATAAACTGTTTACCATCGACATCAAATGTTGCTTATGCTATAAACAAATTAGATCTCAACACACTTTTTAGAATTCTCTATAGCATCATTTTCTGTATCAAAATCCCTGTTGTACAAGAAAAGTATGAAAATTATTATAAAACAGTTTGACTTGACAACCAGAATTTGCATAAAACTCAACATGTCAAGAATTTTTTTAGAACATTCATTTTTAAAGTTTTTCATTGAAAAGTACCCATAAATAACATACATTGCCTTTTTTTGGATTTAGAATATAAATCATCGAAAAAAATGGTTCACCATTGAGATCATATATGTTTTATGTTATAATTTAATAAATCCTTAACGCCTTTCAAAATTATTTTTTATTATATGATTTTTTTCATTAAAAATGTGTTGCTTAAAAAAATTGAAGAAAATTCAGTTTCATCAACATAAATGTTTTTATATGGATTTTGTAACCATGGTTTTATGTACATATTAATCAGCATTAAATTAGCTTTACAAAGATATCAAACATGACCATATTGTGAAATACCAAAATGTTTGTATATGAAGTAGTAGGTACTACATTCCGCCATTTTGAATTTAGCTCACTTCTTTAAAACGCTTGTAGGGATGGTTCCAGTTCAAAACCCATCATGAAATTTGAAATATATACTGTTATAAGATAGACAAATGTTTTGTCAAAATTTGAAAAAGATTCAAATAACGTTTTTTGAGATAATTAAGGTTAAAGGTCAAGGTCAAGGCCAACTTTTAAAAATTTGACCTTGAAAAAAATATCCGCAAATAAAATGGTAGATCTATCCAAGTACTTTAGAATGATATATGAATGAACTTTGTAGGCCCATAAATAACAGAGATATCGTCTTTTAAAGTTGGTCACTTTTTCCATAAAAATTCACATTTTTTAAAAATGTCAAGGTCATATCTCAGAAACCCCTTGACATTGAGATGTGTAACAGGTGCCATTCAATTCCTATTATGGAGATCTATAAGTGTAGCAAATTTGAAAAAAATCCGTGTCGGACATGGTTTCTGCCCCCCCCCCAAATTTGTCGATTTGACATGGAATATATATATATATATAGCATCATAGACAAAACACAGCCTGATTTTGATGCACACAGATTTATTTGTCGATATTATAAGGAAAGGGAGAAGTATTCATTCTTTATAATTAGGGTGCTATATACTCTTCATACCAGGGTATTTCGAAGCCTAATGCTTTTCATCATTAAAGGGCCAAGAGGGTTAGTTTCTATTTCACTACGACATCTAGCCATGGGGATCATTAGGGGATATTAAGGTATCTAACATATAGGAGATACGTGGATGAGGGCTGTGCGGGATGTCTAAGTAGGTTAATATTATATAGGTGAATTTAAGCTAAGGACTTGTGAGAAATTTGGAACTATAAAAAATGGGGTGTATTAGAAATCAACTGATAATAAAATATGGGACGATGTTGACGGTAGGTAGGGAAGACACAAAGGAAAACATAAAGGAAGATTTTTTTTTGCATGGTGGTCACCACTTATCAAGGCCTAGCAGCCACTCAGGGATAAGGGTTATTGCAAGTACAGTACGTTAATGTGGAGATTTGAAAGTGTTTACTTAAGGGGGCGGTTCATTAGGAAATTTTAACGTTGGACTTGAAGACATCCAAGTTGTAGTCAGGTGGGAAGCAGGCAGACGGAACAGAGTTCCACAGGCGTGCAGTTCTAAGAAAGAAGCTTTGTTCAGAAAGAAGATTGTTGTATAACGGGGCCAATGCCCATATGACGATAGTTGAATAAGGTGAGATAAATAAATAGAGAATAAAATGCAGTGAAGAGAATAGTAAATAAACCCAATTAAGATATAAATACGAATACAGGTAAAATAAAAAAGGAAACGTAAATAAACACACAAAATAACATAGACGTGATATGGAAAAGGGATAGAGAAATGTAGAGAATATTAAACGAAAATAAAATAATTTAAAATAAAAAATAAAATAAAATACAGTGCAATAAAATAAAGTAAAATAAAAAAAATACCGTTTTATCTTTTTAGTTACACATGTTTCGCCTAATAAATAGTATCAACGATCCAATAACTTTATCAGACTTTAATAGAAATGCTTATTATGATTTCAAAAAACGATATTAGAAGAAACAATAAAAAAAACTAAAAAGAGGGGGAAGTTCAATTCTGATTTGACAATATTTAAGTTTCAAGATTAATAATTAAATAAACATTGGAAAGGGGTGAGGTGGAGTTTAGAATATTCAATCAGACACGGATAAGAGTAGAGGGAGAGGTGAGAGGGGGTGAGAAGCTGGAAAAGAAAGAGAAAGGTGTAAAATGCGTAAGACTTCAAAGGTGGGGAAGGGGAGAGAAAGGGAGATATAAGGACTAAATTGAATTGAAATTATCCCCTCCCCCCCCATAAGAAACGTGAACGTACCATGCGGCTGCAGTATGGATTGAACTTAGTACACGATTTTGTAGTATAATTCAAATCTTGTCCGTAACTGAATACTTGATTCTTGGCCAGGGCTATCAAGAGTATATTTTTATCGTGACGTCATCACTAGATGGGTTGCCTACCATGGCTTAAGAGAGGGCCATCTATCCTCGAAAGAAGAATAATCAGTGCCAATTCCCCAACCTGGTATTTTACTTCGCGGTACATACAGTGCGTTCGCCTTCCCAAATGGTCACCCATCTGGTATTTGCCAGGCTCAACGTTGCTTGGCTTCAGTGATCTGGCGAGAACCGGTGTGTCAACGTGATTATGCCGTATATGAAGAAGATAAAGAACAAAGATTTGCAATAGAGAGAAAACCGATAGAAAGATAAAATAAAATAGGTTGAATAAATATAAAAATAAAAAAAAATTCAAGATTATAAGGAAAAGGGGAAAAGGATTGATTATATATTTAGATACATGATTATTGAAAGCACGAGGAGGGCTGAAGTGAGGGAAGGAAAGCAAAGTTCACCATGAAACGTAGATAATCTGAATGATGTAAACATATCCAAGTATATATGAATTAGTACAAAAACAAAATGAATAAAATTGGTGGCTGGTAAAATAGAAGA
>NC_136513.1:82707204-82722204 GCF_053919585.1 Euprymna scolopes
CGTACAGCAATAGTAGATTTCAATTCAGCCAACCAAAGGACACAGTTTACTTTTTCCTCAAATGAAGCCATGGGATCAAATTGATTCTGAAAAACAAAAGAAAATATCTTTTACTTATTTTTTACTTATCAAAAATTGTTACGAATTTTGTGGTGAAAAATTATTCAATAACTATACTTAAAACTAGATACATGAAACTTTATAACATTTTTTACAGATTATTTCTATCGCAAATATAAATAAAATTTTTTTAAAGTGCACACGAACTTTATGGACACCCTGTATATATATATATATATATATATATATATATATATATATATGTATATATATATATATAGTCATGCACATACAGTAGTGTTTCGCTGTTTCACAGCCTATCATCGCGGCTAGACAGGCAGCTACCTCAAGCCAGGATTGTTACCCGACCGCCTGTACGACAGCCAATTATGCTAATCAGCAGCTGCTGTGCCAGCCCTGAATTAACGATGTTTTGACATCATCCAAAATACATAAGCTGGATTTGTTTACACAAAGAGCATCGCTTTATACGCTAATGGCAATTCGTGTATCACTTCTCAATATGCTAAACTAAAGATACGGAGCATGATAGTAATCCATATACAGTACTGTTTCGCTGTTTCACAGATCATCAGTGCGGATACAAAGGCAACATCCTCAAGCCAGGAGGTAAACCCGACCGCCTGTACGACAGTATATGCTCATAACCATTACGCTAATCGGCGGCTGCTGAACGAGTCGTGAATTAACGATGTTTTGACACGCATATATATATACATATATACACGCACACACATATACACACAAACATATACACACAAACACACACACACACACACACATATGTATATATATATATATATAAGTAAATTGTAGTTTGCTTGAAGCATTGTTGAAGAAAATTATAAGGTAAATTTAAAAGCCAAGAACAATGCGAGATTTTTTTTTTATATATAGAGTAAAATTAAATGAAAACAAAAGAAATAAATTTCTTTTTTTGTTGTTGTTTGTTTTTCTTTTTCACACAAATTTTAACTCTAAACAACAGTAATTTTTTTCCTGTTGTATTCACTCTTCCGCTGTCTTCTCTTGAAAAAGGACTAATAGGTCTTAAATATATTGAGATTTATAACACCATTGAATACAACAGGAAAAAAAAATTACTGTTGTTTAGAGTTAAAATTTGTGTGAAAAAGAAAAAACAAACAACAACAAAAAAAAGAAATTTATTTCTTTTGTTTTCATTTAAGTTTACTCTATATATAAAAAAAAATCTCGCATTGTTCTTGGCTTTTAATTTTACCTTATAATATATATATATATATATATATATATATATATATATATATATATATATATATATATCCGGTTCTTTGACTGTCATAGCTCTTGTGGGCTGCGACGTTGTTTGGCTGTGGAATTTATTATATATATACATATATATTTATAATACAAATCTTGTTGCAGTTCAAAGACTTACATCTTTTCTTCTTTGTAACTTTTGTTTATTTTATCTAGCATTTTTTCATTACAACCGTTTCGTTAATGGGATGACAATTTTACGAGATTATGTGTTCATAAAACTTCCTGATTCTCATCAACTAATCAGATGTTATTTCCATTCGATGTTACTAACAAAAAGTTGATTTTGTACATGGTAAACCTGGTGTTTGGGAAATAGAAATCCCATCACCACGTTGTTACAAGTCGGCCATCTTGGGTGTCATGCTAATAAGAATTTCTGTTTTAAACCTTAATTTCGTTTTTTTTTTTTGTTTGTTTAAATTTCCATTTTTTTTCTGTTATTTATTCTTTCCTATTTCGTAATAATTTTATTTCTACATTTATGCGTGTTTATTCTAATATTCATTTTGTTTGGTTATGCATACGTCAATGTGATTATAGCGTAGTAAACATAAGTAATGGAAATTTTGTAAATTGGATTACCTAGGGTTACGGTTCATCAAGAACTTGTTTACATTGGACTTGAAGGCAATCAAATTGTAGTAAGCTGGAAAGCATGTAAACGGAGGAATGTTTCACAAGCATGCAGCTCTAAGAAAGAAGATTTGTTCATGAAATCTAGATCTAGGTTTACACAGATAAAGAGTGTGGGAAATTATTGATAGTAGTTTTGGCTAGACGAGTGTTTTTCGTGAAAGTTTGGCGAGGGGGGCATAGATTTAAATAACACAGAGTGACGTACTTTTATATTTTAATTTTAAATTGCCCGAAACATCTATTTAGTATTTCATTCATATATATATATATATATATATATATATATATATATATATATAAGTTTCGTGGTGTCTTCCTGATATTTTCTTCCTTGTTTTCATGAATAGTTTCGAGTTGCGTTATGAAAAATGAAAATATGACATATATATATATATATATATATATATATATATATATATATATATATGTATATATATATATTAAAACAATAGGAGTTGGAAATGAAGTCACAGAACTATGTATTGGTAAATATAGATTGATTCATTTTCAATACGGGAATACAATCGATTAGTTGAGGGATAGAAGGGATCCCCACTATGTTACCTAGCATCTTCTCTACTTTTCTGATGATTATGTCTGGACATAAAAGTCCCTTCTATCCCTTAACTATTCGATTGTGTTCCCTCATTGAATAAATGAACCAATCTAAATCCACCAATATATAGTTCATATGTGACTTCATTTCCCACTCCTATTGTTTTCATATATAAGCTCCAATGATACTTGTTGAGCTTTATAATGTCCAGATAAGTCTCCTCTTATAGAATTGAGATCACTCTTTTCTTCTAACGCACTAAGCTATATATATATATATATATATATATATATATATATATATATATATATATATATGTGTGTGTGTGTGTGTGTGTGTGTGTGTGTGTGTTGTACAAATTTATATGCATAAATGCATTTATGTATTTCTTGAAGGTACAACGTTAAAATGAAACATACAATTTTAACCATTTTAAAATGCTGGTCTTTTATTAGTAACAACTTGCGTACAATCGTTTGGGTCTCTAATGCTTACATATACGTATATAAAAGTTGATGAATTATTATTTTGCACTACTGTGGAAGCTCATCAGCGCATCTAAAAACCTAATTCGTCAAAAGTCTTACATCCCGCGAACATGAGTCACTTATTAACACGGGAGGTATTCGTATTTCTATCCATGACATTTATGTAATGCATCAAGCAGACATCATCAACATTTTATAAGTTTCATTTGCCCTTTAATATTTTTCAACACCTGTACTAGTATATAGCCGGCATTTATTTACTTGCCTTTTTTCTAGTGTTTTATTGTTTTCAAGTTCAAATAAATCCGGACTAAATTGTCACGTTCGCAGCAACATTTTTAATAACTCAGTTTCAAACACCCAATATTGTTTCTATTAATCAAATTTTCAATATTTTATTAATAAACTTTTACTAATATACGTGTTATAATTATATTTATACAGTCGTAGAAGTTTATGTTATTTTACTGTAGCTCACAGGTAAAGTAAGATTAACATTATATTTTGCAGTTCTATTTGAAACGGCCAATATTATTATCCATTGCTTTAATGTTAATATTAATTATACTTTCTCAAGACTTATTATATTCCTGATTCTTATAAGAAAATAATTATGTCTTCCAGCCTCATAAATAGTTCGTAATGATATAATAATGAGTATTTTCTTATCTGTTGATACAGTGGTCACGTCATACGCTTTTAATTCTTGTAGTTTTGATTTCTGTTTCGATCGTAGCTGATGGCACCCAAATACATGTTTCTAATTTCCATAAGTGAAAAGCGAATCAATTAAACAAAATACTCGAAAATATAGTAACAAGACAATACATCAGATTAAAATTGCAATTCCAAAAATAAAAATTAAGTTACAATTAAGTGAACCATTATTTTATTATCTCTAATACTGTCATTCAATGCTTTCAGAGGGAATATATATATATATATATATATATATATATATATATATATATATATATATATATGTGTGTGTGTGTGTTTGTGTATGTGTGCTAAAATCTTGTTTATCATCGTCTCAAATGTTATATTTTTATTATATATATACATATATATGCATATATATATGTGTGTGTGTGCGTGTATATTAAAATCTGAATTTGTTTATCATCGTCTCAAATTTTATATTTTTATCATATATATATATATATATATACATATATATATGCATACATATATACATACATATATGTGTATACTAAAATCTGAATTTATTTATCATCGTCTCAAATTTTATATTTTTATCATATATATATACATATATATGCATACATATATATATATATACATATATGTGTGTGTATGTGTGTGTACTAAAATCTGAATTTGTTTATCATCGTCTCAAATTTTATATTTTTATTATATATATATATATATACACACACACATATATGCATATATATATACATATATGTGTGTTTATGTGTGTTCGTGTGTGTGTGTACTTAAATCTGAATTTCTTTATCATCGTCTCAAATTTTAAGAGCATGATATCATTTCTTGAAATCGTCTCAAAATTAACGCCTAAAGCTGGAACGCTAAATGTTTGGGTTTCCATCCTAGCTGATCGCACCGAAGTCACCTTTCTCACTTGTGGAGTCACTACAATACATTAGAAACAATATAATAATTAATGAAGTATTGACTCTATAATAATTCATATAAAATTTTACATCAATTACAATATCATATTTAGCGTATTTTACGACCAGGCAACGTTGGACGTCTTCCTTAAAGGCATGTGTATATAAAATCTATAATTACATACTCTTATATTCATGTATTAACCTATCGTAAGACACCCTAACATGCTTTAAAAAAATTATATTAATCTTCATACATCTTTTTAGTTGTATTTGCCGAACTCTATCATATATATCTTCTCATATTTATTTTACATAAATAATTTAACATCGTTTAACACGTGATTTCGGCTCGGATATTGTCAGCACTATCTGGTTCACTTTTTTATAAGCAATTTTTTAACGATCTGACTATCAGTTCAGAGCTGTAAATTGCCACATAACCCCTAGAGATAAAAATCATTGCACATGCAAAATTTCAGCTAGATAAGACAACGGGAAGGGGATCAGGGGCATTACTTTTTTATTTACACAATGATCACCACATATCAAGGTCCGGAAGCCTTTCAGGGATAAGGGTTATTGCAAGTCCATTACGTTAGTGTGGAGATTTGATGAAGTGTTTACTTAAGAGGGCGGTTCATTAGGAATTTGTTAACGTTGGACTTGAAGACATCCAAGTTGTAAGCCAGTGAGAAGCAGGCAGATGGAACAGAGTTCCACAGGCGTGCAGTTCTAAGAAAGAAGCTTTGTTCATGGAATCCGCGTTTGGATTTAGGCACAGATATAGAGTGGGGAAAATTTTTCACAGTGGATTCAGCTAGACGGGTGTTTTTCGTGAAAGATTGGCGAGGGGGGACCAGAGATTGGAGTCCAGACGAGCACCTGCCATGGAAATAACGATAAAACAAGGATAGGCTCGCAACGTCTCTTCTGTTGGAGAGAGGTTGCAGGGTACAGAAAAAGGCATCCCCCACTAAGCCACGAAGTCTATTTTGTACTCTGTCAAGGCAGGACAGGCTGTTTTTAGCAGCTCCTGCCCAGATATGGCAACAGTATACCACCCTTGGACTACTTGGCTTTTATATAGATAGAGAATTGCATCAGTAGTGAGATATCTTCTGGAGCGGTAGAAGGATCCCACCATCTTTCCAGCGACCTTGGCAACAGACTTGATGTACGTGTTCCATTTCAGATCAGGAGTAAAGGTCAAACCCAGAAGCTTGTCAAAACATGGGGCCTAACCCAGACGAGAGCCATCCATCACAATTGATGCCAGATGGTAATCAGAGCGTTGATGATGTAAGGATAGGAGTTTGGTTTTGGATGCATTAAAGGTAACCAGCCATATCTTCCCCCACTGAACGACGCGCTCGAGATCAGAGGAGAGAGAATCAGAGAGAACTTTGTCATTTACAGCCTTTGATGTGTTGCCGTAGATGGTCGTCTCATTAGCATAGATGTCAACGAATGATTTAAGTATGTGTTTCCGGAGGTCATTGATGTAAATCAGGAAGAGAGTTGGGCCCAGAATTGACCCCTGAGGGACTCCAGCATTTATATTGCAGGCCTCCGATTTTTGTCCATCTACCACTACTCTTATGAGCCTATCGGAGAGAAATGATTTAATGATTGAGAAAACATTTCCAGTTATACCGTAGCTGGAAATCTTGTGAAGTAGGCCCTTATGCCATACCTTGTCGAAAGCATTTGATATGTCAAGAGCAATTGCCCTAGAAAGGAAGCCTTTGTCAAGAGATTCACTAATCCTGTGGGATATAACCGTTAGCACCTCTGCGGTAGATCTTGCAGAGCGGAAACCATATGGTGTGTCACTAAGAAGGTTATTCCTGCTGAGGTGGTTGACTATTTCTCTATTTAATATGGATTCCAGCAACTTACTCATAACACACAGAAGACTTATTGGTCTGTACAGAGAGGGAGATGACATCACCTGAATTCTTAAATACAGGGCAAACTGATGAGGTCTTCCAGGGTATTGGAAAGCACTTCTCCTTAAGGCAGCACTTAAATTGCACGCCCCTCGTATTTCTTGAACCCGTAGTAAAATGTTGATTTTCGATTATTGATGAAACCTGTTCGGGATTGTAATCGGGTACTGTTTTGTAAATACTTAAAATGTTTACAATTAATGACTAATTCTTATTTAGTATTTTAATAAGTTTCCTCTAACTTTAAATCTAATGATTTCATTATTATACTTAAGCACAAAAACACGGCGATTTAATTGATCCACAAATTTTGCCTTTTACATTATCTTCATTTTATTGTGAAAATTATTTGTCCTTGAGTAATCTCCAGTCATAGTGAGGTGTACGTCATAAAACTTACATGATAGAAAGGTTTTTTCCAATTGTTCCTCGTGCTCTATTATAGGTATTATTTTGATTTTCTTGATCATCCATATCCCTTTCTTGCTCTTTGGCTAGCTCTGTGTATTTGCTCTGTTTCTCCTTCTCTTTGATATTTACCCTATAATCAGCCGGAACAGCAAAGTCTACAATTGGAGAGAACCTTTCTTACTTGTTAATTATTACGTCTTCTTCCTTGGATAGGTTTATCTGTTTTATTCGACATCCTATGCGGCAATATATATCACTGCCATGGTTTCTAATACACTCTTCAGCCTGTCCGGGTGCTGATTTTGTCATAAGCGTAGAGCTACACAGAAATGCAGCCCAGAATTCCCTTTCGTTTTATATATCTCTTTTTCGTCCGGACAGCATGGGATGAGCACGCATGTTTCTGTCTCTCCATTAACGACAGGGGTAGATCCCTCCTCCTCAACGCTAGTTAAACATAGTTAGTTTAATAATTGTAGGATATGTGAAGTGTAATTTTTTTTATAATATATATAGTGTATACATAATGTAAAATAAATAGTTAATTATGTTTTATAAATATTACGATTGTGTCGTGTTGTGCGTTTTATTGTGTCTGATATGAATGCCTACATTAAATAACGAAGCGGTCCGGGAGACGAAGAAAAGCGATTCCAACCAGAATGCCACCAGGTAGGTCATTTTGAGAGAAAAAAGAGATCCACACACCAACATCCAACATCTCAGGTATGCTTTTCGTCTTACAGATACTAGTGACTGGCCATCTTCACATCTTCATGAGACCGTTTCTAAGACATTTAGTGAAACACGTGAAGCCAGCCACACGCCACTGACGGGCTGATCGTGTTATGCCGATTCTTCTTCTTATAATTATTTTTATTATTATTATTATTATTATTATTATTATCATTATTATCATTACTATTATTACTATTATTATTACAATTATTATTATTATTGTTATCATTATTATTAATATTATTATTTTTATTACTACTACTATTATTAATATTATGATTATTATCATTATTACTATTATTAATATTAGTATTGCTATTATTATTATTGGCTCAAAAGGAGCTTTCAACCAGGTCATCAACGATCTCTCCTTGACACCACCTATAGTGTTCCCTGAAAGCTGAATGACAAAAAGTATCCTCTAGACTTCCAGTACTCTCCACCTTTTTCGATAACATTTGCAAATAAGTTTATGTCATCGCAACAGCCGCTTACCGTTTATTTCTTTCTCGCAGCGACATTTGGTCCCCACTGGAATTTTAGTGGCAATATGTCTCCCCAACGTCTCAGTTCTCTTCGTACTTGTCCACCGTTGATCTGATCAGCACTCTCTTCTCGGTATTTCCACTCTCCAGGATTCTTGTCGACTATTTGCCATTTGTCATTACTCTTTTAGGGGAGAGTGTGATGGAGATGGGCGAGGGATAGAGAACTTGTAGATATGCAGCTTAAATGTTCTTTGTTCCATGTAACGCTTCTTCATCTTTTGCCTCTGCCCGCTTATGTAGCTCATGTGTATTAGTTTCCGCATTCAAGGATTTTTCCTAATATTTGAGCTGTTATTATTATTATCCACTATCTGCCTATTTCTCAGAAATTGCTTTTCCCTGAAGTATGAGCGACTAAAAGTCTCGCAAGATTTATAGTACTTTCCACTTCTATAGTTAAACTTTTCAAATGAACTCGCGTGACCCTCACAGCCGTTTACAATGAAATTCCCTCTGATACCGACCATTGGCCTTCCCTGGGATTTAGGTGGCAATAAGCTTAACCAAGGCTGCAGTCCTCTTATTAGTTAACCAGCACAGGCTGTTTTAGTGCTGGCTCTTCGATATTTCAAATGTTCTCGAACCTTCCTTCATTTGATGCCGAGTCCTTATCTTTTGATTGTGGGGGAACGTAGGTAATTTATTATTTTTATAATAATAATAATAATAATAATAATAATATCATTATTGCTATTGTGTTATTTTTATTATAATTATTAATAACACCAGTCATTATCCCTGTTGCTATTACAATTATTACTGTTAATATTTTTATTGTGATTATTCTTGTTATAATAATTTATTACTATTACTATTTTGCCATTTTATTATTGTTATCATTGTTATTTCCATTACTATTTATTATTCATCATTAGTATTGTTGTTATTATGATTATTTTATCATTTTTTAATTTTTTTATTATTAAAATTATGACTATATTATTACTATTCTCTGTATAATTTTTGTTATTAATTTTTTCATTATTATTTGTATTATTTATTATTGTTATTATTTATTATTATCGTTGTTATTGTGGTTGTCTTTTATTCCTGATATTATTATTATATTTATTATTATTGTTGTTGCTCTTGTTGTTGTTGTTGTTGTTGTTGTTGTTGTTGTTGTTGTTGTTGTTGTTGTTGGTGGTGGTGGTGGTGGTGGTGGTGTTGTTGTTTACACACTAAACGTTTTACACTAACTCAAAGAAGCAAGTGTTGTTCTCTTGGTTCTGTTTGGAAAAAAGTTTTTTTTCAGATTTTTATTATTTATACAAGCCTGTGTGCTCGGCGTTGCCCGGGTGTTTGGAGGTGTGTGTTGAGCAAAAAAAAAAAGTGGTAGTAAACAGACAGACTCTAACCTGTACAACCATGGAGGAAAAGAACGTGAAAAAATTAGACGTCTTTGCTGTTCTGTCTCTCGCCAAACTGGAAGTGGCGAAGGTTAAAATTAAGGCTAGTTAATCGAAAAGGGGGGTTACTTTCGAAAATACGGCGAAAAAAAAGCGACCCCTCCCTGTAGAAAAATGCCCAGTTGAGGTAAATGAATTAATATTTTTAGCCAATTTTTCGATATTTGTCGTCCGAAGGGCCGATCTTCAAAACGGTATCCATGTCGTGAAAATCGGTCGCATCTGTCGAAAGTAAAACATACATACATGCATGCATACATACATACATTTAAACAGACAGGTGGTATTTACATATCTAATTTAGTAGTAGCAGCATTATTTCAAGTCTCATATCGGGTCTGTGTTACATCAGCTAATATTAATTATTACAGGCGGTAAACTAAGGGCAGATTGAAATGGCATAAATATTTGAAAATAGCTTAGTTTTCATGAATTGTACTAGTAAAAGAGGACTTGTTAGGTTAGATATTAATAGTTTTGTTTTAATCAGAATAAATGTTTATTATGACTTTATTTATAACTCCTGTTTCTACCGACATCAAATTTGCCTTGTGTATACGCATGCGTTTTACATATATTAACTTTCTATCCACTATTAGCCCACCCACTCCGTCTCGCGGGAACACGTCCTTCATTCAACCCATTCTACTCTTCGATTCTTCCCTACAAAAGAATGTTTTCATGCACGCAGTAATGGAAACGCCGGGCGCATGTGTTGTTTTGGTACAGTCGAGTTTATTGGGCTTCAAAACAGTGGTTGAGAAATACGTCGCCAAATTATTTTCGCTAGCTTTTCATCTTAAGAGGAAGGGAGTTTTGCAATTGGAGGACTACAACTTAAAACACATGTTCTCTTACACCAGATTACAACTGTGAAAACTCTTTCCAAATCCAACGCTACCAAAAACGTGATCTCGCCAACTCTCGTAAACTCTCGTTCTCATGAATCGGAGTCCTGCTCCAGGTGTCTCTACCCGTTGACGTTGTATGTGACTTAAAAATTATTGTCCCTCTACACTGATCATATGGATTCAGGTGAACCGTTAGTTAAAAACGGTATGCATATATATATATATATATATATATATATATATATATACTAGCATGGGTACCCGGTGTTGCCTGGGTTGACATGAAGTTCCGTTTCACACACGCCTGCTATATTAATCATTTTTATCATGGGTAACGTGAATACCCCCACAACATTTTAAAAAATAAAAGAACGGACAACAACATGTAAATGTAATCGCCCCCAAAAAGAAGTATCTTATACCATCTTCACCAGATATTTCGATAGAAGGGATCACTGCCCTAAGAAAACTCACCAAAAAGCGTGTGCTAATTTTAAGTAAAATATACACAGAAAGGTGATCGCCCACTCTAAATTCTTTTTTTTTTTTCAAATTTTTTTTCACAAAATTTCTAATTTTTTTTGCACTTATTTGCACAAATCCAAAGTAGCTGAGCAGCGGCTTGGTTCCCACCAGTTTTGGCAAATAGCAAACAGGATCCTGAACAGAAGCGTGCGTTCTATCCCAACCATCATCAATGGACCTGAGGTCATCTCGTCAGCATCAGACAAGGCCAGACTATTTGCCAAGAACTTTGCAGTTAATTCTAGTCTATGCGACCAACTCCCCGTATTTTCCCCTATAACAGACAACTCGCTATGCAAAATACAAATATTTGTGCGTGAGGTCGGCAAGCCAATCAAGAACCATTGACGGCATTGCAGTTATAGTGCCGAAAAAGCTCCAACCAGAACTTGCCTCCATACTTACAAAACTGTTTAAGCGTTGCCTTAAGGAGAAGTGATTTCCAACACCCTGATAGACCTCATCAGTATGTCATGTATTTAAGAATTCAGGTGATAAGTCATTTCCCACTCAGTACAGACCAATAAGTCTCCTGTGTGTCATGAGTAAGTTGTTGGAATCCATATGAAATAAAGAAGTAGTCAACCACCTCAACAGAAACAACCTTCTTAGTGACATGCAATATGGTTTCCGCTCTGCAAGATCTACAGCAGATGTGCTAACGGTTATATCTCATAGGATTAGTGAATCTCTTGACAAAGGCTTCCTTTCCAGAGAAATTGCTCTTGACATATCAAAGGCCTTCGATAAGGTATGGCATAAGGGCCTACTTCACAAGATTTCCAGCTACGGTATAACTGGAAATGTTTTCTCAATCATTAAATCATTTCTCTCCGATATTTGCATAAGAGTAGTGGTTGATGGGCAGAAATCAGAAGCCCACAGTAATAATGCTGGAGTCCCTCAGGGGTCAATCCTGGGTCCAACTCTCTTCCTGATCTACATCAATGATCTCACAAAACACATACTTAAATCATTTGTTGACATCTATGCTGATGACACGACCATCTACGCCAACACATCAAAGGCCGTAAATGACAAAGTTCTCTCTAATTCTCTCTCCTTGATTTTGAGCGCGTGGTACAATGGGGGAAGAGGTGGCTGGCCACTTTTAATGCATCCAAAATCAAGCTTCTATTTACATCATCAACGCTCTCATACCCATCAATTGAAATGGATGGCTCTCGTCTTGAGGAGGTTCCATGTTTTGACAAAATTCTGGGTTTGAACTTTACTCCTGATCTGAAATACGTACATCAGGCCTGTTGCCAAGGACGCTGGGAAAATGGTGGGATCTTTCTACTGCTCCAGAAGATATCTCATTACTGATGCAATTCTCTATCTGCATAAAATCCAAGTACGTCCAAAGATGGAGTACTGCTGCCACATCTCGGCAGGACCTGCTAAAAACAGCCTATCCTGCCTTGACAGAGTACAAAATAGACTTCGTGGTTTAGTGGGGGATGCCCCTTTCTCTTCCCTGCCTCATCTCTGCCACAGAAGAGAAGTTGCGAGCTTGTCTTTGTTTTATCGTTATTTCCATGGCAGGTGCTCGTCTTAGTTCCAATCTCTCGTCCCCCCTCGCCAATCTTTCACGAGAAACACCCGTCTGGCTGAAACTACTGTCAATAATTTTCCCCACTCTTTAACTGTGCCTAAATCTAAACGTAGATTCCATGAGCAAAGCTTCTTTCTTAGAACTGCACGCCAGTGGAACTTTCTGCCGCTTGCCTGTTTCGCACCTGACTACAACTTGAATCTCTTCAAGTCCAACATAAACAAACTCATGACAAACCGCCCCCTTAAGTAAGACACTCTATCAAATCTCCAATACTAATGATTACTACAACACTATTCCATTGATTACTGTACACGCAGTAACCCTTATCCCTGAGTGGCCTTTGAGCCTTGATAAGTGGTTATTCTCATTTAAAAAACAAAACAAAAAAAATTTCTGCAACTAATAATATTTATAAAGGCTGTTTAAATGTATTAGATTGAAAAAAAAATAGATCTCCATTTGTTTAGGGGTTAAACGCCCCTGGGGCACGTCGTATAAAGTTACTTTTTAAATTAGAAAATTAAGTTTGTAATCGATGAAATTAACGCGAAAAAAGAAGAAAAAAGTGTAAATTGTGGAATTTTGAGGAGGAGCTGTAGATCATCAGTCTTAAACCATCTCTTCAGAGAAGAAAATATTAGCAAATATTTAAAAGGTATGTACCCTATTTGCTAAAGTCAGTGAGACATGGAAAGTCAAAGTCAAGATAATTGTTTAATCAGAAATTCCATTACTATACGACTTTTGATTAATCAATTATCTTGACTTCGACTTTCCATGTCTCACTGACTTTAGCAAATAGGGTACACACCTTATAGATGGTAGACATCGAAACCCTATAGGTTAAGGAGATAACTTTTCTCAAGTATTCTTTGTCTTGCTTAGAATAATAAAAAGCATTGATATGAAACTCAAACACCTCATTTCAATAAGGGTTTTTTGAAATTCATTGAATCACTACAATTAATTTATTTGGTTTATCCTGTATATCGAGCAATTCTTATTTAGATGGGATAATACTTATAGAATATTACTGCCAGTAATATTCTGTAAATCTTATAATCACAGGCTTCCATACTAGCTGATTGTTAAATAACATTATTCTGAAGTATATATATATATATATATATATATATATATATATATATATATATATATATATATATATATATATATATATATATATATATATATACTGTTTTTTTTGGGGGGGAAGAATTCCAACAAAGTGCTCGATTACAAAGAAAAACCTTTTTTTCGATATAAGAGCTTAATATTTATGTATTTAAATGTACCGAAGGTCAACCAAGACAAACCAATCAGACCAGAACCATGCGGAATAGTAACAAAATTGAACAGCACAAAGTTACTAAAAATACATTCGATTAAATAAAAAAATTAAAAATTAAAAAATTAGAAAATTGATATTAAGATAAAATATATATATATATATATATATATATATATATATACAGAGAAAGGAATAAGCTATAGTTAAATAAATATGAACATCATTAAAAACAATAAATGATGTCCTGCTTTTCCTCAAACGGAAACAACATGGCTGATGAGAGCTTAACATTATTTACGATTTACCAATAACTGGTCGCCCTTATGTTCAGCTTGAAACCGACGGTACCACATTTGAGCCGGTTCATCGGCTACTAGTCTCTCGCCCCTTGACAAGGTTCAAAAGAGAGTCGCAAATCTGATAGGCCCTAAACTGGCATCTAAACTTCAGCCTCTGTCCCATCGTCGAAACGTTGCATCCCTCTGCCTGTTCTACAAGTATTATAATGGTGAATGCTCTGAAGAACTGCAAGCACTTGTGCCCCCACGACGTGAACACCCTCGACAGACCCGACAAGCTGCAAAGTCCCATCCCCACACTGTAGAGATCCCTAGATGTAAAAGATCTTTCTACTCCAGTAGTTTCTTCCCCAGAACTGCTAGATTTTGGAATTCCATTCCAGGTCACTGCTTCCCCAACTGTACTAACATGCATAAGTTCAATTGCAACGTGAACCAACATCTCGCTGCCCTAATCCCTACATAGTACCCCAGTAGATGTTTCCCCTGATAGTATCCCCCTACACCAAAGTGGCAATGTGCCTTGTTTGGGGTGAAAATGTAATAAAAAAAAAAAAATATATATATATATATATATATATACTAACACTCTCTGTTCGTTTACCGTCGTAGGGCCTAATTATATAACAATATGTTTAATAGGTCAATGTTGTATAAAAAAAGAAAGGAATATGACTTGATGTGGCACATAACGCATTTCTGAGACAGTCGTATGTGGAAAACTATAGCGGAACTAATAGCAAATAATTCT
>NC_136513.1:82727204-82862204 GCF_053919585.1 Euprymna scolopes
GCTTCGGCTGATTGAAAATGCCCAATCTTGGGAGTAACAGAACTTCCAACACAAGAGTGGACGTGTAGTGGTGACGTGGCTACTATGTAGTAAATAGGAGAGAAAAAAAGATAGAATATAAATCGCTGATACGTAAGAAATTTAGAAGTAAAATGTTCCCGTATTGTGAATTAAAGGTTTAAAGAATAACGGCTGTATAAAAAAAAGTCAGAAATCTGTCGGATGAGATGTCGGCAAATTTTTTTTTTTTTGAGATAAGGTGTGAAGCGTCTTGATATTGGAATTGACATGGGATGGCTTAATGACAGCTGTTAACGAGCATGACGTTACTTTACCCACATCCCTGAATGATGCCACATGGGCCGTGAAAAAGGGTCCGGCCGAATAAATTATTTAAGACAGGAGACATAGAAAACATTCTATGTTTGCGCCGTATATTTATACAAACGCTCATTTGGTGCCGTTCTTGAACCAGAACACTCAGACAAGAGTGTGGAAAAAAAACCTTGAACCTGGTGGTTACCAGAAAAATATTATATAGACACAACGAAAAGAAAAAAAATATTGTACACTACACATAAAAAATGAAAAGATAAAGAAAATTAAAGAAAAAAAAACAACGTAGGGTCTTTCATTGAACAGCGGTGAAAAAATATATATAGACACAACGGGAAAAAAGACACATTAAAATTACGTATAGTTATATATTATGCTAAATTAAGAGAAATAAGAGAAAAAACAGATAGTTCGATCGACATACAGATAACGAATTGTTGATTTTAAATATGAAAACACAGAAAGAAAAAAATGCTATGTTACGGTGTAGAAAAAAAACAGGAAATTGAAAAAGAAAGATATATCAATCGACATACTGATAATAAATTGTTGATTTTGAATATGCAGTCAATGTGTGAAACAGAAAGAAAAAAAAAGAAATAGAAAAGAAATATAAACTTTAGTTACAGAGGATGAATGAAATGACTTGTCACAATTACGAGAAACACGTCAATCAAATATTTGTTATGAATTTATAGGTTAAACGATTATATACAGTTAAAATGTGGTTAAATTGTAAAAGCTTTGTGTACTTTTAGGAAAAACAATGTGCCTTTTTTGTTGAGAAGCAAGGGACAGTTTCTGCTAATGTGATTTTTTTCTCTAATTGTACGTTTTTTTACTTTGGAATTTTTTTTCTGGTGTGGAAACATGTTATTCATTGTTATGTAAATCGATTTAAACTGTTTTATGAAATGTTAAAATGTATGTTCCTTTAGATTAAGAAAAAAAAAAGAAAAAAAAACACAAGTGTTGTCTTTGGGTGATGGGATTCTGTGATTTCGAGTATGATCAACATGGAAAAATCCATGCGTGGAAATCCCGATATTTTTCGCTGCATTGAAAGGCAGTCGCGGTTACCGACCTGGAAAAAAGTTTTTCCAATATAGCAGAGCGAAATATATTTCTGTCCAATATCAGGGAGCAAATGGAGTTCCCCTGACGTGGCGTAAGTGGCAGAAGAGAAAATGGCAGAAGAGGCCATAATAAAAATCACTCGGATAAGTAAAAGGTGATATTTTTTTTCTTTTTCAGACAACCACAGTGTTGGGTGACATGGACTATTTTAGTTTCCATCGATTGTTATTTTGTGTTGAATTTTGTTTTATGAAGGATTGTATGAAAGTTATCAGTGAGTCTTTTTTTGTTGTTTTTGGAAACGACTATGTATTTTAATTGTAAATGTCTATGTATTTTTTTGTAAACGACTGTGATTTTTATTTTTGAGATTCTGTGAGGTGGTAAAGGTGATGTAACCAACCTCAAAATTGGCTGACGTAGACAATTTTGGGTTTCCACGAATCTATGTTTTGTTATTTGTAACTTTTTATTGGTGCGATGAGACTTTGTGAACGATTATAGGAATTTTTTTTTCATGCGATTGATGTTTTCTCACATCAGAATTGTGCAGGTTTGTTCTTGTTCTTGGAGATGTATTTTTTACGCAGAATGGAGGAGGAGTGAATCTTTGCCTTGTGGGGTTTATTGAAATAATGATTAATTTATGAGTAAGAACATGTTGTTTAATTAATTAATAATGATAGTAATAATAATGATAAAATAGGAAAAAAGAGAAAAAAATAAGATTTAAGAAGTGTAGAAAAAAGACACACTACTGGGTTGAATAAAGGGTCAACTAGTTCTTAAGTTTGGAAGAGTCAAAGGTTCAGTCGATATTTATTCTAATTTTCGAAATGGTTGTAGATTTATTTATTTTTTTGTCGTTTTTTCGTAGGATTTTTCTCCGGGTGCGTAATTCGGCGGGAGACATAGGAAAATGCTATCGTAATGTTATAAGAAAAATCTTTTATCTCGTATGAGTCATGTGCTTGTGGAAACGCGTTATAGCGTGACGAGAGATAGCATGATGCTAAGATGCGAGATGGAGGCCATGGGGTCACAGAGAGTTGTTGACTTTCGAGGGCGCAAGGATCCACGCCACATGGTATTATTTGTGGATGTAATTTTATTTATTTGAATTATGATTTATTGAATAATGGTATAACAGTTCCTTTGCCAGTGGGATGAGCTTAGGATTCCCTTAGAAAAAGTGGGTAGTAAAACAAAAATGTATATCTTCGTCATACATTTTTATAATTAATGGGGGAAGGAATGTTAGAGAATGGAGAGAGACAGAGAGAAAGAGAGAGAGAGGGAGATGTGTGAGTTGTATTAAAACACGTTGACCGGAAGTCAAGATCAGCTGATTTGATTGCGTGTGAGTCATGTGATCAGGTTAGCTGAATCGAGGAGATTTGCTTGGGACTTGGAAGAGGGCAGACGGTTTCGCCGTTGTCTCTTCCCCTTCGCTGGTGGGGGGGGGACGAACGCTGACGTGGTAGAAATAGGACCTAAATGAAGAAAACAGAAGCCAAATTCACTTACCAACCTTCTGTGAACAAACTAGAAGGTGAATAAAAAAAAACTATAGAACACATTTCTTGTCATGGAGTGAAATAAATCTTCGTCCCCAAAAACAGGTATCAAGTTTCCCTCCCAGACGAGAATTTCCAGATGGACCAACAAAATAGCAGAAGGTATGTTCAAATGACATGTCACACACATAGTCACACTTAACAGCATGTGAACATATGTAATAGAAAGACCGCTAGACGAACACACGCAAAACGACATTAACTCTGATAAGATAACCAACCACACGATCCTTTATAAATAGAGACGTTTTAATATATCATCTCCATTCTAACTTCAACCAATATACAACATACATAGTAAGTTATAAAAGTATATATGGAAATTAAGCTAGAGAATATTCCGTGGTTCATTCTCGTGAGAATTCCTCAGGCTTAAGCATAAGCCTGAGGAATTCTCACGAGAATGAAACAGAATAGTATGTGTAGTTTAATTGCCATATATTTTTATAACTTAATACCTATCTCTACCTATGTATTGAGCACTGTTGAAGTAAATACCAAAAGTTTGCGTATAAAAGCATACTTTCGTATATTAATTTATGTGATTAAACAAAGTAGTCACGCATATATATATATATATATAGAGAGAGAGAGAGAGAGAAAGAGAGAGAGAGAGAAAGAGAGAGATTTGTTGTCATTGTTTCTTAACGATAAATACAGTTAAATAGTGGTCTCGCCTCGAAGCTCATTTTTATTTATTTAGAAAGTTGCCCATAATTTATTAAGACGTATATAACATTTTATTTCTTTATAAATTTTAAAACAGTAATCTACGTATACGTGTGTTTCGATGTAACTACCTTTCATCAGTGTAGCCTGACTGTTTCTAGGAATCAGAACTGCAGACCATGTTTACCACAATCCAGCGCGTTAACCGTCCCGCCACAAACTCCTAGATGACTTTACTGTTTATTTTTATCGCTTATAAATAAATGATAACAAATCTAAAATTTATAAGCGATAAAAATAAACAATAAAGTCATCTAGAAGTTCGTGGCTGACGGTTAACGCGCCGGACTGTGGTAAACGTGCTCTGAAGTTCGATTCCTAGTCAAGAATTAGTTAACTTGAAAAACGCGTGTACATTGACATAAATATATACAATTAGAAAAGCCTTTCATCCAATACATGAAAATTGTTAAACAAAATGTGTTTACTATAGGCTTTAAAAATAAAGGTACAAAGTTCAATTTGAAATTTATTTATCTTCAAAGTGCACTTTTACAAATTTTACAAAGTAAGGTATAAAAATTTAATTTAAATTGAATAAAAAAGATACCTTGGATTTATTTTATGTAATGTACATTCTGTTGCACTTTAAAAAAATCATTGAAGATGTTATATCTATGTCATTAATTAGTAGATGAAAGATAATGTTTTTAAATTGCAACATATATTGATACTCTATAGCTGACTGGGATAGCTTCCGTACATTCAGATCTACTTCTGGGTAACTCTGGGTTCCATGTTTAAAAAGGATGTGTCATGTTACCAAACTAATCAAAAATCTTGATTCCAGTAAAGCAACTGGCCCTGGCGATATTCCAATTATAGTGCTTAAAAATCTTCAATCAGAACTAGCGCATATACTTACAAAGTTATTTAAGTATTGTCTTAAGGAGAAATGCTTCCCAACACCTTGGAAAATCTCATCAGTATGTCCTGTATTTAAGAATTCAGGTGATCGCTCATCTCCGTCTCAGTACAGACTAATAAGTCTCCTATGTGTCATGAGTAAGCTGCTGGAATCTGTGTTAAATAGAGAAGTAGTCAACCATCTACGCAAAATAACCTTCTTAAGTACATGCAATATAGTTTCCGTTCTGCTAGATCTACAGAAGTCGGAGTTACAGTTATATCTCATAGGATCAGGGAATCTCTTTACGGAGGCTTCCTCTCTAGGACAATTGCTCTTAACATATCAAATTCCTTTGACAGAGTATGGCATAAAGGTTTACTTCACAAGATCTCCTGCTGGAAACGTCTTCTCAATTATTAAAGCATTTCACTCTGATAGGTTCATAAGAGTAGTCATTGAGGGGCAGAAATCAGAAGCTCTCAGTAATTGTGCTGGTGTCCCTCAAGGGTCCATCCAGGACCCAACCGGCTTCCTATCTACATGAATGATCTTCCAAATCACATCCTTACATCATTCGTATACTTTTATGCTGACAACACTACTATATAGAGTAGCACATCATAGACTGTAAACGACCAAGTTCCCTCCGATTCTCTCTCCTCTGATCTTGAGCACGTGGTACAATGGGGATGGAGGTAGTTGCTTACTTTTAATGAATCTAAAACTAAACTTCTGTCTTTACATCATCAACGCTCTGAATCCTATCTAGCATCAATTGAAATCAACAGTTCCCGTCTTGGGGAGGCTTCATGTTTTGATAAGCTTCTGGGCTTGATCTTTACTCCTGATCTGAAATGTATCACATATATCAGATCCTTTGCTAAGATCGCTGGTAAAATGTCGGAATCTTTCTACCGCGTCAGTAGAAATCTCACTCTTGATGCAATTCTCTACCAGTGTAAAAGACAGGTACGGCAACAGATGATGGAGTACTATTGCCACATCTGGGCAGGAGCTGCTAGAAGCAGCTTATTCTGCCTTGACAGAGTTCAAAATAGACTTCGTAGTTTAGTGGTGTATACTCTTTCCTCTTCACTGCAACCTCTTTCTCACAGAAAGACGTTGTAGATCTGTCCCTCTTTATTGTTATTTTAATAGCAAGTGCTCAGTAGCTTCAATCTATACCCCCCTCGCACAAAATTAGCGAAAAACACTCGTCTAGCCAAAACCACTATCATTCATTTCCCACATTATTTATCTGTGCCTAAACATAAATGTATATTCCATGAACAAAGCTTATTTCTTAGAACTGCACGGCCCTGTCGGCGGAGCATTAGAATACGCCGACTGTCCCCCTGCAGAGGGTAAAAGTCCCTCAATGGGGGTCCTGGATATGACCTTAAAACTATATCCAGTGGTGAGGCCCCAGCTTATGGGCTTTGGGGAGTGTGAAGCCACCCTTTAATTACCATTGCTCCCAGGTCCACTCTGAGTCGAAGTGGTAGTACCTGTTAGGGTCCCAACTATGGGTTGAATAGAAACCGACGTGAAAACAACAAATATATTCTATTAAAAAGTATTTTCTTCAAAATCTTTGGATTTGGCATTAAATAACCCGAAAAGAGTTGATATGCTGTAAAACAAAAACAACCAACCAACAACTTAGAACTGCACGCCTGTGGAACTCTCTTCCGATGGCCTGCTTTCAAGTTGACTGCAATCTGATTGTCTTCAAGTCTAACGTAAACAAGTTTTTGATGAACCGCCACTCCTAAGTAATCCAATTTACAAAATTCCCACTACTTATGTTTACTCCGCTATAACTGATAATAATTAATAGAAAGAAGTCTTAAACTACATTGGACTTTTTTTTAACAGAATATAAATTCTCCTGCACGTAATGAAATAATATATGTCTAAAGAATGTCGATGAGTTTACATATCTTAGCAGAACAACAAAAGTTGATTTTAGAATGATAATCAGCATTGCACGGGCAAGACTGGATAAGATACAAGCAATCTGAAGGACAAATCTATATATATAAAAGCGAAAATGGATGTGTGTATATGTGTTCGCTTTTTGTGTATGTCTTTTTGTGTATGTATGTTTTTTTTTCCGGCGGATTCTTGAGGCCGTCGCTCATTTTTAAAAACTTTTTATATCATGTGTAAATGATAATATCTATGACTTAAAAACGGTGGTCGCCTCTCTATTTAATTTGCCCGATTTTGAAACGTTAATTATTCGACATTTCCGGATCTGCACGTGTTGCATTCGTTTTTCGGAATATAAAAAAAAAAAAAAAAAAAAAAAAAAAAAAAAGCGAAACTCGATTCGAAATACTGGCTCACGGCCGGTGGTCTCTAGAAAGCTTTGTAACGTTGGTCAATGTCGGCTTCGTCATATCCGACGGTTGCTTTCATTTCGAGACAATACACGCCCCCTAATAAACAGGGAGCTGTTTGTTTCCAAAGTTATTTAAAAACAAACAAACCGGTTTATTGACCTCATTAAAAACTGTCCCGCAGAAAATGTGAACTGCTGAATAGCTATCGCCTACAATCGCCGCATTTGCATTAAGCTTTTTCGTATAAAAAAACAGATTCGCGTTAAATAAAACACTGTCCCGCACACAAAGTTCACGTCAATAACTCGTCAAGAACGGGAACCTGTTTTTTTTCACACTTTACTATTTTCCAACTGCGCGTCAAGGCTTCGTTTTTTTTTTTAAAACAACCAACGATGTTCTTTTTATTTAGCCAAAACCACACACACTTCCAAACACCCGGACAACGCCGGGTACTCCTCGCTAGTCTTCATATAAAGGTGAAACGGGCTTTTTTCGAAACCATTGTGTTCATCCGTTATCATGTATGAAAACAACAGCTGGACTTTTAGCAAAAGGTCGAAAATAATAAACGAGAATGCTAAAAGCGGCTATTATCACGTCATGTAAGAAAGAGCGCACAAGAGAGTAAATAAAACATTGTAACGTTTCAGCATCTATATAATATTCTACTTGTATCTTCCTTAGTTAGTCCACACGTTGCGCTTTGAAACAGGCTAAATATAATTTTTCAATGCCAAAATTATTTTTAAAGGGGCAGACATGTGAGCTTGGCGCTTCTACACTATCAGAACGAAATTTTGTAATCGATAAATGAAGTTTCAGATAAAAAGAAAACAATGGTTTCTACTTATTTTTGTTTGTCAATTCTAATAAATTACAATGGAAGCTTCCAAATTATGCAGCCGGAATTACCTGAATATTACTAAGTTATTAAAAAAAAAGTCTTTAATCATATTCGCATGTAAAAAAATTGCGGCCATCTTGTTTCTATAAAATAAATCGAATCGGAAAATTAACCTCCCCCTTTTGAATTCTCATACATATGTAAATACGATTGTTTTCTTCAAATTCTATTTTCTTTAATAAATATCGATTTTCGTAATTTTTGGATATAGTCATCTTAATAATACGAAGAATACGTTGATACCATTGTTTTCGAAATTTGGTTGGGATAGTGTAGAAGCACCGCGAGATTTATAAAAAAAATACCAATCAGACAACCCTGGACAAGCATATGAGAGTGACTATTCTTGGATGTTACCTTGTTTTCGAATACCATTATGATACAAAATATTCTAGTTTCAATAGAAAGAAATTCCTAGTGATTCTGATATGCCTTCATCGAAGAAAGAAGTCGGCAACACGTTACGCAAATGAGGGAACATTCGAGAGGAACAGGGCAAAAAAGAAAAGCATTGCCTTCCTAGAACTTTGTAAAAAATGTAAATTAAAGATTGTCTCTTAGAATGTGACTAGGCTGTATTCCCGGCATTGCCCGGGTATTCGTAGGAGCGTGTTGAGCAAAAAAATAATTGTAGTTAGCAGGCAGGCTCGAACCCGTGACGCGCAGGTGGAAAAGAGGGTAGAGGTGTGTGTAAGGGTAGGGTTGAGAACAAAAAAAAGAAAGGAAAATTGCAAGCTCAAAAAATATATATAGGAGCAGTAAGCAGGCTCGAACTCGTATCACGTTAGGTGAAAACATGACAAACTGTCTCACCGACAATTCCATCGTGGTTGTGACGTCACGGGCGGGCGAAATTACGAATTTTATGCGATGCCGTGGAAGCGATGGTTGAATGACTTGCAAAACAAATTGAGCCAAAAAAATGCCCAGTTGACGGAATTAATGTTTTTGGTCAATTTTTCGATATTTGTCGTCCGAAGTACTAAACTTCAAAATAATACCGATTTCGTAAAAATTTGTCGCCTCTTTAGGCAGACATGATGGCAGAAATATTCGTGTTAGACGATTGCCCTTACTTGATATAGCACATATAAAAAAATATATATAAAGCAACATGAAAACAAATAAGTGATGGGCCGCACGAAGGTGGCTTTTAAGCCCTGCCAAACTCTGGCATTCTTTGGCACACATTGTGAAGACATAAGCGCCACTAGCAGCACGTAATTTATGGTCACTTCTATGATTATTCAAATACCGCTTCAAACGGTCCGCTGTTTTGCACATCTACCTGCAGTTGACACAGGTTAGATCTGGCAACACAAGACTGTTTTGTGGCCCATTGCGCTGATGAGTAGTCTGGTGGCTCATCAGCCCAGCTCTGCTCAAGCATAATCTCCAACACACCTCACACTCCAGACCAATTTTGCGCCCCAGCCCATCCACTGCTTCTTGCACCTTCCCTTTCCGGATATCATGTTTCAGCCGCCTATACTGGGTTTGATCAGCCTCAAACTTGCCCAAACCTCCTTGCACGGTCCTTCTCCACTCTCCACGACCCAAAGAAAGACTCTCCCATGTTATCTCATCCATCTCACATTTTTATAACGTGGACCCCAAACAATCCTTAGAATCTCATTTTAGGTTTTGAGCCAGACAGCATTCTGTCTAGCATGATCTTACAGAGCACCTTACCGACTACCGACAGCAAAGAGATGCCCCGAGAATTTCCACATTCATCTCTGGCACCTTTCCCTTGTATAGCACCACCATCAATGCATCCCGCCAATCCTGTGGAACACACTCATCCCGCCAAGCAGTCTGCAACAAGCACGCCAAGAGTTGCATCATCTTGAGCCCAGAACATTTAAAGATCTCTGCATGTAATCGATTTAGGTCAGTAGACTTTCCATGGACAGATGCTCCAGCCTCCTGTAGAGAGGAAACTTCTATGAAGATATCCTTGACCGGATTGCTAGAAATATACCTAACAAACTTCTGATCAACATAAGAAGGCCTGTTCAGGAGGTCATCGAAATGCTATCTCCATCTATGAAGAATGTCGGTAGGGTTTCAAAGAGGATCCCCACTTTCCCTTGAGCGCAAAGACGTGATAGGTGATCTAAATGGTCCGTAAACTGCCCACAGTAGGCTGTATAAGACATTCGAATCCGTGGCAAGCTGTATTTCCTCAGCTTTCTGCCTCTACCATTCATCCTTTATGTTTCCCAACCTCCTCTGCATCTTAAGCTTGATTGCCTTAAAATTGCCCCTCAATCGATATTGCTCACAAATCGTTAAACTACCCTCGAGATAAGCGTGCAACGCCCTGGCCTTTGAATCAACAAGAGCCTGAATTTCAGTATCATTCTCTGTGTTTAGAAGCAAGAAAGAGAAGTCTTACCGTGGGTGCTCAGCGAGTGAGTTCAGGCGAAGAAAAGGAAGAACAAACATGTCGGCCAGCATTTTTATTTCGTCCGTTCTCGCGTAATCTCGTGTGTGCGTGAAGATAGAAAGGATAAAACGATGTAATTTCTCGGTGCTGGGAGATTATTCCTGATCAGGCAGGAGAGAAGGCAACGAGAGAGTAGAAACAGAGGACTGTAGCGCTAATCTTTCTGGATCATTCCGTTTGGGTATTTTTGAGGTGAACCCCCCCATTATACTTCATTCTCATTGAACTAATCCTGGTGTTTACGCTAACAATAACTTAATACTCTCACATACCTAATAGACAGACTCCTTAAAAGCAGGCCTAGTGTTTTCACAGCCAATCTCTTCCATCTCCTTTACTAGTTTCTCCCTCACAATATTGTCCCTTAGACGGTCAACATTAAGTCGCTTTGGGATAGCCACACCAAGTCCCCTCATCTTGGGCTTCACAACACACTTAACCTTTCCACGGACACCGATGGTCGGCCCAGCACTCTGCACCACGCATGACACGAACACTGCAGATATCCCTCATCGCAGGTTTTCTGACTAACACAGTCTATCAAGTGGCATTGTTTTGAACCAGGATGCATCCAAGTCATCTTGTATTTTTCCTTCTGCTGAAACACAGTGTTACCGATTTTAAAACCCATTTCTGAACAAAACTGCAACAACATCAGACGGTCGCTATTATACTTTCCCACTCCGTGTTTACCCAGCATATCCCAGGTTTCAAAATCTCTTCCCATCCTAGCATTAAAATCTAAGGGAATGCGTTTAACTACACTGCACAATGCAAGGAAGAAAGCAACCGTTTCATCTTCTGTTGCGTCCATAGTGGGTGTATAGACACTCAAAAGAATTGTATAACATATTAATATATATAATATTAGCTTTAATAAAACATATTTGTTGATTAAATATGTGTTAATTCGTAGAATTTCAACGAGTCCTTCTAGTGTCTTGTCGTATCATTCATCTTTCTATTGCGTTTCACTTACTGGGATTAATACAGAGATATACTGGAGAGGGTTACGGTCTTGCATTTGTTTATCTGACATAGCTTTAATTGACATTGTTTGTAGATATACGTGCCGTCATAATTTAAAGAGGATGCACTATTGGTTGAATATAATCATATAAAATATGTAAGACCTTTTACCATTGGCGTCGGAAGGTGGTTAAGAACTTACATTTAAATTTGTTCTCCTGCCACCTCTGACGACAGCTAGAACAACTTAAAGAATAATATATATATATATATATATATAAATATATATATATATATATATATAAAAGTGAACGTGTCTGTGTGTGTGTCTGTGTGTGTGTCTGTGTACATTTCCCTACGCAATAACTCTGTCAATTTTTAGTCTACAGACTCGAAATTTGATATACAAGGTACTGAGATTTGGTAAAATCGATGTGATTGGTTTTTGGTCAGAAATTTAGCGATTAAGGGATCAAAGTTCAACGATTTGACCTTTGAGAACTCTAACAAACTCCTCCGACAATTTTGGGTCTACGCACTTGAAATCTTAGATATAGGTTCGTTGGACATTGATCTAACTTAATAACTTGATTTGAGTCCAAAACAAAAAATGTTAAGGGGTAATAATAGGGGTCAAAGTTAAAAAAAAAACCTCTGTGATCTCTTCCAAATTACTCAGATAATTTCTGGTCTAAACATTTGAAATTTTACATAAACGGTATTCAGAGATAGGGCATCAGTTCGGGTCGAAAATTTTTAGTTACCAATATATAAATGAATGTATGTTTGCATGTCTGCCTTAAACTTTCAATAGAGGCGACGGATTTTACCAAGATCAGTATCGTTTTTAATTTCGACCTTTCATACGACAAATATCGAAAAATTAGCTAAAAACATGAATATCTTCCCCTTCAACTAGGCACTTTTCTACGGGGGGGGGTCACGTTTTTCGCCGATAGTTTTGAATCCGCTCCTTTAGATTGTCTAGCCTTAATTTTAAAAACTGTCGGTTCCGGTTTAGCGGTGGTTGTAACAGCATAAACGTTGGGTTTTACCCCGTTCTTTTCCTCCTTTGCGGTACGGGTTCGAGCCTGCCTTCCTACTACCACTTTTTTTTTGCTCAACATACACATCCAACCACCCGGACAACGCCGGACTGAAATGCTAGTCCATACTAAAGTAAAACCGTTCGTACTAAATGTTAATGCTTTCTGTTTATATCTTTATATCCTCCAGTTATTGTAGTTTTACTTTTCTGAAAAGAATGGCAATAAACTGATATATAAAAATATAATGATATAGCTTTAAAGTCGGTGGCGGTTAATAAGTGTGGGGTAATGAGAAAGGGATTTCTTTTCTTTAAGCCAAAGTCGGCATTAAACTGCCGATATGAATTTTAAGTTAATTATTATGCAAAGCTAGTTAAAAAATAAAACCTCTTAATTATTACTAACTAATTAAATGGCTTGTATTTATATCCGTCGTTTTAGAGGAGGGCAAAAATTAAATTAAAATAAATCACCGAATTATATTTTTATTATATAAATGTGGATGTAGTTTAGCTCTAAGATTAATTTTTGCTTATATATATATATATATATATATATATATATATATATATATATATATATATATATGTATATATGAAACGCGGAATATTCCGTGCAGCTTAATTGCCATATATATTTTTCTAACTTACTATATATATATCCCACCCCGCATATTCTCCGTGTGTCTCTCTGTCTGGCTCTTCTCTTTCTCCCTCTTTCTTTCCCTCTCTTTCTTCCTCTCTCAATCTCTCTCTCGCTCCCTCTGTATCTATCTGTATATATATATATATGTATATACATATATATATATATATATATATATATATATATATATACATATATGTATATATGAAACGCGGAATATTCTGTGTAGCTTAATTGCCATATATATTTTTCTAACTTACTATATATATAATATATATATATAGTAAGTTAGAAAAATATATATGGCAATTAAGCTACACAGAATATTCCGCGTTTCATATATATATATATATATATATATATATATATATGTATATATATATATGTATGTATATATATATATATATATATATACAGATAGATAGAGAGGGAGCGAGAGACAGATTGAGAGAGGGAGAAAGAGAGGGAAAGAAAGAGAGAGAAAGAGAAGAGCCAGACAGAGAGACACACGGAGAATATGCAGGGTGGGGCGATAAAATTGTCGTCCGAAAGAAAACAAGACAACAGCTTTATTTTAAAGTTGTATTGAAAAAAAAATCAATTCAGATAACTTGATTATGTGATTTAGCTGACATATATTCAATGCGGTCGCATTTAGCCGCAATCACGCTTCGATACGAGTGGGAACGCGGAGAATGTCTTTTTCATAAGCGCCGACGGGAGCTCGGCAAATACTGGAGAGAAGGCGCAATCAGACTGACTTTGGTGTTGTGGGAGATCATGCTGATGATGTTCTCGACGTATGACCAAACGAAGAAGTCCAGCGAGTTCAGGCCGCAAGAAGAGGAGGGTAGTGGGAGAAGAGTACAACTTCTAAAGCCAATCTCGATTCACCGATTCTTGTGCCACACCCAGGGACTGCCAGCAACCACCTGATTGCACCAGGGGATCACCACACTCTTCAGCACATCCAGGTACACTTTGGTGTTGACATTCAAAGGCCATAGTCGTAACCGGAATCGCCCGGATTTGCATTCTGGGGGTTCTGGCAATGGTCCTGTTGTTATAACTTGGATCGGTAAAGCGCATAAGTTGTACAGCGGTGCATCTCTTATCTCGCGCATTGACCAGTGTATCACTTTCAGACATGATAGAAGGCTCCAATCACTTTTGGGAATTGTACCCCTGGTCTCGTAGTAGATGGTCAGCAACAAAAAAGGAAAACCGGTTTCCGTCAAACGGGCATGGAATCATGTCGTCTTTCCTGGGGCGACAATTTTATTCATCACCCAATTTAACTAGTAAAAAGTTAACGAGTAAAGCATTAGACTTAAGACAACATCAATCAAAACAGCTCCGCCGCCTTAATAACTGTGTTATTATATCGTGCGTATATTTTGTGTATGTGGGTCTATATGATACGGGGTGTGTATTCTACGTGTGTGGGTCTATATAATTGTGACATGACTCTTGGTCGTCTGTTTTTACGTGTGCACATGTGTGTGTGTCACCTACAGTCTATAGGGAGATCTTATGACACTTACCTTACTCCTTTTTTCGGTTGATGCCCCTCAGGACGGTTGGAAATCAGATTATGCATGCACCCAAAATACAACTTGAATATTATTATTAACATATTGCATTTATTTAGGATCTTTTAGCTTCCTCATTTGGACTGCAGGACTCTTTTGTTCTTTGACTGATACTAATTCTAGCCTGACTAAAGAACTCCATGCCTGCCTGACTGACTAGAAACACGTGTGCGTCCTCTATTTTTTTAAAGTGCGGTCTGGGGTAGCAAATCCCGTCAAAACAATTTGAATTCAGTATACAGTGATCTGCCTCGTGGCCTCTGCTTTCATGCAGGTGCAACCCATCCTCCCGAAGTCAAATAGTTTGAAGCTTGTCTCTTAACTTTTAGACCTCTCTGCACTTAACTAGAACACAAGCAAGTGGATCCGAGCTAGCACAGTGTAAACCGCTTTATTGACAAACAACAACTCTTTGTGATTATGAAACGAAACCGTAAACTCTAAATAAATATATAAACGGTTAGTTATTTTTTATCTTTATGTTATCAGAAATGATAATCAAAATTTACATACGGAAAATAAGTTTAGTGTCGTCATTCAAAATTGAAACTTGACATAATTTCTGCAATGAGTCTTATTCTTTCTTTTTTCTTTGTATACCAATTGGCCCTTCTTTCTTTTTTTTATTTTTGTAAACTTTCCAAATTGAGATCTTTTTTTCTCTTTTAAAATTTTCTATATTTTTAAGACGTTATCTGTCAATCTATAAAGGTGAGAATGCGCGTGAAGACGCTTCTCAACCTATATACTTAATGAATGTTTAATCTGCAGAGTGAAAAGTTGGTATATACTGTATAAATATATGTGGAAAATTTTTTAGTCATTTTAATCCGAAAACGGGGGTTGTTAAGAGGTCAAAATTGAAAAATTGGTACGTAAGCGTCATCGAATTTTTATTTGTCTCTTAACTGTTTCACGAATGCGCATGCGTGCATCGTTTTCATAACAGATCCCTCATGTTTAGAATAAGTAAGTTTGATAACACTTTTTAAAGATTAAGTCACGCTGGCCCAATGGTTATCATACCTGACTCACTGTCTTTATGTTTTGGTTTAGATCATAACTCAGGTGTTACTTACAAGATATGAACTGTTAAGAAAACACATAATGCCCGCATGCATATGTCTCAGTTTTTGTACAAATTAAATATATATTTATGTGAATTTTATTACTTAGCGACGCCGGGCTGCCTGCTATTATAATATGAAATTGAATTTTAATGCGAACACTGGCAAACTATAATTTGTTTTCTGCAAGTAAGATGACAGGTGTTCAATCGCGCTAATAAGAGATACAAGTTTAAAGCGTATTTTTACAGCCTGTGTAACGAAGAGTTATGACTCGTAGGTGTATATTACTTCTATAGTTTCTGTTTGAATTACCTCCGGCTAGTTTATCGTCTCGTGTTTCGCGAGGTCAAGTTACTTATCAGAAAACATGATCCAGACTTTTAAAAAAACTTTCATGGCCAACATTAAAATCTATACCATGGAATAGAAAAGATGACTCGAGTTTGGCTTAACTTCAGTGAAATTCTTAAATGCGAACAACTAAACGTTTCAATTTGTTCCACTAATTATGTTGTAAGAAATGTTGATTTCATACATTCATTCGGTTGTTTGAACGTTATATTAAACAACGATGAATAAGTGTAGAAATGATGCTTGCCATTTAGGTATTTTATTTAATAAAAAAAATATAATAGAAGCGATTATCAGAATATATACCATGCTATCTGTAAAGATAGGAAATTTCGTACTTCAATCAAATATCTGTATTTGAAAAATATATATGCTTATGACACCACGCTCTATAAGGACACGAAAGGAAAACAAATGCACACATATTTAAAGAAATGGCAGGAACACGAGGGGATGACCTCCAATCTGTAGTGGAATGAGGACAAAAATGGATGATCATATTCAATGCTACCAAGACTTAACTGGTTTCCTTCAATAACAAGAAACCTTCTCTACCAATAATAGCAATGACCAAAGACTCTTCATCTGAAAGTGCATCCTTTAAACTCCTCGGCCTAACGTTAACAGGAAACATGAGTTAGAAAAATTACATTGAGAGCATTGCTAGGACCGCTGCGAAAAAGGTGGGTTCTCTCTACCGTGCTAGAAAGCTACTAATGCCCGAAAGTATCCTGTACTTCTATAAGGCCACCATTCTCCAATTTATGGAGTATTGTTGTCATATTTGGGCTGGTGCATCTGCTACTAGTCTCTTGCTCCTAGATAGGTTTCAATCCTTATAGGTCCTGAACTATCATCTAAGCTTCAGCCTTTGTCCCATCGACGAAATGTAGCATCCTTTTGCCTGTTCTACAAGTACTTTAACGGTGAATGCTCCGAAGAACTGCAAGCACTTGTACCCCCTCGACGTGAATACCTCTGACAAACCCGACAAGCAGCAAAATCCCACCCCTTCACAGTTGAGATCCCTAGATGTAAAGGACCGTTCTACTCCAGTAGTTTCTTTCTCAGAACCGCTAGACTTTTGAATTCCCTTCCGGGTTCCTGCTTCCCCAACTGTACTGACATGCAGAAGTTCAAGTGTAACCTGAAATGACATCTTGCTGCCTAACTCCCCATATAGTGCCCTGTAGCTTATGTCCCTGATAGTAGCCACCTACATAAAAGAGGCAATGTTCCTTGCTTGGAGTGAAAATGTAATTTAAAAAGTATGCAAATAATCAACGAAAACTAATTGATAATCTTATCGAGATAATTAAATAAAAAATCACTTCTAGAGCATCGATACGAAATGCATAAGGTATTAAGCAACGTTGAAGCTGGTCAGTACTTAAGTGAGTGACCATTTGGTAATTCCACGTGATACGTATGCTCTCCACTTATCTTGCGATTGTTTCCAATCGTCTCGCACTTCTTATCACTAGACTAAAGCAGAGGTGTGTTTGTGACTTGTTCAACCCTGGCCTCACAATTATACGCGCAGCAACTTTTACAGGGGATATTCATTTTCTCTTGGGACTTAAATGAGGCATCGGAAAAGTATACACAGGAGAACACCTACATAAAAAAATCTCAGATGAATGTTCAATTATTTAGAACTCAACCCTTGTCATGGACGTGTGTTAGAAGCAAAACTGCGCCATTGAATTCTTTCAACAGAAAAAAATTGAACCATCCAACATGTCCCGGTGCTTGTCAACCGTTTATGAAAGGCAAAGCACTTGATGAAAGTACAGTTAGGGAATGCGTTCATCGTTTTCAGCGACAGAGATGCGAGTAACTAAACACTTTTTTAGGGTGAACAAGTGCAATCAAAAGGGTGGTAACTTTGTAGTAAAAAATAAATCCTGCAAAACAAAAAGTGACAGAATTTAATACTATCACTCTCGGCTTACTCGTTTTTCCATATTTTAGTTTCTCAGTTAAACAAATAGAATGACTCATTTAATAACAGTATATATATATATTTGTAGTCATCGATATACAGTCCTGTTTCGTTGTATTACAGCTCATCAGTGCCGTTAGACTAGCATATCTTCCAAGCCAAGGATTGAACCTTGAACCGCCGTGTTGACAGTCGGCAGTTCTCCCAATCGACCATGGAATCGACGCCCATAAATAACTCGTCGGAATGTCCATTTAAATAGACACCCGCCACCACTTTTATAGTGCTCAAATCGCATGTTCGTAAACAAATAAACAACGAGCTTCGCATTTTCAGCCAATTAAGTAGCGGGTGAGATTATTTACGACAGTGCTCTACCCAAAGAGGGGGGGGCTTAAGATATATTTGTAGTCATCGACATACAGTCCTGTTTCGTTGTATCACAACTCATCAGGGCCGCTAGACATGTTGATTGCAACGTCTTGTCATAAGAGTGCCACTCCCTCAGTCACTACAAGGCCATGTGCCCGAAGATGACTTTTCAGCCCTGCCAGCGACTTGCACACCCTCAGGTAGACATGACACTAAAATGTTCATTGGTTTGGATGAAACTAACAGCAGCGGAACCTGTATCATCGTGCGCTTTCATGTGATTAACAAAAACCTGCCTTAAACAACAGATCCCGATCACAAACCCAAAGATCTCCGTGATTGGGCGACAGGGTATGCCATTTACAACATGCTCTCCTGAGTTTTGTTCGGTCTATTTTGGCTGCTTAAAAAGTGTCTGTATATCAGTGTCCTCCACTGCTCTCGATCATACGCTAGGGACTCCCAACTGTCAACAGGAATATGCAAGCTCACCAGACTCTCCTTGATGCTATCACGAAAACTTTTTTTGGATTTGTGCTGGGGTCTGTTTCCAAGAAAGAGCTCCCCATATAACAACTGTTTTGTGAGTCGATAGTCTTCAAGCCGGATTAGATGACCCACCCAACGCATCTGGTTCTTAATAACAATGGTAGCCATACTGGTTGTTTGGCCTTATTTAAGACATATGTATCAGGGACAACGCTATCCCACTTTAAACCAAGAATGTGTCACTGGCACTGCTGATGGAACCTTTCAAGCCTTTCTATATGTGACTGGTACAAGGTCCAAGTTTCAGAAGCATAGAGTAGCGATGGCACTACACCTGCTAGATATACTGAAATTTTAGTTGTCAGAGTAAGATCACCGTCAGACTAGACTCTATCTTGTAACCCTGCAAAAGCATCTGGTGCCTTGCTGATTCTCTGTCTTAATTACACATGAAGGGTTCCATTATTTGATAAGGTACTACCAAGGTAGACAAAAACTTTTACGACTTCAAGGCTCTTTCCACAGACGAAGATATCAGGTTCCACATAGAGATAATCAGTAGCGAGAGTGTACATGACTTAAGTTTTCTTAATGCTAACTGTCAATCCGAAGCAGGTAAAAGCATTCGTAAAAAGATCCAGCACTAGTTGCATATCTACTGGGTAGTGTATTACCAGGTCAGCATCATCAGCATACAACAGTTACCTAACACGTCCATCACTAACAAGTGTTTTGGCTTGGCATTTTCTGAGATTGAACACCTTTCCAGTCGTTCGGAATCTAATATAAACACCCGTATAGCAATCGTGGAAACCGTATCAGAGCACAGCAGTCAGATAGAGCGAAAACAATGTTGGTACAGCTAAATCACCCTGCTTCACACCATTATCAATGGGGAATTCTTCCGAAAGCCAACTATTGCAGTTGACGCGACCTTTCATACTATGATGAAGTTGCTTGAACTTTTCCGTAAAAGTAGGTGTACAGCCAAATTTTCCCAGCACTTTCCAGAGAGCCTCACGGTGGACTGTGTCAAATTCCTTGGTTTAGTTCACAAATACCTGGCAAAGAGGCATACGCTGTTCAATACATTTTGCCAAAAGCTGTCTAGCAGAAAACACCATATCCACGGTGCCTCGTCCACCTCTAAAACCAGACTGGGATTCCGGAAGGATATCAGGACATACATACTTTTCAAATCAGTTTAGCACGAGCCGTGCAAATACCTTTCCAACCGCCGTCAGCAGCGAGATACCTCGAAAATTTCTACAATCAAACCTGGTACACTTTCCTTTGTACAACATAACCAGGATGGGATCGAACCAATCTTGGGCAACCGAGTCACCCTGTCATACTGACAGTTGTAGTACTTACCAACACAACAAACGCCCTCGTGTTTGTGCCTTGTATAGGCATGCGCGACAACAAAACTTGGGTTTTTATAAGCGGAAGTCTCGAGTTTGTCAGGAATCTACAGGCGCATGCGCAAGAGAAGGGATGAGATAGTGGTATAAAGGCAGGTCGAGTGAGAAGGTTGTTGTTGTTGTTGTCATTGGACGTTACAGTGACGCATGCGTTAGCAGGTGATTAAGAGGAGGTTTATTTTTGTGTGTCAAGTCGCGCACCTCGGTGAAGGTCATATAAATCGTTCACCTCGGTGAAGGTGAAGGTCAAAGAGTGCACCACACAATGTACATTGACACCACCATGTATCAGTAGCTTAACAGAAATGCCATTCATCCTAAAGGTTTTGTTCGAGTTTATCTGTTTAATGCAGCCAACTGTTTCCACAAGAGTCGGTTCAGCATCAAGAACCGGACAAAAGGAACATTACGGGATACTTTCTATTGCAGCAACATCAACATTGGATGGGTTATGAAAAAGATCATGAAAGTGTTCATGCCATTGGTGCATAATTTCATCTGAGGTTTTCAGCAGGGTTCCCATCCTTCGCCAGGAGTGGTGTAGTTGAAGAGGACTTCGGACCATAAACCTGATGAAGCAAAGTGTAAAATGTCTTGACATTTCTATGATCGTAGGCAGTCTGTATTTCCCTATAAAGGTCAGACCACCATTTGTTTTTAATTTGGCGCACACAACACTGAACCTAACTTCGCACAGAAGAGAAGTGGGCAGCGAAAGCTAGCCTGTTCAGAAGTGAAGAGTTTAGAGGTTTCAAATATACTTTCCGCTTTCTATCAATTTGAAGATTAATTTGATGGGAATTATCAGAAAATTTATCTCGATATCTGGAAATCTTCAATCTAAGAACTTCAGCACCTTTTTGGTATATTGTATTTCTTACTGCCTCCCAAACACAATCCAAGAAATCCACCCGGTTGACAGCAGATTTCAAGGAACTTGGCAGTGACATAACCACCGTGATCCTGAATTTTTTCTACGTCTTTAACGTAAACTCACACGTCATCTCGTTTTCGCTCCACGTCTCCTCGTCTTCCTTTATGTTGTCTTTTTTCTTTACCGGTGTCGTCATTCCGTATGCATTTACATATAACCGTTCGTGCTATGTCATATACTTTGCTGCTTCCTATAATTCTCCCGGATGAGCATGTTTATTAGAAATTGATCCTTGGTGTCATAAAAAATCCCGCCCGCAATCTACGTGTATTATTTTGTGCAGAGCTTCACCTGAAAGGTATTTATATATGCTGCTTGCAACCAAGCCAGTAAAAGCATGCGAGTGTTAGTGAAAAAGCAGACGTTGTGTCATAATGCTTTTGAATATGAGAGTTGTATCGAATTTTAATAGCTAGAGCTATGACAACAGCATATTATTTTTCATTGTTTTAATTATCGATTATATATCCGACACAGTTAGACACAATTAATCAACTGAAAACGATATCACTGTATAAAAGCATATGATATATCAACTGATATACACTCGAGAGTCAAAATAATGAAAAGAATATGCTGTTGTCATAGCCCTATTAATAGCAGATGAAGAAATTACAAATTGCTGCTCGTAGCCTCAGACTTAAACAATGATAGTCGTCTATGCCAGTGTTGTATTATGATTTTGCAATAAATATTGTTTTATCATATTAGGTGTAATTTTAGCTTTGATATAACTTGATGTTATATATATATATTTATATATATTTATATTTTATTCAATTGTCACCTCAAACAAGGCACTGTGCCACTTGTAAGTAGGGGGATTCTATCGGGGACATAATTTGCAGGGGTATTATGAAGGGAGATAAGTAGCAAGATGTCTGTTTACATTACGCTTGGACTTATGCATGTCAGTAAAGTTGAGAAAGCAGACTCCCGGGAGGAAGTTTCAAACTCTAGCAGTTCTGGGGAAGAAACTATTGGAGTAGAAGCCTTTCTTACACATAGGGATCTCTACTGTGTAGGGCTGGGATTTTTCTGCGTGTTGGGTTTGTCGGGGGTATTCACGTCTACGGAGTACAAGCGCTTGTAGTTCGTAAGAACATTCACCATTAAAGTACTTGTAGAACATGCGGAGGGATACAACATATAATTATACTATTCTAGTTATATTAAACTATATCAAAAATCCCAAAGGTTTCTTAATCTCAAGCTGTTGCACCCATTAGTCGTTTAGTCTTTGTTTCTCGAGTGACTTTTATAGTTATTTTTCTCTTATAAGATCACTGTAGAATATTTCCTTTACTGTGTGTGCTTAATTTGTTTTAATTATTTTTAGTTTTTATTTATTTACGAAGCACTGTTGTCGTGCTTTTCAGCTCGTTCGCAACATGCTTAATTTCCTGCGAGTGATGTTCGGCAGCAAGCCCGTATTGTTGGGGCTGGAAGTGATTAGCTTTAATAAGATATTATCTTTGTGCCTGTGTTAATTTTCTTTAGTAAATTTCGACTCCAACGTCTACAGTGCTTATATATATATATATATATATATATATATATATATATATATATATATATATATATATATACATAATTATTTTTTTTTATTATTATAATAATTAAATACCTACAGACACTAGTGCTTCATCCTTTCGGGAATCTTCAGTGCAGTGTGTCACAATTAATACCAGTCGAACGATGATTCGAACCCCGCATCACGAGACATCTCTGGCTCGATTTAGCGAAGACCTAATCCATTCAGCTACCATTAACCGCGTGAAATAACGTCGAATTTTAAACATTTTAATTTTAAATGTTCATATATATATATATCCGCTTATTTTTTTAATAAGTCTGAAGAAAGGCTGTTCTTGTGATAATTTTGAAACAGCGTATTGTTTGAATTTGTCGGAATGGTCTTGAAACAATTGTAACTAACAATGAAATACACTTTTTGTTGCTACCAACCCATTTCTGGGAGTCGTGGTTTTTGTTAAAACAGTATATGAATGCTTAATTATGAAATATGATAATTTTGGAGCTTACTTTTTAAATCATCTCTTCTTTTTGGCTTACATTTATTGATATATGAACAATTACTGAATTATATTAACCCAGTATAATTCGGAATACTACAAATTTGTTTATATATATATATATATATATATATATATATATATATATATATATATATATATTAGCAAGTCAGCCTATCCTGAAGAATCAAAATGTGTGTGTGGGTGTATATATATATATATATATATATATATATATATATAAATATATATATATATATATGTATATATATAGTAAGTTATAAAATATCTATGGGGTTTAACCTACACTGAATATTCCGCATACCATCCACTCTAGGATTCTTCAGGCTTAGGCTAGAGTGAATGAAACGCGGAATATTCAGTGTAGCTCAATCGCCACATATATTTTATAACTTACTATATATATGCATATACATACACTGAATATTCCGCGTTTCATCCACTTTAAGATTCTTCAGACTTATGCGCATATATATATATATATATATATATATATCGTGGCTTATACGCATATATATATATATGTATATATATATATATATATATATATATATATATATATATGCGCATAAGCCTGAAGAATCTTAGAGTGGATGAAACGCGGAATATTCAGTGTAGCTTATTCGACATATATATTTTATAACTTACTAACTAGCTCTACCTACGTATTGAGCACTGTTGAAGTAAATACTTAAAGTTTACGCATAAATTTTTACTTTCATATATTAATTTGTGTGAGTAAATAAAGTAGTTATGTATATATATATATATATATATATTTATATATATATATATACATATATATATGCATATATATATAAATATATATATATACATATATATATATGTATATATATACTCTCACTCGGTCCTCTTCGGGAGTTTCATTATTATTATTATTATTATTATTATTATTATTATTATTATTATTATTCATAACTAATAATTACATTATTTATTGAAATCAATTGCGTCTAACATTTGCCGTTTGGATTATACGTTGCAACACTTCAAAAAATAAAATAAAAAATACAAAAAAATAATTAAAAAATATAATCTTCTTCCACAAACGACTAAAATGATTCACGTGAACTTTTTCGAACATGATTGCTAGGAATGAACGCTGTCCACGCTACAAATCTCCAGTTCTTTCAACGGTTTTCTTTTTCTTTTTCATTTCGATACATTTTTGTGACCAAGTGCGGAGGTCCACTTGAAATATAAAAAATAACAATAAAACTATTCCATACAAAAAGTAACATCGTTTTTCATGCTTAGGAAACCCCTCATAACCTTTAAATCACTATCTTAGAAGCATACGTGGACTTTTAACATTATATATATATATATATATATATATATGTATATATAATTTTTAAAATATAATTATCCACTGACACGTGTTTCGTCGTCTACGACTCATCAGAGTGATTGAATCTAGCGAGACTCGAAATTGGTACCCCAAGATAAGCCGAAACCTCTACCACGCGGCTTCGTCACCTGACTACTAAACGTATCGCGTTTTTATGTAGATGTTTTTATTTGTTTTTGTTAGCGATACTTTTTGAATTAATTCAATTATTCATAAGAAATTGCATTTTTATTTAAATGCGAGTTGGCAATAATTTTCCCTTTGACCAATTTGGTACTCTCTTAAATGGGGAACGGCATATGTATTATTTTTAAAATATATTTTTCCACTGATACGTGTTTCGTCGTCTACGACTCATCAGAGTGGATTAATCTAGCGAGACTCGAAATCGGGACCCCATGTTAAGAAGCCTAAACCGCTACCACGCGGCTTCCTCGCCTGACTACTAAATGTATCACGTTTTTATGTAGATGTTTTTTATTTGTTTTTGTTAGCGATACTTTTTGAATTAATTCAATTATTCATACGAAATTGCATTTTTACCTAAATGCGAGTTGGGAATCATTTTCCCTTGTACCAATTTGGTACTCCCTTTAATGGGGAGCGGCATATATATATATATATATATATATATATATATATATATATATATATATATATATTTATTTATTTATTAAGAAAAGTTCGACTCATGCCCAGGTAAACTGCATGTAACATTTCAAGTGTTTAGACAGAAAATTTTCGGAGGAGTTTAGTAGAGTCTGCAAAAGTCAACTCTTTCAACTTTGACCTCTTGGCAGAACATCTTTCGCAAAGAAACTGATAAAAAAGTTTGATGCAAGTCTGAATCCCTTTATGTAAAATTTCAAATGGTTACACCTCAAATTAGTTGAACAGTTTGCTAGAGAGTGCAAAGGTACTTTTTTTACTTTGACCTTTTGGCAGCGTAATTGTCGTCCAAAAACCAATTAAAAACTTGCCCTATGTTTGAATACAATTTATGTAAAATTGTAAAGTGGCTGAGATATTTTGTAGAGACCGCATAGATCATTTTTTTTTTTTTTTTAATATCAGCCTCAATTTTGACATCTTTACATTTATTGTTTGGGGCCCAAATCATATTAAAAAGTTTGATCCATGTCAAGTAAACTACATCTAAAATGTAAAGTGCTTAAACTCAAAATGAGCACATGCGTTTGGTAGATTTTTCAAAGGTCAAATGATTGATCTTTGACCCCATGACTGACAAATTTCTGACCGAAAAACAGTCAAAAAGATTTTCTCAAGTATCAATATTCCTTATGCCAAATCTCGAGTTTTTAGCCTTAAAATTGACAGAGTACTTTGGTAGGGAAATGTTCATAGACATGCACACATACAGACACTTTCACTTTTATATATATACCAGCAGTTCAGCCCGACTTTGCACGGGCCCTATATACTGTTCATAACTTTATGTGCATAAGTATATATGAATATATTAAAAAGTTTATTAGAGGCTGCAAAGGTCAACTCCTTCAAGTTTGACCTTTTCGCACCCAATTTTTCGGCCAAAATCTTGGATTACACTAAATGTAAAATTTCAAATATTTAGATCCAAAATTGGCTGAGTAATTTGACAGAAACCGCAGAGGTCAATTTTTTTAAGTCTGACCCCAATTTTAACCCCTTAACGTTTATAGTTTGGGACTCAAATTAAATTAAAATATTGTATCCGCGTCCAAGTAACCTACATCTAAAATTTAAAGTGTCAAGACAACAAATTGACGGAAGAGTTTGGTAAAGTTTTCAGAGATTAAATTGTTGAACTTTGACCCCTTCACAGCCAAATTTCTGGTCCCAAAACAGTCAAAAGGAGTTTTCTAATTGTCAGTATTCCTTATGTAAAAATCTCGACTGTGTAGACAGAAAATTGACAGAGAAGTTTGTTAAGGAAATCTCCAAACTTATACATATAGACACACAGACAGACAATTTAACTTATATATATATATATATATATATATATATATATATATATATATATATTTAACAATTTGAAATATATTAAAATATGAACTTAAAATAAAATTTTCTTTGCAGTTTTTGTTACAAGGTTGAGCCTTGTATATATACATTACATAAGTATCTAAACAATTATTTTTTCAGTAGTGTATTTAACATTTTCACGTAATTCAGTGTGAATATTATATATATATATATATATATATATATATATATATAATTTAAAGGAGATTAGAACAATAGTCTAAAGAGCTGAGTGTATTTCAATGTAACAGTGAAATTACTAGTTTAATTAAAATACAGGAAAGAGAAAGTGCTCGTTGTAATTTAGATATATAATAAGCTCGATAGGTGAACATCCTAGAGCTAATTCAATATTAAGTAATGTGATTGATAATTTAAAATTTAAAAATCAAATTATAATTAAATTAAAAATCCGTTTTATAAGAAGGAACAACAACAAAATCGATTATCTGTACGATCGTTTCGGAAAGCAATGCTTTTTATTGTGGTAGACATCAAGTTACGTACAATAATTACATATATTTTTTTTAATAAGCAAGGACTCCTCGTCAGCAAATTTTGAAGGGTTTTATCAAATTTAAAAGACACCATAAATAAACCTAGCATTAAAAGTAAGGCAGATGTATCTTTTAATTTTTCGCTTTTTGAAATCAGGAACTTTGGTTAAAATACTCATTTAGATGGTTGTTATAGCTTTTTACCTTATATATATATATATATATATATATATATATATATATATATATATATATATATATATATAAGAGAAAGAAGATTAAAACTATAAGTTGCACTTCACAGTGGGATTTTATTTTTCTACATTGCTACAAATATAATTTGCTGATTTCTTTATGTCCTCTGATGAGAAGAATAGCAATAATAGTATTCTTTGAAACTCCGCGAAATAAGGAGCCTGTAAATTGTTTTTTGGTATTCAGTCGAACAATAAATTTTGATTGTAAAGTTCAACTTACACTATTAATTTTTTTTCTTTTATATAAAGCTGTACTCTCTATTGCGTATTGAGCTTTTTTATTCGGTTGGGATTAAACTATCTATATATAAATCCTGGTATTTAGATCGACGTTTACCATTGCGTATATCAGGTAAACACTAAATCCTTTTGATGTTATTATATATATATTGAATATTGAATATTGGTTATTATATATATATTGAATATTGAATATTGGTTTCTCAAGAGCTCTTTCGGCTATCATCTCATTAGGAAAAAATCGATAGCGTAAAAGAATATTATGTCGAAAATAAAGAGTTCTAAATGGGAACTATTGCACGTGCCAAAAGTGCAGGGACACTAAAATAAGTTTATTAACGTTTAAAAACGATTAAAATATTGGCACAACGAGGGGAGAAAAAAAAGCGGGAGAAAAATTTAAAGTTCCCCAAAGAGAAACAATGCGTTTTATGTGTCCTTTTGCCGACAACGCACCGCAATAGAGACAATCGTTAACCTTGGTCTACAGATTTAAACTGTATATATAGGGTAGTTGTACCTTGAGAACTCTTGTAATTTTTTAACCTTTTTAGCTGTTTCGTTAATGAGATGGCAGTTTTATGACTTCATGTTTTCATAAAAATCTCCCTTTCCTCACCAACCCGTTAGATGTTATTTCCCTTCGATGTTTCCAACAAAAAGTTAATTTTGTACATGATAGACCTGGTGTTTTCATTTGGGGAAAAGAAATTCCATTCCCACGTTGGTACGTCGGACATCTTGAGTATCGTGCAGACCAAAATATCTGTTTTAAACCTTAATTTCGTATATGTTTCTTTTTTGTTTTAATTTTAATTTTCAATTTTTTTCCTGTCATTTTATCTTTCCTACTTTTTATTATTTTTTATATTCTACATTTATACGTGTTTATTCTGATATTAATTTTGTTTGGTTTCGAATTCTTATTAGTTTATGTCTTTGTTTCAAGGGGAGGTCACTATATATGTATTTCTGTGTCAATATTTTTCCTATCTTTTATTTATACCAATCCTTTAATTTATGAAGCTTGATGTAATTACAGTTCATATACCAAAAAAAAAATAATAATGATTTTGTAAGTGCTATTTCTTCTTAGGAGTTAAGAGCTGAATAGATCCATTGGTTGATATAAGTAATTTATATATATATATATATATATATATATATATATATATATATATATATATATATATATATATATATATATATATAGAGAGAGAGAGAGAGAGAGAGAGATGTGTGTATCTGTGTGTGACTCTTCGCGTATAAAATAAATATATATAAATGTATATATACATATATGTACATAAATGAACACACATATATATATATAGAGAGAGATAAAAATATATAAACCAACATCTATATATATATAAAAATGTAAATGTTGGTTCGTTCTAAAATAATAAAACCCTATTTCTATGTTACCAATTTATTTGAAATTTTCAGACAACCCATCTTTAGAGTCGAGGTATGTTTTTATGTTATTGAAATAAATTGACCACGCGAATTATTAAAATATTACAATATTAATAAAATAAATATATTTTTTAACCGTTACTGCGAATCTGTTCTGTTGATAAAACTGAACTTCCGATTCGATTCATTTCACAGCCACGAATTGACGAAAGATTTCATTTTCTGTTAACTCGATAAGTAAAAAAAAACACAAAAAAACACTCATGCAGAGAGTGATCCGTGCTGAAATAATAATGTTATTATTTAAAAAGCCATTCTTAACATGGGGAAGGGAGGGTGTTTTGTACCTATTCTGTACTTTAACCTTACAATTGAATAAAAACATATCATAAAACTTTAATTAAACGTGGAAAACGATTTAAAAAAATAGCGCGGATCACTCTCTGCATTAGCGCGCGCGCACACACACACACACACACACACAAAAATAATAATCCCATATTTTAAAAATTTAAATTCATTTATGTACTTTCCAATTTTTTAAATTTTATTTATGTGAAGGCTTTTCACTCATGAAACATTACGTTTTAATTGTTTAGTTTATTTTCACGGCATTGTGTACATAAAAAAGTTTGTTTTAACTTTTTTCTAAACTGTTTCATTTTTACGACATGCCACAATAAACACCCTTACCCCCCATGTTAAAAAAAACCAAAAAAAACGCCCTTCCATAAACCTCGAAAGCCGTTCTTAACATGGGGAAGTTAGGGTGTTTATAATATGCTGGCACGAGTCGTAAAATTAACGAAGTTGCTATCTATTATTTATTGCAAAAATTGCTTGAAATTTATTTATTTGACAAAAAAAATTACATTTTGGTACTCCTTGGGCGTTGAGTTCCATGGCGACCAGTAAAAAAAATAATAGCCGCACGTAACATATTTTATTTGCTGACGTTGCCGTAACTAAACGATTATTTGTCACATTTACAAACATTTATTTATTTATTTATTTTGAAAAAAGTTTTACTTTTTATGAATATTAAAAGAAAAATGGGTACTCATGCAGAGAGTGATCCATGCTGAAATAATAACGTTATTATTTAAAAAGCCATTCTTAACATGGGGAGGGGAGGGTGTTTTGTACCTATTCTCTACTTTAACCTTGCAATTGATTAAAAATAACACGATTTAAAAAATAGCGCGGGTCACTCTCTGCAAATGTTACTAATCATTTATTAATAATTTCTCACTTTTACAAACATTTGATTTTAAATTTCTTTTTAAATGACGACTTTTATCGACTTTTTTTAAATATCCCCCCCAATGGTGTTTATTCCGAAATCCGTTGTTAACATGGAGAGGTTGGGGGTGTTTATTCTGAAAGCTGTTCTTAACATTTGTGGAGGTGGACCTAATGTAAAAAATAAATAAATAAATAAAAAATAAATCATTTACTGATAACTATTCACTTTTACAAATATTTTTTAATTTACATGCGCGGATGAACAAATTGTTGAATAGTGCGAAAACAAAACATTTAGGTCCACCGCCACAGTTTTCTTTTTTAAATGACGACTTGTATTGATAAATAAATTTACTTCTTCGCAACTTTTATTGATAAATAAATCTGCTTCTCTGCCACGGGCACTAAACCCCTCCTTTTTTTTTTAATAGTATTTTCGGGTGGGTATGCTGACAACAAATATCAGTTAAATTTTGCAAATAGTCCCCCCTCCAAAAGTGGTGTTTATTCCGGAAGCTGTTCTTACTATGAGGAGGTTGGGGGTGATTATAAGGTGTACCTAATCTAAAAAAAAAAAACAAGTTGTTTATGCGCACATAAGCAACTATTTTTTATTAACTTTTTATTTTATTTTTTTATGTAAAAATTAGTAAATTTCAATGAATAGAATAATAAATCATTTATCATTAATATGTGTTTTTGGTTTTGTGTTGAATGAAACTTTTTTTTTCATTGCAACAATAATGAACCAATTTAAATCTTCGGGCATGCGTTTAAGGGTTACGAAATTATCAATAAATCGTTTAGTTACTAAGCCAACGTCAGTAAATAAAAAAATGTTACGTGCGCATGCATTAGCCTTGACTGGGGGGGATAAGGGAGCGACCATTAAATAATTATGCTGGTCGCCATGGAACTCAACGCCCAAGGAGTACCTAAAGTGGCACTTATGCACTTATGTCACCGTGCTATTTTTTAAAATAGTATTTTCCTGTTAAATTCAAATTTTACAATATGTTTTTCTTTTATTAATTTGTTAAGTGAAAGTACAGATAACCCGGTCGGTTTCTAATGCGAGGAAAATCTAGCAAACAAAACATTAAAATTGCCTCAGTCTCGAAAGATTTCTTCTCTACTGAACGAGGAAAAAAACGGTGAAGTGTAGTTCACCTTCTGTTTTTCTCCCCCTCTCTCAATATCTCTCTCTATCCATCCCTCCCTTTCCCTCTCTCAATCTATCTTTCTCTATATACCACCCTCTCCATCTCTCTTTGAGCCCCTTCTTCTTTCTAACTCCCTCTCTCTCCTTTCCTCTGTCTCATCCCTCTCTGTTTCTAACTCTCCCCCTCTCTCTGTTTATCTATCAATCCCTTTATCTCCTTCTCTTTCTCTATTTTCCTCTCACTGTCTCTTTTCTATCTATATATCTTCCTCTCTATCTGTCCATCTCTATCCCTCATCCTATTTTAGTCTCCTAAATTAATTACAGTGAATAAGGCATTGTCAAAACATGGATAAATCCTATTTTAGTCACCTAATTTACTGACTGTGAGAATAGAAGTTATTTGGAAATTACTGCTACCTTGAACAGCACCAGAAGTAACTGGTAAAACCTCTCTAATTAAAATGATTTTGGCAGCCATTTGGTAACAAAATAACATAGCCTTAGCCCTTGCTGCATGAGGAATACATGCGACCTTGCTGCCAAGTAGAAGAATTATTTATTCTACTTTAAAACATTCAATTTTTCCAAAATCTCATGTTCGACATCTCCAAAACATCCAATATGGGGAAAAATATTGCAAAAATTCAAACTTATTGTTTAGGATGAATGCACAATGGTACGCAAAAAATCACTTGAGGCTCTTGGTCGATCCTTGCAAGATTTGCGTGGCAATTTCAGACCATTTGGGAATGCAGTAATATTGCTTGCAGGAGATTTCAGACAAATGTTACCTGTTATTCTTCAATCAACACCAGCAGATGAAATAAATGCTTGCCTCAAATACTCTACTTTTTGTTCCATGTGAAGACATTAAACTTAACTCAAAATATGCATGTACAGTTGCAGACTGTTCGATCCGCACAAAAACTTTTGCATCATTTGTGGGAAATTGGATACGAAAAAGTGCCAGCTGGTCAGAGTTAAGGGCAAAATTCTTTGACTTTTAACTTCTGTAATTTCTGTAATTTTATTTCATCAAAAGAATAGTTAGTTTAAAAGGTTTTTGCAGATATTCAAATTATAAGAATTCCATTTGACTGAGTGAATGAGCTATTCTTGCAGGTCAATACAAAGATGCCCATGAACTTAACGCTATAATTAAATGTAAAATTCCACGTGAGGTATTCAAATACAAATCCATTGACACTGTTGTGAAAGCAGATAAAGTGGTTAATTATCCAACAGTTATATTTGCCAGGGATGCCACCGCATGTATTGCAACTGAAATTTGGTGTAATAATTATCATGTTGTTGAATATAAACCAATACAAGCTTTGCAATGGCACATAGCTTGCAGTAAAAAAAATTAACAAACAATATCATAGAAACAACAATCTTAACAGGACCTTTCACAGATGAATATATCTTCATTCCATGCATTCCTATGATTCCACCGGATACATCATTACACTTTAGCAGATCGCACTTTCCAATTTTATTGTCATTTGCAATAACCATCAACAAAGCACAGGGAACAATCTTTACAATTGTGGGCCTTACAGTTACACACTGACTGTTTTTTCACATGGATAATTTATGTTACATATTCAAGAGTCACCAAACCGGAAAATCTCTATATCAGCTTAGAAAATGGAACAACAAAAACTGTGTAACCATGCAAAATGGGAATTTAAACCTATAAGAAACATGCTTTTTCTCATTTTGGAACTTTTTCCATTGCGCCAATTTGAGCCACAGCAACGCGTGGCAGGGTACAGCTAGTATATTTATATATTTACATATAGAATCTAAGGTATGCACGTGTGCTCTTGAACGGGAAATTATGTTACACAATTATAGAGTAAAAACAACTATTTCTTTACATACCAGTTGTTTTTTTTAATTTAACCGAATATAGGAAATTTAATTTGATTTTGTTCACCTCATGCACACCTATATTTATTTGTTAGCTTTTATTTCCATTTCTATAATAGATCAACTTTTTTTTCAGGTTACGTTTCGAATTATTTGTAAGGAATTGCTTTCTGTAGGTATTCCATAAATCTCATACGTTCTGTTCCGCAGTGGCGATGTTATCAAATTTGTCAAATAAAAAAAATCATGAATATTATCAGAAGAAATCTTTTGTATAAAAACAGGTTTTAAAGATTTTTAATCTCATATGCATAATCGTTGGAGGGAAAAACATGTATCCGGTTTTTATGTGAATAAAAGCTAGTCTCTTTATTTAGAAATCAATGCTAACCATTGGCAGAGGGTAATCAGCTACTGACATTCCATTATCATTTATCATCGATGAGTCAGAAGCAGATCATCACAAATGCCTACAAGATTATCATCTTTGAAGTTTGATAATAAATACAGAAAGCGTAACAATATATATATACACACATATAGATGTGTATATGTTTGTGTGTGTGTGTAAACTGTGTCAATCGATTTATTGCAGATTAGTAGAATATAAATATTTCAATAAATATACGTTATACAAATATGAAAATCGTATCATCATATGATTGTTTCGAGGTTAGTTATTTCCCACAATTTTATTCGAATCCATACGATATTCACGAAGTTGTGACATTTTATTTATCATCAAGTAATTTATGCTGTCCATCGCTTTATTTAAGTCTCCGGCGCGGTTTATTTGAAATAAATTTAACTACTTTTGCTTGTTTAAGAGACTTCTTGAATCTGCGCTTATCGCAATTTCAAGCACTATTAAACAACGTGGAGGTTTCTATAACATAGCGCCATTAATAAGTAAACTGTTATTAAAAGAACATTATTTAACTGTGGACACAGGTTAACTTTCTCACACCAATTCAAACACCCCCTGTAATAATTAACACATAATCTCAATCAATAAATTACATAAAAAGCACTCATTTCATTTCTGTTACAAACTTATATTTGAATTTCAACAGATATATCTTTTTTCCCAATAGAATATAAACTTGCGTTCATAGTTTTAAATTAAATTAACGACTATATGACGTCACTAAAATTTCCCCCTCTTTAACAGCGCCAGCCCCCCCTCCTTTTTGAAGTTCCAACATCAATTTTCCGTTTCTTTGTAATAGAACTACGTCACACTGTGCACGTGAAACATTTTCAAGTATTTTGTACTGGTATATTTTTTGGTTTCTTAATCTCATTCATCCAGAGGAAGTCTCGAAATAAAGACGAAACGTTGATGAACACATAATACGGTTTGTTCCTTTTTATTTTCTCTCTCTCTCTCTCTCTCTCTCTCTATATATATATATATATATATATATATATATATATATATATATATATATATATATGCGTGTGTGTTTGTGTGTGTCTTCGTGTATATATATATCTATTAAGCTGAGTTTTTGTTTCTATCTGGCAAAACTATTTTTATGAAAATATATTAAACAAACTTCGTTACATACTTACTTATCATCCTCGGCCACTGAGGTAAAAAAAAATCTTACAATAATAAAAACATGTCTTCCTCGACAATTTTTTTCATTGTTTTGGACTTTTGAAAAAAAACTCTTTGATAATTTTATAAATTCCATTTTCACCCCAAACAAGGCACAGTTACACTTTGATGTAAGAGGCTACTATCATGGACAGGAATTGCAGGTATACTATGTAAGGTGTTTGGCAGCGAGATGTCTGTTAACAATACACTTGGACTTCTGCATATCAGTACAGTTGGGGAAGCAGCAAATCGGAAGGGAATTCCAAAGTCTAGCATTTCTCAGAAATAAAAAATTAGAGTAGAAGGCCGCCTTACATATAGGGATCTCTACTGTATGGGGGTGGGATTTAACTGCTTGTCGAGGTTGTAGGGGGTATTTACGTCGAGAGGTTTCGTCGGAGCATTCACCATTGAAATACTTGTAGAACAGGCAGAGGCATGCAACATTTCGTCGATGGGACAAAGGCTGTAGCTTAGATGACAGTTCAGGACCTTAATTGCCTCACTCTAAACCAATTTGTGCTCCTCTAACATAGCATAGAAGAGAGAACATGCAATATAGCAACAGAGTGAAAATAGATGACAGTTGAATGGTTTTGGTTTATTAATTTACTAGCGGGGTCTGTGTGATGACGTTGTCCGAGTAAAATATAAAAAAATGATTGAAACAAGTGAAGTCACTCACGACGGTCAATGATGCGCACAAGATGACCTGGACCTTATCCAAGATTTCAGCTAATCAATTACCTGCCAAGAAGACAAAAGGAGTACTAGTTTTGAGACGTTGAAAAGCACATACAACCGTTTACTGATTCACGAAAATGTACACTGATTGCTGAGTGATTTGAACATTTTGAACGAAAAAATGTTTCCAGATAAATCAATGTTTCTCTTATAATGCAGTATACATTATATGCAGATTGATATAGTTCTTAAAGTATAATTTCTACATTATAAAGAATAATCTTTTTTTGTTATTTACGCATATATTTCATCATATAAAGTACATTGCTACCAAATCCAGAAAATGATTGAATTAGGGTTAGGGTTAGGGAATTATAGAAACAAGTTTTTGCTATTAATATCATAATAGGAAAAATATTCAGGGGTAAAACGTTAAAATTTCACAAATTTATTTATCATTGTCACCCTAATATATATATATATATATATATATATATATATATATATATTTATATATATATATATTTATATATATATATTTATATATATATATTTATATATATATATATTTATATATATATATATATATATACACGAACAAAAAGTTTATAAAACATGTTAAAAAACACTTTGAAATGAGTTAAAAACATACTTAATCTGCAAAGGAAACACTAGATAAGTGGATAGTCCTTAATCCGCGGAGTTTCGAAGAAATACTTTCCTTCTAATGAGAGGGTAGGAATTAGAAACGTGCGGGATCGGATTTTGCATGTAAAAGTATTTGATGAAACAATAAGTAAGTCAAAGATCTTACTTGATAACAAAAAAGTGAAGCAGAGGTAATATGGTGAAGAAAAAGGTGATTACACATGGATGGATAGTCTGATGGAAGATAAATAATCCAGTGACGGTAAAATCCAAATATATAATTTCAAGAAAGTTAATTGAATTTCCATTTGCACAAGTAAAATCTAAGAAAATCCCGTAATTGGAAGAAGATGGTCCAAAATAATCCAAAGGCAGAAATCCATGGAACAATTCACAAAAATGTGTACTAGGGAAAAAAGGAAAAAAATTCCAATAATATTAATAAAAGAAAAATAATATATATATACATATATATATACATATATATACACATATATGTATTTATATATATGTGTATATATATGTATATATATATATATATGTGTGTGTATGTATATATATATTAGGATAGCAATGATAACAAATCTGTGAAGTTTTAAGGTTTTACTCCTTAATATTCTTTCTATTCCTATATATAGAATTAATAGCAAAAGTTTGTTTCATTATTCTGATGCCCCAATAGTTAGAGCACGATTAATTAACCCTTCATCCACATCTGCAACCTCTAAATATAGGCCCGCCAGAATATGTGTATCCTTAAACATTAAGCATTGTTTCATTTTATCGTTGAACCTCCCCCAGGTAATCAGTAAATGAAGACTCTCTGAACAATGTGGACGAAATAGTAAGTTACAATTGAATGCAGAAAACTAGACAATAGAAATGAGAAACAACAAGAAAGGAAGTAACAGAAAAGGAAGAAGAAAAAGAAAATGCACAAAAAGGAGGCAAGAGAAGAAGAAAAAGATAAAAGAAAAAAGAAGAAAGAAAGAAGAAAAAAGCACGAAAAAAGAGGCAGAACAAAAGGCAAGAAAAAGAAGAAGAAGAAAAAATAATAATAATAAACACTAACAACAAAATAAAGGAATAAAAAGGAGAAAAAAGAACAAACGGATGAAGTAAAAGAAGAACAAGAACGAAGAAGGTGAAAAACGAAGCGATTTTTAAAAAATGAAGGTGGTGGGTAAATCGCCGTTGTAAAATGCTCTTAAAGTCGTACAAAATGCAGAAAGTATTAACAACTGTGTATTTTGATAATTTACACGCTAAAGAAACACAATTGGGACGCTGAAAACGTACATAGTAAAACAATACGTTTTATTGTCGCGTTGATTATTTATTTGAAAAGCAAATAAAAAAAAACATTTTCGGAGTTATTTATTTATGTTGGTAGTGTAGAAGAAAATGTATGAATGTTTTTTAAGAAATGTGTATTAATAAATGGAGAATAAATTTTTAAAAATTAAGGTGGTGTGTAAATCGCCGTTGTAAAATGCTTTTATGGTTATCAATGGGTTAAAGTAGATTTATTTGTAAGAAAATTGCATTAAAATAACTTAAACGTAAAATGGAAATGAAGGATGTAAAAAAATGCAGCCAGTATTAACAATTGTTTATTTGGATAATTTAAACGCGAAAAAAATCGTGACGCTGAAAACGTACACAGTAAAACAATACTCATTGTCGCGTTGATTATTTGTTCATATGCGCATGCGCAACCGGAAGTCGTAAACCGGATGTTGGGTTACAACACCTGTTACAAGGTCATTTGAGATTTATAATTATATAGATATACACTGCTGATCAAAAATTTAAAACCGCTTAAAAATCTTTTAAAAGAAACCTTTTTTAAGGATAGATTTTAAACTCTTCCGACCTAAAGTTACTAATACTACAATCTAAACGGTTATGGAAACTTTTTATTTTAAAATTTGCAATTTTATTTAATTAGGCTTTTTACACATGGTCAAAATTATAAGACCAAGGGTATAAATTGTTAAATTTAAAGTAATTCTAATGTTATTAGTTCAGTTAGAGATTAGCAATCACTGTGCAAAGGTGTTAACATGCTTAAAGCAAATAAATAAATAAATAAATAACCGAAGTTGAAGCTTTCGAATTCTAGGATTCCATAACAAAGGTTTGTCACAGCGAGCGATAGCAGCTAAGGTAAATCGCAGTAAAACTGTCATTTGCAACTGTCTAAAGAACACTGGGAATTATAGAAAAGAAAAATCCTTTGGTAGTCCCCCCAAATTTCTCCTGCATTGAGTAGGAGAATCAGACGGGTTATTATGAATGATAAAGGACTTTCTTCTAATCAAATTAAGGCGGTTACAGATCCTGATTGCAGTCCAATAACCATTAGACGACACTTACTACAAAAAGGCATGGTAAATAAAAAGCGTAAACAAATTCCTCGATTGCTTCCACGTCACAAAGTGGACCGCTTAAGATTTGGTCGTGAATACTAAACCTGGGACGTTGAGAAGTGCAAGAAATTCCTGTTTTCTGGCGAGAAAAAATTCAATTTAGATGGTCCTGATGGCTTCCAGCGATATTGGTATGACAAAACATGTCCCTTGAAATTTTCTCCACACGTCATAGTGGTGGAGGGTCAGTAATAGTTTGGGGTGCATTTTCTAACAGAGGGACGATGGAGCTCCAGGTGGTGCAGGGTCGTCAGACACAGCTGGTTATGTTAGTAATCTACAAAAAGCATTGGGCATCGTTTGTGTGGGGGTGGGTGGTTATTCCAACAGGATAATGGTGCAATCCACACTGCAAGACGGACCTTGAGCGTTCTACAGGAAAAGTCCATCTCTTGGAACATCCTGCATGCTCGCCGGACTTGAACCCACTTGAAAGTGTTCGGAGATTGATGACAAAGGAGGTTTATCGAAATGGCAAAAAATAATCAACAAAAAATGCACCTTAATGGAAACCCTCATTTCTAAAATGCACCAAAGAATTTTTAAGTCATCAAAAGTAATGGAGGTGGAACTCATTATTAAGTTTGATTGTTGAATTTTTTCATACACTTTTCATACACTTTTTTACAATTTAATAGAATTTTTGTCTCTGGTTTTATAATTTTGATCATGTGCTAACTTAATAAAAATGTAAATTTAAAAATATATCTCTGGAATGTACCTTTTTGTTTCCATAACATTTTAGATTGCAGTATTGGTAACCTTAAGTCGGAAGAGTTTAAAATCTTTCCTTAAAGAAGGTTTTTTTTAAGACGTTTAAGTGGTCTTAAATTTTTGATCAGCAGTATATGTACAGCATAAATAGAAACTATGTGTTTGTATATATATATATATATATATATATTATATATACACATATATACGTGTATGTATGTGTGCGTCTGTGTAGAGAGAGAGAGAGAGAGCATGAGAGAAAGACAGAGAGAGTAAGTAAAAAGGAACAAACCTAGTTATGAGTTCATCAAGGTTTTGTAATTATTGGGAGCATTTTCTGCATGACTGAAGTTAACAAAGAATTAAAACTACAAATATTTGAGAATATATTATTGATGCATTGAAATGTATGATCTTGTTCCATTTTAGAAACGAAAAATTCGTTTACAATTAAAAAAGGGAGAGGAGGTATAAAGTTTTGAAAGAGAGTAAGAGTTTTTATAACATATATAGCTGTTTATATATATCTGTATGGCATATATAACTGTTTATATATATATTTTTATAACATATATAACTGTTTATATATTTTTATAACATGTATATTTATATATTTATTTTTTATAACAGGTATAGCTGTTTATATATATATATTTTAAAAACCATGATGAAATTTATATTCTTTTTTGAACAAATATGTCCGTTAAAATTCAAATATGAGCGTGTACTTGAATCTAACATTTCTTTATTCATTGACGTCTCCTCATTAATTGTTTTTAAAACCTGGATGCATAGTCATGCTTCTCAGAAATATATCCATCAAAATGTGCAGTGAAAGAAGGTTAGAAGTAAAAAATACGCATGCACATTCAATTTAAACGACATTAAGGAGCGATGCATTACTAGGAATAAAACTCGCATCAAATGACTCTAAATTTTAGAAAGCAGCCAGTTCCCGATTCGGTTATCACATGCAATGACTATAAATAAATCTCAATGTCCGCCATTTGAAAAAGTTGGTTTGTTTTTCCCACAACCTGTATTAAGTAATGGCCAACTATATGTTGCAGTGTCAAGAGCACGTAGGCTCTCTGATTTACGGGTAAAAGTCATAAAACTTACAGGTTAGGAGAAAAAAAGGAAAAACTTACGCTAAAAATACAGTTTGAAGAGAGGTGTTTTTTCTAAACTTCTATAAGGACTAAAATAAATTTTAAAAAAACATTTAACTGCAGAAGTACAATTGATTTAAATTTGAAGAAAAAATTATTGTTTTTATTTGAAAATCTTCATTTGATTAAGCTCCTGGATTTAAATTTAAAATATTACAAATTTAAATAATCACAAATGTACACTTTAAGAAAAAATAACATTCTCGGCATTTGGATTGGTTGGCTGGTTGTTTTTGTTTTACGGCATATCAACCATTTTCGGGTTATTTAATGCCGAATCCAAAGATTTTGAAGAAAAAAAATTTAATATAATATATTTGTTGTTTTCAAGTCGGTTTCTATTTAACCCATAGTTGGGACCCTAACAGGTACTACCACTCCGGGTCAGAGTGGACCTGGGAGCAATGGTAATTAAAGGGTGGCTCCACACTCAAAGCCCGCAAGCTGGGGCCTCACCACTGAATATAGTTTAAGGTCATATTCAGGACCTCGGCATTTGAACAGAAAAAATGTTTATTTTCTATTTAAAAAAAAATTGTATTGTGCGAAAGTTACAGAAGGAAATACTTTTCTTTTATTTGTCTGTATTTAATGGTTAAGATTTAAAAGAGAAATTCAAAATATTAAACTTGCACATAAAATGGAACTGTAAATTGAAGAAACTATTTCCTTTAATTTAGGAATCTTTATTAATCTTAAGAAAGTATTTTTGAGTTGGTGGAAGATTAAATACATTATTTTATTTATTTTAGAATATCTTTATAAATATAAAAAATAACTTAGTTTTCTATGATAGTTTATAATCGGTATTTAGTGAGATATTAGACGGAAAATCTCCTACATTTCCAAATGTTTATACATTGAAATTCAAAGCGAAGAGAAACATTTACTTAATACTATTTGAAAAAGACATTTTCTTTTATTAAAAAATCTTCGATATTTATGATGTCATTGGGATTTTAAGAAACGTTTATGATTTCATACATTTTAAAATTATTTAATTATTTTCTCACGTTTAGATATGAATATTCTAGATTGTGATTAAAGAGATAAAAACACATATTTAGTCCAACTTTTATAAATATTTATCGATTAGAATTAAAATAATATTATTTCAGTAAATTATAAGGTTCTGCATTGGATCATGTGTAATTAAAATTTAGTGAGATTTTTTATTGATAAAATTTTGAATTGATAATATTTTTAATTAACAATATTTCTAATGCTCTGTTGATATGTTAAGTATACCATTTTGGTTGTTTTTAAGTGATTCATGGGATATATTCAAACTTACATTTGAATTAAAAACTCATTTCCTCTACATAAGATTTGACTGAAAACCATAACATTTTGATGTTTTCAATTTATATTATAAAACAGAATTTGTTTACATTACACATACAAAAAAGTTCATATTTAATGCACTTAATGTCGTACGCTTATTAAAGGGATCTGGATTTGAATGTGTTTCATGGGACTTACACAACACTTATGCATTAAATACACAAAGCCCTGAAACACATAACACATAACCCTTTTTAGGGAAATGTTTTTGCGATAAAAAACTTCAGGTAAGTTTGTTTATATTATCAAGAAGTCTTAATTTAGATCTGTATGAATAATTCAACTTTTTAACTTTATTTCAAGAAAATAATATCTGAATTACCAACGCTTTAATGAAAATAATCAAAATAAAAAGATAGTTTTCTTGCATAAAAATGTTTCATCTATGTGAACATCCCCGATTAAAGTTAAAGAGAAACTGTGTACATATTCGCAATTTTCACTCTATTGAAATTTATATCTAATATCGTTTCTTTATTATATATATATACTAGCAAAATTACCCGTTGTTGATTGGGTTTTAAAAAAAAGCCTACAGAAAAGGGACTCTGTTTTATGAAAGTATGATAGGTCATGAAAAGGAAGGGTTGTAACGAGATAGCTTCGAATTTGGGGGCATTAAAACGAAAGCAAAATATGATGAATGTAAAAATAAAATAGATAAACCCCATAATTTATTAGACCATACCTGTTCACAATGAAACACTTATCACAATATTCTGTGGATCTATATTAAAAAACCTTGTTAAACATTGTCACATATTTCAATTCTACGGAGGTCAGGCGCGAACAAACACCACATAATTTTATTATACCATATATCTTCAAACTGAAACATAATTATCGAAGTGTACTTACGCAGATAGATATGAAAAGTCTTTATTAAAGTTTGTGCCTATTTCCATTCTATAGAGGCCAGGCGCGAACGCAGATCCCACAATTTTATTATACTATCCCTATTTAAGTTAAAACATACTTATCAAAGTATTCTTATGTACATCTATATCAAAAACACTTGTAAACATTTTTTTTAACTTTTTAAATTTTTATTTCCATACTTTGTGGACCAGGCGCGAAAGCAGACCCCACAATTGTAATGACCCACCGTTCTGCCAGATCAAACATACCCATTCCTGTGTCTCGATATATCTTATAATTATATGCAATCAGTTTTTTAAAATAGTCGACCATATAGGAGCCTATTCGTGACCAGACACACACACACACACATTCAGTTTTATATTATAGAAGATGCTTTGTATTGTGATTATTATGTTCAGAAATTTTCTTCGTTTTTTACCTTTTCAAAACATTCAGGAATTAAAATTTAAATATTATCTAATTTCAATGTAATATACGATTTCTTGTATCGCTTATACCACTCCAAAGAGAATATTAATTGTTGATATTTCTTAAATTCAATTAATGAGTTTTGATTAAAATATGAAAAATCAAAATAACTTATAGAATATATTTAGATGTTCATTTGGATAAAGACATTGCTTTGTGTTGATCTTTCCATGCACACGATTTCATAGGAGCTTTATGAAATTAGTATTTTCAGTAAATACAAAAACATTTTTTTAGGTTTTCGAATGCTTAAAATATGGTTTTGCCAATCTTTCGAATTGTTCATTGGGTGGATTAAAGCCTGTAGCTCATAATTCAATGCAATTTTGTTTCATTTGAACATTTTATTAATTAAAACGAAATATTTCTTCCCATATGGAAACTTTCATTGAATTCTATTTCACTAAGATATAAAATAAAAACTATCTTTCACAGATATACAGACGTTTTTCTCCAGAAAATTATTAAAAAAAACTCTGGATAAGGTATGATTATAATTTATGAAAAAAATGAAATTATCGTGCAATATTTTATCTTAGAAGTTAAAATTGTATTTATTCAAAATGAAAGAAGTGTTTTTGATAGGTACGAATAATCGATAATCGAGATAATCCGATAAAAGACAAATAGGCGATTTTGACCAAAGTTAACACCTCACAAAGCCTAACATCACATGTGCATTAAAGACGTTTGATTGCCACATAAACAGAAAGTCCGACAGTAGGTCTTTTTATATGAAATGAGCGCGTTCGAATGGAATGTTTTTGTATAGAGCACATTTGAACTGTATTGAGTTTTGTATTTTAAATGTTAATTCAAACTATTATATATAAAAAATAATTTTAAAATATGAACACATAATTCTCTACAGTGCAATGTAAACTACATTATATTGTTGAAAAAATCAATTCGGGGAAGCATCTGAATATTCCGTTCGCTGCATCGCAATGGATCTCTAACTAGAGCAGGCAATCCATCGATTTGATATAAAAATGGCGATTTTACCGATTTTGATTACAATAACAAAATCGGAGTATTAAGCATTCCTTTATGCTTATTCAATCCCGGGCAAAGTCTAAAATCCCCTCTAGTAAAACTACAGAAGTAAATAGACGTGTTAACTATGGTTATTACAAAAAATTATTCACAGAGATATATCACAGTTTATGAATTTTCAAATGAAGTCAATGCAGAAAAAATGCAAATGGCGGTCTACGTCTTACAATCCTGATAATTCTAATTCAATAGAATTTTTTTTAACAAAAAAATGTGATTACCGAATAATAATATATACGCGGCATCACACTGCTGCTGCTACTGCTGAGAAAGGCATTTTCTTTTAGATGTTTGGCTTTACTTGTTTCACAAAAAGGAATGTACTTTTTTGCTTGGATTTATCTGTCGTTCCGGTGCCTTGAGGCACAAGATATCTTCAACACAGTTATGTACAAGATCGACATGAGATTCGAATGCGGTTTTATAATTATACAGGTCCGCACAAGTCTGCGAGTGTATCATTTTTTTTTTCTCATTACGTGATTGTTTCGCAAGATAATTGGCATGTAGTTTTAGCTAAACACGACAACAGCAACAACAACAACTGCATATCCAAACAAAGACTTTTCGTATTATTATTATTATTATTATTATTATTATTATTATTATTATTATTATTATTATTATTTTCTGAGTTTAAAGAAGTTTGAATATTACCGTGAGGAAACTATTTCATATAAAAAAAAATACATTTCACTTTCTATCTCCTTTCCCCCTTTTTTCTCTATTATCTGGATTTCTATCAGTCTTGCCGCATAACTTTATTAATACAACAATTAATAATGATCCAATATATATCCAACATATTATATATATGCATATATTATATATATGCATTATATATATATATTATATATATGCATTATATATATATTATATATATGCATTATATATATATATTATATATATGCATTATATATATATATATAATAATTTAAATAAATTTACTATTTTAATATAAACTAGTTGTAAGTCCGATACTTACCAAGACATGTCATACCGATAACTGCAGAAACAAGAATCTATTATATATGTTTATATTTTATGCACGTATAGCGTATATATATATATATATATATATATATATATATATTATATTATATTATATCATATTATATTATATATATCATATCATCATATATATGTGTGTGTGTGTCATTCAAACACTACCGTGTTTGAATATATGGTTAAGTGGCAGTTTTATTCATTTAGAACTGCTTTAAAGCTTTACCGCTCACTCATTTTCGATCAAATTTCAAATACTACAGTTTATAGATCACTTTCTCAACTATATAGTGAAAAAAAATTCAATTTTCGTTTAGTAAAACAAGTTATGATGAATTTACTGGTATTCAAAATCGTAAAAAAAAACGTAAGGAGGTGAGCGACATTTTTATGATTGGTTTTCATAGCAAGCACGTTGCTTCAGCGACTACCGTTGCTACCAATTCACCGCTCTCGCGAAACGAGAAGTAACAAGTTAATCAAAGAGAATGAAAGAATGAAAGGGGGATTATTGGGGTATTTTATTGAAAGAAGACGAGTGCCGTACATTATTATTACATATGTGTACGTTATGTTTATTTGGGGAAAAAAATAAACTGAAGTAAAACAAAGACCAAGTGAATTTATTGGAAGCCTGAAAAAATCATGGATTAAAATAGAAAACAATGCGAGTATGAAAAGCTATATATTTATGCTTAAACGTGAAAAAGACCGATGTAAAAATTGGAAAAGAAAAGCACATGATAGTCTAGTACAAATATAATAAATTTTAAACTTAAAATATTGAAGAATAATTTTTTTAAATTCAATTTTTAACATTATATAATCAATTCTTAATGCTGCAATATTTGAAGCTATAAATTTATTAAAATTTTTACTAGAATATCTTGTCCTTTTCTTTTCCAGTTTTAAAACTAGTCCTTACTTTTCCATGTTTAAGCTTAACCATATTACTTTCTATGCTCGTATTTTTCTATTGTAATAATAATTAAGTCATTGTAAAAAGATAAATAAATAATAATAATTCAATAGTTTTCGATAAATATTAATGTACCTGATTATAGATGGTATATCACTGACTTTAGATAGTATATTCCATGTATATATATATATATATATATATATATATATATATATATACAATCTACTATCGAGAATATATCATTTACAGTTGAGAATATACCATTTATAATCAGATAAATAAATATTTATTGAAAACTAGTTAATTATTATTATTTATTAATTTATCTGTTCACAAACACACCTTATATATATATATATATATATAATAAAATAAATATAAAATAATATAATATATATATATATATATATATATTTAGTAATGTGATTGATGTCGAGCTTATTATATATCAAAATTACAACGAGCACTTTTTCTTTCCTGTATTTTAATTAAACTAGTAATTTCACTATTACATTAAAATACACTCTGCTCTTTAGACTATTGTTCTAATCTCCTTTAAAATATACATATATATATATATATATATATATATATATATATATATATATATATATATATATATATATATATATATATACATTGCCTTTGACGAAACTCGGATCCGAGCATATATTTTGCTCATTGACACTTTTTTAGGACTCGAAACAAGTATCATCGGTGCTGGAGAGAGTAGGAGGATTCACAGATGTTTGTGATCCAATCTTTTTTGGGTTCTTTTTTTTATTTTTATTTTTGTTATGTAAAACAGTGAACTGATAAGCTTGTATGTGTTGGGGGGCGTCCAATAGAAAGTTTTTTACTAAAGAGTAGGTAGGCGGTTGTCATCAGGCATTCGCTCAATGTGTCTGGCCCAGCGCTGACTATCTTATTATTGTGACTGCTATGCTTTCTATTCATAAGCAGAGGAGAATCTCGTTGTTCGTGATTAAGTCTTACCACTTTATGCGTAAGATATTGCGCAGTTTTTTGCTGGGTAAGCATGGTTCGACTTTTTATCTTTTTTTCTTTGGAGTACCTACGTCTCACTGGTATGCAGCAGGGTTGAGATTATAACTGTTTTGTAGGTCATGAGCTTGGTAGATTTCTGTTCGTCAGTCATTAGGGAAATTATGATTTTAAAATGGTTAATACACTGTTAGTTTGGGTGCTGATAGCATTCCCTGAAGAAGTTTAGATGTATGTAAAAATAGATATAGTAACCGAAATGCGCGTGTTTAGATATTAACATCGGCTTAACGTCTACATGGAACATGAGTTAGAACAGATGAATTAGAAACATTGCCAACACTGCTGTTAAGAAGTAGAACTCTCTCTACTGTGCTAAAAAGTTACTTACGCCTGGAAGTATCCCGTACTTCTACAAGGCCGCCATTCGGGTTCGTGCCTCTGCTACTTGTCTCTTCCTCCTGGACAGGGTTCAAAAGAGAGTCGTCAATCTGACCGAACCTGAACTGTGATCTCTGCTTCAACCTCCGTCCCATCGATTAAGTGCTGCATCTTTCTGCTTGTTCTACAAGTATTTTAATGGTGGATGCCTAGACTAACCACAAGCCCTCGTACTTCTTCGACGCAAATGCCTCCAACCAACCCGACAAACAGCAAAGTCGAACCCCTATAAAGATTTCTAAATGTAAGCCGATCTTCTCTAATAGTTTCTTTCTCGAAACTGTTAGATTTTGTAATTCCCTTCCCCGTTCCTGCCTCCCCAACTGTACTGACGTGCAGAAGTTCAAGTGTAATGTGATCAGACATCTTGCTGCTGGACTCCCTACATAGAACCCTTGCAACTTATGCCCCTTATAGTAGCCCTCTACATCAAATTCGCATTATGCCTTTTTTCTGATGAAAATTTAATTAAATAAAATAAATTAAAAAATACTGCTAGGTGATATAACTGTGCATTTTTGATAATGTCACAACATTTTCCTGCATATAAGTATAAATACACAATAGAATAGAATATGACAGCAAAGACGGTGAAATATATAACTACACTTCTATAACAAATAATATATTAACAGAGAAGGTATGGTTGCAGCAGTAACCGAGGGATAGCTAGCCAGCGAAAATATCATCAGTGACAGTCCTTAAACGTGTATGCAAATTAGCAAGTGTGCGTGAGCTTGCGTCACAACAAAAGAGGAAAACATTCAACTTGGCCGAGAGGAGAAGCAAAGTGTAAGCCGGGGCAGATGGACGTGTAAATACGAGAGTGAGAAAGCGCTGGCGGGGAGGCAGAGACTTTTAAAAAGTACGAACGCACTTTGGAAATATAATGAACTGCGTTGTTTTGGATGAAAGGGACTAATAAATGCATTTCATTTGCACTTTAAAAAAATGCGGAGTCAGATGTTTGTTTCTTTTCTATTCGTGCTTATTTTTTTGTTCCTTTGCGACGGTACCAGACAGTGTATGGGTCCGACACAGTAAAAAAAAAAGAAGCAATAGCCACGTTACAGTGAAACAACTGCACTATTATCATTTCTAAGTGAAAGTTTTCTGTGACATGGAAATTCAATCTTACTGCCGACGATATAATGTATAACATAAGATGAAATAGTTATTGAAGCGTTCTCTTGTTACATGGCAAACACAGTTTTTAAAATTACGAATCTATAGTAATAAAAACACTATAATCTTTTGATAAAGTCGCTGGGAAAATGGTGGGACCGTTCTATCAATCCAGTAGATATTTCACTGCTGATGCAATTCTGTACCTATATAAGAGCCAGGTACGTCCAAAGATGGAGTACTGTTGCTATGTATGGGCTGGAGCTGCCAGGAAGTACTTATCCTGCCTTGACTGAGTTTAAAATAGACTTCGTAGCCTAGTGGGGGATTCCCTTTTCTCTTCGCTGCAACCTCTTTCTCACGGAAGAGACGTTGCGAGCCTGTCTTTACTTTATCGTTATTTTCATGGCAAGTGCTCGTCTGAGCTTCAGTCTATGGTCCACCCTCGCCAAACTTTCATGAGAAACACTCGTTTAGCTGAAATCATTATCTATTATTTCCCCAACTCTTTATCTGTGCATAAACCTAAGCTCCTTATTCCATGAACAAAGTTTCTTTCTTAGAACTACACACATACGGATCTCTTTTCCATTTGCCTGCTTTCCGGCTGGCCATAATAGTGTAGTCTTCAAGTCTAACGTAAACAAGTTCTTGATAAGCCGTCCCCTTAAGTAATCCAATTTACCAAATTTCCATAAACAATTACTACGATATTGTCCCATTGATCAATGTATGCTTATTAATCCTTATCCTCGAGTGGCCTCTGGGCCTTGATGAATGGTTATCACTTTCTAAAAATAAAAAAATAATAATTTTTCAACATAGTACAATAACCCAACAATGATGCTTTACATAAAGTGTTCCTGCGTAATTCATTTTTTGCTTTTAATTAAAGTAGGGTTTAGTCTATGTCTAGATTTCGTATTTTCGCGTTTGGAATTTAAAAAATGTTTAACTTTCTTAAATTACTTAAATTGTATTCGAACCATTCGAAATCTCTAGTCGTAGCAGATGAAATAAAAACAACGGGGCGGGTCATGTAAATTTAAACGCTGTTGGAAATGTGAAATTGTAGATTAAAACGGGACAAATTATTTTTTGCTCGAGATACATTTGTGTGCTGGAAAGAAAGGACTATTGTGGTTGTTTCTTATGCGGTAACCAAGCATGTGTTGGGAATAGAAAGAAAGTAATCCAATAATAATAATTTCCCTTATTGAAATATGACTTAATTATCTAAATGTAAATGATCTCTCTCCCTCTTTCTCTCACTCTCTCTCTCCCTCTCCCCCTCTCTCTCTCTCTCTATATATATATATATATATATTCAACTTGGCCGAGAGGAGAAGCAAAGTGTAAGCCGGGGCAGATGGACGTGTAAATACGAGAGTGAGAAAGCGCTGGCGGGGAGGCAGAGACTTTTATACGGCATAATAACGTTGACACACCGGTTCTCGTCAGATCACCGAAGTTAAGCAACGTTGAGCCTGGCTAATACCAGATGGGTGACCATTTGGGAATTCTAGGCGCTGTATGTGCTCTCCGCTTATCTCGGCATTGTTTCCAGTCGTCTTGTACCTCAACTTGCCACTGGTATGCAACAATGTTGACTCAGGAGAGGCGTGGTTGGAGATTGCGTAACTCTTTCCACACAATTTCACGCGCAGGCACCCTTACAGTGGGTATCCATAGTCTGTCAAGACTGAAGGAAGCCTTTTTATATATATATATATATATATATATATATATATATATATAGTATGTTTCCACTTCCTGTTATAAAAGAGATAGTTATTGGCTGAAGAGAGCTTGACATGGGTATTTAAAACGCTTCCTAATAATCAGGTTTGAAACCGACTTATCTAAACTTTCTGCGAACAAAACATAAAAAAATACGATCTTATTTTCGAATTTTTCTTATAATAGAGCACTCTGCTGGAACCCTTCCCCCTCCAAAAAATAACTAATTTTATATATATATATATATATATATATATATATATATGTATATATATATATATAAGCTGTCTACCTGATGAGCCCAAATTAGGGCGAAACTCGAGTCTTGGACTTCCGATTCGTTGACTGTCATAGCTTTTGTGAGCTTCGACGTTGTTTGGCTGTGGTATTTATTATATATATATATATATATATATATATATATATATGATTGGTCGATAGCCGAGTGTGTCCAATGTGATTTGTCAGTTCTAATCACCCATGTTTATGATTAGAACGTCCGATTTTTTGTGATTATTTCCTTTTAATTGTATAAAAATATAGTAACAAGAAAAATAATCTTGCTCGAGTTTGTGTTTTTTCAACTTAAAATAATTTATATAAATGAAAAAGGAATTACTTATCTAAAACCATCGTTAAGTCATCTGTTTCTTCTTTCAGTTAAACATCTGAAAATCAAAATTAATTCGGTATTTTAGAGAACTCTACTCAAGAAGGAGATGCGTTTGTTGGTAACTTTATCCGAAAGTACTGGAACTGCCTCTGCTGTCTACAGCGGACAATAATTGATCCAGCGACACAATCCAAAGCCACACTAAGCACAGCAATTGTACTTTTCAGTAATCCTTATACTTGTATTCATGTAATGCTTACTGTTCTAACTGAGTTAATTACTGAGAGTTATGTATAAAAACCATAGAAAAGGTAAGAGGAGTTCACGAGTAATCTTGTTACAATATTTTTTTACTATAATGTGGTAGTTAGTTAAATTGCTGCCCACATCAGCAATATTTCTCCCAAGGCCGGGAAAGTGGAGATCTAAAGCAAGCTCCCCTAAAGGAGGGGTACTTCTGCAATTGAAAAAATTGCCTGAGTAACCCCGTAGGTATTTCCGGTCGGGGCGTCTCAGGCGACAAGCAATAAACTTGTTCCATCGGAAAGCCGGGTGGCAAGGCCTGGGAGGCTGGATCTCCAGGGTATTACCCAGGCGGTGTACCTCAGTCCGACAGGTGTTGGTCCAGTTCTCGGCGCCCTCACCTGTCGGGCTGAGTGTCAAGAACGGATTCTTGACAAAGGATTCCAGGACACAAACTAGTGTTTCGTCTACATATTTAGCCTGACATTTCTTATTAGTGAATTTGTGATTTGTCTATAGTTTGTAATTGTTTGGCTTGCCCGTAGAATCTGGTCATGCCTCTCAATAAAGAACTTTTTCAAAGTCCCATCAAGTTCTGATGCTAGTTAAACTGCTTCTCAGCAGACAACGTCCAGGCAGGGTTCAAAAAGGTGTGGGACAACGCTGTGGGATCCCACACAGATACTATCCTCTGAGCATCACTCTGCAGACCTGACGCCACATCCATTCATACATAAAGCACAGATGTGTTGTCTATGATTTCAACATCATATGTAAAGGTGCCTTCTTCATCAGAACTTGTGCCTTCCAGATTAACAGATGGCCACCCTCGCTTCTCCAAATGTCTACAATGACTTCAAGTCCAATCTTAAATACTATAAAGGATTTTGTCATGAGAAAGTCGACAACCATACTGGCTAGGTCTGAAGGACAAATGATGTCAACAGACAAACGGCCATTAAAAGGCAGTACAGATAGGAACCAGGTCTTAACCAAATGTCTGCATCGACTTAAAAAAAAAAACCCGAAGAAACATTAAGTAGCAAAATTTGGAAAACAGTGTCTCGGTGGCGAGGAGGAGGGACAGAAAGGAAGACTCAGAATAACCGTACGAGGAGGCCAAACATACGTGATGAGCAGCCAGACGCTGGCACCTCAGATTCAGACGCTGGCATCACAGAGCTATAAATAAAACAATGATTAGGCAAACAGTGATGGCGACCATTAATTGAGTTTCCTTCAAATCCTAAAGTTTCTCTATTTCTGTGAAATAAAGCGTGTGCTGTTTGACAGATACAATCGACAGTTGAAGAGTTTGTCTGCATCTTTCTCTTTTTCTAGTCATACCTATTCTTATCCTGTTAAATAAATGCTTAGTTTACAGGTTGGATTTAGTTCTATTTTAATTTGTTGATGTTTCCCACATTATTTAATTTTCATGTGTACTCAATGACTATTTTAAAGTCAGCATTTAATGCTTTTTGCTACCCCGACAAAAGGGGAGTGGACCTGTAAATTCATTTTTGTCCATTGGTCCGTTCGTCCGTTCGTCTGTCTGCACTTTTCTCGATAACTACGCCTTGGAATAGTTGGAAATTTTGCATAAACATTAAACATGATATGAGTAAAAACTAACAGAACGGGTTGTCCGGGAGAACTCCGGTTGCTCCCCCTGGTGTGCTATTCAGGTTAAAATGGCTAAAGTTGAACTTTTGTGCTTATTAAAAAAACATTGATGTCTTGGAATTTTATAAAACTTTCTGAAAAGTTGTAACTAACTGACTTCTATGTAATTTTGTTTGTACTCTCTTGGGTGGGCTTAGGGGCTTTTTGTGGCTAATAAAAATACTGGGACTATTTTATCATATCTGGCTAAAATTTATTGTGTATGTCTATTTAGCAGTTTTTCATGTTGCTGAACTCAAATTTAAATATGTTAAGGCCTTGGGGACTTTTGGGACCAAATTGGGGGGGGGCAAATGATGGACTTAGTCATTTCTTTCTTTTTTTTTGCATGGCGCAGAACTTAAATTTACATATGTTAAGGCCTAAAACTGCACCGTTTGTTAATGTTCACCAGGATTTGTCGTTTCCTGGGGACTTAATGGTGTGTGGGGGGGCAATGCTGAACTTAGTCATTTTATATACCTCTTTTGGATTTTGGAAAATCGATGTGATCGGGTTTCGGCCAGAAAGTTCGCTGTTAAGGGGTCAAAATTCAACGATTTGACCTTTGAAAACTCTACCAAACTCCTCCGACAATTTTGGGTCTAAACACTTGACATTTAAGATATCGGTTCCTTGGAAATGGATCTAACTTAATAAATTTATTTGAGCCTAAAACTATAAATATTAAGGGGTTATTTTAGGGGATAAAGTTAAAAAATATTACGGGTGTTATTTGGTTTTTTGTTGTTTTTTTTTTTTTTTTTTTTTTTTGCTTAGCATAAACCCCGGGAAATGCCGGGCACCCATTGCTAGTATTCAATAAAGCAAAATGTATGGTACGGGATTGTTTATTCTATAGGTGATTCGTACCAGCTGAACAAATTCAATTTAGTTGTAAGCCAGTTAAAAAAAATGGTATGGTGCTCTGATAGAAATAAAACTGAAAAATGAACGTGCATCTGCTACAGATGCGCAAATATTCATTTATACATTTAACCACGTTTTTAATATACTTATGGACTAGCCCAGATGATAAAAAATAACGCTGGAGTGCTAAATATATTGGGTTCGATGCTAGCTGATGGCACCTTAAGCATATATATATTTTTTTTAATTTCCAATCACTACAATATATTGGGTACAATATAATAATTTAATCTCTCTGTCACAACCAAATTATACTATTACAGTGTGTGATAATTAATATTATCAATAGAAAATTGGTTTTTAATAATAATTAGGACATCTTCATGAAATATCGCATTATAGCGGGCAACGGCAGGTGGAGTGCTAATATATTTAATTCGCCTTTGGATTAAATAAAAATGAAAGTCCGTACAGGTTCATAACTTCAAAAATATGTCTCTAAAGAATGCCTTAGTTTACATCGAAGAAAGATCTGTGAAAATAATCGAAACACTAGTCAGTCTAATCCCAATAAACCTAATTATTAATCCTCACACCAGAAATTTCGAAATAAAGTATTTACCTACGAATCTAACAGAAGTTAATGAGTTAGGTCAACACGTGCCTTTGTTAGGTCGCTCTCCATCACTTTTTGAATGCGTTAAGGGCATGCATAGGATTATTTTCCTCAAAATGTACGACGTCATTCTTGTTCATTGCAAGTTAATAAGTTTCATTAAATAGTCAACATTTTGTATGCCGTCTTAAAACGTTCTCAATCATTTCTTGGCCGGGACATGCGACATTGCTTGGCCGGGACATGCGACATTGTTTGGCCGGGACATGCGACATTGCTTGGCCGGGACATGCGAGAAATCAAGTCGTTATAAAAATTTTCGGTTATCCTGACGCTCCGCACACCTTTGTTTACCTCGGAAGTGACGTCACACAAATCTTATAATACGGATGGCTACAATTGTAAAGATAATTTGTTTTATTTTTGGAAACTACTCGTTTGCCGTAATTTTAAACGTTATTTTCGTTTTCAGCGACCCCGAAAACCTTTAAGAGTGGTAAATTTAAAGGAATTTTCGAGGGTGGAGTAATTCTTCATATTTACCTTTTTTTAATTGAATTGTTAGGTGAAAGTACAGAATAGTTACAATACACCCTCCCTTCCCCGTGTTAAATAATTGGTTTCTAAATAATAGCGTTAAAAATAGCTCGGGTCGTAAAGTGCACGACTGCAGGAGTACCTATAAAAGGTAACGCCGGATCGGAAAAAGAGCTCAAAATGAAAATAAAATAAATTCTCCGCTCAAAATAAGAAATGGGAGAAAAAAAGTTAAATTCTCCGCTGTGTTAGTAATTAAAAACTAAAACAAATTCTCAAAATGAAAAGAAATGTTAGATTCTCCGCTCAAATACCAATATAACAAATGGGAGAGAAAAAAAAAAATTAAATTCGCTACTGTGTTGGTAATTAAAAAGTAAAACAAATTATTTTTTACTTGTAAACTGGTTTATTAATTGTAGAAAACAAAAACAAACGGGAGAAAAAAGAAGCTCAAAATGAAAGAAAAATAAAACAAATTATTTTTACAATTGTAGCCATCCGTATTATAAGATTTGTGTGACGTCACTTCCGAGGTAAACAAAGGAGTGCGGAGCGTAAGGATACCCAAACTTTCTACAACTTTACTTCCTGTTATACGTGAAATAAATTCAAATAATTATCCATTACAAAAATAGATTTAGTGTTTGTCCGCCTATCATTTCTAGTATCAATGAAGATTATGTATGAATCTGTCTGAAACCGTTGCTATACTATTACGTCAATTAATAAGGAGGATTTAGTATATGGTTCCCTGAAGCCGTTAATGCTCTTATTAACAATGACAATTAGATATATTTTTTATCTGAAGTCAAAACAATACTATTACTTCAATTAATAATTGAGCTTCTCTGTCACAAGCAGCAAGTATATTATTACATTCTTTAAGAATAGATATTTGTTTTAATACCATAGTAATGAAGAAAGAAAAATTAGAAAGAAAGACTAAAAGATTGACGAGTTTCAAATGAAGGCGTTATGTTTATAGCACATTTTTTAAATATTTAAAATATCTTGAAATTTGAGGATTTTTCAAAAATTGTGAACGAATAACCGTTTTCGAACAGAAATCTTTGTATTTCCGGGTGATTTCTATATTTAAACTTTAAAATATATAAACAGTAATAAGACGGCGTATACAACAAATATGTCATTGGTCATGCATTGAAAACTTTGCTATCTTTCTTTTTTTTTTCTTTCTCTGTCGCTGTCAGTCTGTTGTTTTCTCTTTCTTGTCTCCCCCTTTCTCCTTTTTCTACCATCCCTTTCTTTTTATACATGTATGTACTTCACTCGTTATCTCTCTCTCTCTCTCTCTCTCTCTCTCTCTCTATATATATATATATATATATATATATATATATATATATATATATATATATATATACGTTCAAGGAGTTAATATGTTGTAAAAAAAAAACTTTAGCAACAGTTAAAAAGATTTTCGAAAAAGAAAAACACAAATGAAGTGGATTGTCCTATATCCGCGGAATTTCGACAGAAATACTTTCCTTTTCATCAGAGGGTGGGAGTTAGCTAAATGCGGAATCCGAGTATGCTTGAAAAGTATTGAATGAAATCGGAAGTGTGAAGTAGATCATGTTTGCGTAAAAATGAAAGCGAGTGAAGCAGAAGGAGTGGGGGAAAATGAAACATAATTTCACGTGAATGAATCTTCAAACAAAACAATGACGAGTGGAAGAATCCAAAAAATAAGAAATAAGTTTAATGAATATGTCAACACGTGATAACTCTGCAGCGGTACTTTTAAAATTATTTTAGTTCTATTATGTCCTTATTATAATTCTCTTGTTGGAGGTGTCTCTTGGATAAGAAAAAAATGTTAATACCTTAAACGGAAATTACAGTAAAGTATTCTATTTTCATTTTATTCGTAAACATGGGAGGGAATTTATCTTAAAATACCTTCAATTTCAGATTAGAGCTACGGACTTATACTAAGTAAATATTAATAAGTCGTTTAACCCCCACCTTTTTAATGGAGAGTAGACAACGCATTGGGGATGCGTTATTGGCAGCTCTCGTTACTCTCGCTTCTCCTTATTTGCCCCTCAGTCCTCATTTCGAATGAGTGATTTTTCTGACAAAGGATGAAGAAAATACTGTTTTTCAGGACTGCAGTACTTCGTGAACAGTAGCCTGAGATGTCGGATATCTTCTGTTTCTATGTCTAGCCTTGTGGCTATGTCACTAGTAAGGGTGCTGGAAGTAAACATTTCATCTGGGCTGACGTTATCCGCCTGATAGTCAGGGACCCGAACCTTGGATTAACAACCAAGGAGGCTGTCCTATCAGCAGGTGCAAAGTACTGGGGCTGCTGTATTGCCATCTGGTGAATGGATTCTGAACCATGCAGTGGTTTCTGGTGGGGCCTATCGATGACATACTAGTGGGTAATTGTTAGAGCTTTACCTAATCATGTGCTAAAAAAATCCTGTCTTTTTCTCTCCTGCTTTCCCTCACTGTTATGCTCTAACCACGTCTGTCGACCTGTTTTGCTATTCAAACATTTCCACAAATGCTGACAATGTCACAAGCTGAACTTCCATCATACACGCTGTCTCGTGAAATACTAATGTGGACGTTCATGTTATTTTAAACGAGGTTATAATTCGCCGGATGATAACTGCTCATTCTTTTACAATATAATAATCTGACAAATCAAAAACAAGACATCAAATCCGTTGCCAGGGCTGCTGGGAAAATGATGGGATTGTTCTACCGTTCCAGTAGATATCTCACTGCTGACGCTTTTTCCAACTGACTACAATATGATCGTCTCCAAGTCTAGTGTGAAAAAATTCTTAATGAGTCATATACTTTAGTAATCAAATTTACCAAATTTCCATTACTAATGATGACTGAAATATTTCCCTTGACCACTGTACACTCATTATTCCTTATCCTCGAGTAGCCTCCGGGTTTAGATAAGTGGTGACTGTTTTGTAAAAAAAAAAACAATCCTATTCTAAAATAAAACGTGACTTACGTATTTATAGCGAATATTGGGGGCATGTGAAATACGATGCGTCACATTAATATGCCTATTTCAGCAAATGTTCGTGTCTAAACAATGGGAGACCAATAAACGAATAGACGGACAGCGCCTCTCACAGAGATACGTGGACGCTCATATCAGAACTCTCACAGTTCAATCTGACGATTGGTTTGGCCTTCGATGATCTAATATGGCACTGGTGTGGTGCGATGTTTAAAAAAAAGCAAGAGTAGAAAGTGATATATTGCCGCGAGATAAGCTAATGGATTAAAGCTAAACACTGGTTGTCCATTTGAACGCACAAACGGTACGAAAGATTAAGACCAAGTCGGAATCTTTCCATCAATTCTGCCCGGATGATTTTTTACCCTGGGCGTAGGAGTAATATTAAAATTCGAATGATCTGGTTGAATTTGTAGAATTGAAAGAGAGGGGCGTATGGGAGAAAAATACGCGGTGATATAGATAAATATTGAAATTAATATATATAAATATATATATATATATTTATATATATATATATTTATATCCAAGATTTTAAAATCACCATATATATATATATATATATATATATATATATATATATATATATATATATATATATATGTATGTATATATATATGTATATATATATATAAAGGTAAATTGACTTATATATATATATATGCGTGTTTGTGTGTGTGTGTGTGTGTTTGTGTGTGTGTGTGTGTGTGTGTGTGTATGTGTGTGTGTGTGTATAAAGGCAAAGTGACTGAGATGTTTGCCCGATACAAGAAAGTAAAAACTTCAATCTAATATAAATACCGGTATTATATTAACTAGCGGGGGGGGGGGGTACCTGGCGTTCGCTGAGTGTTTGGAGGGGTGTGTGGTCGGTCGGGGTTTGGGGGTGTTAATAAAAACCTAATAAAAATAAAGCTGGGGGTACCCCATCGGTGAGAAGGAGGGGGAGGTAATCAAAACAAAAAACAAAAAAAAACTAACGCAAGGAAAACGAAAGATGTTAAATGTAAAAATCGGAAAAAATAGAAACAAAAAAGAAAACAGACAAACGAACCTTAAAACTTCTTTAAAAAATCTGAAAAAAAAAACAAAAAAAAACACGTGAAAATGGCTTAAATAAGCCTGTTTCAATATTAAAATTTTAAAAATCGGTGAGTACCCGGGTGTTTTGGGGGGGTTTGTGGTCGGTCGGTGGTGGGGGTTATAATGAAAACCTTAGAATAAACGAAGTAAAAAAAAAAAACAGAAAAACGAACGTTACGTGAAAATGGCTTAAATAACACTGCTTCAATATAAAAATTTTAAAAATCCAAAAAAAAAAAAAAAGACATTTCACACCACGGTTCGAACCCAAAAAGTTTAGATAATTACCCAACCGTCTAACCAACTGAGTTAACACCACATACATGAAACTGGATTAGTTCTTCAAATATTTAAACTAAATCAGGTTATGACATCGTCTGACGCATGCGAAGAACCGATCTCGTCATGAGAGGACGGTTTTTGCTGCCCTCCTCTGTAGAAAAGTGTTTATTACAGGGTAAAAAAAATTAACGTTTTTGGCCAATTTTTCGATATTTGTCGGGCGAAGGATGGGGCTTTAATATGAGACCAGATTAGTGAATTATTTTTTACTTAGCATGATGGCAACCTTAACGTGATAAGTGTCGGATGTTTTTAGCACGCGTACAAACAGACATACACACATACATACATTTTCGCTTTTATATATATATATATATATAGATGAATTTAATAAAAATAATTTAATACATTGAATATTAACCAGTTTTAATTTCTTTTTTCTTATATATATATTCAAATATATATATATATATATATGTATATATGATAACATATATATATATGATAACATATATATATATATATATATATTCTCATATATATATATATATATGTGTGTGTGTATACATATTCAAGGATAGAGGTAAAGGTTGTAGGAGTATATATATATACACCCATTCACATATATATATAGGTATATAGGCATTAACAGATATATATATCAATAAATATACATATACACACATACACACACACATATATATATATATATATATATATATATATATATATATATACATAATCAAGCAGACTTTTTTCTATGGAATATTTCATTAAAGAAAATACGCGTTTTTGTCTATTAATTCTATTTTCGATCCTTTCCAACTTTCGAATAACAGTTTTCACTTCTGGCGGGAACTGGCTGATGCAATCACCATATTGATCATAAGTCCGAATACCTTCTTATCCTTCAGGATTTATCGTCAGGGATATATATATATATATATATATATATATATATATATATGTATATATATAAACAGGAGCACCATCATCATATTCAATTCCTACAAAGGCCATAGTTCAAATTCTGTAAGTCCTCTTACAACCTCTATTCTTCATTGCGTAAATTTATATTTTTCCTGCTTTCGTTGGTCCACGTCGCAATTATCTGCAAACTGAATCAATACACACCTGATCCTTTTACAACTTCTCGTCTACACAAATAACAATTTCTCCCGTCTTGAAAACCGGCCCAGCCGATTGACTAAGAGATAGACTTTCTAAAATTCCGCTATTCGGTTTTTCCAGCTTTAAACTTAACCATTTATTTATGTACACATTCGTTTCTTATACTAGGGTTAATATCGTCACATGTTTTTGTTACATGTACGCGTTAATTCGTGTTTTTACTTAGATTAGATATTACTTCTTAAATAAAACCGATAAAGATGCATACCGCCGAAAAGGCGACGACACAAACTTAAAGAATATTTCTTCGTTAGGAAACGTAAACGAAAAGGCGATCACCCAAACTAAAACAATACTTCTTGAGGAAACATTAACGAAAAGGCTCTAATCTCTGGTCCCCTCTCGCCAATCTTTCACGAAAAACACCCGTTTAGCCGAATCCACTGTGAAAAATTTCCCCCACTCTTTATCTGTGCCTAAATCAAAACGTGGATTCCATGAACAAAGCTTCTTTCTTAGAACTGCACGCCTGTGGAACTCTGTTCCGTCTGCCTGCTTCCCACCTGACTACAACTTGGATGTGTTCAAGTCCAACGTTAACAAATTCCTAATGAACCGCTCCCTTAAGTAAACACTTCATCAAATCTCCACACTAATGTAATGTACTTGCAATAACCCTTATCCCTGAGTGGCTTCCGGGCCTTGATAAGTGGTGACCACTGTATAAAAAAATATATATCTTGGTTTTGGAGCAGGACATTCATAATCTTCATAACTAAATTTTTTTGTTTATAGATGATTACGTTTCACTTTTTTAAAAACAAATATTTATTACTTTAAAACTCCGAAATTTTTTGTTTATTTTTGCAAAAATTTTACTTTAAAACCAAAAGATGTTTTTCTTTATTGCAGGCTTATAACTTAGATTATTCATTTGTTTAGTTGTGTAAAGAGAAATCCGGTAACGAGTTACAACACACAAACGGAGACCGCACAACATGAAACAATGCTTTTTGAGGAAACGAAAACGCAAAGAACTTTCCTTTTATTATTACCAGAAATGATGTGCTTCCACTGCTATTACTTTAGTCAAATGGATTATTATTTCCTTACCTTATTACTAAAATACCATTGTCAATTCTTTACTTTTTTACAGACGCACCTTGCAATTATTTTAATTTTTTACTATATAAAAATACAATGTTGTTTTCATTACAAAATTGTTTTATTAAAATTATATTTTCTTATGCAGACTTTTGAATAAATGGTTTTACAATTATATATCTATACTTTTATACGATAACTGATTTTCGTTTTCGAATACATTCCGTTCAGAAAAACGCCTTGGTTTATTACTTATTGCTCGTGTTATGTGACCAGGAAAAAATATGATTTCTGTTTTTTTTTTCTTTTTTAAAGCCGTTTTTTATTTACGTGAGTCTTGCTCGAAAACACCCGATGACGGTAACTACAGATTATACCGAGCAGAAAAAAAGACAATAAAACAAAAAAAACTTACAGTAATAATTACATACACTTTAATGTTTTATTATTTTATGGCAACTTGTTTTGTTTTTTTGTTTATTTTTTATTTTGGGGTTTATTTTTTTCGTAATAAAAGTCTGCATTCTTTTAATTAGCGAACAAATATAATTTTGGTGCTTATGTATTTTTGGTTCCGCACTATTTTAAAATAGTTTTATCAGGTTGAATTCAAGTTTTTTTACACAACTTATAAAGGCCAAGAGGCCACTCGAGGATAAGGGTTAAAGAGTGTACAGTAGACGATTGGAGAATAAAGTGATCGTTAGTAATGGAAATTCGGTAAATTTGTTAACGAGGCTACGAAGTCTATTTTGAACCTTATCAAGGCAGGATAAGTCCTCTCTAGCAGCTCCTGCCCAGATGTGACAACAGTATTCCATCCTTGGACGTACCTGGCTCTTATATAGATAGAGAATTGCATCAGCAGTGAGATATCAACTGGATCGATAGAAAGATTTCAACTATTTTTCCAGCGGCCTTGGCAAATAATTTAATGTATGTGTTCCATTTAAGATCAGGAGTAAAGGTCAAGCCCAGAAGCTTGTCAAAACATGAGGCCTCCCCAAGACGAGAGTCATTAATTTCAATTGATGCCAGATGGTGATCAGAGCGTTGATGATGTAAAGATAAAAGCTTGGTTTTAAATGCATTAAAGTAAAATGCTACCTTTTTGTCCATTGTACCACTTGTTCCAGATCAGAGGAGAGAGAATCTAGTCGTTTACGGTCTTAGATATGCTATCATAGATAGTAGTGTCATCAACATAAATGCGTACAAATGGTGTAAGGATGTGATTTGGAAGATCATTAAAGTAGATCAGGAAGAGAGTTGGGCCCATGATGAACTCATGAGGGACTCCATTAATACTGTGAGCTTCTGATTTCTGCCCATTAACCACTACTCTTATGAACCTATCAGAGAGAAATGATTAATAACTGAGAAGACATTTCCAGCAATACCATAGCTGGAGATCTTGTGAAGTAAACCTTCATGCCATACTCTATCAAAAGCCTTTGATATGTCAAGAGCAATTGCCCTAGAAAGGTCGCCTCCGTCGAGAGATTCGCTAATTCTGTGAGATATAAGTGTTAGCACATCTGCTGTAGATCCAGCAGAACGGAAAACATATTGTGTGTCGCTGAGAAGGTTATTTTTGCTGAGATAGTTGATTACTTTTCTATTTAACACAGGTTCCAGCAATTTACTCATAACGCACAGGAGACCTATTGGCCTGTACTAAGAGGGAGATTAGCGATCAACTGAATTCTCAAATTCAGGGCATACTGATGAGATTTTCCAGGGTAATGCGTAGCAATTCCCATTAAGAAAACGTTTAAACAGTTTTGTAAGTATGGGGGCTAGTTCTGGTTGAAGTTTTTTTGAGTACTATAATTGGAATACCGACAGGACCGGCTGCTTTACTGGAATCAAGGTGTTTGAGTAGCTTGGCAACATCACGCACAGATATTTGTATATCACATAGCGTGTTTTCTGATACAGGAGGAAATATTGGGGGTTGGCGACCTTGGTCGCAAAGGGTAGAATTAGCTGCAAAGTTCTTGGCAAAAAGTTTGGCTTTGTCTGATGCTGACGAGATTACCTCAGGTCTATTGATGATAGTTGTACATGCTACTGTTCAGTATTCTTTTTCTTATTTGCCAAAACTGGTGGGAACCAAGCCGCTGCCCAGCTACTCCCTTGCGTTCTGTATTACTTTTTTACAGTACTTGCTGGCAGCCCTGAAAGCGGCTTTAGTCGCAGTGCATCTATTATGTTGGTCGCAATGAAAAAGGTGATTTCTGTGCGCAATGGCAGCAGCACATTCTGGAGAGAACCACGGCTAGCTGGAGTTTTGCTGGATTCTTTCCGAGGGTATGAAATGGTCTATATCTACAATTAATCATTTCATCAGGTTTGATACTATAAAGGACACACCCTTTTGAAACATGGAGCGCAGAGGTAGATCTGATATAAATGGACGGAAGATATCCCAGTCAGCCATAGAGTATCGATATACCGTACGATGGAGAGGTACATCTGAGGACTTATTACATTTCATTTTTATTTTAACTGATACAACAGAGTGGTCGGAAGATCCAAGTGGAGACAGAACGGAAGCTGTACACAGTTCAGGGCAAGTTGTGAGAAAAAGGTCTAGGAGACTTGCATACTGGCCGTCAGTATCGGACACACGGGTGGGTTCATGAACAATCTGAGTGAGGTCATAAGCAATGGAGAAATCATAACAGAGTCTCCCCTCATCATCGATCTTGTTTGAGTGATTTAACCATTCCACATTGTGAACATTGAAGTCTCCACCGACATGAATATTAGCTGAAGGATTAGCAGATAGGACGCGCTCAATTTTCTCAGATATGCTTTTAAAGATAGTAACTCCGCTGTTATGGAGGCTATAGAGAGCAAATATAAACGCAGTAGTTTGAGCAAGTACAACCCGTAAGTGCATATAGGGTAACTTATGATCTTCTCTGGAGATGTCCCTACCACATGGAAAGCCATTTTTAATATAGGCACATATTCCATGATCATGGGGGTCAGATTTGGAAGTTAAATTAGAGTATCCTTTAATTAGGAACTCATCTAGGGAAATAACCTGTCCAATGCAAGTTTTGCTTAGAAATAATATGTCTGGTTTAGTTTCCTGTAATTGGGTTTCAACAACTGAAAGGTTAGAACGTAGACCCCTGATGTTAGAGAAGGAGACATGATAGTGGGGGTCTACGTTTGAAGTTGGAAATAGAGGTTATTTTGTCACTATTCTTACGATTAAATAAAAAAGAATAGCGTGAAACTTGAATTTAACCTAAAAACACTATTTACAATTAGCGCGGCAATAAAATTGCATAAGCACCAAATTTTAAAGTAGATGTTGATCGCAGATGCATATGATGGAAGAACGCGATGCCATCTGCCATCATATGCAACTGAGAAGGCTGGAGTAAAGATTAGTTACAAAACACTCTTCCCATGTAAGGAATGGCTTTCAAAATAATAACATTATTATTTAATCAGGGAACAAGAGATTTATTTCTTTTATTTTTTTGTTAAACAACATTTACAGCTTAAATTAAAATATAATCGCATTGTTACATTTTAAATAATAACGTGATTTAATTAAACCCATTTAAAATCTTATTAAGATTAAATTAAACAAAACTTTAGTGATTATGCATTTTTGATATCGCGCTATTTGTAAATAGTTTTTCAAGTTAAAATAAAGTTGCACGATATTTTAGAATAATCACTTTTTTAGAGTTCTGTTTTTTTTTTTGTTTGTTTGTTTTTTGTAGTTCAAATTATATTACCGAGGAAAAAAATTATCAAGAAAAACTTTATTTTTTAACAAAATAATATTGATTTTATGTCCAATTTTATTTACAACTTTAAGCTAAGTGAAATAAATAAAGGAATTCATATACATATATATATATATATATATATATATGAATTCCTTTATTTATTTATTGTTTTTAACATGTTTTATTAACTGTTTGCTCGTATATATATATATATATATATATATATATATATATACGAGCAAACAGTTAATAAAACATGTTAAAAAAAAATTGAAATGAGTTAAAAACATATTTAATCTGAAAAGGAAACACTAGATAAATGGATAGTCCTTAATCGGCGTAGTTTCGAAGAAATACTTTCCTTCACATCAGAGGGTAGGAATTAGCAAAATGTGGGATCGGATTTTGCATGTAAAAGTATTTGATGAAACAACAAGTAAGTCAAAGATCTTACTTGATAACAAAAAAGTGAAGCAGAGGGAATATGGTGAAGAAAACGGTGATTACACGTGAATAGATAGTCTGGTTGAAGATAAATAATCCAGTGACGGTAAAATCTAAATATATAACTTCAAGAAAGTTAATTGAATTTCCATTAGCACAAGTAAAATCCATGGAAATCCCGTAATTGGAAGATGGTCAAAAATAATCCAAAGGCAAAATCCATGGAATAATTCACAAAAATGTGTACAATTGAAAAAAGGAAAAACTTCAATAATATTAATAAAAGAAAAGTAACATATGCTTTTCACTCTACTGCCGAGACTTAAATATGAATAAGAAAGATCAGGGAAGAAAAAGAGAAGGAAAAATGATAATATATTTAAATAAAAAATAGAGAAAAAAATGTCAAAATGACCGAGACAGGAAATATTAAAGGCGCGAAAAAATATATAGGGTAAAATAATATAGGTCAACTGAAATGTACAGGTCATCACTTAAAAAAATGTCAGCAAGAGTTGTTAGAAGACACTAAATGGAAAATGAATACATAAATAAATAGAAAATAAATAATAAATAAACAATAAATAAAAAATAAAATATAAAATATAAAATAAAAAATGAAATAAAAAATGAAAAAAAAATTATTTAAGGGGAGAAGATGGCCGATATTTGCAAATTCAGGAAAAAGCAAGAAAAAAAGTAAGTAAATGCATATAGCAAAATATAAGTAAATATACATAAAGATATCTATATGAAAGTGTGGGTAGATTAAAATATTAGATAGATAGGAAATTTTAAAGAATAAAGCAGAAAATGCAGATAAAAACCGACCATGCAAAGAAGAAATAAAGAATTAAGTGTTAAGAAGCATGTAGAAAAAACGATAAAGTTAAAGAAAACATTTTTATATTTCTATATAAACGGTAAAAGTAATAACTATGTAATTTCAAAATTGCCATAATTACATTTGGACTTATGTTTATTTTTAGAATTTATTATATTGTTACTTTGAGGGGAAGTAATTATATATATATATATATATATATATATATATATATATATATATATATATATATATATATACAGTGATGATCATATTTATTGGCACGGTAAAATAAAAGTTAAATTTTGTCTAATAAATTCTAAAAAGGGGATTAAATTAAAGAAAATAACAAAATATATTATGTATTTTTAACTGGCCTTTCCGATGCAGCAATCGGATTTTAGAAAAAATAAATAACAAAGGAACAACAAACATAATTGCAAACAACCCTTGTTCAAAATTATTGGCACGATTTATTTAATAATCAATTGTATAGCCTTTGGCCTTGATTACCTTCCTCAGTCGCTTTTCATAGTTTACAACCAACAATAAAAACAAATGAACCTTTTGCTTTGTATCGGATACTTATTGCACACAGTCTATACGTTTCTTTACATTGACTAAGGAACTATCACGTCCTTTCACACATGAGGCAATCAAAATATACCCTTGTTTTCGATGTAAAACCAGATCCACAGCTTACCACAATCTTCTTTCCGTTGCAAACAATTTTTTCTCGATTGTCTGCATCTATTTTCAAAATAGCAAAATTTAGTAGACAAAAATCAGGAACAAAGATAGGAAATAGTCAGTTTCGTCCTGCACCGTCCACCTCTAGAAAAGAAGGATTTCTTGGCTGTAATGACCGTAGAGAAAGAAGAAGTAGACAGAAAAAAAAGAAAAAGGCAGAAGAAAACTCGCTTATCGCAGATTCGTGGTTCGTCACGAAGAACAATCCAACGGCTACAAACAATCTCAAAACACTCACTGACTGCTTCCCAACGTCCTGCCTTTATATCGGCCGGGAATTATATTTTTGCATAATCATGTGAGAGCACACGCGATTCTGCGAAGAATTGCATGGGATCATCGACAATAAAAACCCATGGACGCCATCTTGGAACTCTTTTCCGCTCGGCCCGCAATCCAACAATAGATGTGTCCGAGGTAAGCTCTTTATTTCCTCCTGTTGTATAATAAGGGGTCAGGCTGTGAAGAAATCGGAGAGGCAAGCCAAGAACGTGATGTGAGCATGGAATGTTGGACACGAGCGTCACCTGAGCTAGTGACACACATAATTGGAATGCGGTGATGTTTCAATGCCAAACAAACAAAAGGAAATTGGCCTACAATCGAAAACAACGGTTGCGGATTATTGGGACAATTATGCTTTGAATTGATCAAAAATAGTAACATCAACAAATATTTTATGACTAGATCGGAATGCAGCTGACATTCGCAGCTGGGGCTAGAGAAACGTGACCGATACCAATATAAACAAAGATGTTTTGGTTTTACAAAAAAGAGTAGCCGGCCGACGCGGTGAGAAACAAGTCTGTCATCTGTCAACACCCCCGCCACGCCACCTATCTCTCCCAACACCTCTCTCCTCGCTAGTGGAGTCAGTGACAACCGACACCAAAGTGTAAAGAAAGATTGTTTAAAATAAACTCGAATTCTTTTGTAAACAGTCACTGTTTTAGTTGTCATTCCAAATATACACTCGTCGGTAAACTTGTCCGGCGACCATTTGTCCACGCAGTTATATATACTGAGTGCACACAACGCAACACTCCCATTTCAGTTATTGTCCATTCCGCTACACTTGTGGTTTTATGTTCTTCTTTTTCTATCAGGGATCAATTGAGGCATTGTTTAGCAGTTCCTGATGAAGCCAAACTTAACGTTGTTTGTAGATTATTAATGATACTACCTGTTAGCTAATGGGGTCACTTACTTCTTCGTTTACAGTTCGATCACTTCCTTTGAGCCTAAAAATGTTACTAAATTACTTGGAATTAAACACGTCTAATTTTCTTTCTTTGATTATTTTCAGATGCCGAGTTTAAGTTCCATGTAACCATGTAGATATGGCGTTTCTTTTATAGAATACAAGCTGGACGCCTGACTTTGTCCGGTCATACAATAATCGTAAACATATTTTAATTCATGCAGATTGCGTATGTATAATTTATTGAATCAATATATATATATATATATATATATATATATATATATATATATATATATATATATATATATATATTACAAGGAATAATTTACTCGGTGGACTAATTCGTAAAAAAAAACGGATTAAAATAAAAATAATATGACAATTTACGTCTGTGTTTGTTTACACTATCACGTCAGCTGATATTTTGGCTTGACGGTGAATGTTGTGCAAAAGTCTCTTCTGATTAATATTTCGTTTTAAAATATCCATACGAAGAAATAACTTAAGGCAATTTAAAATGATACCTTTTCTTTTTTCGTAAATTGAACTCATTAATAAGAAAAAAATTAAAATAAAATCGTGAGGTACACCCGGGGTTGGACAGGAGATTATTTGAATGCTCTTCCACTGAGCTATATCTCCAGATGTCATCAATTCTGTCTTTTAAAAATAAATCATTTACTAAGATTTAATTATCTCCCTTGCCGCTGTAATCTATGGGAAAGAAAGATAATTTTTAGGATCGGATTTTTTCGATACTTATCGGATGGATTTCTGTACAAAATGTATCTAAGAACACTGCCAAACAAATTAATTACGTCTGTATAAAATTTGCAAAAGTAAGGATCAGCCGTTTCAGAACAGATGAGAAAGGAACTCAAACACGCGCACGAAGTGACTTTTATATAATAATATTAGATTGGTGCAAAATATTTGACGTTTAACTTCAAAAGATCATAACTCTTTTTCATAATAAACTTAATTAATCGAAATAAGAACCATTAGAATAGACACATTTTCGCAAAAGAGAAATACGTTTATTTATCCCAATCGCATAGAAATCCGAAGTTTGGGAAGCGATGACGTCATTGAATGCCCATTCGTCATCATATCAGCTTTTTAAGCATTTCTCGTGCAGGAAGTTGTCGAGATGCTTGAAAAAGTGATAATCGGTGGGCAGTCCGTCCGGTTAATATGACAGATGAAGTTGAGTCTCGTAGCCCAATTCGTTCAGCTTCTGCATGGTCAGTTGAGAAACATGCGGGCGAGTGTTGTCATGGAGGAGAATTGGTCCTTTCATATTGACCAATGTCGGCCACATACGTTATCTCTTTTGGTGTATCTCATATTTCTTCGCCGTAATCGTTTTGCCCAGATTCAAGAAATTGTGATGGATGAGACCGGCCGCAGACCACCAAACATTCAGCATAATCTATTTTTTTAAATGTAATCCCGGCTTCGGAAAGTGTTGTGGAGCTTCTCCGGCATCGAATCACTGTGCCGAACGACGCCGCTTGTTGTAGACGATCCACTTCTCATCACACGTCACAATCCGCTCGAGAAATGGGTCGTTTTTGTTGCACAGAAGGAGCGTAGAACACACTTCAAAGCGACAATTTTTTGGATTATCGTTCAATTCATGAGACGCCAATTCATCCGACTTTTTTGACTTCCCTATTTGCTTTAAATGGCGAACGCCTGCTGAGTGGTCGACCTCGAGTTAACAGCAACTTCTCGTGTGCTTTTGCGAGGATCGGCTTTAATGAAACTGTCAAATCTTCGTTATCAACTGCAGTCGGCCATCTTCGAAGCTCTCGGCACCATTGCGAAGTTTCTTGAAATACTCGTGTTCAAGGCGTTCGTTAGTGGTTCCTGGACCAAACGCATCATTGATATCACGAGCTGTGCTGGCAGCTATTCGGCCAAGTTTGTACTGTAGCAAGAAAATCGTGCGGATTTGAATTTTGCCCATGCTTTCGAAAAGCCTGCAAAACAACGAATAAAGAGATTAAGAATGGTAACAAATAACATGATTAGATAAATCGATAAACGCGCTTCAAAATGATATATAACATGGCTGTATAAATCAATGAATTAATTCAGAAATCTATAAATATAAAAAGCGAAAATATATGTATGTATGTATGTATGTATGTATATATGTGTTTTCGCTTTTTTCTGTATGTCTACAAAAGGCTTTTTACAGCGAAACTTTTTATATCCCATATAAATCGTAATATCTCACAGTAAACAACGAAGCTCGCCTGTCTATTTAATTTGCTCGATTTCGGGAAGATAAGTATTCAACATTTGTCGCTCGCCGCATGTGGGTTAGTCTTTTTCCTATAACATCTTGGGAAGCGTTCCCGCAATAAATGAAATACTATCCCGCAGTCAAACTTGACCTTATTAATTCCTTTAAACGGGCACCTGCCAAATCCAAGTAATTAAATAAATTAAAACGTGCTTTCGTTCGCATCTCGCGGTGGGTCAATCGTTAACGTCGCACTTCTTTTTTTCACACTTTAATTTACAACTTTGCCTCAACGGTTCGGGTTCGATCCTTTCCTACCCAAACATTTTACCCCCCCCCTGCCTCCGGAGTTTCCACACACACCTCCAAACACCCGGGCAACGCCGGGTACCCCTCGCTAGTCATATATAAAATTAACATACGTAAGAAATGATATTGTTTTTGCACCAATCTTATATGTAGTTAATTTAGAAAATGTTTACTTTTCAACTGAGGTAATAATATATAGCAACAAACGTGACTGAAAAAAAAACGTTGTTGCTTCCTATAATGTAATAGACGTGTATTTTTGAAGAAATAAAGGATTACCCAAAGTAGGATTATTTGACAAAATAATTGCCTGTCATAGAAATATTTCGATCCTTCAAATATAGCTCAACGCCCATGTAAACAATATTTAATATGGCAGGTGTTCGGAGATATAAACAATCAAACCCATGTATTATCTGCTTTTCCCAAGAGAGAAACCAATATTCAAACGATATTAACATACATTTAAACAAGAAAACACCTGTTCCCAAAAAACATTAGTAATCGCTACATCCTTATATTTAGTGATCCCGTTCAGCCTCGAAAGAAAGAACAAATAAAAACAATATATATATATATATATATATATATATACAACCGTCTAATGTTCTTTAAAGCTCAAAACTATTGTCGATCTTTGCCCCCTCCTTTTTTTGTCGTGCTTCTTCTAATATCATTTTTCTAAATCATAATAACCATTTCTGTAAAGTCTGACAAAGTTACTGGATCGTAAATACGATTCGGTAACCGAAACATATGTAACTAAACAGATAAAAGAGTAATAAAAAACAAAACACATACACGCACACACGATATATATATAAATATATATATATATATATATATATATATATATATATATATATATATATATATATAAATCATCATCGGCGGTCACTCGTGTCCGAGTAAGACTGTCCTCCGTTGTGGCTTCTGTGGCTCCTCAGGTGAACATAGAGCCCAATCCTAGACCCAATTTGTCTTGTGCAATTTGGGCAGATAAAGGTAGTGGTGGTGGGGTGGGGTTGGGTGTGTCTGGTTGATAATCTGTCCTTTCTGTGCTTGCGTTTATCCTCAGCAGCTTGATTTAGGTCACTATTATAAAGCGCAGCACCTTCGTGGACAGCGCTCCTCCATGCCAACCCAAATAGAGGCACGATGGACATGAACTTCACTGCTCGTCAACTCTAAGAAAAGTGCAGGGGACAAAATTTACCATTATACATGGCTTTTATAGACCTTACTAAAGCCTTTGACTCTGTGAACCGTCAAGCCCTTTGGCTGGTTCTTGCAAGGTTTGGATGCCCAGAGAGGTACATTCGGGTACTGAGACTGCTACATGACAATATGTCAGCTACAGTCCTCAGTAGTAGTGGAGATGAAACAGAGCCCTTCAGGGTTGACACGGGAGTGAAACAGGGATGTGTCATTGCCCCAACCCTGATCTCCATCTTCATTACTGCTATCCTCCATCTTACGGACAAACATCTTCCCCATGGAGTTCGGATTATGTACAGAACTGACGGGCGACTTTTTAACATAAACAGATTTAGGGCCAAAGGTCGAACGAACATCATATCCATTACGGAGCTACAGTATGCAGACGATAACGCCCTTGTAGCCCTCTCAGAAGAGGACCTACAGTGTATACTGGTTGCCTTCACGAGGGCGTACAAACAGCTAGGACTAACAATTAATATATATATATATATATATATATATATATATATATATATACCCTGTAAGAGCGCAAGGTCGCACACCCCCAATCATGCCTCACCCATGAATCCCCAACCATGAATCGGCACTGTTTGAATCCAGTCGCGAGGAGAATACTAGGAGGATTGGAAACAATGCCGAGATAAGCGGAGAGCACTTACAGCACCAGGAATTTCCAACTAGTCACTCATTTTGTACTAACCAGGTTCAACATTGCTTAACTTCGGTGATCAAGCTAGAACTGGTGTGTTAAAGTGATTATGTCGCATATCTTTATATTAAAGCTGGGTAAATAAACATTTATTTTTATAAAGTTTGTTTTCTTTAAATGTTAAAAAGCGTATAAAGTAGACAATGATCTGAGTTCTGGCAGATCCGTAACATTATCTGATCGTTTATTTTTCTTTATCCATCACATTCAATATTATTATTTCAATGACAGATAGCCCCGTCTTTAACATTAAAAAAACTCCCTTACTAAGATAAGAAACTACAATCGCAACACATGAAATAAAAGCATACACTCTTAATTTATATAGATACTAGCAGATGTAAAGGTGTTAAACTCCTTTAAAATGAAGCAAGAAAAAAAACGGAAAGAAACTGAGATATGTTCATACTAGTATTATGTTTTTTTCTTAACAGTACACGTCTTATAAGTAAAAAAAAAATCGAAACCAAATGCTAAAGACAGTGAGTCAATTACGATAACCATTAGGTCAGCTTAAGACGACATTTAGAAAGTGTTTTCAAACTTATCTAATCTTAACTTAAAGATACTGTCATGTGAATTATTCGAGCATGCGCATTCGTGGAGCAGGAGAGAAACAGATAAAACTCATTTTTTTTTTTCAATTTTGAACCCTGAGCAGCGATTTTTCTAGATAAAAGTCAAGGAAAAAGTTTTCTACGTATCTGAATATCCTATATTCCAAATTTCAAGTTTGTAGATAAAAAATCGTTGAATTTATAGGTTGAGAGTTGTCCTCATACACACGCATTTCAGTTTTATAAATATATAGATTATACTTCAACGCGAAATAAAGTATACACACATCCGCTTAAATTGCAAGCCAGCCGTTAGCAAAAATTGAACTATTGTAAGCAAGACGACAGGTAAGCTTAACTAGTGAAGTCCCTTTGGAATCTTTTCTCCAATTTGTTTTCATTTCGTAAGTCGCTAATGATTATCCTGGATTTATAACGGCTTTAAATGGTAAGCGATCAATATACCTCAATGAAAACATAGGACGTCATTTGAATTATGTAGTATAAAATTGGTCACTTCGTCAAACAAGGATTCATTCTTTTATAAAGTCTTTTATTTATAACTAAATATATATTGTTTTTATTTGCTCTTCCTATTTGTTTTCCTTCCTATACTTACACTTCTGTGTTGTATTCTTTATTTCTTTTCTGTTCATTTAGTTTGTAACAGAGCACGGACGCGCGTATGGCTGCTGTATGCAAATTATACAAAGTGTGCGAAGTGACGTTAGGGCAAGGAAAAAGGAAAATACTATAAAAAGAACGTGTGTAACGTTCGAGAGGGCAAAGATAAGAGAGACGGAGCACAATCACATCTTATTCAAGAAAATTCGGGGAAAAATGCTGTTGTTATAAGGGAAAAAGGGGGGGGGGGTTAATATCTGTCTTCTGTTCTTTGCGATGTACTCTGCTACAACGTGTTGAGCTAGGTGTATCAGAATTTTTGTAGGAATTTTTGACACCTCTTACACGAAACTGCAAATAAAATATAAAAAACTCGTAATTTCTCTTTTAAAGGTGAGTTGTTTATTTTCTTTATGGATTATACTTCCAAAATAAACTATTAAAGTTGTTTTAAAGGTAATAGAAATATTTTTTTTATTTAAAAAAATACAGTAATGAAATTAATTGAATGTTACGAGTTCAGTATTTTTCAATTTTTAATCTTTAAAAATCTATCAAATTTTTTCTATTGATTCTATTTTTACGATATTTTCCGGGTCAATGTGAAATGTTATGCTCTTTCCAAAAAAATGAATATAATATTTTAGACAAACGTTTTTATTTAATTCACGCCCCCCCCATTTTCAAATGTCTATTAAAAAGTAAATAATTAATTCATGTACCAAAGTTTTATATATCACAAATTGAAGATAAAAGATCAATAAATAATATATTTAAATTTAAAACAAAAAACGTAGTGTTTTTTAGAAATTTACCTGTAAAGTCCGAAGTTTTAAACCTTAAAAAAAAAACACGTTGTTTGTTTATTTATGTTTTTATGAAACCTTGGTCCTTGCTCCTTTAATTGAAAAAAAAATGAGGGCTTGAATTATATTTTTCGTGGAGTTATAAGTTTCGAAAGAGAGCGGGTGGAATTATTCAATAGTTTTCACGAAATTTCTAACACTGCTAGTGTTGAGCCCCGAGTGTCTACTTGTTAACGCGCGTGTTAACATGTATTAGATTACATGTTAATCATCTACGCCATTAACGTCTTTCCAATGCTTCATGAAACAGTAGCTCATTATATTCGTCGTTCAAATTTGTGATGTCATGCAACGTACGCAGTGACAAGCAAGACCTATAATACTTAACAGAAAGATATAATAAATGAACCGTTCAATATCAATTGCCCTTTAGAGTAGCTGTCATCCATAGAAGAGGCGATTTCTTTCAAGCAAATTAGGAAATTTGTTGAATTATCACGCTATCACATGCAAATATTTCCCACCGGAAATGAATGGACGAGAAATAAATGAAATTTTAAATATTCACGACATTTCCTTTTTCAAGAAGAGGCAGATGGCAACGTCTTTATTAAATTAACATCCACTCCATTGATTAACTTATTCTGACACGCATGTCAATTATATAAGTGTTGCATCTTCTAATACGCTAATTATATATATATATATATATATATATATATATATATATATATATGCATATATATAAATGTATATATATATGTGTGTGTGTGTGCGTTAAAACTGTCAGCTATCAACTCGATGGTTTAAGGCTCAATACCTAGCTTGAGAAGGGTGATGGTCTCTCCACGCTGATAAATTGTGATAGAGCGAAACAGTATTGTATGTGGATTAAAGTGAAAAATCACAGAAAAATTTGTGTTGGAAAACATTTATAAAATCGGTAGAAGCAATTGTATAAATACAGAAGTATATATATATATATATGTATATATATATATGTATATATATGTATGTATATATATGGGTACATAATTTTATAATACTTTTAAATAACACCGAACGTAGTGCCATAATTAATTACTGAGTGTGTTTTGTAGTTTAAACATAAACCATTAAAAAGAAACTTTCAAAAAGACACAAATACACTTCTAAAGTATATTTCTCCTAAGCCTACATTAGATAAAGAGGAGAAATAAGGTGTGGGGCAAGAAAACCCCCTATCTAGACGTCTTTCAGCCAACCCTTTTTTAAGATATACGTTTTTAAACGATGTTTTCTCTCCCGCTGCCAACGTATATCGTGAAAAAGGGTTGGCTGAAAGACGTCTAGATAGGGTTTTTTTTCTTGACCCACTACTTATTTATCCTCTTCATCTACTGTAGGCTTAGGAGAAATATACTTTAGAAGTGTATTCTGGTCTGTTTGAAAGTTTGTTTTTAATTGTTTATGTTTAAACTACAAAAACACACTCAGTAATTAATTATGGCACTACGTTCGGTGTTCTTTAAAAGTAATATATATATATATATATATATATATATATTACCTACACACACCGATAAATACAATAATTTGCAACACACTAAAGAAACTACGAATTCCAATCATGCAAACCACATAAAAAAAACTTGAAAATAAATAATAATAATAATAAAAACACATTCAAAACGAACTAGTTTCCAATGCAGGTATATACACTGTTCCTTGCCAAAAGTGCATTATTCTTGCAACATAGTCATATCTTTGACTTAAAACAAGCAAAAATAGATAAATTTATTTCAAATAAACCGTGGCGAAAACTTCTTTAATCAGCGCTTATCGCAAATTCAAGCACGTGTGTGTTTCTATAATGTAGCGCCATTAATAAGTAAACTTCTGTTAAAAGAACATAATTTAATTGTAGACTCAGGTTAACCCCACCCCTTACACAATAGAAACAAGACCTATACTAATTAATACATATAATCTCAATCAATAAATTGCATAACAAGAACACACTCATTTAATTTCAGTTACACAACTATATTTGAATTTCAACGGACTTATTTTCTCCAGAAAGAATATAAACTGCGTCATCATTTAAAAAAACATATTAACGACTTTATGACGTTATTAAAAAATCCCCCGCTCTTCAACAACGCAGTTCCCGTCCTTTTGTTTAATTTCCAACGTCTTTTTCAGTTTCTGAAATAGAACAGCATGATATTTTGCACGTGAAACATTTTCCAATATTTGTATGGGTGTTTTTGTTTTTTTTTATTTTATACATCCAGAGGAGGTCTCGAAATAAGCACGAAACGTTGATAAACTCGAATTATATATATATACTAGCAGGGGTGTCCGGCGTTGCTCGGGTGTTTGGAGGTGTATGCTGTGCAAAAAAAGCAAAAAAACAAAAAAATGGTTAATTTTTAAAAATTTTGACCCCTATTATGACCCCTTAAAATTTATAGTTTCGGGCTCAAATCACTTTATTAAGTTAGATCCAGGTTCAAGGAACCTATATCTAAAATTTCAAGTGTCTAGACCCAAAATTGTCGGAGGAGTTTGGTAGAGTTCTTAAAGGTCAAATCGTTGAAATTTGACCCCTTAACAGCCAAATTTCTGACTGACACCCGTCACATCGATTTTCCCAAATCTTAGTACCCGGTATTTCAAATTTCGAGTCTATAGACTAAAAATTGACAGAGTTATTGCGTAGGGAAATGTACACAGACACACAGACAGACAGACAGACACGTTCACTTATATATATATATATATATATATATATATATATATATATATATATATATATATATATATATATACTAGCTAAGATACCCGCGCATCGCTCGGGACTTTTCTGCACACGTAGGTACGCGATTTGTGGGCACCTTTCCAGTAAGTGGATGTTGTAAGAGGGAATTAAATTTCAACTCGATGTTTAAATCTTATCTAACACATTGAATACTGAAAACCTACCACAATCAGAGTATATCAGTTTTTCATCATATCATTTTGTAGAACTTTTCATTGAAGAGCCTTTCATTTGGAGCCAGAATGTAGAGTTTTTTCTGAACTTCTTGTCCGGCTGATAGAGAAATAGAACATACCGTGACTGACGCAGTTTGATGTCAGGTCTACGCCAATGGTTTTAAACGTCTGATCTTGACTTTTATTTATGCTCATTGCAAAACACACCTTAACAGGAAACGTTTCTAGATAGTACAATTACAACAACGCCCCAACATCCCCCGCCCACCGCCGACATCCTCCCACCACAATATAAACAAAATGTTTTTTGGGGGAGGGGGTCAATATGTGGGTGCTCATATTGGGTTAAATTATCATAGAAAAGTTATCCCCCACTTTATTGAAACTAACAGTTCTTTAAAAAGTTCCAGGGTCAAAGAGTTCATACCATGCAAACAGTAAATTTGCGACAGATTTGATTATCAGATTTGGATCAGAAGAAAAAATCGGTTTATGTCAAAAAATTAAAATAAATGTTTTTTTTTATCATAAAAATAATTGTTTGTCCAATCATGAGAAAGTGAAAGAAGGCCTGGTGTCATTTTTTTTTTTTTTTTTTTTTTTGCTCCTTTGGCTCTTTTTGGTGTTTTTAATAAATGCACGGGCGGACATCTTGCTTGCCAAACTGTAGTGATTACGTTGGATACTAATTGTCTTCAAATATGTTTAACTACTCGTTTGCGCAAGAAATAAATGCAATATTCGTTCTCAGCGTCCCCAAAAATCTATAAAAGTCGACAATTCAAAGGTTAATGCCGAGGGGTCGGTAAAATAAAAAAAATACCGATTTATGGTATTAATTATACCGTAGCGATGTATGTGATATCATATATGGTTAAAAAAATAGATTTTATATTAAATTTATATAATTATAAAACTCAAATGACCTTGTAACGGGTATTGTAACCCAACGTCCAGTTTACGACTTCCGGTTGCGTATGCGTACATAAACATAAACCCATAACAGCGTAAACAAATAAACATAAATCGCTACTTTTGATGAATTTGACTTGCCCACTAAAATATTAACGCTATTATTTAGAAATTATTATTTAACATGGTAAGAGTGGGGATGTTTTGCAACTATTCTGTATTACAACTATACTGTCACAATTTTCTTACAAATAAATCTACTTTAACCCGTTGACAACGTATTGTTTTACCGTGTACGTTTTCAGCGTCCTAATTGTTTTTTTTTTCGCGTTTAAATTATCCTAATAAAAAATTGTTAATATTTTCTGCATTTTTTTTAAATCGTTCATTTCCGTATTATGTTTAAGTTATTTTAACGCAATTTTCTTACAAATAAATCAACATTAACCCGTCGACAACGATAAGAGCATTTTACAACGTATTGTTTTACTGTGTACGTTTTTAGCGTCCCAATTGTTTTTTCGCGTTTAAATTAAAAGATATATCAAAATTTTAATTTAACTTTAAGTATTTAGCCATCTGTTCAATGCACATTTACCTATAAGGATGGCAAACAAACCACTTATAGTTCAATGGCTGTAATTTATTTTTAATCAAAAATAAACTATTATAAACAGAACGATGAATTCTATCGGCGTAAAACTACTAAATACACTGAAGAAAAAACGGATAACTCAACAATAACAAATAAAAAAGGTTTGTGCTCATGTAGAGAGTGATCCAGACGTAACTCTGTGCACGCCCGTCTTTCTCCGGAACATGACGTCAACGGCCCGAGTAATCCGAGCGTCGCCGAGAAAATTAAGCCGTTTCACGAAACATGAAGCTGAGCCAAGGGCAATGTAGCGCGATGGTTTTAAACGCCACGCACATTCGCGCGAGTTGAAAATTCAAAGCAGCAGACGACAATTTGGAATAGGAAGAAAAGAAAATAACTTAGTAAAAAAAAAAGAAAAAGCACATACTTTAACGTAAGAAAAAAAACAAGCATTATTTTTACAGCTTTAAGTGGCCAGCTGGAAACACCAACTGGAGTCCTCCACTTTTGTCAAGAAAACAATTACTGGCACGGACGAAAACTTGTGCATCATGTGGACAAGGAAAAGTAAGCGATGGCTATGCCTGGAGGTGTCAGACTATCACATACCGAACTTTTACATCATCAAGACTAATACCTTTTTTTGCCAAGTCTAGACCTACGATTGCCATTGTGGACGTTTGAGCGAGCAACACGGGAAGACCTCCAGCTCGAATGCGGAATACGATTAACGCACACATACCATTAATAAAAAGCAGGTGGTTAAACGAATGTGAACGTGTGGTTTTCTAGATCAATCATAATGCCATAGAGAAATAAAATCACAGCACGAATTTTGTAACATAAAAGTCGCTTAGATGAAAGATATAGATGACCTCGTTTCATAAATCGGAGATATTATAATCTAGAAAGTATATAAAAAAATTGTAAGAATTAGTGACCCCCCCAACAAACAACAATATCTGTTTTAATATGAAAAAGAAAAGAAAAACATATCTAGCCCACCCACTTTTGTTTCAATTTTTCTAGTTTTCAGGTTTTTCCTTGAGAAAAAAAAAACAAATAAAAAATAAAAAAATAACACCCCAAAAAACAAAGATTTTTATTTCAGTTTTTCTTAAAAAAAAAAAAAAATTTACAAAAAAATGTTTATTTGACTTACCTTTGAACCATTTCCCGAACAAAAAAAAAAAATCAGTCAATGTAAAGTTTCTTTCCAACTCCTCAAAAAAAAAAAACAGTTTTGAAGGTTTTCGGTTGTGCTGAAAACGAATATCACATTTGAATTTGGGGCAGATAAGTAGTTTTCATGATAGGAAGAATTTTTTTTTTTAAAGTGGGGAATCACTTCCCTATATAATTTTAACGTAAAATGAGCACCCACCTTCTGGCCATGTAGTAATTTCTTTATATCAAAACAAACTTAACTTATATTCGTTTTCAGCATCTCCGAAAACCGGCGCTGTTTGTTTTGTTTTTTGCTTTTTTTACTAAGATTCGTTCAGTTTTTTGTCTCATAAGTTAAGAGGCTAATTATGCTTTCAGTAAGTTTACAAAAACATAGTTTTTTTCATTATACAACTTGTATAGTTGTTAACAGGTGCTTCATCAGTAAAATATTTCACAAAAAGTCTGTGCACCCCCCCTAATGTAAACAGTATTTATGTGAAATATTAAACGATTCTGTTTTAATGGTTTAATGGTTAACGCCGGCACGTTACTTACGGAAAAACGATTAATTCAACTACAGAAGCGACTGTAAAATCTATACAAGTTCTATAACTGAATACCCACCTAAAAAAACGCTCATGTAAGCTTACTGGCGGCAGTATTATCGTCCTAACATAAAAAAATGAACGGATCTCTTAGTTAAAAAAAAAAAACGTTTTTCGGGGGTGCTAAAAACGAAAATCACAGTTAAATTTGTTTTATGATATGAAGAAATTATTAGGTGCCGGAAAGTGTGTGCTCATTTTACGTCAAATTTATAGAGGACAGTGATCCCCCACCTTTTGAAACAGTAATTTCTTCCTATCATGCCCCAGATTTACATCTGATATTCGTTTTCAGTACCACAGGAGAGACGTTGCGAGCCTTTCTTTTATCGTTACTTCCACGGCAGGTGATCGTCTGAGCTCCAATCCCTGGTCTACCCTCGCCGATCTTTCACGAAAAACACCCGTCTAGCTGAAACCACTGTCCAAATTTTCCCCACTCTTTATCTGTACCAAAACCAAAACTTAGATTCCATGAACAAAGCTTCTCTCTTAAAAGTGCACGCCTGTGGAACTCTGTTCCGTCTGCCTGTTTCCCACCTGACTACAACTTGGATATCTTCAACTCAAACATAAACAAATTACTGATGAACCGCCCCCTTAAGTAGAGACTTTATCAAATCTTAACATTAACGTACTGTACACGCAATAAACCTTATCCCCGAGTGGCTTCTGGGCCTTGATAAGTGGTGACAACCTTGTAAAAAAAAAACCCACCGAAAACCTATAAAATCGTCATTTTAAAGTTTTTGGAGGAGTTGGAAAGAAACTTTACATTGACCCCAAAATCTTTAACATTATTTATCTAAAATATATATGGTGCTAATGCAGAGAGTGATCTGCGCTATTTTTTTAAAATCGTATGTCCACGTTTGATTAAAGTTTTATTATATGTATTTTTATTCAATTGTAAGGTTAAAGTACAGAATAGGTACAAAACACCCTCCCCTCCCCATGTAAAGAATGGCTTTTTAAATAATAACGTTATTATTTCAGCACGGATCACTCTCTGCATGAGTACCAAATATATATATATATATATATATATATATATATATATATATTTTATATTTTATAAAGCTCCCCTCTTTGGTAGAGCACTCTCGTAAATTATCTTACTCGCTACTTAATTTAGCTGAAATAATGCGAAGCTCGCGATTTGTTTACAAACAAACGTTTGAGCCCTCTACGAGTAGCGGACGAATGTTTATTTAAATAATCGTTCGGACAGGTTAATTTCGGCCACCGATTCCGTAGTCAAGGGGTAGGACTGCCGACTGTCATCACGACGGTTCTAGGTTCGATCCTCGGCTTGGGAGAGGTGTTAGTCTAGCGGCACTGATGAGTTGTGAAACAACGAAACAGGTCTGTATGTCGATGACTAAAAATATATTTTATATATATATATATATATATATATATATATATAGCAGAAACAAAACAAAACAAAAAAAAATTTCTTTACAGTTAATAAAATTTAAAATTTAAGGTAGGTTTTCTTTTCTTGTTATGCTTTCATCGGCGACGCTCGGCTTAATTTCCTCAGCGACGCTTGGTTTACTCCGGCTGTTGGCGTCATCTTCCGGAGAAAGCCGAGTGGACTCGGAGTTTACTCTCTGCATGAATACCAAAAGGTTACTATAAAATTAAGAATAAGCGAAAAAAAAATTACCTCAGAATTAAAAATAAAAATAATAATTCCACTTAGAAGAATATTTCGAAATGAAAGCAAATCTATTATAGAAAATATTTAATAACGTGCTGAAAGAATTAAACTATCACAGTTATTCTCCTTGGTTTTCTGGTTGGAAAAACAAAAGGGCCACTGCGAAGAAGGTAGGCTCTCTCTATCGTGCTAGACAACTACTAACACCTGAAAGTATCCTGTACCTCTATAAGGCCACCATTCGCCCATGTATGGAGTACTGCTGTCACATTTGGGCTGGTGTATCTGCTACTAGTCTCTCGTTCCTAGACAAGGTTCAAAAGAAAGTCGCCAATCTGATAGGCCCTGAACTGGCATCTAAGCTTCAGCCTCTGTCCCATCGACGAAACGTTGCATCTCTCTACCTGTTCTACAAGTATTTTAATGGTGAATGCTCTGACGAACTTCAAGCACTTGTGTCCCCACGACGTAGACACCCTCTACAAACCCGCAGGCAACTAAATCCCACCCCCACACAGTAGAGATTCCTAGATGCAAAAAATCTTTCTACTCCAGTAGTTTCTTCCCCAGAACTGCTAGACTTTGGAATTTCATTCTAGGTCCCTGCTTCCCTAACTCTACTGACATGCAGAAGTTCAAGTGTAACGTGAACCGACATCTCGCTTCCCAAATCCCAACATAGTGCCCCAGTAGTTGTTGCCCCTGATAGTAGCCCCTACATTAAAGTGGCAATATGCCTTGTTTGGGGTAAGAATGTAATAAAAAAATTTAAAAAAAAAAAAGATTTATGATAAAAATAAGTAAATTTAAGTTAAATAAAATATAAATTGAAATGAAAATAAACTAAATAATTACATTTTTAATTATATTTTTAAATAGTACAATATTAACGAGGCTATTATGTCGATAAGTAATATAATCGAGCTAATTATTTAAAATGATTTAATTTAATGTGATATGCTAATAAGCATAACTCAGTTGATGTATATGTGATGTGAAGAATGCTATATCTAGAAGTTACACATGAAAATAAATGTCCCCTTCGCCAGAAGGTCCGCCTGGCCTTTTGGCCGGGATCAAAGTGTAGTATATGTTCCGGCAGATGCTGAAACAAAGACTAGCTATGACTAGCAAAGACCATATGTGGGGGTAACCCCACATATCTGACCAGTCAAGTCAAGGATTCGTCACTTGACACTCAGCCCAACAGGTGAGGGGCCGGGAACCGGCCCAGCACCTGTTGGACTGAGGTACACCGCCTGGGTAATACCTAGGAGGTCCACCCTCCCAGGCCTTGCCACCGGGCTTTCCGGTGGGGCAAGTTTATTGCTTGCTGCCTGAGGCGCCCCGACCGGGGAATGCCGACGGGGTTACTCAGGCAATTTTTAAAATTGCAGGAGTGCCCCTCCTTTAGGGGAGCCTGCGGGGTTCCCACTTTCCGGCCTTGTGCCACATTTTGCTGATGTGGGCAGCAAATAAATATCAACCCCACATATCTGAACTTGGTCAAGGTAGGGATCACCCTACGACCACAGTTACTATCCAGCTCCCATTTCCCACCTCTCGGGAGCAGGATCCCTCTTTCCCTCCCGCCTCCCTCTCTTTCCACATTAAAAAACGGCCTTGTGCCTAATTTGCTCAGTGGGGAAGCAAATAAATACAATGTCTCCTTTGACAGAAGTATCCTACAATGTGCATTCATATTTCTTGACCAGGAGATGTTTACACACACTCTAGACACTTTATATTTCTTTGATCATAGGGAGTTGTACACACAGACAAACACACGCACGAACGCTATTGCTTTATATATAATTAGATATATGAAAATTCTTTAGTGGGTAAAAAACAAAAAGACCAATTAACATGATGATTAATAAAATTTAAAAATTAAAATAAAGGTTAGTAAACCAGGTTTGTTCCTTGCTCAACAGAGCAATATCGAGAAAAATTACGATTAAAAAATAATTGTTATGAATATGGCGGAGAAAGACAAAAATAAATAAGCAAATAAAATATTATATATATATATATATATATATATATATATATATATATATATCAAATTTAAGTCATTCAATAAATTTTAACATTTATGACGTGAATTGTTTGAATTTGAAAGCAAAAGATTTTTATTATTCTATGTAAGACAAAGGATACATTTGAAATATGATAACTTCTTATCCTATAGGATTTCGATGTTTACCATCTCTTCAGAGGAGAAAATATAAGAAAATAATTATAATGGTTAAAACCTTATTTGCTAAAGTCAGTGAGACATGGAAAATCGCAATAAAATTTTTTTAAAGCATTTAAATATCATAGAATAAGGGAAGTTAATGAAAAGGAAATATAAATTTACATCGCAAATGCATGGTAAAATCTGAAGTGAAGGTCTTTGGTAGCAGTAAGTTAATGGGTATATATTTATATATATATATATATATATATATAGAGAGAGAGAGAGAGATAGATAGATAGATAGATAGATAGATAGATAGATAGATAGATAAGACACAGATAAAAATCTGATGAAAAGTCCTGATACATATTACTAGGGGTAATACTTTCAGGGTGATCCTAGCCAAAGCACAAACGATAATAACATCAAATAACTCTAAAATAAGAAAAGCCCAGGCCCCTCCCCCACAGATTCCACCCACACAAAATTGTAATTGCTTAAACAAACAATCTTTCCCCTTAATAAATAATTGCATGCACAAGGACGTCATATACACATGTACAGTCACCGAACTCCACACTACAACAGCAAATATAAGTGATAGAACACCCAACAATCGCACTCAAAATATATGCACTACAGAACAAACAGCACTAGAGAGCTCCAATAACTCTCACTATGCTACCCCTATAAATGAGACACAAGGTAACATTGAAGTTACACATGAACCCCCTTCCTGAAAACGAATCGAACCCAATTATCTCTTCCCCCTCTACAAGCTTATCCCACACCCATAGTAGAAACTCCATCAGTTTAAGTACCATCAATGCAAATGCAAAATCCTGCACGTATATCGACGCAACGGCAAATCTAATTAAACTGAGAACCTCCAACCATGTAAGCTCCTTTAATAATGAAAATCCAAATAGCAATAAAGGCACCTCCCTAACAACTCAGATCAAAAACCTCCAACGTAAGATTATCCTGTACTCGGTAAAATGGGATATACTGAAAAAATCTAATTCATACACCCCTAAATCCAAAATCTGCAACCTTTGCACTTCATAAGCTGTTGTAATAATAACATGCCCTAAAGCCACAATAAACACAAAAATGAGCGTATTTCTTTATGCAAGCACAGGAAAAAATTCGAGTATAGCCAGCTCAAAATCATTTAAGCCACCAACCCTGAACTAGCTATGGCAATATGCCCTTATATGTATGGACATGGGTTTACATATGTATGCGTGTGTATGTATGCATGCATGGGTGGGTGAATGATGTATGTGTACACGCATCTTTGTATCTGCGTTAATGTATACGTGTGTGTATATCTGTACTTATGTATGTGTAAGTTTGTGTACGCATATGTCTGTACATGTATATATATATATATATATATATATATATATATAAATTTAAAGGAGATTAGAACAATAGTCTAAAGAGCAGAGTGTATTTTAATTTAATAGTAAAATTACTAGTCTAAATACAGGGAAAGAAAAAGTGCTCGTTGTAATTTAGATACATAATAAGCTCGATAGGTAAATATCCTAGAGCTAATTTAATATTTAGTAATGTGATTGATAATTTTAAAATCAAATTACAATTAAATTAAAAACCCGTTTCATAAGAAGGAACAACCACAAAATCAATCATTTGTACGATCCTTTCGGAAAACAGTGTTTTTATTGTGGTAGACACCAAGTTACGGACACTAATTTTTACATATAGTGTTTTTAACAAACAAAGTTTCCTCACCAGCAAATATTGGAAAGGTTTTTATTATATGTAAAAGACACCATAAATAAACCTAGTATTAAAAGTAAGGCAGATGTATCTGGAAAAAATTAAAATAAAGGTATGGATTTAACTTTATAAGAAAATTAATATGCGTTAAAGATAGAAATAAAATAGAGTAAAATTATAAATATAAATTTGGTTTAAGTACAATATTATAATAGTATTTTTCGATAAAACTCATAGACACATACCCATATATATACATATATGCATACACACATACACACATATATATATACATATACATATACACATATACATAAATACATATATATATATAAAAATACACACATATATACATATACACACATATACATATATACACATAAAAATATACATACAAATATTTACCTTTTAATTTTTCGCCTTTAGAAATCAGGAACTATGGTCAAAGTACTCATATAGATGCTTGTTATAGCTTTTCAGCTTATGAAATGATAAATTTTCTAAAGGAACGCTTGTGGAATATTTTATATCCGTTAGCATACTTTTGATTAAAGAACGCCAAGATTTAAAATTCGAAAGTAAGGGGAGGATAATGTTATTTGTATAATTAAATAATGCAAGGGGGATAATTAGTCATATTTTTTTAATTAAAGAATGCAAGGGAGATAATTAGTCTAACTAATGAACTAACTATTAAATAATGACACCAACTTTAACCAATCTACCAATCAATTACAAACCAACCCACCATATAATAATCCAGCACCAGACCTAACGGAAAATAATCACAATAAACAAGAGGCAATATATTTTGGTTCCACATCTGGCCTAATAAAACATAAAATTTCAACGCACAAATATTATTTTAAAAATAACTCTCTGTAAAACCCAACTACTCTATCCAAGTATATTTGACAACTCAATAATAACAATATTTCTTTCAAGGTGAAATGGCAAGTAATTGAATCTTGCAAACCATATAAAACAGAGGATAAATTATGTGCACTATGTATAAAAGAGACCCTAAAAATTTTGAAATATGAAGATATAAAAAATACAACCACCCTATTAAATTAAAGAGAGGAACTAATCTTCACATGCAGTCATAAACGTTGGTTTAAATGTAATAAATATAAACCACCTTAAATCATTAAAAATTACTTATTAATAAAAATAGATTATAATATTTTTATTATTCTGTAATAAATTAAGTTAGTTATTATAATTTGATTTTTAAATTATCAATCACATTACTATATATATATATATATATACTGCTCCCGTTAATTTCATTTCCTTATGTAAAAAATAAATAAAATGTTTTTTACTATGAACATTTATATATTAAAATATAATTTGTGACAAAGTTTCAGGAAAAACTAATGGACGTTTATCCGTCAATCATCCGGACTAACGGACCCATTGAAAACATAAGTCCCTCTTTGACAAATCGGGGGACAAAATTGTTTCTCCATACCCCTTGCTTGAAAAAAAATGTAAATGTGTTACACACCGAACGATGAAGTGACTTGCATGCGACTAAAAATGCCTCAGCATGGAAGAGTGTCCCCTTCCATTGCCAAGGAAAAGTCACAAATGTAAGTGCAGCATCTGTTAAGAACGGATACTAAACTTTAATCTTAGCTATGTGGCTAAGGAAAAGTTACAAACATAAGTACAGCATGTAGTAAGAACAGATACTACACTTTGATCTTGGCCAAAAGGCCAAGAAAAGGGTATTTATTTGCTTTCCAACCGAGTAAATTAGGCACAAGGCCGATTTTTGATGTGAGGAGTGAAGGGGAAATGGGGACCAACTCACCGGGGAGTAGGGAAGCTGGATAGTGACAATTGGTATGAAGGGTTGCCCTTACATTGACCAAGGTTTATATGTGGGGTTGGTATTTATTTGCTCCCTCACCGAGCAAATTAAGCACAAGGCCGATTTTTAATGTGAGGAGTGAAGGGGAAATGGGGACCAACTCCCCGGGGAGTAGGGGAGCTGGATAGTGACAATTGGTATGAAGGGTTACCCTTACATTGACCAAGGTTTTATATGTGGGGTTGGTATTTATTTACTCCCTCGCCGAGCAAATTAAGCACAAGGCCGATTTTTAATGTGAGGAGTGAAGGGGAAATGGGGACCAACTCCCCGGGGAGTAGGGGAGCGGGATAGTGACAATTGGTATGAAGGGTTGCCCTTACATTGACCAAGGTTTTATATGTGGTGTTGGTATTTATTTGCTCCCACACCGAGCAAATTAAGCACAAGGCCGATTTTTAATGTGAGGAGTGAAGGGGGAATGGGGACCAACTCCCCGGGGAGTAGGGGAGCTGGATAGTGACAATTGGTATTCAGAGTTGCCCCTACATTGACCAAGGTTTTATATGCGGGGCTGCCCCCACATATGGTCTTTGCTTGCAGTATCTGCTTGAACAATTACTACACTTTGATCTTATTTATATATTTTATTGTCGCAAAAATTTGAAGTTACAATTATAAAATTTAAAAACAAAAATTATAAACGACAAAATTAAGCACAGGGCCCTATAAGAAATTGGGGAGGGGAAGGGTACATGGTCTTTGTGACTATCGTGAAAAATTAACAGATATAGACCTTGGAGTCTTACCCTTGACTGGCAACATTTACTGTAATACCTCATTCACTCTGTGGATCCTAATCTAGCTAATAATTCCCCAGCGTTTGGAATAAACAAATTTACAATTGTAAAAAAAAAGTATCTGTATGTTGTGTGTTCATTTTTTTTTTTAATCTTAATGCGTGCATGTGCATGTGTATGATATAAAAGAGTTCAATTTCATTGGAAAATAAAAAAGTTTATGAATTAATTGATGTAAAAACAGTTTGTGGAGTGGTGAAGCTAATCAAAATGTTCATTTCAAAAATAAAATCTAATTCCTACTGGATTGTTAGTATGGAACTCTCTGCACTACTCTAGGTGACTAGACCCCCCACTGTTTTCCGGGGGAACCGAAAACAAGCAGGGAGAGCCCTATTGAGGTTGGGGGGGAAAAGCCTTAATAGGAGTGGGAGAAAATAAAGCAATGGGTGGAGGGAGTTGGAAGGTGACCTCTGAGTAGGGGGGTGCCCGGGGATATCAAAAACAAACATGTGGTGCAAAAATAGGGGTGGGCAGACTCAGAGGTTCTCTTTTGATTCTTTTTCAATCATCTTTAGGTGACAAATGTACTGAACAAAGAGCTGAAGAAAAAACAAACATTAAAAAATAAACTAGCAATAAATCTGCAACATAAAACAATCAACTAGGGTTAAAATAGTGGGGGTGGGGCAATGTTCCCATCAAGCATCAGTCGCTTGTTTTGTTTATCCAGAGCTACTTCTTTATTTAGCGTTCGCTATTATTTATTCTCGTTATGTTCTGTAGCCATGAGTCCGAAGAATGATGCTTATGCTCAAGGAATAACAAAGAAAATGCTTGCCATGGGAAAGAAAACTGGAGATGATTAAGAATTATGAAGATGGCCTGCGGTTGAGTTCTATTAGGATGAAGTATGCTCGAACTCAGTTTATGATTAATTCCATTCTGAAGCGGAAACGAAAACTATCAAAGGATTAACACATTCTAAGGGCAGGGCTGTCCTTTGGAATAAGAGAAGGCAAGTCCGTAATGTGATGAAGAGACTACTTCTCATCTGGAAAAGGATATCACTGGAAACACCATCACCGAGACGATATTCCATCCCCCATCGTCAGTTACAGTGAACTCGTGCGTGGTCACGCAGAGGATGACCTAAGCGAACGGATATCAAATTGTTTCACAGTAGGCACTCATAGAGTACGAAGCTTCATAGGGGTGATTCAAAGAATTCCAAACTCTAACTGGCATTTATTTGGTGGTGTGGTGTGAATGTTTCTGTTTAGAGCACAATTGAACCATCATACCTGACTTTTGCATTTTCAAATTTAATTCAAGCCATTAAATATAAATTAATTTTATAAAATCAACAGTCGGTTCTCTACAGTGCAATATAAACTACAACATTATGGACTAAGTCACCGTGTGGAGGTACATGATGCTTCCTCCCGCTGTGATGGGTAACCAATTAGAGCAGACAATCAATTAATTTATTTGAAAAATCGCCGATTTCGCCGATTTCGGGGACAATATAAATATAGGAGTGTGATATCCATTAGTGATGGGACGATTCTAATATTTTTTCGATTCAGATACAATTACTTATTCGGTAATAAATTCCTGATTCCGATACACATACAGATTCCGATTTTTTATGAACCTTTTAATATTTACTATAGAGTTGTTATTTTTACCAATTACCGTAAAAGCATAAATTAAATTAGCAGAGATCGCCCAAGCGTACATGTACACTTAGAGGGATGATCAATGCATTATAGTTTTACTAGTATTTATTATTTTATAGTTTCCATCAGCAGTGGAAGATTTTGCTTTGAACAAAATCCATTTTGAAAAGCAATTAACAAGATCGATTTTGGAATTGGAAAATAGCCACGCGTTTTTCTGATTCTGATAACGATTCCGATACCTTTAAAACTCCTGATTCCCATTATTCGACCCATCACTAATACACAAACACACATGTATATACATATACATATATATATATATATATATATATATATATATATATATATATATATATATATACATATATATATGTGTGTATATATATATATATATATATATATATATATATATATATATATATATATACAGGGTGACTTCCCCCCCCCCAAAAAAAAAGCTAAATGGAGGCCATCTAGAACATATGCTGTAGAACGGAGAAAAAAAGGAAAAAGACCCTAGTATTTTGATGTGATGTTTTGAATATAATAAACTAGTTATAACCAAAGTTTTATTTCATTCGGACAAAACACTGAGAAACGAGGCCTAATTAGAGTTGGCGCCCGTATTTGGGGTCACCCTGTATATATATATATATATATATATATATATATATATATATATATATATATATATATATATATATATATATGATTGCCACAAAGTATAAAGGATATCATACCTACAGTATTTTCATTCTCTGCATCATATTATTCAGGTGTCCATAGACTTCTGACTCACGCACAGCAAGACTCGTTTATCAATTTTAGTACATAATTAAATAATAGCTTTTTTCGACAAGGTCGTGATAAACGGCTTTACACTAATCGAAACTTATGACATGCGATTAATTCATTGTTGAAATAATTTGCAAGGCTTTTCCATTTTTCCTTCACTTCGGTTTATTAGTTCAAGTTAAAATATTAGACAGTGATTTATTGAAATGCCATTGTCAGATAACTCCATGGACTAAATGGCTGTAAGCAAGCGACGAATGGTAGCAATCAGGTGCCCGTTAGGCAAGCACATAATGATGGATGAGAGATCTCGTTATATAAGTAGGAGGTTCGGCGCAATCTAACTATAGTTGTTGCTTTTGTAATAACCAGATATTGTTGAAAAAAATTAAGATTAAACGAAAAGCACACAACGGAAATATAACACATTAATTTTACAGAAATCAGATTTCTTTAATAAAGGATATTGACGTATAATTATCTTATGTTGCAGTGATTTTGTGTTCATGCAGTGCCTCGTACCACACCTAATAGGAATCACTTCAGGAGAACCATATTAGATTCCTCGTATATAGTAAATTGCTTCGAACTATTAATTTAATCAGTATCATACAATTTTTTTTTAAATATCGATAAATATAGTTAGATAAAGGAAACAAGTAAGAATTGTCTGACATCACTTGATCTGCTCGGTGTTGTCGGGGATCAATAATTGCTTTCAGTATTACTTTAGTTTAGGCATATATATATGTGTGTGTGTGTACATATATATATATATATATATATATATATATATATGGTAAAACTGGTAATTAGTAAAAACCTGAAGAGAGTGCTCAATACTATTGCAAAGAAAATATGTGTTTTATTTTTTTAATACCGTTTTATTTTTTAATACCATTTCTGTAAGGTCTGACGAGGCTGTTAGACCGTAAATACGGTCCAACATCCGAAACATATGTAACCAAACAGATAAAACGGTAATAAAAAATAAAACACACACACACATATATATACATATATATATATATATATATATATATATATATATATATATATATATATGCGAAAGGGATAGAAGGAAAAAACAAAGAAAAAAAAGAACAAACTTAAATGGAATGTGTCCTCCCCCAAATTGTTCCAACTGTAACCGAAGGATAGACAGGTGGAACTCTGTGCAAAGCAGAAAAACACTCCAAAGATAATGTAGAACCACAGTCCTTTTTATCTACTATGTGTTGTCAAAAGCCGATTCTACTAATTGGAAACCCCTGGAAATAGGCTGATGACTTTTTTTTTGTTTCGTTTCTATCCCTTTCGCATACTTAGTATTAGTATTTTTACAAAAAAAAAGTATTTTCCTTCTTTCATATATATATTTCATATATTTATATAAAATATTACATATTCCTTCTTTCATATATTTCTTTCATATATTTATATAAAATATTACATAGGTCCACATAATGTATCGACTATTTTCTAAATAAAACGATCTTCGAGGCGAAGCCACTATTTAACCGTATTTGTCGTTAAAAAAACAATCTACAAGAAATCTAAGTTTATAAACGATAAAAAATACACCGTAAAAATCTAGGAGCTCATGGCGTAAAGTTTAACGCGCCGGGATGTGATGCACATAGTCCGGAGTTCGATTCCTAGACACAGTCAAGCTACGCTGAGGAGGGGTATATACCTTGAAACATGCATGTAAGTAGATTACAAAAATAATAAAAATAAGTAAACAAGAAATGAAAATGAATGTATAAAAACTATACATTAAAATATGTAGATGTATTCAACAGGGTACATATTAATTAGAGGTGTTGGGTAAGTGGGGACTCTTTATGTCATGGCATTTCGAAGTCTAATGCTTCTCACCAAAAGATTGGAGAAGTTGCTAGATAACATAAGAAGGGTGCGAGGTACAGCGATAGTTTCAGTACAGGACGTAAACTATCACTGGACGTCGAATATGCATTGTGTTACGTAGCACCTACTCCACAATTTTGGTGTGAAGCATTAGGCTTCGAAATGTCATGGCATAAAGAATCCCCACTTACCCAATACCCCTAACTAATATGTTGAATAAGTGAATAAATCCATATATTTCAAAATATATAGTTTTTATATCGTCCTTTTTCTTTTCTTGTTCACTTCGAAATAGGCTATGATAAAACTTTGTCGAACTTTGTATTATCCCGATAAGTCTCCCCTTAAAGAATTTAATTTACTTTCTTCCTTTAAGTCTCACCCTCTGTCTGTCTGTATATATCTCTCTCCCTCTCTCTCTTATACATATATATATATGTGTGTCTGTGTGTGTGAGTGTGTGTATATAATTTATTTATACAAACATTGATGGCTACATATGTGCATACATGTTTCTGTAATCACCCGTTATTGGGGAGATAACGTCTTCAGGCCAAGAATTTCCCTCGAAAACTCAAACTCAATCATTTTCTCATATCACTTACAAAAATAGAATTTTGTCTTAGTATAGGGGTGGGGCTGGTCTCTCTTTCTCTCTCTCTCTCTCTCTCTCTCTCTCTCTCTACATATATATGTGCATATATATATATATATATATATATATATATATATATATAGTCATCCACATACAGTACTGTTTCGCTGTTTCACAGCTCATCAGTGCGGCTAGACATATATATATATAAGAGTATTAGAAATATGATTCAAAATCTACCAATAGATAATAAATATCTCAAAAGCAAAATATACATCAAATCACATTTTACGTATTATAACAGGTTATTAACGCATGGGAGATGGAAATGACGCATCATTGTAAAACAAGAGATAGTAACGCTATTAAGTGATTGAATGCTGATTTTGTAGAGATTATAAAAGCTTAACAGCGATCGTTAGATTATAAAGATGGCCGCTGAAAGTCAGTTTAATTAACGATCCAGCTGAAAAAGGAAATACCTTATAACTTGCCGCAATGTTCTCCTTTTATTAGTAAAAATAAAAAGACATTGAGTTTCGTGAAGTAAGCAGCAATCTCACATTACATTCTAATTGCAAATATGTATATATATATATACATATATATATATATATGTGTGTGTGTGTGTGTATATATATATAGTAAGTTATAAAATATATATGGCGATTAAGCTACTCTGAATATTCCGCGTTTGATCCACTCTAGGACTCTTAAGGCTTATGTGCGAATTTTGTGGTTGTCTGTCGTTTTTATATACACACCTTTTATTGAGATTTTAGTTAGCCAATCAGCTTTCTAGTATCCACCGCGAACTTCCTATCAGCCAATCAGCATGCACTTACCGGACAAAGGCCTATTTGACCTTTGGTTGGCCTGTTCCTTTGTGTGTGTTCTCTATTTAGCCTGGATATCTAGTTTTTTGACCTGTTTGACATCTAGGTTAGGTTTTTTTATGTGAGTTCATATATATTTAAAATGAAAACGTAAACAAAAAAGAATCCTATGGTTTTAAACCCCTTAAAAATGCGAAAACAGTAGACATTTTGATGAACTTTGAAAATGACCTTTTAAACGTAATTAAAACTTACAATTCCACAATCAACCTAACAATTTCCAACGGAAACTACACAAAATCATTAGAAACATAAACAACTCTAATAAAATATTTTAAAAGCAGATAAAACAAGAAACTTTTATGAAATAGATAAGCAAGAATATATCAAATTAATCATAGAAAACATTACAAAAAACTACAAAAAAAACTAGATACAAACGAATGCGACTACATAGATATAATAAATACTGAAAGTAAACAAATTACCGATGAATTAAAAAATTAGTGATAAAGTTGGCAAATTCAAACCTAGAGAGGCATACATTCTGCTTAAAGACAACAAATGGGACTTTAATAACAATCCCAGCACCCGCTTGATAAACCCAACTAAACCAGAAATAGGTAGAATTAGCAAAACAATTCTTTCTAGAGTAAACAAACAAATCAAACAAAACCTAGAATTAAACCAGTGGGCAAATACTGCCGAAGCAATCACCTGGTTTAAAAATATAGAAAACAAAAATAAATGTACGTTTATACAGTTCGACATCATAGACTTCTATCCTTCTATATCCGAAGAACTTTTTAACATTGCCCTAGAGTTTCCGAGGCATATACTGACATTTCCTCGGAAGAAATCAGCATCATTAAAAAATGTAGAAAATCAGTTCTAATAAATAACAATAACCAATGGATAAAAACTAAAACGAAAAATTCGTTTGATTTGGCGATGGTTGTCAGGGATTCTGCAGAGGCATTAGATCTTGTGGGATTATTCATTCTATATACCCTTACAAGCATATTTGATATTACTGATATCGGCCTATATAGAGATGATAGACTAGCTATAATAAAAGACTCCAACAAAGTCAAGGAAGATATATTTAAGAAAATCATACACAAGGAAATCAACAAATTAGGCCTAAAAGCAGACGTATCAGCTAACATAAAAATAACAAACTTCCTGGGCGTCACGTTAAATTTAGATAAAAACATATATGAACCCTACTTAAAATAAAACGCTACTCCAATATATGTAAACCCTAAGTCCAATCACCCACCATCAATTATAAAACAGACTCCTAACTTGATCGTGGCTGATAGGAAGGGCGCGGTGGATACTAGAAAGCTGATTGGCTAACTAAAATCTCAATAGAAGATGCGTATATAAAAACGACAGACAACCACAAAATTCGCGCATAAGCCTGAAGAGTCCTAGAGTGGATCAAACGCGGAATATTCAGTGTAGCTTAATCGCTATATATATTTTATAACTTACTAACTAGCTCTACTTACGTATTGAGCACTTTTGAAGTAAATACTTAAAGTTTACGCATAAATTTATATTTCGTATATTAATTTTATGTAAGTAAATGAAGTATATATATATATATATATATATATACATAATTCAAGCACTACTGTGTTTGAATATATCGTTAAGTAGCAGTTTTAGTTATTTAGAACTGCTATAAAGCTTCACTGCTCACTCATTTTTCGACAAATTTCGAACAATTACTACAGTTTATAGATCAACTTCTCAGCTATATTGTGAAAAAGAATTTTCAACTTTCGTTCATTAAAACAAATGTTATGATGAGTTCAAAATCGTAAAAAATATATGTGAGCGGCGTTTTTTATGACTAGTTTTCAATAGCACCCACATCGCTTTAGCGACTACTGTTGCTACTAATTCACTAATGAAAGCATGAAACGGGAATAATTTGGGGGATTTTATTGAAAGCAGAGGAGTACCGTGCATTGTAATTTCATATGTGTTTATGGGGCAAATAAATAAGACTGAAATTTAACAAAGATATAGGTTCCTTGGACATGGATCTAACTTAATAACTTGATTTGAACCCAAAACAATAAATATTAAGGGATCACAATAGGGATCAAAGTTAAAAAAAGTGACCTCTGCGATCTCTACCAAATTACTCAAGCACTTTCTGGTCTAAACATTTGAAATTTTACATAAAAGGTATTCAGAGATAGGGCAACCTTTTAATCGGTTTGGGTCGAAAATCTGAGCTATTAATACATAAATGTATCTATGTGTGTTTGCATGTGTGCCTAAAACTTTCGACAGAGGCGGTGGATTTTCACAATATCAGTATCGTTTGAAGCCTGACCCTTAAGACAACAAATACCAAAAAATTGGCTAAGAACATTAATTTCTTCACCTTCAACTAAGCACATTTCTACAGGAAGGGGTCACTTTTTTCGCCGATATTTTCGCAAGTCATCCCCTCTTTTTTATTGTCTAGCTTTAATTAAAACCTTCGTCACGTCCGGTGTCACGGTGGTCGGAACAGCAAAGACCTCATGGTTTTTACCAGTTCTTTTACTCCTTCCCGGCACGGGTTCGAGCCTGCCTTCCTACGACCACTTTTTTTTTTTTTTTGCTCACACATCTCTAAAAATCCGGGCAACTCCGGGCACCCATGCCAGTATATATATAAGTGAAAATGTCTGTCCGTGTGTGTGTCTGTGTGTACATTTCTCTAACAAACTAATCTGTCAATTTTCAGTCTACGGACTCAAGATTTGAAATAAAAGGTAATGTGTTTTGAGAATATCTCTTTGATCATTTTTTTAGCCAGAAATTTGATTATCAGGGAATACGAGTTCAACGATTTGACGTTTGAAAACTCAACGAAACTCCTCCGGCCATTTTTGTTCTAAACACTTGAAATTTTAGATATGGGTTCTTAGACATCGATCAAACATTTTAATTTGATTTGAGCCCAAAAGAATAAATGTTATGGGGTCAAAATTTGAGTCCAATTTTTAAAAAAAATTGACCTCTGCGGTCTCTACAAAATTACTCAACCAATTTTTGGTCTAAATATTTGAAATTAAAGATAAAGTGTATTTAGACGTAGGACAAGTTTATTAATCGATTTTTGGCTGGAAATGGTGCTGCCAAGGGATCAAAGTTAAAAGGATTTGACCTGTGCGGTCTCTAGCAAACTTTTCAGCCAATTTGGTGTCTAAACATATGAAATTTTACATGAAGTGTATTCAGATATGCAGCAGGCTTCTCAATCAGTTTTTGGGTGAAACTATGGCTTCGAAGAATTCTAAGTTGAAATCGTTGACATTTGCAGACTCTACCAAATTCCTCCTCCAATTTTGGGTCTAAGCACCTGAAGTTTCAGATGTAGGTGACCTAAACATAAGTCAAACTTTTAATATATATATATATATATATATATATATATATATATATATATATATATATATATATATACATATGCACATAAAGTTATGAACAGTACATAGGGCTCGAGCAAAGCCGGGCTGAACTGCTAGTGTATATATATATATATGTATATATATATATATATATGTATGTGTGTGTGTGTGTGTGTGTGTGTGTGTGTGTGTGTATCGAAATAATTATTTTCAGTTCTGGCAGTGGTTGTATCCCTAAACTTCAGAGAAACGGGAAAACAGGCAGATACGTACACTTAACTTTGTTATATCAATAAAAAATAGGAAGAGACGGAAATGTCCAAGCATTACAGATACGGCGCCGTTAAAATAGATTGTCACCTATTATTTGTTTTGATTCAATATGACGTCTGGATTAACCTCAGAAAATCAATACAAATTCAAAGGTGATCATCTTTATAAAATCAGCTTTTTTTTTATTGATAGCGTCCGAGTATAATTGACACAAGCAAAGTCCGACAGCAATAATCGAATTCGTTATGTAGATAATTAAATACAAAAAAAAGTATGCATTTTGTAACTCTGGAATGACCTGTCCGATATTGATCGCCATTTATGACATGAGAGTGATACATTGTTACATTTGTTTTCAATGACTATTCTTAAAGGCGTTTTTGCATAATATTAGTTGATTGGGTCAAGTTGAACTATTCGACACTGCTTTATTTAAATAGCTACCTACAGACACTTCTATGAAAGGGTGTGGGGGGGGCACGTGCCATTGTGTATGTGTGTGTGTTGGTATAGCTTGTTCTTGTTCATGCATGCATAGATGTGCGAGAATTGATGAAAGCTGGTATGTGAGTCATTGAGTTTTTTTTTTCTTTTCTGACCTGCCTCTATCGGCGAAAATGGGCTCTGTGGCAACTAAAACGCACGTGATTCCTACGACGGCTAAAAAGTAAATGACTTTAATGTCTACCATGTTGAGATTCGATCTATTTATCAAGTCGGTTTTCGAAGAAACACATTAACTTAGAATATTTTTCAATCAATACTTTTTTTAAACGCCAATCAGGAAAACATCTATGCTTAATTGGCATGCCAGTGCTAAATAAAAATTTAAACAGGAAAGCGATACCAACCGACCGCGCTAAAAGATGCTCAAGACCGTCGCTTAACCACACTCCCTCGCAGCTCTAAGGCTGAGCTAGGCAAATCGAAAATGAAAAAGACTCAATGACGCACTTACCAGCCTCCGTAAAAAAAAAAAACTCGCACAAAAGAAGCAGGTAAACAAGGACCACGTCCACACAATAGAACGCTGCCAATACTTACAAAAGCATACACTTATAGTATAACAATATTGACTTGTGATTCCAAGCCCAACATTCATCACTAAATACCTGTTTGCATGAATGACTGAAAGTACTCTTTATATTCTTATGTCTTGCATAAAAGAAATTGCTATATAATGTCGTTCATCTCAAATTTTAGAGACTCTCTCTCTCTATATATATATATATATGTATCTATATATATATAATAAATTCCACAGCCAGACAACGTCGCAGCTAACAAGAGCCATGACAGTCAACGAACTGAAAAGTCCAAGACTTGAGTTTCGCCCTCATTTGGGCTCATCAGTTAGACACATCCGAACTCAGGATTCGAAACCCGAGCCTTTCGCATGCGAGGCAAGCACTCTACCAACTGAGCAATAAACCTCTTAATCATCGTTTGCCTGATCTGTGTTGGTTAATAGAAATTCTTGTGTGCGGGGCGTTTGCTCAGTTGGTAGAGTGCTTGCCTCGCATGAAAGAGGCTCCGGTTCCGAATCCTGAGTTCGGATGTGTCTAACTGATTAGACCAAATGATGGCGAAACTCGAGTCTTGGACATCCGGTTCGTTGACTGCCATGGTTCTTGTGAGCTGCGACGTTGTTTGGCAGTGGAATTTATTATATACAATCTCTCACATTCTGAAAATCCTAATATATATAATATTTTAATTCATGCAGATTTTGTATTTATTATGATAGAATCAAATCTCTATCAAGTATTATATTGTACCCAGTATATAGTTGTGATTTCGAAAGTTAAAAAAAAACCTTGGGCGCCATAAGTAAGCCTCATTCATCAGCATCTAAGCACCGTGTAATAGTAATAGTTAAAAGTAAACGATGTTTAACTAATTAATTTACGCATGCAAACAGGGTTAGTTAAATAACTCCTTCCAAGGTCAAATGTTTTGTTTTCAATATTCTGAAAGGAACTTGGTAGAGAACTTATATATATATATATATATATATATATATATATATATATATATGCGTGTGTGTGAGCCTATGTGAGTGCGTGTGTGTCTATGTGTGTGTATAAAACATTGTTGTTATTAATTCTACACAATTATGCACAATGCAGAAACTATGCATTAACAGAATTGAGCGTAATAGTTAAATGAAAATAATCATTCAATAAGACACCATAAAAACGAGTAATTTATTACTGAGTGTTCGATTTCTAAAGGAATGTCAATTTAATAAACCTTAATAAAGTCACTCGCATATCCATGGCTATTTATATAAAAAGTTCGTATTAATAATTTTAAATAAAATATTTGGCTTTGGATGGTCACTGTTAATGCGAGAAAGCTCTCAATTTTATAATTATATATATATATATATATATATATATATATATATATATATATATATATATATATAACATTGAATAACACCGAACGTAGTGCCATTATTAATTGTTGAGGTCTTAGTTCTTTTTCTATAATTTAAACATAAACCATTAAAATGAAAATGTCAAAAGGAAGACCAAAATACAAAAGTATATTCTTCTCTACGTTCTAATTGTATTTTAACAAACATAAATTAGATAAAAGGGATAAATATGGGGTGGGACAGAAAACAAAACCCTATGGAGACGTCTTTCAGCCAACTCTTTTCAAGTTTAACTTGGCAACGGTGGAGAACACATCGTTTAAAAACGTGGTAATAAAAACAAGTTATTAGCGAGGTAAAAAAAATCCATGGAAAATAAGAGAAAAGGAAACAATATCAACGAATACTTTTAAGTTCTAAATTATAGGTATATTCTCTTTGTTTACACATAGATGATTGGCGTAAATTAATGGATACTGACTCGAGAATTGTTAACTGAATTCTCGAGCGCGCTTTGTGTAAAACCGAGACAAAAACAAAAAAAAAACTAAACCCTCAATGATTAATGATTCCGCTTCGCTCGGTGTTATTAAAATGTTTTATAAAATTATGTACTTATGAAAATCTTTATATATATATATATATATATATATATATATATATATATATATATATATATATATATATGCAGGGTTATTCTCCCAAAAAACGGGCCCCAACTCTAATTAGGCCCGGTTTCTTAGAGTTTTGTCCGAATGAAATGAAACTTTGGCCATAACTAGTTTATTATATTCAAAATATCACATCAAAACACTAGGATCGTTTGCCTTTTTTTCTTCATTCTACAGCATATGTTCTAGATGGCCTCTATTTAGCTTTTTTTTGGGGGGGTCACTCTGTATATATATATATATATATATATATATATATACTGAAAGAGATAGCGTCTTTATTCATACAAACGTTATCCTGTTGTTATATTTTTAGAAACGCTACGTCGTTGTTCCAACTCCTTTTTACAATAAATCTCTTAATAATCGTTTTGTAATAATTTCTTTTAAAATAAAGAAAAAGTTTGTATAAAGATTACCATTAAATATATCTGGTTTACTTTTTTTTGATCTGGTCTGAGGACGCTGTTTATCTGGAATAACTGCAGCAGAAACATATATCTTCATAAGTAGCCAATATTATACGCTAAAATATACGTAATATTAGTAGTTCCTGCATGTAATTTAGCATTTTTTGTAAACACAGGAGTTTCAGTGCATATACATTATGGAAATTACTGCGATAAAATCATATATATATATATATATATATATATATAAATATATATATATATATATATATATATATATATATATATATATATATATATATATATGCTAGTATTTAAGCCCAGCGTTGCCCGGTTGTTTGATAAAAAAACAGTCAATCTTTTAAACTTTGACCCCTATTATTACCCCTTAACATTTATTGTTTTGGTCTCAAATTAAATTATTAAGCTAAGGAATCTATATGTTAAATTTCAAGTGTTAGAACCCAAAATTGGCCGAGGGGTTTGGTAGAGTTCTCAAAGGTCAAACCGTTGAACTTTGACCCCTTAACAGTCAAATTTCTGGTCAAGAAACGGATTACAAAGAGTTATTGCGTAGGGAAATGTACACAGACAGACATTTCACAGATAGATATACATGTAATATATATATATATATATATATGTATAATTATTTTTCTACTATAATAATTAAATACTTACAGACACTAGTGTTTCATCTTTTCGGGAATCTTCAGTGCAGGGTGTCACGATTACTACCAGTCGAACGATTCGAACCCCGTATCACGAGACATCTCTGGCTCGATTAGCGGAGACCTAATCCATTCGGCTACCATTAACCGCTTGAAATAACGTTGAATTTTAAACATCTTAATTTTTTAAGTGTTCATTTACGTCAGCCAGACAGTGATCTAATCGTTATACGATGATCTACGCATAAGAGCTAAATTGGCCGACTTTTTAATTCCACTGAAAGTGCTTAACGATAAGAAACGAATTTCTTAAAGGGGCTGTCATAATTATTTTCTCCTATAATAATTAAATACCTACAGACACTAGTGTTTCATCCTTTCGGGAATCTTCAGTGCAGGGTGTCACGATTACTACCAGTAGAACGATTCGAACACCGTATCACGAGACATCTCTGGCTCGATTAGCGGAGACCTAATCCATTCGGCTACCATTAACCGCTTGAAATAACGTTGAATTTTAAACATCTTAATTTTTTAAGTGTTCTGGCGTTGCCCGGTCGTACAATATGCTTATGCATAATATTTTAGTTTATGCGGATTGCGTATGAATTATTATAGAAACAATCATTTATTGATTATTATATATTTCGAAGAATAATAAATCCGGTGTACTAATTTAAAAATAATAATAAGTATAATGTAGTTCATCATATTCCGTCTGTGTTTGTTTACAATATCAGGTCAGCTAATTTTTGGACTTGACGATGAATGCCTTGGAAAAGTTACTTCTAATTAATGTTTGTTTTAAAACATGCAGCCAAAGAAATTATTTGCGGCGATTTTAAATGGTATCTGTTCTTTCGTCGTAAATTGAACATATTAACGTGAAAAAATTAAAATAAATCGTGGGGTACACCCAGGATTGAACACGGGATCATTCGATCTGTAATCGAATTCTCTACAACTCCAGATTATAATAGGATCGGTTTTGTAAGAAGAAATAATTTGCTGAGATTTCATTATCTTCCTTAGCCGGTGTAACGTAAAATATTCCCCTGCAAAAATGATTGTTCTTTTTATCTATAAGAGAGGAATCCTATTTTTAAGATTGTTTTTTTTTTCGATTTTCGATACTTATCGGATGAATTTCAGTACAAAAAAAATCTAAGACCACTACTAGACTTAGAAATTAGCTTTGTGTGAAATTTGAAAAAAGATAGGCTGAGCCGTTTCGGCAACCATAAGAAAGGAACGCACACACACATGCAAAGTGGCTTTTCTTTAATAGTATATACATATATATATATATATATATATATACATGTATATGCATATATATTTATTTATATATACAAATATTACATCATCGCTACACTGAACATGCTAATGTTTCAGACAATAAGTCGATTATAACCAAAGGTCCACGTCAGACGATGTAATAAAGTATGTGGACCATTTAAAGCGTTTTGTTCTTAAATGGAAGAATTGAAGAAATACATTATTTTTATGAAGATAAAACGTTAAGTTAAGAAGAAAGATTTTACTTATGTGACATTTTAGACCCCAATCATAGAAAGCGATAAGAGGAAAAGAGAGCGCCAATAAGGAAAAGAAACGGAAAAGGAAAACGGAAAAGAAAGAACAGAAAAAGGGAAGAAAGAAAAGGGGTTAGAGTGATTACATTGTCATAAGAAATGGGAGAGGGTGAACATATTTGAAATCATCTATGAAGAAGGGGTTGGGAGGGAAAGTGTCACAACATGAATTTTTTCTACCGTAGGGGAAACATTAACAAGGAAGGAGTCACAGATTGGAGATCAACTGATCAGATATTACATTGAGGTAACACTTTCCGGATGATCCTAGACAAAAAAAAGTAAAGCTCAATTTAAAACAAAGAGCAATATATAAGTTTAATGATTAAAGTTAAATTCTGTGAATTAAAATATATACATATTTATTAAAGTTATCTATATATGCATATATATATGCATATATATATATACATATATATATATACATATATATATATATATATATACTAGCATGTCAGCCCGGTGTTGCCCGGGTGTTTAGATGTGTGTGTTGAGCAAAACAAAAAGAAGTGGTAGTAGGAAGGCAGGCTCCAACCTCTGGCGCGAAGGAATAAACGAACGGGGAAAAAACCTGACGTCTTTGATGTTACGACTACCGCGAAACCGGAAGTGACGTAGGTTTTAATTAAGGCTAGACAATCGAAAACAGATGATGACTTTCTACAATATCGGCGAAAAAAGCTACCCCCCTTTAGAAAAGTGACCAGTTTATAGTGAACATGTTAATGTTTTTAGCCAATTATTCGATATTTTTCGTCTGAAAGGTCGAACTTCAAAGCGATACTGATGTTGTAAAAATCCGTCACCTCTGTCGAAAATTTTAGGCAGACATGCAAACATACATACATACATTTATATATTGGAAACTAAAGATTTTCTATCCAAACCACTTAAAAAGCTTGCCCTATCTCTGAATAGCGTTTATGTAAAATTCAAATGTTTAGACCAGAAATTGTCTGAATAATTTGGTAGAGACCGCATAGGTTATTTTTTTTTAAATTTGGCCCCTATTATGACACCTTAAAAATATTGTTTTGGGCTCAAATCAAGTTATTAAGTTAGATCCATGTCCAAGGAAGCTATATCTAACATTTCAAGTTTTTATACCAAAAATTATGAGAGGAGTTCGGTAGAGTTCTCAAAGATCAAATCGTTGCACTGTGATCCCTTAAAAGCCAAATTTCGGGCCGAAAACGGATTACAAAGATTTTCCCAAATCTCAGTACCTGTATATCGAATATTCAGTCTGTAGACTTAAAATTGACAGAGTTATTGCGTAGGGAAATGTACACAGATACACACACTGAAACGCTCACTTTTATAGATATACTAGCATGGGTGCCCGGTATTGCCCGGGTATTTAGAGGTTTGAGCAAAAAAAAAGGGGTACATTTTTAAAACTTTGACCCCTATTATGACCCCTTTAAATTATTTCTTTTCGGCTCAAATCAAGTTATTAAGTTAGATCCATGTCCAAGGAACCTATATCTAAAATTTCAAGTGGTTAGACCCCAAATTCTGGAGTAGTTTAGTAGAGTTCTCAAAGGTCAAATCGTTGAACTTTGACCCCTTAATCGCCAAATTTCGCCAAATGTCTGGCCGAAAACCGATCATATCGATTTTCCCAAATTTCACTACCCTGTATTTCAATTTTCGAGTCTGTAGACTTAAAATTTACAGAGTTATTGCGTAGGGAAATGTACACGCACAGACACACACACAGACAGACACTTTCACTTTTATAGATATATAGATAGATAGATGCACGGGAAACGGACTGGTATTATCAATTCATTTAATGGATGATAAATTTCAGAAAATTTGATTAGTGCAATGCATATTTTTCCGACAAAATAGATAACCAAATTTATATTAATTTCCCATGTCGTATTGCTGATCCCCATGGAATCAATACACATTGAAAAGTGATCCTTCGATCCACAGTTTATCTTTTTTCTCCAACGGTTTGAGTATCCATATACAACTAACACAGGTATAGCAACTTTTGTTTTCATATAGATAATTAAATATAAGCCTTTTTTTTTTACTGACGAGTACAGAATGATTGGTTTGATATTGATCGTCACTTATGACATGTGAGTGATTCATTGTTAAATAAATTATCAATGATCTTTCGTAAAGGCGTGTTTTTTTTTGTTTTTTTTTTCTTGAATTTTGTTGATTGGTTCAAGTTGAACTATTGGCACTGATTTATTGAAATGGTTGCCTGCAGACATTTCTATGAACATAATGGCTGTACTCGAATGAGAAATTATAACCAATCAGACGATTGTTTGGAGAAGGGGTTAAATATAGAGTAAATAGCAGGATCTATAAATATACAACATTATTCATTCGATGAAAGGTAACTGTAGGCTTTACATTAGTCAGAAAGGAACAAAAATGTTACAGGAAAGAAACAGGAAAGATTAAACGAATACAAAAATATTAAATTTAGTATGCCCGTTGACGGCAAGTCAACCCCTTTGTTAAGCTATACATTTTAGAAATTCATACGAGAAGTTCCTATAGCTTTTACAATTATCGCAAAGAACAAATGATGTTCCTATTTACTTGCCTCGCCACGAGGACAGAGTTAGACACAAGGTTGTTTTTTAATGTGGGTAAATACAGCTCCCCAAAAAGAGCCACTCTGAATTGAAACAAAAATTTTAATTTCTTCACTAATGAAGGATTTCTCATTCACTTACTGAGAACAGAAAAGATGATTTGCTGCATCAGAACAGATACTACACTGTCCCGGTTTGCTAAAACCTATAATTTTTTAACGTAAAATGCATATAGAGGAATCAGATTAAAGTCTGATTTGCTCATCTACCGGCAAGTCGAACCTTTTGTCACACTTTAAGATATTCATTCGATGTAGGTTCGTTTGTTGTTTTTGTTTTACGGCATATCAACCCTTTTCAGTTTATTTAAATCCGAATCCAAAGATTTTGAAGAAAAATTTTTTAAGAGAATACATCTGTTGTTTTCAAGCCGGTTTCTATTTAACCCATAGTTGGGACCCTAACAGGTACTACCACTCCGAGTCAGAGTGGACCTGGGAGCAATGGCAATTAAAGGGTGGCTCCACACTCCCCAACGCCCGCAAGCTGGGGCCTCACCACTAGATATAGTTTAAGGTCATATGGGTAGAAGGATTCTCTGTAAATGAAGACGTTTCAGCAGAGATACCAAAACCCTGTGTATTTTTATATACTTTATTCACTCCCAGGCATGACTTCTAGCCGAGGAATGATCGGCGATCTTTAATTTTGTCAAAATATAACAGCATGCCAAAAGATAGACTGACTGAACTTAAAACAAATTTTATAATGGCGATAAAAAAGCAATATCTGCCTTACTAACGATAAAAATGCTAGTTTTATTTTGGCGTCTTTAACTTCCCCCTCCCTAATTTTGCTGATGAAGAGACTATGTTTTTAAAGGACAAACCTTTTGTCAAATTATTGTCAATACTTATTGTCAATTTCAATAAAATGAACATCGTTTCCGAAACGATCGTACAATCGAGTTGATTTTGTTTTTTTTTTGTTTTTTTTTTAAATTCACAATTATGAATCCTTTTACTCAATACACACACACACATACATATGTATATATGTATGCATATATATATATATATATAAAGTTAGAAAAATATATATGGTAATTAAGCTACACAGAATATTCTGCGTTTCATCCACACTAGGATTCGTCAGGCTTCATTGAATAAGCCTGACGAATCCTAATGTGGATGAAATGCGGAATATTCTGTGTAGCTTAATTGCCATATGTATTTTTCTAACTTTATATATATATATACATATATATATTTATGTGTGTCTACCTATGCATGTAGCACTGTTGAAGCAAATACTTAGTTTACGCATAAAAGTAAAATTTCGTATATTAATTTATGTCATTAAATGATACATTCATATATATATATACATATATATATACATACATATATATACATATATATATGTATATATACATATATATATATACTTATATATACTTATATATATATGCATATATAGATGATGTTTTACATTAAATGATACATTCATATATATACCTATATATATGCATATACATATATATACATAGATATATGCATACATATATATACATATATATATACATACATATACATATATATTTATACGTATATATATGATGTTTTACATTAAATAATACATTCATATATATATACATATATATATACATATATATACATATATATATATACACACACATATATATGTATATATATGATGTTTTGCATTCCATATGAATATTTTTTCCACCTGAGGTCATTGTTGTTTCATGCTTAAGCAACTGTCCGTGCAAGAAATGGCAATTATAGTTGGTCGCAGGACTGAAACTCAGTAGACAATGGTAACATTGCTTTAGCAGACTAACGTCCTTCCCTAAGTTATCAAGAATTAACATTTAAATGGAAATGAATGAAATTATTTATGAAGCTACGTGAGTGTGATTACGATAATTCAGAAAGCGATACTTGTATTTTATCAAACAGCTAATCCACGGCCTTATTCTAAATTCAGAAATTTTACTTTTTTAAAGGGGCTTATCAGTACAAACTTTTTATAATAAATATTAACCATTTTTTACATACATACACTGAAGTTTTATGATTACGCAATCAAGAAGTAGCTTACCTTGCCTTGAAAGATTTCAAAATAGATTTCGTGGCTTTGTGGGGGACGCCCTTTTCTCTTCCCGGCTACCTCTTTTCCATAGAAGAGACGTTCCGTGCCTGTCTCTGCTTTATCGTTATTTTCATGGCAAGTGCTCGTCTGAGCTTCAATCTATGGTCCTCTCTTGCCAAACTTTCACGAAAAACACTCGTCTGGCCAAAACCACTATCAATAATTTCCCACACTCTTTATCTGTGCCAAAATCTAAGTATAGTTTCCATGAACAAAGCTTCTTTCTTAGAACTGCACGCCAGTGGAACTCTCTTCCGATTGCCTGCTTTCCAGCTGACTACAATCTGATTATCTTCAAGTCCAACGTAAACAAGTTCTTTATGAACCGTCCTTCTAAATAATCCAATTTACAAAATTCCCACTACTTATGTTTACTACGCCATAATCACATTGACTAATGTATACCCATTAACCTTTATCCTCGAGTGGCTTCCGGGATTTTAAACGTAGTAATTCCTGTATAAAAAAACATCAGTGTAGAAATTGAAAATTCTGCGAGTCGGTAATTTGAATACACTCACAAAGCCACTCTTGCTAGAATATTTTCTCCTGTGACAAATAAAAGGAAGGAAAAAGTATGTATCAATGCCATGTCGGTGGGCGTTCACAGTAAACAGTCAGAGCGTATGCTGTGACCGTAAATACATTCATGTATTTTTTGTATATATAGATATATGTTCAGTTTAACCGTTATATATATATATATATATATATATATATATATATATATATATATACTCGTGAGCCAAAAAATGGGCTAAACAAATTTGATACATTTTATTGCACTAACTGCTATATTGAACAAAGAACACTTGAACAAGAAACTTCAAAGAGACTAATAATACAGAACAAGACATTTACTTCAATAAATGCTTAGTATGGGATCGCAATCCCTTTTGATTTCTTTAAAAGATCAATCCTTTTAGACATGCTCTCAACCAAAGTGGAACATTGAAGAGGAGATGCTCTTTCATTCGCTTTGCACAGCTTCCTACAGTTTGTCATTTTTCTCAAAAATTCTTCGAGCCAATGCACGAGATATTATGGACCAAATATTCTCGATTTGGTTTAAATTGGGGCTTACCCTGACCAAAATATCACATCAATTGAATTATCAGGAAACCATTTCTTGTGACTTTAGCAGTGTGCTTAGGGGCATTATCATGTTGAAAAATAAAGTTATTCCCATTTTCTGGATGCTTGGTAATTGTCCTGTTTCTAATATTCAAATATATTCCTCTGCATATATTGCCTTCTCACATTTTATAAGTTCCCAGTTCCCCAACTCCTTCTGCACTCAAAGACCCCATACCATTATCCCTCCACCCCCTTGTTTAACTGTCGTTTTCATGCAACTTGGCAAAAATCTTTCTCCAGTTCTTAGATTGCACCGTTCAGGAGCATCGGGAGCATCACTAACAAGACAAAATCTTGAGTCTATCTAACGATAAACCATTTCTGTAGCAGGAGGATTTGCAGAAAAAGGATATGAAAGTTTTTTTAGATCCAGCTTGCTTGGTAAAATCCATGTTATGCGTTCTTTACATCTGTTTGGTAATAAGGTCCAAGTTATATATTGGGTAATCCGCATAGCTGTGTAGATATCCGAATCGGACAAGTGCTTGTATAAATTTGTTTGTGGGTCCAGCGATAATAATTCAAAGTCTGGTGGAATTTATTTTCATTAGAAGTCTATATTATTTTTAGTGGGGCGAGGTGTTAATATAAGGGAGAGTAGGTAGTGGTGAGTGGTAGGAAGTTGGGTGAAACATATGTGCATATTCATCCCTATATACACATGAACACACATATACAAACACACACATACACACAATATACATATATAAATACATACATACATACACACATACACATATAAACATATATATACATACATATACATACATATACACACATAAACATACATACATATATAAAATCCTCCTGCTACAGGACTTCTGATGAATTTATTATTTTGACTTTGACTTTCCATGTCTCACTGACTTTAGCAAATAGGGTGCATACCTTTATAAGTATTTGCTAATATTTTCTCTCCTCTGATGAGATGGTAGTCATCGAAACCCTATAGGTTAAGGAGAATAATTTTCTAAAGTATTCTTTGTCTTGCTTAGAATAATAGAAATTCTTTGATATGAAACTCAACCACTTCATTTCATTTCGATGGGAGTTTTTTTGAAATTCATTGAATTACAATTTAAATTTTTTTGCTCTATCTTGCATATCGAGCAATTCTTGTTTAGATGGGATAACTTATAGAATATTACTGCCAGTAATATTTTGCAAACCTTACAATCTCACGTTTCCATAACAACTGATTGTTAAATAAAAACTATTCTGAAGTATATATATATATATATATATATATATATATATATATATATATATATATATATATATATATATATGGGTTAGCGTTTAAAACGGCTGGATTTTTTTAAGTAAAATGTTTGTTTATGAGACTTACGCTTTTGCTGTAGACAATACTGATGGTAGATTTCAGGCATTATTTTACAAATGAATAAACGTAAAAATCAGACGAAAACAAAATCAAACAAGTTTGCGTTTGAAACGGCTGGATTTTTTAAATGTTTGTTTTGCTGTAGACACTGATGATGACAAATTTCACACATTATTTTACAAATGAATAAACGCAAGAAAACAGACAAATCACCCTGATTTCAGTCTACGCCACAACTTTGACCTCCACAGACGAAGAGAAAGCTGCATTTTACACCAGGCTCAACCACAAAATCTCGAGAGTGCCTACTAGAGACAAGCTCGTCGTGCTGGGTGAATTTAACGCTTGAGGGGACAAGGACTACCGCCTATGGGAGGGGATCTTTGGCCACCATCCCATCGGGAACTATAATGCCAATGGATAGCTCCTACTCGGTTTATGTGCGGAACACCAACTTGTTGTGAACAACACCATCTTTAGACTGCCCAACCGACAACAGATAATATGGAGACATCCCCGGTCCAAACACTGGCATATTCTGGATTACATTCTAACCAGAGCCAGAGACAGAAAAGATGTTTGCATCATCCGAACCATGATGGATCACAGGCTACTTATCTCCAGACTAATCTGACTCCTGGAGCGCCTAGAAAGATGCCCAACAGCGCACCACACCGACGCTATGATTGCAACAAGCTTCACGATAAACACTTGGAAAAATTTCAAGGAATCCTGCGAACGCCACCTTGAAGTACACGTGGACCAGGCCACCGTAGAGCACCACTGGACCACCTTTAGAGAGGCTATGACACGTGCTGTTGAGGAAACCGTCGACTATGCCAGCAAGAAAATTCAGGAATAGTTTGAGGAGGATGACAACATCATAACTCCTCTCATCGAGGCCAAACGTCAGGCACGTCTGACTATGGAGAACTAGCCACAGCTGCCAATAAACGTGTTTGCAAACAAGCTGTAGCTGAGTGCCAAAAAAGAATCCGAGAAGCCCACAACACCTGGTGTCAAGGGACAGCTGAGTATATACGTTTAGCAACGAAACTTGCGAAATTTCTGTGCAGCAACAAAAGATATTTTCGGCCCCATTCGGTCAGCAGTGGGTGGTTTAAAGGACCTGGATGGGGCCACGACTATCACCGACACCGAGGCAATTCTGTTAAGATGGGCCCCCCTTGTAGAATATTCTCAACGACCAGTATGTACCCCAAAATAAACTCCTGTGAGAGAACCTGCAATACCCTGCCCGACAGTAGAATCCAGGATTTTAACAAAGTCCTAAAACATATGAGACCTGAGAAAACCCCTGGACCTGACAACATCTCATTTGAGCTACTCACACATGGTGACCCAGAGCTGAGGTACGGTCTCACGCACCTCATATTGAAAACATGGGAGACGAAGACCCTCCGTAGTGATTTCCATGATGCAACAATCATAACAATATTCAAAGGGGAGATCGGGAGAACTTTAACAACTACGGTGGTATACCATTCCTAAGCATCGCAAATAAGATATTCGCCCGCATCCTCCTCGACCGCCTCCTCGTCCTCGCAGAAGATGTCCTGCCAGAGTCCCAGTATGAATTTCGACCTTCGCGCGGGACCATTGACATGATCTTCTGTACACGTCAATTACAAGAAAAGAGCCTTTAACGCCAGCGGTCAATCATGTTTATTTTCTAGGATTTAAAAAAAAACCCACTACTGATGAAATTCTCTACCTATGTAAAAGCCAGATACGGCCAATGAGGGAATACTGTTGTCACATCTCGGCAGGAGCTACTAGACGCAGCTTATCCTGCATTGACAGAGTTAAAATTGGACTTTATAACTTAGTGGGGGGTGCCCTTTTCTCTTCCCTGTAACCTCTTTTCCACAGATGAGACGTTGCGAGTTTTATCGGTATTTTCATGGCAAGTGCTCAGGTGAGCTTCAATCTATGGCTCCCCCCTCGCCAAACTTTTACGAAAAACACTAGTCTAGCCAAAATAACTATCAATAATTTCCCACACTCTTTATCGGTGCATAAACCTAGACGTAGATTCCATGAACAAAGCTTATTTCTTAGAGCTGCACGCTCGTGGAACTCTGTTCCGTTTGCCTGCTTTCCAGCTTACTACAATTTCATTGTCTTCAAGTCAAACGTAAACAAGTTCTTGATGCACCGTCCCCCTAAGTAATCTAATTTATAACATTCCCACTACTTACGCTATAATCCTATATGCCAGTTACGTAAAAATCTTACGTTCTGGTGGCGATGAAATTGCAGAAAGCGTTTTTGATACAACTTATGGTTTTGAAGCATTTATCACACAGAAAGTTGTCGAGATGTTGGAAAATGGAATTTGATCTTGAGAGGTCTGGAAAGTATGGCGAATAAAGCAGAGTTTCGTAACCCAATTCCGTCAACTTCTGCAGGGTCGGTTTGGCAACGTGCGATCAGGTATTATCGTGTAGGAGAATTAGGTATTTTCTGTTGATCAATGCTGGGTGTTGTTGTTGAAGTTTCTGATGTATTGTATCAATTTGTTGACAGTATTTCTCTGTCATAATGGTTTCGCCTGTATTCGAAAAACTGCAACGGATGAAACCGATCGCAGACAACCAAACAGTCAGCATTACCTTCTTTTGGTGTATCTCTGGCTTCGGGGAGTGTGGCGGAGCTTCGTTGGCATCTAACCATTAAGCTCATCGTCGCCGGCTGTCGTAAATAACCCACTTTACATCGCAAGTCACAACCCGACCGAGAAACCGGTTGTTCTTGTTGCGTAAAAGAAGGGAAGATGACACTTCATACCGGTGTTACTTTTGGTTGTCGTTCAATACGTAAGGTGCCCATTTATCAAGTTCTTTATCTTCCCAATCTCTCAATGGTTAAAAATCGGCGTATACGTTATGTCGAATTCAGAAGCAAGTTCTCGAACAGTTGTGCGATGATTAGCTTCGACAAATACTCTTAATTGATCGATGACCAACCACTACGCTTATTATCTCCAAGGCTCTCGTCGCCGCCACGAAATTTCTTAATCAATCATTGTGCCGTGGATTCAGTAGTGGTTCATGGTCCAAACGCTTCGTTTATATCTCAAGCTATTTCAGCAGCTTTCTGCCCTAGCTTGGACTGAAATAAGAAAATTGTACGAATTTTCTTTTTTTTTTCCATCTTGCATTCAATGTTCTGAAAAGCAAACATAATTGCTTTTAAACGAATGTAATATAAATGAGTGGATAGAGCGAAAGACTCTCTTTAAAATACAGGTATTAAAACGAAAACTAATTAAAGATTGCACAAGAACTTTTTTGTCAACATAATAATAAATAGAATCTTTCGATCGAGCAATTAAAATGCTGTAAACAGTTACACACATAGAATAAAAGTCCTCGATAATGACTCCATTCAGTCTTGAAAAACAATCACTCTGTAAGGTGTGGCAAGGGTTGCGCAATCTCCAACCACACTACCCCTCCTGCATCTGCACTGCATGAGTCCAGTGGCAAGGGGAAGTCTAAGACGTAAACAATGCCGAAATAAGCGGAGAGTACCTAAAGCACCCGGATGATCCCAATGTTCACCCGTCTAGCTCTGGCCAGGCTCATCGTTGCCTAGCTTCGATGATCTGAACCGGTATGTCAGACGTGATTATGTTACGATATTAATATATACACTTGCGGGAACTGTCAAAATTCCACGGAGGAATCATTCATAAGCAATATATTGACGTTGTCATTCTGCAGATCTTCAGTGTAAATTGAAACGATCTGATATCATTGTAGCTTTTTGTTAAAACTGCGAAAGTATGTATCTATGCTAGCACGAACGCCCGGTAAATATATTTTAATTCTTCTTGCAGATTTCGTCTATATTATGATAAAGTTAATGTTCTATAGATTTTTATATAATATTATAAAGTTGCGACTTTATATATATATATATATATATATATATATATATATAAATATATATATATGTTATATAGAGGTCTTATTAGTATTATTGTTGTTATTGTTCGTATTTCTTGTTATTTTTATTAAGCCTTATTAAAAGTGAGTCCTAGAGTCTTAGAGTCTTAGAGAGTCTTATTAAGTATGATGTTGTTGAGAGAGATGTTCGTGTCATGACGAGATTTATATATATAAAATGTTCATACTTAGAAGTGTTAGTAGAAGCTCTTAGAGTGAGGAAACCGTGTTCAGACAGTCTTAGTGTTCACATTGTAGATATGAGATGTCGAGACGTGTACGTAAAGACATTTTAAAACACATGATATACAAGACATATAATGACAATTTCCACTTTACATTTTTGGTAGAATTACAATACAAAGACGACGTTTATAAAAACACACGATGGGTTTATTTCTATGGACCGGCCGGTGGCTTTGCTTTCAGGAATTCAACGTTTCACAATCTATGTTTCAAAGGTTACCGTCTCGCTTCTAGACGTTCGACTCCCAACTCCAGACTATCGTCTGTCGTCCTCAGACTCCCTCTGACTCTCTCTCAGTTTCTCTCCGCTTAACTAAAGTTTCTAACTATATCGAGATCTTCCCATTTTCCATGACGTCATACACATGTTAAAACATGTGTCTTCTTTCACGTGTTCTGGAAATGCGTGTCCAAAACTTTTTTCTTTGTTTACAAAAGGAATTTTAACCTATATTCCCAGTAGCCTATATTTTCAATATGTTAAAAACATGTTTATTAAATTATTTTGTAGTTGCATTCCTCAATTGAATTTCATAACAGACCTGACAATGCACATTCTTTTCTTAAAACTATTTTATCTCTAAGCTAAACAATGGTTTGTTTTTTACATTCCATTTGCTAATTCTCTCTCGTAATCTATTTCTAAACCTAAATTAAGAGGTTCGAATTTCGTCTATTCTATTTTATTTTCATTTTAACTAAATCTCTCTATTTTTATACTTACATGAAAAGGGGACAACCCTTATCATGTAACATATATTCAGACACGCCTCGTTGAATTTCGGTAGGCAGCTTATGCAGTATGACGCACACAACCTTTGGGCGGCATACTGCATAAGCTGCCTACCGAAATTAAAAAGAGCCCCTGGCAAAAACTATCCATCAAGATCGGGAGAAAGATAACTCCGTCCTGTCCAACGAGACGTGTCGTAATAACGATCTGCTTCCAAAATATACAAATATATGTATACGTATATGTATATATATGTATATGTATATATATGTATATATATGTATATGCATATATATATGTATATATATATATGTACGTATATACATATATATACATATATGTATGTATAGATATACATACATATATATATACATATATATATGTATATACATACATACATACATATATATATATATATATATATATATATATATATATAATTTGAGTTTATTCAACGACAATCGAACCCGAAACGGAAACTTGTGAAGAATCCTGGATAAAATTTATTTATTAAAAAATAGATGAATTAAGTGTCAGCAGCTATAGTCGAAACCGAAACCAAAACTCATGAAACATTCTTGTTTAATTTATTTATGACAAGAAATGGGAGAACATAACAATTAAACAACCCGGATGTAAGTGTGACACACAAAAGAACACACGCTGTCCTCTTAATATATAAATAACTATCAATTTCAGATACACGTACGGCCAGAAAGCAATAATGAATATGTATTAGGTAGATCATTAAATAAAAAATAAAATATTTCATTAATAAACTTGTTACAGTACAGAATGACCGATTCGATATTGATCGTTTCTGAGCGATGGATTATTGCATTTAGTTGGAATGCTCTTTAGTATAAACGTTTCGTTTTTTTTTTTTTTTTACTTTGGTTGATTAGTTGGACTATTTGGTAGTGATTTATGGAACACATGATTAACAAAACACGCAATAAACTCAACGTCTGCACTTAAAGGAAATATGATATAAATTAGAAACGTGTTAAGAGAGAGGATAAAGAGAGGTAGAAGGAGGGAATATAAATGAAAAACCGCATTATATGCTGGTTGAACAGCATTAATAGTGTTGGCTATTATAATTCCCCGAGGAACTTAATGAGCTAGATTTAAAAAATGGAAAAACGAATAATGGATAATTGTAATAGATAGGGAAGAAAGGAAAGAAGGACTGAAAAGGAATAAAGATGGGATGGTGTAGAATAGAGAAGTGAGGGGGGCATTAATGAAGAAGAAAAAGAAAGAATAAAAGACAAAAAAAAGACACAGATAGGAATAAAGAAGAATTAGAAAGAAACCGAAAACAACATCATTTGGAAATCGGAGTAATTTATTCCAAAACATAAAAAAATGATAACAAATATAAAAAGAGAAAGTACAATATGACAACAAAAAAAAAAGAAAAGAAAAGCGGTAGCAATCATAGCGACATTTTAAATAATTTAAAGAGATTAGAAAGGGGCGATAGTTGGTTGGTTGGTTGTTTTTGTTTTACGGCATATCAACCCTTTTTAGGTTATTTACTGCCGAATCCAAAGATTTTGAAGAAAGATTTTTTTTAATAGAATATATTTGTTGTTTTCGCGTCGGTTTCTATTTAACCTATAGCTGGGACCCTAACAGGTACTACCACTCCGGGTCAGAGTCGACCTGGGAGCAATGGTAATTAAAGGATGGCTCCACACTCCCCAAAGCCCGCAAGCAGGGGCCTCACCACTGGATATAGTTTAAGGTCATATCCAGGACCGGGGGGGATAGTATCATTTAAATGGATAGATAAGAAAACACAGAAAGATAAAATATAGAAAGTAAGATTGAATGGGAAAGGTGTAAAATAGAGAAGGGGGTGGCGATTGATAGAAAGAAGAAAGAAAGAAAAACGAATAATGGAGAAACAGGTAGAACAGATTAAGAAAACCACGGGATTCAGAATTGCAATTGGGAAGATGAATTGGAATGCATAGAAAAAAAAATGAAAATGAAATTTAGAAAAGAAACTAAAAAAAGACGAAGACAGAAAAAGAGAAATTAAAATCGCGAAGGAAAAAGAAAAGCAACAAAAATAATAACGAAATATTACATTAAAAAAAAAGATTGGAAAAGAGGGAAAGAAATAGAAAACGGTTATAATAGATTAAAGAGAAAAAAGAAGGATAAATTGGAGAAAAAAGATGGACGAGAAAGACACGTGTAGAATATAGAATTACTAATAGAAAATGATTGGAAACAGGAAAAAGAAATAGAGAGAAATTGTAATAGATAGGAGAGAAAACAGAAGAAAATAGAAAAGGAAATGAAAGAAAAGGATATGTATAAAATAGAGAATTTAGAAAAAAATGCCAAAAACGATTCCTTTAATTATCATTTTTATTTGATTTCTATAGAAGAATCTTCCACTGTATTTAGTAATAAAAAACGATCAATATTTATTGATTTTTAAACAGCCGGTAACACTTAAATCAATAGATCATCTCTACACTAGTTTGTTTTTCCGTTTGAGAAAACATATGTAGATTTAATACATATTTTTATGGTAATCGAATAAAATTAATATATATATATATATATATATATATATATGATTAGTTTTTTTGGAAAAAGAATTCCAGCAGAGTGCTCAATTAAAAGGAAAATCCAAATTTTAAGAGCGTACTTATATTTTGTGTACAGAAAGTTGTTAGTTGAGACAGGTCATTGGTACCGTCGGTTTCAAGCCCGATAATAAGGCCCGTTTAAGGTATCCTTATCAAGCTCTCTTCAGCCAATATTCGACGAATATTGGCTGAAGAGAGCTTGATAAGGATACCTTAAACGGGCCTTATTATCGGGCTTGAAACCGACGGTACCAATGACCTGTCTCAACTAACAACTTTCTGTACACAAAATATATATATATATATATATATATATATATATATATATATATATATATATAATTAACTATTTGGAGATTTATGAGCACTCAGAATCGGAATCGGTTATTGTACAGGAATCAGAAATTGTGTACTCAATCGGTAATTTCTATCAGAATCGCGGAAAATATTGGAATTGTCCCATCACTACTAAGTATGCCATCTGGGATAAAAACGAAGAAGACAAAGAAGATTATAGGGTAAATCGAAAAAGTTATGAAAACACGGCCATTACGAGCGCCCTCGCTGGATTGCGACGAATAACAGAGACGTGTCTAGGGTGATGAAAACAAAGTTTTCAACAACGGTTATGGTCTATAAAGAATAAAAAGTCGACAATACTATGTTTCTCAGTATTATGCTTGACTGTAGGTTTCTCGGAATTTCCTCCATTTATAGAAAACTCGCAGGCCAACTGGCGTTGCCCGATCGTAAAATACACATAAACATTTTATTGTAATTAATACAAAAGTTGAAACATGCACATGCGAGTAATTCGCCTTTTTTTCTGTTCTAAACAGTTCACTTGTTATCAGTATTTTTTTTTAATCCTTGAAATGAAACCGAAACTAAAACCGAAAGGTAGTGAGTCAAATACGATAACCATTTGTCTAGCTTGACACGCCTGTAAAAAGTGTTTTCAAAACTACTTCTTCTTAACATGAGGAATCTGTCACGTAAAATAATTACGCATGAGCATTTGTGAAACAGTTGACAACAAATACAAAATCCGATGACCCCAACCGCGCATACCAATTTTTCAATTTTTAACACTAAGCAGCATTTTTCCTGATAGATACCGATTAAATATTTTCGACATGTCTGAATATCCTTTATACCAAATTTAACATCTGTAGATCAAAAATTCCTTGTGTATATAGGTTGAAAATTGTTCCTACACACAAATTCTCACTTATATATATATATATATATATATATATATATATATATATATATATATATATATATATATATATATGTATATACATATATATATATAAGCAAGGAAATAAAGAAAAATACGAGGAAGATATACAATTTTAGTAAGAATGCGCAGTTGTAAGTTGTATAACTGTCATTTTTAATACAGAGGAGAGCGATAAATTTGTTGCCCTAAAGTAAGCAACACTACCGCTTTATTTTAAACCTTTTATTAGAAAAAATCAATTCAGGTAACTTGATTATGTAAAATAGCTGACATTTATTCAATGTAGTCGTATTCAGCCTCAATCGCCGTCTTGATACGTGTCCGGAACTGGGAGCATGCCATTTCCTTAAGCGCCGGCGAATATTCGGCGGATGGCGGCGATGAGGCTGGCGTTGGTGTTGTAAGAGGTCATGTTGGTGATTTTCTCAATGTGTGACCAAACGAGGTAATCCAGCGAATTCAGGTCGGGGAGGAGGAGCCAGTAAAAGAAGTGTACAAAGTCGGAAGCCAAACCGTGGTATCTTCGGACATGTGGGCCGGCACCGAGTCCTACTGCCACATCCACGTCTGCCAGCGGCCACCTGATGGCACTAAGGAATCACAACACTCTCCAGCATATTTAGGTATACTTTGGTGTTGACTTTCAAGCGGAGATATGAGGTGCAATGATGTTTCCCTCATTTGAAACTACACTAAAGACCATAATCGTTGTCGAAAACTTTGTTTTCATCACCCTAGACACGTCTCTGTTATTCGTCGCAATGCAGCGATGCATTTTAAGGGTGCTCGTAATGTCCCTGTTTTCATAACCCTGATCGGTTGAACAGTGGCGTATCTCCGATCTCGATCGTTGAACATTGTGTCACTTTCAGAGATGATGGAAGGTGCCTATCGCTCTTGGGATTTGTACAGAACTGGTCAATTAATAGATGGTCTGCAACAACAAAAAACTGTTTTCATCAAACGGAAATGGAATCATGTCGTCCTTTCTATTGCGACAATTTTATTGTTCCACTTGTTTTATTGTAATTTGTTGAGCTTTCATTTTAAATAATCAAAGTATGACCATTTATTAATCCTCACGGTGTCGTCTTGCCGTCGACTAGATAGCATAATTTAGCCTTATCCTCGACTGGCTTTCTTGCCTTTAACAAAGGTGTCTCGCTAGTATATACACAAGAAATATTACTTAAACCGAAATTACGCCTGGTATTATTTTACCATTTAGGTATTTCAGGCATACAGAAAAAAGACACAGACAGAAATAGGCATTATTAAATCCCAGTAAAGTAACTAAGTGACGAGTGAAGTAGCCATAGATTACAGCTTAACTACCCATTACCTTGTCTGCATTTGCCCAATAAAAACAATGCACAGGGAAAAGTTGTAATAAATTCCAGATGTTATTTGTGAAGTTGTTCTGACAGCGATACTCAACATCTATTAAGTAGGTAATTAAATAAGACAGAAGCATTATATTTTTCTTTTACAAAGTACAGAATGAACAGTCCGATGTTGCCCGTTACTTATAACATGTAAGTTATTGTTACAGGAATTCTTAATTTTTCTCAAAACAAGTCCACATGTTTGGCTGCATTTACTTCCCTGTTGTTCGTTTCAATTTTGATGGCCGTAAGAGTATATTTTAGCTGATTTTAAGACGGCGTTTTGGTGCGCCACGAGGTCTGGTTTTAATGGCAAGTACTGAATAAAGACCTTGCTTAGATAGGTGTATATCGGGCATTCGTGCAAGGTCTTTAGCCTAGCGAAGACGGTGTCTTATTATTGATCTTCTACGCTTCCCATACCTGAGTGGAGGAGAACCCCGGTGTTCGTGATGAAATCTTGTCTCTTTTTGCGGCTGAATAATATTTTTAATGAACTTACCCCTGATATTATTAACCGTTCATGGATTTAATACATACAGGAAAAAGAGAAACAGGCAGAATTGAACTTTATTAACACCCAGTAAAGCAACTGGTAAGGGACGTAGCTGTAGAATCCACACCGGTTCCCGTCAGATCACTAAAGGTAGCCAAAGATGAGCCTGACCAGTACCAGATGGGTGACCATTTGAGACTTGCAGGTGCTGTATGTGCTCTCTGCTTATCTCGGCATTGTTGTCAGTCATCCTGAAATTTCTACTTGACACCTGACTCAAACAGTGCCCATTCAGGAGAGGTGTGGTTGGAAATTGCGCAACCCTTGCCACACAATTATACACACCAACGGGGGATGCACCCGTTGTCTTTCGAAACTGAACGAATGCTTGTTGTATAGAGCTTAGCTTAAATTGAAAACTACTTATTACGCTGCTTGCGTATACCCCATAAAAGAATGAACAGTGAACAGTTGTAATAAATTTCAGATGCTATTTGTGAAGCGGTTCCTGTATTTGCAGACTTCTGACAGCGATACTCAACATTTATTAAGTAGGTAATTAAATAGGACGGAAGCATTATATTTTTTCACAGAATGAACGATCTTATAACATGTGAGTAATTCATTGTTAGATCAATTAGCAATGCTTTATAGTAAAAGCGGGTTGTGACTGACTTTGCACGATTGAGTCGGGTTGAATGATTCGGTAGTGATTTAGTGAAAACGTCACCGACAGGCACGTCAGTAAACATAATGGCCGAATGGCTCAAAAGATGGAATGCGTGAAACGATCAATATTTTTTTTTTTTTGGGGGGGGTGATGTTTTTTTATCATTGGGGAAAATAGACAACGAATACGAAATATAAAAAAAGGAGAGAACAACGACGATAAGCAGAAGAAGGGGAAAAACAGGAAAATGTAAAGAGGATAACAGAGACGAAGAAAAAGATGATGATGATGATGATGATGATGATGGTGGTGGTGGTGGTGGTGGTGGTGGTGATGATGATGATGATGATGATGATGATGATGATGATGATGATGATGATGATGATGGGAACGATGAAGAGGAGAAAAAGGAAGAGGGGAAACCGAGTAAAATGACGCCGAAGAAAATAGAAGACAATGATGATGATAATTTTTTTTTTTTTTACACAGGGAACATTACTTATCAATGCCCGGAGGCCACTCGAGGATAAGGGTTAATAGGTATACATTAGTCAATATGATTATAGCGTAGTAAACAAAAGTAGTGAGAATTTTGTAAATTGGATTACTTAGGAGGGGGAACGTCTCATCAAGAGCTTGTTTACGTTGGACTTGAAGACAATCAAATTGTAGTCAGCTGGAAAGCAAGCAATCGGAAGAGAGTTCCACAGGCGTGCAATTCTAAGAAAAAGCTTTGTTCATCGAATATACGTTTAAGTTTTGGCACAGATAAAGAGTGTGGAAAATTATTGATAGTGGTTTTACCAGACGAGTGTTTTTCGTGAAGGTTTGGCGAGGTTGGACCATAGATTGAAGCTCAGACGTGCACTTGCTGTGAAAACAGAGACAGGCTCGCAACGTCTCTTCTGCGGGAAAGAGGTTGCAGGGAAGAGAAAATGGCATCCCCACTAGGATACGAAGTCTATTTTGAACTCTGTCAAGGCAAGATAAGCTGTTTCTAGCAGCTTCTGCCCAGATGTGGCAACAGTACCCCATCGTTGGCTGTGAGGAAGAAAAAATGGAGGACTAAGAAGCTGATGACGAAATAAAAAGAAGAAGAAGAAGAAGAAGGAGAAGAAGCTGCTGCTGATGATGATAATGAGCAGAAAGAGTGGAACCTTTGAGAATCCGATAAAGAAAGAGGAGTAGGAAAAAGAAAACGGCGATAATTAGGCATAATTTTGAACTTGATAAGATAAATTTTGAGGAAACTAACGCATTTTCGGGTACTTTTTTTAGAGGAAGTTCCGTGTTAAACGAATAACATGATAATTTAAAAACACATTGAAAACATGTGGAGAGGAATATGTTTTGTAACTACTTTGTACTTGCATCTAACACTTTAATAAAAAAGACATATAATAAAATTTAACTGGAAAATACTATAAACTAAATAGCGCGTTAACTTCTATGCATAAGCACTTGTTTGGCTATAAGTGTATTCATTGGACTTAACGAAAGTGCTTATATATATCCCCTTGAAAAAAAACAATCGATATTTGTTCTGCTACACTACGTATATTATAGTTTATCAGTTTGTCACACCATATCCGATATCTTTGTTGGAATTTTGCAAGTTGCTACGGCTGTTGAATTTAGTTTTGATAACGCCATGTACAAGCAGAGTGGTGGTATTTATATGGGATCGCTCGTTGATCCTTTGCTGACTAACATCTTCTCGTACCGACTGTCCAGAAAGTAACTGAAGGATTTTGAACTTTACTAGATTTTTTACTTATGAAGATATATTTCTGTAACTTTTACATAATCTAATTAAGACATTATGAATTTTCTTATTTTGAAAATGCAAAATTCAAACAAGTTCTTAATAGAATAATGTATTTTAAATGTTGCCTATTTTCAGCTTCGCATATTTGTGCTCTTTCTAAAACATTATTCATGGCAGATTACAGAACATCTGGATTGCGATTAAACTCCCTTATTTCGTTCGTAATGTTTTCCTTCAAATCTTGCAAGGTTTTGGCTTTGACGTTTCGAGATCCGCCAGCTCGCGGAACGAAATAAGGGAGTTATATCAAAATCCAGAGATTCTGTAATCTGTTATAAATAATCTTTTGGAAAGAGCACAAATATGCGAAGCTGAAAATAGGTAACATTTAAAAGACATTATTTTTTTTTATAAATAAAGATTGTTTGATTTTTGGTTTTTAGTTTCCCAATGTTTTAGTCAAATTGTATTAAAATTACAAAAAAAATATCATCCAAAATCAAGAATCTATTTAAGTTCAAACTCCTTCAATGACTTTTTGGACAACCTGTATTTCTACAAGTATAATCTTCTGCTGGTATCAATAACGCACTGATTTATAAACGATAGGTAGATGATACTTTTTTGTGTTCAATGAGTACATTAATGTGCACAATCTATAATACCCAGCCTTGCATGTTTATCGTGTGAAAATAGAAACATAATTCCACTCTCTCTCTCTCTGTCCGATATACTCTTATACATATATCTCATCCCTCATTTCTTGCATATGTTCTCCGAAACCAGACGTTTACTGGCTTATACCACCATTTGGCCAGACTAATCGTCGTTTAACTTCGATTACTTAACAAAAAACTGGCGTGTAAACGTGAGTACAGCGTGAAAAGTTCATAGGAGATATAAAATGTCGAGGCATGCCCCAGAACGCCTTTACGGGGTCGTAAAAAAGTAAAGTCTCTTATCTTTTTTTAATTAAAAATTTCAAGGGCTACGAAAACGTGTGCGGTAGCATTAAAAAGGGCGACCTGTTATGCTCCAGAAATTATTATTTTTATAGTCACAAGCATTCTCAATGCATTTTGGCTAACGATGAATAATATCTGTGCATTGGCGTCCGTAACTCACTTTGTCACACGAAAGAGTTTCCAAAATTAAAGCCTATATTTTTTAAACACAGAAAGTTTAAGAGTTACGAAGACAGGAGTGATAACACTAAAAGGAGCGCCATGCAGAATTTAATTTTCTAGATAATTACCACTATTCCCTATGTATTTTTCCCAAGAAGTCAATAACATATCTCTGCTTTGGAGGCACGTGCATGGTAGGAGTTGATTTTTAGAGTCACACACCGTCAGTATCTGCAACAAAAAATGAAACGTTCAGATTATGGATGAATAAGATCAGTCATTATAAAAATGTAATTTGCAATCCCGTCTGATCCATTCGGGCGGAATAAAAAAAATAGGGAGCATTGCTTTTGGAATGTCTTATATCAGTCAGAAGCGACGATACACAACGCTTAGTATTCTCAAAATGGACACTCATATGACACTGACCAAGAACAGCCTTGCTTAACTTTTGTCACTTAACGATAACCGATTGCGCAACATTATAATTAAATACACCACTTAACGTATAACCATACGCTTATAGCATAAAATATAAAAGGTTGGTATAGAAAGGCTATCCTATCTTTTCTAAAGTAATTGTTTTCGTGTCCTTATGACCAGTGGGTTTGTTTGATATAGCAATGGAGTTTTAATATTATCACTTTATGAAGTAAGGCTTTGTGTTAATGTTACATGAAAAGGCGTGTCCCCTTTTCATGTAAGTAAAAATAAAGAGAATTAGTTAAATGAAAATAAAATCAGATAAAACGGGAATCGAACCCTGTTGATAAGTTTTAAAGAACAATAGGCTTTAAATTGAATGTCCAGTAAATTGTTGATTCTGTTAAAATATTTAATAAATACAAATTTGGCTGGAAACTATTCACCTTTTTAGAAAGAATGCATAATAAAATATGGGTTATATGAATTAGAGAAGTAGGTTAAATTCCTTTGTAAAACAACAAAGGAAAATGGGAAATTTCCTGGTCATCAGAAATGGTTTCAAAAACGTGCAAATCGCGCATGTTGATGACACGTGAGTTATAGTCATATTGAGCAGACATAGGTGATTTCTTAATATAGGAAAGAGTTCGAAGTTAGGAGAGTCGAGGAGTCAGGGAAGTTAGATCAATCACACCAGGGAAGCAGAGAGGTTCAGATCGAATCTTGGCACCTTCTGAAAGCGAGAGGGTTTTGAAAGAAGAAGACGTAAAGAAACTTTGAATTCCTGGATGCAAAGCCATTGACCGGTCGTATGGAAGAAATAAATAATCATCATGTTTTTCATAACATGCGTCTTCGTGTTGTAATTCAACAGAAAAGGTATTGTCCATTTATGTTATAAGAACCTTTGATAAAATTATCATCTAAAAAAGTATATGTTAGACAGTATATGTGTCAAACTATAAATGTTATATAAACACTCCCGTTTCATACAGAACTGTCAAATCCATAAATGCCAATCGCTCGGTCTATCTATCTATATATCAAATCGCCTCTCAGATTGTATTAATATGAACTTTGTGTTTATAAAACTGTACAACTGTCTCTCGCTTTATATATACTTGTTAATGTGTCCATCTCTTACAACATGAACACTCCTAAGACTCTAATCTCTCCTAAGACTGTCTATCACTCTAAGACTTTCTAATACAAACTAGAACACTAAATAAGAACAACGAAACATATACGAATATTTAGTAATTTCTTCTAATAATAACAACCACCACGTAACATTATAGTTGCAGTCTATGGACGTCGGGTGCGAATGCAGACCTCACGATACTATTTTGCTTTTATTAGTGTAACGTTACACACGTTTACACACGCGTTAGCATATGGATATTTCAGGAGCCACGTGTCGTAGACTTAGTTGCAAAAGATACAAAAATATGGAAAGTAGAAAGAATTTCAACTTTTGTTTCAGGTTTTCAAAAACGACCATTATTCCTCATTCTCCCGCCATGCGTGACTTCTCGTTTCGGCTGTGACGTCACCCACGTCTTTTACGTGATCGTCTTTAATAACATGTAATCTTTTTTTTTATAATCCTTTTTTTTTCTTGCCTTTTCTTTACTGTGATGTCATTTTGCACACGGTTCGGTATTAGCATATAGCCACCACATGCGCGTCCGTACTCTGTTTCATTAATACCAAACTATACTTATCTAAGTACTCTGGTACAAGAACTATAAAACTCTAGCAGACGTTTTTGCTTTCGGGGCAGGATAAAAGTTTAGTGTTTATCCTTCAAATGCTGCACTGCACTTTTTTGGTCTCGATTAATGGAGGAGTTTTTTTTTATTTTTGCTAGTGACCAGATTCCCTTTTTAGGGGAGCTGGTTTCCCCCATAAAACCGGCATCACGTCCCATTCTGTCCTTGTGGGTAGGAAAGTAAAGAAAAAACATCTGTATAGACGGATTCATCTCATCTTAGGTATTTTAAATAGATTAGGTCCATAGAGTGAATGTGGTATTGTGGTGACTGCAACTGGTTATAGGGAATAGATCAAGTGGACGATCCCCCCTCCCCCATCCTTTTTGGCCTCATGCCGCATACAGAAGAATTTTCTGCATGTTTTATACAATTTTTGCTCAAAATGTATTTTCTGTAAAATTTTTTGAAAAATCTGCCGAAGAGGCTCTTGTATAAATAAATAAAAACTCTAGCAGACATTCTTAGCCTTCAGGCCAAGATCAAAGTGTAGTATCTGTTCCGGCAGATACTGCAAGCTATGACTAGCTATGACTAGCAAAGACCAGATGTGGGGGCGACCCCACATGCCTGACCTTTAACCAGCTCCCATTTCCCACCTCTCGGGAGCTGGTCCCCTTTTCCCCTTCCCCCTCCCTTCACTCCTCACATTAAAAATCGGCCTTGTGCCTAATTTGCTCGGTGGGGGAGCAAATAAATACCATCTGTTCCGGCAGATGCTGCACTTAAGATAATTTGTACCAGTCAATGGAGGGGAAACCCTCTATACTGGGACAATAATTATTTTTGGTAACCAGAGTGCCCCCTTTTTGCCTACTTTTAGGGGAGCTGGTTTTTACCTCACATTAAAAACGGCCTTGTGCCTAATTTGCTCAGTGGGGGAGCAAATAAATACCATCTGTTCCGGCAGATGCTGCACTTAAGATAATTTGTACCAGTCAATGGAGGGGAAACCCTCTATACTGGGACAATTATTATTTTTGGTAACCAGAGTGCCCCCTTTTTGCCTACTTTTAGGGGAGCTGGTTTTTACCTCACATTAAAAACGGCCTTGTGCCTAATTTGCTCAGTGGGGGAGCAAATAAATACCATCTGTTCCGGCAGATGCTGCACTTAAGATAATTTGTACCAGTCAATGGAGGGGAAACCCTCTATACTGGGACAATTATTATTTTTGGTAACCAGAGTGCCCCCTTTTTGCCTACTTTTAGGGGAGCTGGTTTTTACCTCACATTAAAAACGGCCTTGTGCCTAATTTGCTCGGTGGGGGAGCAAATAAATACCATCTGTTCCGGCAGATGCTGCACTTAAGATAATTTGTACCAGTCAATGGAGGGGAAACCCTCTATACTGGGACAATTATTATTTTTGGTAACCAGAGTGCCCCCTTTTTGCCTACTTTTAGGGGAGCTGGTTTTTACCTCACATTAAAAACGGCCTTGTGCCTAATTTGCTCAGTGGGGGAGCAAATAAATACCATCTGTTCCGGCAGATGCTGCACTTAAGATAATTTGTACCAGTCAATGGAGGGGAAACCCTCTATACTGGGACAATTATTATTTTTGGTAACCAGAGTGCCCCCTTTTTGCCTACTTTTAGGGGAGCTGGTTTTTACCTCACATTAAAAACGGCCTTGTGCCTAATTTGCTCGGTGGGGGAGCAAATAAATACCATCAGTTCCAGCAGATGCTGCACTTAAGATAATTTGTACCAGTCAATGGAGGGGAAACCCTCTATACTGGGACAATTATTATTTTTGGTAACCAGAGTGCCCCCTTTTTGCCTACTTTTAGGGGAGCTGGTTTTTACCTCACATTAAAAACGGCCTTGTGCCTAATTTGCTCAGTGGGGGAGCAAATAAATACCATCTGTTCCGGCAGATGCTGCACTTAAGATAATTAGTACCAGTCAATGGAGGGGAAACCCTCTATACTGGGACAATTATTATTTTTGGTAACCAGAGTGCCCCCTTTTTGCCTACTTTTAGGGGAGCTGGTTTTTACCTCACATTAAAAATGGCCTTGTGCCTAATTTGCTCAGTGGGGGAGCAAATAAATACCATCTGTTCCGGCAGATACTGCAAGCAAAGACCATATGTGGGGGCGACCCCACATATAAGACCTTGGTCAATGTAGGGGCAACCCTTCATACCAATTGTCACTATCCAGCTCCCCTACTCCCCGGGGAGTTGGTCCCCATTTCCCCATCACTCCTCACATTAAAAATCGGCCTTGTGCCTAATTTGCTCGGTGGGGGAGCAAATAAATACCATTAGTTCCGACAGATGCTGCAAGCAAAGACTAGCTATGACTAGCAAAGACCATATGTGGGGGTAACCCCACATATCTGAACTTGGTCAAGGTAGGGATCACCCTACGACCACAGTTACTATCCAGCTCCCATTTCCCACCTTTCGGAAGCAGGATCCCCCTTTCCCTCCGCCCTCCCTCCATCTCCATTAAAAAACGGCCTTGTGCCTAATTTGCTCAGTGGGGAAGCAAATAAATACCAGGCCAAGATCAAAGTGTAGTATCTGTTCCGGCAGATACTGCAAGCTATGAATAGCTAGGACTAGCTATGACTAGCAAAGACCAGATGTGGGGGCAACCCCACATGCTTGACCTTTAACCAGCTCCCATTTCCCACCTCTCGGGAGCTGGTCCCCTTTTTTCCCTTCCCCCTCCCTTGACTCCTCACATTAAAAATCGGCCTTGTGCCTAATTTGCTCGGTGGGGGAGCAAATAAATACCATCTGTTCCGGCAGATACTGCAAGCTATGACTAGCTATGCCTAGCAAAGACCAGATGTGGGGGCAACCCCACATGCTTGACCTTTAACCAGCTCCCATTTCCCACCTCTCGGGAGCTGGTCCCCTTTTTCCCTTCCCCCTCCCTTCACTCCTCACATTAAAAATTGGCCTTGTGCCTAATTTGCTCGGTGGGGGAGCAAATAAATACCATCTGTTCCGGCAGATACTGCAACCAAAGACCAGATGTGGGGGCAACCCCACATGCCTGACCTTTAACCAGCTCCCATTTCCCACCTCTCGGGAGCTGGTCCCCTTTTCCCTTCCCCCTCCCTTCACTCCTCACATTAAAAATCGGCCTTGTGCCTAATTTGCTCGGTGGGGGAGCAAATAAATACCATCTATTCCGGCAGATGCTGCAAGCAAAGACCAGATGTGGGGGCAACCCCACATGCCTGACCTTTAACCAGCTCCTATTTCCCACCTCTCGGGAGCTGGTCCCCTTTTCCCCTTCCCCCTCCCTTTACTCCTCACATTAAAAATCGGCCTTGTGCCTAATTTTCTCGGTGGGGGAGCAAATAAATACCATCTGTTCTGATTTTTATTGTAACTTAATTGGTCCTTGGTTAATGTAGGAAAACCCCCTCATACTGAGATAATTACTATTTTTTTGGATGCCCCAGAGTGCCCCCATTTTGCCTGTTATAATAGGGGAGCTGTCCACCCATCCACATTAAAAACGACTTTATGTCACATTTGCTTTTGTGGGGAAGCAAATAAATACCTAAAACTCTAGCAGACGTTCGGACCAAGATCAAAAGAGTGAAACGCGTTGTCTAGCATTTCAGACGGGGTAGGTAGGGTTTTACTAACCACATTTTTATTGTATTTTTATTTTCCCCACACCCACGACACTAATGAAATCTTATAAATATTGTTATGTTATTTTCTGTTTTTTTTGTGTAAATAAAAAATGTTTAAAAATTTGGTTTAAGTAGGAACACCCTCCCCCCACACACAAACACATTAAAAAGGGTAAACATGAGAAAAGGTGCTCGCTGAGAAAGACATCTTTTTTTTTAAAACAGAGAAGAGATGGACCAACCAACCTCATCCCCCCCTCTGTTTCTTGGGTTGGCTTTGTGCCTAAATTTTTTGTCCATTTTCACATTTGTATTTTTTTTTAATAAAAATTTAATATCTTAAAGTGTAGTATCTGTTCCTCTTTCTTGTTCTCTCTCAGTAGAGGAGAAATCCTTCATGTCTGAGAGAATTAAAATTTTTATTCCTTTTCTACACGTTAAAAAAAACGACCTTGGTGTTTAAGTCCGTCCCGTGGGGAGGCATTGTAAATAGTATAACTTTTGAAGCAAGGCTGATAGTTGTTACGGTTAGACGTGACGCTATTATCTGTTTAGAATCAACTTGATCCCCTCGTTCATAGAAAGCGCTAGCTTCGATGTCCGATTGCCGCATTAAAGTGCTCTGCGCCAGTCACGTAACCGTCATTAAGCCATTAGTTTTGTTTAAGAAACTTGCCGACTTATAACTACTCTTGGGAAGCCGGCTTATGCTGTCGTGATCTCACCTGTAATAATCTCAAAATAGGCTGACAAATTTGAAAGCTTGATTTGAGTTTCGCGCTCCTCTTAATTATGATTTCAATTTTGGGTGTCATAAACGCGGTCATGAGAATCTCGTCCGATTTCAACGTAATTAGATCCGGCTTTTGAGGAACCGCACAGTTATTTCATACTGCAATGGAATTGCCTCGGCCTGTTCGAGCTCAAACGCCCTTTCTGTCAAAGTAGTAATTACAGGCAGATGGAAAAGGTGCGCAAATTTACGGATATCAGAAAAAGCTGGACAATAGAATTACGGGTAATGTATGACTAGAGAAATAGAAAATTATTAATCCTTCTCCATCATAAGGTCATGGTTGTTGCTTTCATTCTCTGGCCTTGTTTTACAAGGTGACCTAGATATATTAATACCTGTACTTTCATCATTTCACGATTTATTAATGTTATATATTGGCGTAGATTTAGGACTCGGGTGTTATTCGCGCTCTATGACCTTTTCGCATAATACTATAAGATGGAATCTAGACTCCGTAAAATTGAGACCTTTTTAAATGTGTAAAAGAGAGGGGAGGTGCGAATGAACTGGAATTGGATGACCTGGTCCTATGACGCAAGTCGGTTTATGGGTCAGACGTTGAATGGAGCAAAGTTCGGATGAACTTAAATCCTGACCGACAAAAATGAAACCCGGGAATAAGATGACGTAATTCGGCCGCAAGTAAGACCAAAATCAAACATCGACAGGGTCAGAATGTGGGTCAATGACGTAAATTGGTTAACGAGAAAATTCATAAAAAGAAATGATAAACAAGAGTTAAGTCAGTCAGAGAGTGACAGCAGGAAGAGAAAGACAGACGACGCTCAACTGCCTGTTACGGTCGTAACCACACCCTCTCCGCCACATTATCTCCACCACCACCTCCACCGCCGTGTTATGTGTATATGTTTGTTATTAAATAAATAAAATTGTTTTATAACAAAGTGTCTCGTTATTCATAGATAAATGAACAGCGGTGATTCCATTCACTAGACGACTTACAACAACATATATGCATAAAAATGTCAAACGAGCTATCTCTCTATCTATCGAGATATTCAAAAATCTCGGATAGTGAAAATACAGGCTTGGTGCTAATAAAATCGACGTCACCGCCATACCAACCAGTATATAACAAATGTATAACTCCTCGCCATAACGTTCACAGGAAACATGAGTTAGAACACTTTCATTAAGAGCATTGCCAGGACCGCTGCGAAAAAGGTAGGTTCTCTCTACCGTGCTAGAAAGCTACTAACGCCCGAAAGTATCCTGTACCTCTATAAGGCCACCATTCGCCCATGTATGGAGTATTGTTGTCATATTTGGGCTGATGCATCTGCAACTACTCTCTCATTCTTAGACAAAAGAGAGTCGCCAACCTAATAGGTTCTGAACTGTCATCCAAGCTTCAACCTCATTCCTATCGACGTATTGTAGCATCCCTCTGCATGTTCTACAAGTACTTTAACGGTGAATGTTCCGACGAACTGCAAGCACTTGTACCTCCCTCTACGTAAATAACCCCGACAGACCCGACAAGCATCAAAATCCCACCCCTTCATAGCTGAGACCCCTAGATGTAAGAGAGCTTTCTACTCCAGTAGTTTTTTCCCCAGAACCGCTAGACTTTTGAATTCCCTTCCGGGTTCCTGCTTCCCCAACTGTACTGTAACATGCAGAAGTTCAAGTGTAACGTGAACCGACATCTTGCTGCCCAACTCTCCATCTAGTACCCCTGTAGTCTGTGTCCCTAATAGTAGCCCCCTACATCAAAGTAGCAATGTGCCTTGTTTGGGGCGAAATTGTAATATAAAAGAAATAACTATTATTATTATTAGAGTGGACGTGTTATCGATTATTCACGCGGAATCTAAAACAAGATGAAAAATGTCAAACGGTTTGAAGGAGGATTTTACAGTTCTGAGTTGATTTTCAAAAGTGTCCTCAAATTTTCTTCAAGCACCCTAGCACTATACGTGAATGACCTTGCATATATGTATAGACATAGAATACTGCGGATCAAAAGGCGTTAATACTTGAGCAAAAATTTTGCGATTCGAGGAGTTGCAGTATTTGGAGTTGCACTAATTGATAAACGTATTTTATGGTTTAAGA